>NW_017729008.1:6272694-6294287 GCF_001723915.1 Gavialis gangeticus | reverse complement strand
TTTCACTAAGATGTTACCACTCTAGGTTACACCTTAAGGTAAACCCCCCCTCCCTTCTCCACTGACCCAGATCAAGCCCACTGTCTCTCCACCCACCTGCCCTCCCCAGCACGCCAGTTCCCTGCTCACTGACCCCCCTCCCCCTATATCACTCCCTCTTCTCTGCTTATTTGTGTCTGCACACACTGTCTATCCCAAGGGAGCAGGCAGAAAAGAGTTAACCTGCCTTCATGACTGCCACCAATGCTGCTCTGTGGGTCAGGCTTAGCCTGGAGAAGAGCAGCATCCCAGCATTGGGCAGTAGGGGTGGCAGCTGGACAGGCAGGCTAACCTTCCTTTGCCTGCTCCCCTGGGACAGACAGCAAGTAGGAAGTCAGGGAAACTCTGAGGGTGGAGCCAGGGTGGTGGAAAAGCCTGGAATTGGAGGGGCTGGGATTCTTACCTTTTAGTCTCCCAGGCCTCTGCTAGCCTAAAGTGTGACTGCTCCAGAATCGAGCTAACATTAACACTGATCAACACTTGTGATGCTTACAGTTAGCGTAAGGTATAACAAGGTCTTGAGGTTGAAGTAGGCTTCCAAATAAGACAGCTTTATGAAATAACTGAATAAGTACTTTCTTGATGTTAAAATCATAACAGAAATGAAAATTCCTTTTGATGAAAGAAGCTAGTTCAATGCGGCATTTTGTATCTAGTCTTCCCCTTAAATATAAACATGTATTATAATTCATATTTTATATTAAGAACTTAGGCTCTGTTCCATAGTTCTTATTGCTCCCTCAGGAGAATAAAATCAAGACAGTTTGGAGTTGTTCTATTATGTGTCTGTATGTCGATATTAAATACAAAAAAGGAGAATTTTGCTCTTGGGGCAGAAGAAGTGTGGAAAACTTCAGTCTTACCCCATGATGCATTTTGTGCTAATAAGAATTCTTCTCTTAATGTAAGAGTGATAATATGTTCTATGATATATGGCCTGGGTACTGGACATTGGCATAAAAGAGTAAATTAGAAAAGGAATATCATCAATGTTTTTGTTCACTTCTAGCCATCTTTCTTTTTATCCATTCGTTGGTACTTTCATGTGCACAGCTTGACATATTTTCAAAGGACTGAAACACAGAAACACCCCAAATCTTTAATAATAATAATCCTTTAGATCCATTACAGAGGAACATACTAGTACTTTGTATGGAACTATGAAAACCCTCAAACACCTCATATTACATGAGGTGCCAGGACCTGCATCTCGTTAAATAAGTCATTAAGATATGTGTGTGTCAGCCTGATAGAAAATATTTAGACGTTGCTATGGATAGAAAGTGTGATCCAAAACCTTCAGTGTCCCAATGACTTCAGCATCCTTTTAATCCAGACTTTCACATGGAAGTGGACGAGAGAAGCATTTGCATAGACATAACTGGACTGTTTCCTTTTGTTTATCTTTGCGATAACGATGGGATATAGAAGCAAAATCTAAAGATGGAGAACATAAAGCACAGATTTTAAAAGCCCGCTCTTGTTAACTAGGAGAGTATGTGTTTTTCAAAAAGTCTGAAGTAATAACATAGACTATGTTTCTAAAAATTTAAGAAGTGCCAAACTAATTTGTATCAAATGTGATTCCAAGGATAGTGTCTTTTTGCTTCTTGAATTATGATCTTCATAAACTTGAGACTTACAAGTCAGAGGAACATTAATATATCCACTGAATACTTTTCACTAGTTACATAAAATGTACCTCCTCTATCAAATCTTTCTGTTGCTCCTTCAGTCATTAAAATACTAAGATTTGGGAGGCCTAGACTTGTGTCTCCATTCTGGCTTTGACTTAATATATCACCTTGAGCATTTATGTATCAGTGCCTTATCTGGAAAATAGGGATAACAGTATCTTCCTATCTTGCAGGCTCATTATGAGGATAAATCCACAAGATACCACAATAATAAGGATTCTATGAACACATAAGATATATATCTGAATTTAGAGTGACTGAACTTAGGTATTCCATTGACCTGAAATGATTTAATTCATTCCTCTTCCTGAATATGGTATATAGTTTACAATATATCAGGGATGTCAAACTCGCTCCAAACCCTGCACTAGATCCAGACTGTGGGGCACCTCCTGTGCCAGATCCATAGAGCCAGCAGCAGCTGTGGTAGATCTAGGGGTGAGCAACAACATGGGTGGATGATTAGGTGGCAGCATGTGTCCAGGAGTGGGAAAAAGCACTACTGAGAGAGCAGGCAGCAGAGTGTATCCAAGGAAAGGTAGCAGCATGGGTGGTAGACTGGGTAGCAATATGAATGCAGGGTTAAGCAGCACAGGTAGAGGGGCAGGCAGCAGTGCCAGTGGGATATCAGGCAGTGACGTGGATCTAGGGTGGGAGAGCAACCAGCAGCGTGGGGTCAGAAGTGAACATTGCTGCAGATCCAGGGGCAGTCAGCAGGGCAGATCCACGGGTGGGCTGCAGCAGGGCAAGCGAGGGCTGTATTTCCATAGCCCTCACTCACCCACCCATTGCTGATGGCAGTGTCCATCATGAGCCAGGGGACCCCTCATTCTATGGCAGACAACACTCCAGTGGCCATGCCCCTGACTTCTGGTATTCCGTCAGACTGTCATCACAGTTCTGCCAGCTAGCCATATTTTTATGGCTGAAATAGATTAATACTGTGCATTTTTAAAAATATTTTTTCAAGAACTTTTATTCAAAATATATAAACAGGTGGAAGAGGCAAAATTGTTAAGCTTCAGAATTTAGAATACTGACAAAGTATGAAGATCTCTAAGAAAAGCACGGATATTAGGACAGCACAGAGATAAGGGGTGAAGATGAGAAAAAGGAGTCATTGAATTTAGACACAGGGATCAAATTTTAAAATCCAATGCCCTGGAAAACAACAAATCAGGATGGGGGAGAAAATAAAAAAGGGCCAGTTTGTGCCATGAGTGAAGATTTGTGCTAGAGTAAAAAGAGAAACAAAAGGGCAGGAACTGAGTTGGAGAAGAGGCATAACAAGATTCAAGTAAACATTCAAACTGGAGGGCTTTGGAGCCCTGCAAATTAATATTATTACTACATTTCCTTATGTTATTACCTGAGCAGGGAGAATCAGTTAATTTGAACTTATCTTTATTTTATTTTATTCTTTTAAATTTCATTCCCAAGAAAAAAAGAATTATCTCTGATAATGGCACTGTAACTGTGACCACATAATCCAAATTACAGCATTCAACAGGTGCAGTAAGAACCAGAGTTGATCAATGATGATTGTTCCTGACTCTCTGAAATTGATTGTACTCTCAATTTGAAGGCATTCTATTATAGGAATGCTTTGTCTGCTATATTGATTCTCATTACAGGATCCCTCTATATAGTGCTCAACCAAATATGTCATTTAAAAGATTAGCTTCTGGAGATAATTCTTTCTCTGATAAAGTAGAAGGATTATTCTTGTAACCACCACATGGCTGAAAGCCATTTTCTACTACACTCTTAAAATTATTAAATGTAGCAACCAAAAAACAAAGTGAAAGGATTTTGTTTTCAGTGACTCCTAAAATCAACCTAAAGCCCACTTTTAATACCATCTTTCAGTAGCTTATAACACAATGACTAATGCAGACATGGAACATTTTTTGAAGAACCAGTCTGTGTTATTGCATTTGTGTATATTATCAAGATTTTTACCAATCTCTCATGAAATCTAGACCCTCCCATCAAATATGTGTATTACTGCGCAACTGAAATATATTACATTACTTAAGTGCCTCTCTGTTGCGTTCCATCATCATTATGACAGTTCACACAAGTTCGGAAAGGAGGAGGAGGGTGCTACTGAGATGACTTATGTGAACAGTAGGGTGGCAATATGTGATATGCTTGTGTCAGCTGTGGGAGTCCCCATGGCCTATTTGAACACAGAGAGCCCCATGTCAAGTTTACAGACTCAGCTGGTCATCAGTCTTATAAAATGCAACCATTTACAAAACTAGGAAGCAAACAGTAATTGCTGTCAAAAGCTAGGGGATTATAGTCACAGGCTTTGAAAATGGGATATTGTGTTTTTTCAGGGACATTGGCCGTCCTGATCTTCGCAGCAATGTTTTTCAATTGGTGGATTACGACCTCTCAGGATGTCGGGGGCAGTAGGGTCATGTGGCATTGAGCATGATATTAGAGTCTGAAGCACGAAAAAAAGCTTTCCAGCTGCTCACACAACCTGCCTTTCAAGGTCAACTATTCTGGCACAAAAAAGACCCCAACACAAAAACTTGGCTTTTCATTGTTTTATTATTAATACTTTTTTTTACTCTTTTATAATAAAGGTAAGCAGGTACTTATATAACCAAAGTTAATAAATAATGGCATTTTGTTAACAATTCAGAAATAATTTATCAGATGTATATCTTTTCTCCCTTGCAATATTAAAAGGGTAAAGTTTAGTACAGTATAATCAAATAAAAGGTTCCATGTCAACAGAATTGGAACTAAAATACTTCTTTTATCAAACAAATAAAACCTAAGTGAAATGTTGGCTCCATGAAAGCCAGTGATAAGTTTTCTCACTGACTTTGGTGGAGGCAAGAATTTCTTCCTGCATGGAGTCTGCCAGCTTAATCTTCCATAGGTCAATTTATCGTATTCCTAAGCAGGACATTAGCTACAGTGGTTCCCCTGCTTTACCTGTGGCAGGTTAGGGTGTTAGATCTATGTTGTGTCAGGGTTGAGGGTAGTCTTATGTAGAATTTAAATTATGGACTGTATAGGATGGTTTGGATAGGGATGGGCCTGCCTCAGGCAGTGGTTTGGATTAGATTACCTCTGGAGGTTCCTTCCCACCGGACTTTTCTACGATTCTAACACTATATTTTTACTTAGTATCCATTTAGTCTTCAACTTATTTTCAGTCACTGCCCAGAGGATAGCAATTATTATTGTGAGTTTGCAACATGTACTTAGACTGAGTAGGATTGGTAGGAAAGTTGCTAATACTGGATGCATCTAGAATTAAAATGACTTATAGTTGTCTGAAAGCATGTATTCTGAGCTAGGAGCCTCTTGTAAAGTGCAGAACACAATCTATCCATGACAATCCAGCATTGCTTTCTCAGCAGCCTGTAGCCACTGCATTGGTAGCAAAATATCACCTCACCTTGCAAATACTTAGGTAATTTAATACCTGACGTCTTCCATATTGTCACTTGTTTAAATGAAAAAGGAAGAAACCGTGTGTGTATGTAAATTTAGCAACATTTCAGGATTATTTCAGATAGATAGATATACGTAACAGATAGGACAGGCAGACTTGCATATATTATGTATATGAGTAATATGTGTATATACAATATGGTTATATCTATGTAGTATTGCAATATATAATATTACATATATAGCTAATATTCTCTAGAGGTACAATAGATAAATATGCATATATGTAATACATGCATAGTTATACATTCACATACATTTATGTATGTATATTTGTGTGTGTGTGTGTGTGTGTGTGTGTGTGTGTATGAAATAATCAGAATATAAATATAGAGAGAGAACAGGTGAATAATCATTTACCACAGGTTGTGTGTGTAACGCCAGCACTTCAGGATTATTTCAGAAATACATGAAAAAATCCTAAAATACTAGTCCTCTACATACAGTACCTGCAGTAAATGTGATTATCCTCCTCTCATAATGCTTACCATTCTCTTAAGCAAACAGCCTCTAGCCATCATTCTGAAAGTAGATATACAGAAGATTACATTTTCATAATTAAAAAAGGAAATCCCTCTTCTGTATTCATTTTTAAATTGCTACTGTCAAATTGTACAAATATGCCAAAGAAGAAGGATTGAAGTGTATTTTTAAATTTCTTTTATTCATAATCCTTATCTTCAAGAAATAATGAAACAAGTAGAACATTACAAATTGTTGTTTCTTTGTTCCAATTTGATTATACTAATCTCTTGTGTTCTGCATGGATATAGTATAGGAATTGTAAGTCCCATACCTTTTTCTACTCTTAAGCATATGTAAGGTAAGCAACTGAGGAATCAATCTAATCACAAAACTTAATCTTAAAAATTAATACATTTTCACTGTAGCTACTTAATAGAAAAATAATGATCAGTACTGTTCTCATTAAATTAAACTGTCTTGCAGTACAGAGAAAATATGTCTTGTCTTGTTAAGATGGAACCTGACTGTGTGCAGCAGTGTTTCTCTTTCTTGCATCTTTGTCACAATTATATTATGGGTAGAAAAGGATTTTTTAAGTGTTTATCTTAACTTAGAGTATTGCCTTTGACTTCCAATTAACATTTTTAATGTACCGGAGCTTTTTGATAAGTCCTTAAAAACAATTGAGATCCTAATAGGACTCAGGGATGACATTTCTTTGCAAATGAGAATCATTTCATACACAGAGTAGTGTTTTCAGACAGTCACAGTTATCTTGCCTCTGTTATGAACAGGTTGTATAATTTCTTTCCAATGTGATAAATATCACTTTCTTCTTGAATGATACTTTTCAGGGTATACAGACAGAAGTCATAAAGGTGGTGGTATCATAATGTCTGGTCATAAATAACCAAAGGCCTGATCCTCAACTGGTGTAAATTGGTGTAGCTCCATTGAAGTAAGTAGAAATGCACCACAGAATCACAGAAAATTAGGGTTGGAAGGGACCTCAGGAGGTCATCTAGTCCAACCCCTTGCTCAAAGCTGGACCATCCCCAGCTAGATCATCCCAGCCAAGGCTTTGTCTAGCTGGGTTTTGAAAGCCTCTAAGGATGGAGCTTCCACCACCACTCTGGGTAACCTGTTGCAGTGTTTTACTACCCTCCTAGTGAGAAAGTTCTTCCTAATATCTAATTTAAGCTTCCCTTGCTGCAACTTGAGACAGTTGCTCCTTGTTCTGTCATCTGCCACCACTGAGAAGAGTCTAGCTCCATTCTCTTTCAGACCCTCCTATAGGTAGTTGAAGGCTGCTGTTAAGTCCCCTCTCAGTCAGTTTACACAGGCTAGGACTGTGGCTCAGTGTCATTCAGAAAACTGTAATTTATTTTGCTTGTTTAGTGCTACATAAAGTGGCTAACATTTGGATTTAATATTGAATATAGCAACTCTCCAGCAATGATATAAATGATTGACAGATATGGTTACCACCACCTCAGAATGTTGTTCCATGATCAGATAAGCATTCAGGTGTAAGCATATGCAAAATGGAAAACTGATGCCTGAAGTAAACATGTGTGTACTATTAAACTTTCCATCTTAATTTTTTTTCAAATAACTTACTCCTTTTCATCTGCCCTCGGTGCTTTTGAATGTACAATTTTAAGAGGTTTATTTCAATAAATAAAATCTCACCTAGCATTCATATTGTAAAAATGACAAAACAAAAAAACCCTCATAGATTTGCTTCTTAGTATTCATGTTTATAACATTATTTTTTCCATTAAATTCTTTGTTCAGCATAGTAGAAATATCCATAGAAACGCTACAATATATATGCAAACTGGAAACCAGGGGAAATGAGGTATACAGACCTTCGAGGAATCCAGAACAGAGACGATAAAAATTATAACTTTAGGAGGCCAGCCTGGGAGGTCTCAACCTTAGTATCTAGCTGTGAGAATTCACCTACATAGGAATCAAAGGACTCAGTGAATTCCTTTGGACATCCATATCTCAGTTCACAGTGGCCATTCAGTGGGTGAAGTGTCACAGCTAGATATAAGAGAGTAAGTGAGCCAGACAGTTATTCCATATATAATGTATAATAACTTTGGCTTTTTTGTATCGTGCTTTAAATTGAACATGGGGCCACCCATGCCCTGGGACATGTCAAAACCCATTGTGTTGCTTAGCTGAGCAGCATATGTGGTTTTATAGGTCCTGGTGCAAGAGGGCTCAGTTTGGTTCCCAGGCCCAGTTGACAATCAGTTATCCTGTTTTCATCTTGCTCATTCCAAGATGCAAGGTGTAATTAGAATATAATCCCTGATCCCAAAGTCATGCCTCCTGACATGCATGTGTGGCATGCCAGGAGACATGATTGCTGGAATCATAGATTAGATCCCATCATATCTTAAAGTGAATGCAAAAATGAACACAAGTCACCAATGTGATGAGGTAATAAGTAAGGCTAACTGCACTCTTTCTTGCATTAGTAGGTGTGGATAACCTAGAAAGGGTTCAGAGGAGGGCTGCTCATATGGTTGAGGGCCTGCAGGTAAAATCCTATGAAGACAGTATGAGAGACCTGAATCTCTTCAGCCTCTGCAAGAGAAGGCTGAGAGGTGATCTTGTGGCTGTCTACAAGCTCATCGGGGTGGGGGAGGGTCAGCAGGCAATAAGGGATACTCTGTTTACCAGGGCTTCCCTTGGGGTTACTAGAAACAATGGTCATAAACTGAAGGAGAGCAGATTTAGATTGGACCTCAGGAAGAAATTCTTTATGGTGAGGGTTGGCAAAATATGGAATGGACTTCCAGGGGAGGTGGTGCTTTCCTTTAGCTTGGAGGCATTTAAAAGGAGATTAGATAAGCACCTGGCTGGGCTTACTTAAGCCCACCAGTCCTTCCTGCCCAGAGCAGGGGGTCAGACTCTGTGATTTAATAGGTCCCTTCCAATCCTAAAAATCTATGAAATCTATGAACACCCATCAGGGGCCTAAGAAAGAATCGTAGCTTGTACGTCCCTGTTCACAGTAAGTGACCACGCAGGAAGATGGTGTTCTACCCCAAAGACTGTCCCTCCCACTTGCTGTATTCTGTTAAATTATACCACTTATTCAAGTAAATTATACTCAGTCATTGTGAGCACCACGTAAGCAAGAGAGAGCAAATTGGCCTTAGCTGGTATTTTTATTCCCCCTGCCCCTTCCTTTGAACAAATATACTAGAAGTGGAACATCTTCCTATTCATCTGCTGGATAACCTGGCCCAGCACAGGAAGGTATACTCTGAAAGAGTCAAGTAATGTACAACCATCTCTCCCACTTTGGAGGCACTCTTGATCTGTACCAAGGAACAATAAAAAGGGGACATGGTTAAACCCGAGGAGTACATAAGGGGAGGGGAGGGGAAAGGATGAAGGGTAGAACTCATATTCTCTCAAAGGGACTTATGACGCTTTGTGTTACTCTATAAAGAATATCAATAATTTTATACTAGGTATAGTGCTGAGCACACTGTTATTGCTTCACAAATATTAAATGATAATAAATCTAAGTTCTCCTTTGTTATCTATGTATTTAGGTATGAGTTTATTGAAAGCTTTTTAAATGGAAACTAGAAACTGGAAGGTTAGAGCAAAAACTGCCAGTTAGGGCTAAATACGTGGCAAGGTGATTTGCTGATGTAGAAGGTTTTCATCATTTTTCAATAAACATGCACACAGTCAGAGATCTTAATGACCAGAACATGTGCTAGAAGTTAATGGCTGCCTGACATTCTCCACCCACCCCATCTCTGAAAATATCTATGCTTGGGCTAGGCTTTGTGCTGACTGGGCTTTAGTTTTGGAAAATATTAGCTTATATTTACAAAAAAAATGTTGAACCTGAATAGGTTTAATCCATTTCCTTTTCTGTTATCATGTAAATTCTTTTTTTCCAAGTCCTTCGCAGATACACAGTTAACATTCTATCATTATTACAGCTTAATTAACCTTTTAAATTTCCAATCTTATGTACAGCAGTTCTTCCTTAGTATAATGAACAGTTTAAAATTCATTGTGCCATTTTGGCCTTTTGACATTTTTCACCTGCAGATTGTAAGAAACCGATTCAAGAATCTCATCTTGCTGTTGTACATTGCATTCTGAGTCTGGCTGGAATAGTAACACTGGAATTTGGTCTTTCATTGACATTCAGGAGCTATTTGAGCTGCATTTTTGTATTGAATGAGATCGGCAGACCTCTGCTGAGTTACAATGTGAACTTTAGTTTGCAAGTGTGTATTTTCTGTGTGCTGTCACTGTTTCTGCTTTTCAGTGTCATCATACATACTACAACTTGAATATTTTATACAGGAGTTACATTTCTTCTTCATTTCCTTCCCCTCCTCCTCCTCCTCCTAGAGAGGACTGCTTTGCTTGGAAGTTATTCAGTTCTAACTCTCAAACCACCAATACTTGTTATGGCACACTCACCACCATGCTGTCTAATATACTGTTACCTTGCAGCAAATGTTAGATAGCAGCATTTATTCCACCATGCATCACACTATGTATTTCAGTGTGGATGATGTGGAAAAAAAAGTTTACTACTAAAATTTCAGGAATATCCAGGTATACATATGCTTGGTGTTGTAAGAATTAACATACAAGTTGCTTTACCGTATAATCTTTCAAGCCGTTTTCCCCTTTTCTTCTAATCAAAGAATCAGCTCATGACAACTGTTCTGCTGATCTCAGAGCTGGAGAATCAAACATTGGCTCCAACGCATTGGTGGCATAGCTAAGTCTTTCCTCTTTGGAATAAATGGTATAATCCTCTTTGGCATAATTACTGTTTCTGAGGAGTTTAAGCTGTACTTTCAGCAATTCCTCTACTCCCAGAGGGATTCACTCCAAGTGTGTAAATAGTATTGCCAATACTCTGTGCCCCACCTTAGGATTTACTTATATCAGGAGACAGATTGAACTTCAGTCATGACCCCATTTTTTGACTGATGTGGCTAAATAGATGAGTGGAACAAGCATATCCACTGGTCCTCCAGGCCATTCACCCCTTCTTGGCCTCCTTCAGACACACTTTCTGTCACCAGGAACCTCTGACATTATAAACCTGACCTGAATAAAAAAGTTCTCTATAAAGATCTTTCATTTTTCATCATTGTTTGCTTTCTGCCTTTTCCCAGCATGCTGCAATTCTAATATTTCCTTTTTTTGTGTGTAACGCACAGGTGCATTGCTTGTCAGAACTTCCATGAGATCATCTTTGAGCTTTCTTTTAACAAGTGTCAAACATCTCTTTCACAATCTTTTATAATTCAGATAATCTCTCTGGGTAGATATCTTTAAAACCTGAACTTTAATAAGTTTGATGCCTGCTGAAGAATTCCAAAGTATATGTATGGTAAGACGCACAAAAAATCCATTGTTTAAAGTGGTTTTTTTTTGACTGACAAGCTGGTAATGATTTCTTAGGGCTGTATCTTCCCCCTTGTCTCCTAGACTTTCACTTTTGTTCCCCTTTCATGATAATAACTCTGAAACAGGTATCCAACATGAGCCAAAATAGCCAAGGTAACACTTTTATGCAATGCCAAAATCCCATTAAACCACAGTATCTGCAGCTAATGGCATCAGATGACAAATCTCACCATAATAAGCTGTCTTTTATGTTGTACTTGCAGGTGTTCAATCATCTTGTCATACCAATTATTTATACTTAGAAAAAAGTGGCTAATTTCATAGGACAATAACTGACTGTGTAATAATAATTTGCATATCTTTAGCACCTTTTTATCCAAGGATCACTCAATACTTTACAGTCATTAGTGAATTAAACTTCCCCGTAACACTGTAAGAAAGTATTATTATGCTTTATTGTCACAAACAGGGAACAGTCGCATAGAGGAATTCAAAGATTTGACAAATTCAAGTAGTTTGTTTGGGTTAGGAAAGGGAAATTACATGTAATCCCTTATTTGTAGTCTTATGCTTTAACCAGGGCTCCTCAGCCATTTGGTTGCAATATAAAATAGGTCATGGGGGCATCTAGTGGATCATGTTTAGGGATTAAAATAGGGAGTGGGACTTCAAGGAGTGCAGCACCCCTTCTTTGGCCCAAAATAAAAGGCAAAGACTCTTTTCCCTGAGTCTCACTTCCAAACTTTGGGAGGGTGGAGAGAGACATAAAAGGAGGTCTCTCTTTCCTGGCTTGGGGAAGTAGTGCTCCCCACTCCTTCTGTAACTCAGTGGATAGAGCAGTGATAGATCATCATCTCTATTTTGGTCTCCATTAAACCGTGGTCACAATCTTTGCCTGGTTATGGAAAAAGAAAGAGAAATAAGTACATATAGCTATTTATGTTCAGAACTAACAGGAGTAAGGGTAGAAAACAGTACCTCACTCTTTTTCTTCTTCTATTATTCAACTTGCAGGGAGAATGGGAATGATGATTATAAAAGATATGGAACTTATAAAGTGCTAAAATATTAAGGGATTCTTCAGGATGAAAAAAGTTTTTTAAATGTAAATTATTTTTTTATTATCATAATAATATAAGTGGTTGTTATTATCTACCAATTCAGTTCATGAGCAGCATTTCTGTTGTGTTAATTATTAGACTGAGGATGTAATTCCTTTCCAGGTTTGATTAGGGGGAGACTAGAAGGCTCATGGGATTGGGTGTCAGATATAAAGGCTCCTAAGTTCATGTGATCCGTGTTAAAGTTTTCTGAAGTTTCTTGAGTTCTCACTAGGCAGATTTCATGTCACCAGCCTCGCTTTTAGTGTGCCAGTCAGGTTGCAGGTAGTGCTGTTATGTAATGCCTGAGGAAATTAAAAAGTTAAAACAGATGCTAACAGGGTGATCAAAATCTGCTGGGAAACATCATGTATCTGGGTCCATGAAGGCAGTTTTCCTTAAGTGTTCCCGGGGATAACAGTTCTTCTGGCATGGCTTAGTACCCACTGAGGTGTTGGGGTTTAAGGCCCACTTTATGGAAATGGGAAGCTTCTCCCTAGATTTCTCCTGTGACCTTGTGGCTCAGGGCAAGCGAAACTTGGCATCTGAACACCAAGCCTCCGAGCTCGGGCCCACATATAGAATTCATGCCAAAAGAAGTTGGAAACATCTGAAACCCCTGTGAGGGTGGAGGATGTTTGCCAGTTGTAGGGCTACTTATGGTTCTGGACTGACTCCTGGATTAGGACTTGATTTGGCTTGGACCACGAAAAATTTCTTTAAAAAAAGAAAAGTGCAGTTCCTGCAGTACATCGCTTGCTCGATGTTGTTGCCCATGAGTCGATAAGAATTGGGAACCATTGTTGTAACCTTGCATACCATTTTTACAGTTACAAAATAGAACTGCATTTATAGTAAAGTTTTTTTATGCATCATTTCAATGTTACTTTTGAAACCAATTGTAATAGTGAATTAGCTAGTAGTGACTAATCGAATGTGCTCAGATAACAAGAAAAAGATATTTTCTAACTCCTTCTACGGCAAAATTAGCCTGGACTCTGAGTCAAGCTGGGGTCTTTGTATCTAACCCACTGTCACACGCAATGAATGTTGAGTAGGCCGAATGATGCGTTCAGTACACAACCATTTCCTTCACTTGATTATTCAGTGTCACCTGTACAACTCCCGGTGCCTTCACTGAATTTTGTACAGCTGTCATTGGTTAGTTCTAGGTAAACATTCATGTCACAAGATGGAATTGAACTGAGCCCATTCAGTCTTAGCTGCGCTAGCTTCACACTGCTGGGAGGAGAAAAACTCATTGCAAACTAATTATAGTTACTAAAGTGGATATCTAAGACTGAACATGTATTGGTCACAGAGGAAGTGTTGTTTTTAAATAATCACCATGCCTCAAAATAAACAAAAAAGGGAGTCATTGCCTAGCATTCCTAGTTACAGTGAGTTAGAAATTCCTTGAAACTGAAGCTTTTTGGTCTTTGAAGACTATCCTTCTGTGATAACAAATTTAATTATTTTTTTCATTTGCATAGTAATACAATTTCTCTGTAAATGCATATCATAATTGCAGCTCTTACTCTTGTCTGTGGAATTTTTAAACATAATAACAGTGTTTGCATTGCAGCAGCTTTTTTAATGATTTAATTTATGAGTTTTAGGAGCAAATGGAATTAGAAAAATATCTGTGATATTGTCTCCTCCTAAAATTGCTGTGTTTGTTTTCATGAAAATGATGATCATTAAGTGCAGTGCAGAAGATGAAGACAGAAATGAACTGTATACCATTCTGATTTGCAATCTCAAGCCACAAATGTGTTGTAACTGTTGCTGTTGGCATTCTGAAAGCCACCATCAAAAATGGGATCTAAATACCATAATGTTTCAGGGAAGAAAAATCATTAGACTATTTAAAATTCTAACAGACCTGACAGGACCTGTTCTTTGGGTAATTGTGTGTGTGTGTGTGTGTGTGTGTGTGTCTGCATGCATAAAAGAGCTTTGAAGACAGTTGCATATTTGTGACAAAAAAACAGTCAGTTTATAAGTACATTAATGAAAGTGACAAAATATTTTTGTCTTATAAAATGTAGCTCCTTTGTTTGTACAAAAAGCCCAAATTAAATACGGACAATATAGTGACACTATCCGTTACTTCTGGAAGCTGGAATAGCTTTTGAATTGCACAATTTTGAATACATAAATGAAGTTTGAAAGGATGTTTTTAATCAGTGATGTCTCAAACTGATTTATGTGTAAATAGATTTGTTTTCCTTTTTTTTTTAAAACCTTTATGACATACTGCATGTTATCTTGGTAAGATCTTAACTCAGTTCAAAGACTAATTTTTACCCATTCTATTTTTTTAATGAAATGGTTTCATTTTATAGAGAGATTTTGAATGTCTGATTTTTCAGATTTGTTCCTTTAAGATGTATTAGACCTTGCACACATTTATTGGGTAGCTTGCAGGTTTTGCATGCGTTCGATTTACCTTTAACATTCATATTGGAAATCTGAATCACAGCCTTTAGATAAGTATAAATGTGAAATGAGAATTCTCAATAAGAAACATTTATTTCATACAGAACTAAAATTCACATCTAAAACACATTATGAGAATGTTACAAAACCAAGGACTCAGTTATGAAATGTCATAATTAAAATTATATGCTCTTGTATTTTTTTAAGTTGCTTAAATAAAGGAGAAAAAAAGCAGATGCTCTCTCTGATAGAACTGTGTTACCTCAGTTTTACTTCAGCCCTTTAGGATTTTCAGAGCAGACATTTATCATTTCAGAAAACAGTAACCAGTACCAGGAAGAAGTTATTAATCTGCATATGAACCAGATGCCAGAGAGGATGAGACATTTTGCCAGCAGAGGAATTCCAGATTCTGTAAGAGGCTATGGTTTAGTGTATAGTGATCTTCAATCTTTAAAATTCAAGACACCCCTCCATAACTTTACTGAACTGGGTGGCACCCCAATTGAGAATCACTGTAAAGTTTCAACATACCTATTTTATTTCCAGGCTGCTGCTTTTGTCACCACTAAGCAGAGCTGCCCCATGCGTCTGTTTCTAGGATGGGCATATAGGACATCTGTAGACATGCTCTGCGAGGGGGGGAAACAGCACTTTAATTAAGGCATCATGTGTATCAGCATCCCCATGCTGAAAAATGGTGGCAAGGGAGCTTACTGCCATTTTTCAGCATGGGGACTCTGATGCACATGATGCTGGAGTCTGCTGGAGCGTGGTAATTACCATGCTCCAGCAGACTTGATTGAGTCTGTTCCAATGTATTGTAATTACAGTGCAGCAGAGCAGCCTCCCTGAACACGTATAGGGGTCAGACTAGAGTTGCCAACCTAAGATTTTTTTTTACTAAGAGCCAAAGTTTTTTTAATGATGCATGTTTTTACTAATGTATGTTTTACATAATGTAAATGTGCCAGTCCCATTAACAGGGCTGGGTTCAAATCCAGAGGTTTAACATCAGCTCAAAAAAGAAAAAAAGTTTGAACATTTTTTTCCCTTTTGCTTACAATCCTTATGGACTGAAGCACCATTTTACACTGTGCTGCCCCCACCCCGGGGGTTCCCTCTTCAGCTCTATACCCTGGTGCTCCTGACTGCACCCTGCACCATGCTGACCCCTCCCAGCCCAAGTCCCAGACTTACCCCTGCTGGCCCTACTCCCTCCCTTCCAGCATGTACTCCTAGAAAAGCCTACCTGCTTTTGGGGAAAAACCTAATGTGGGCAGGAAGGAACACCTGCTTCCACATCTGGACCTGTATGCACCTCATGGAAAGTGAGGAGCATAGGACAGTTTTACCTGTCCATGGCATCAAAAGTGGAGGTGCTGCAGCATCCTTGAAATGGTTTCTTGACACTCCAGTTAAAAACCATTGTTTTAGTAGCTGTAGACTTCATCCCACCCCACTCCTCCTCTTCCCATTGTAATGGAGAGTGTTGGGCAACCTTAACTACATCCCACATACACCATATTTCATGGCTGTGTGCTTGTATTAGATTATTCTTATAGCCAATACAATGCAAAAAACAAAATAAAAAAAAAACTATTTAAATATAATCCCAGAACAAAATGATAGTGTCTAACATAAGATTTATTCTGGATATATTCTTTTAACATCATACATGAACATACTCCAACCTACCTAGGAGTTGCATTAGACTGTTCCCTCATGTATAAATATCACATTCAGGTCAGCAGTAAAGCCTCTGCATGGGTAGCTGCCTTAGGATATTTAGCCAGCATGGCATGGGCTGCCAGTTTCCAAGTGCTCAGAACCACTGCACTTGCAATGGTATATGCCCAGCAGAATATTATTGGGTGCAGACAGCAATGTAACTGGAACGTTTTGCAGGAAGTGTTTTGACTTGCAAGGACCCCCTGCAACAAACAGAAGTTCACTGTCAGTTCCTGGGGAGAAGGGAATCTAGATGCTGGCTGAGAGCCTGCAGAGGGTTTCCCCTAGGAATGGCCCTTTCTCCCTGCAAGGTTGCAAAGTTTTCAAAATGGGATGGGGAAAGGAAGCAGAGGAAGTTTGTTTTAGGGTTTTCCCAGCAGGCACTGGAAGTTGGGGTGGGTGAATTGGAGCCTCCCTACCTTAGGGGGCTCCAATACACCCACTCCACCCTCCTGCAGGGGCTGAAATCCCCCCAGACCAAACTCCCTCTGCTCCTTTGCCCCCCTCCCACTCTGAAAACAGCAATAGGCTGGCAGGCAGCACAGACATTTACAGACGATGTTCTGTTTTGAAAAGTCTTCATCTGACCCCTCATGCAATGAAGCTTCAGATTTGTAGCCAATTAAAACTGCCTAAAAAAATTTTAAGCTGTCTGCAGCTGTGCACTTGTTTGGTCACAGCTATAAACTGCTTTCTATGGCCAGATTGGGTGAAAATTGTCACTTCTGTCTGCACCCATTGTGCTTCTGTGTGGTCCAGAAGTTGTCACACTAAAAAGCATGGCACTATACTTAACTGTGCACTGACACTCCTAACAGGCTGCACAACTTACACACAAAGGTACTCCCTGTACTTTCAGGCATTGGACCAAGTAGTATAAGAAGACAGTCCCTAACATCATGACTGGCAATAGAGGCAAGAGATGACAAAAATCATTTGACCCATTAACTGTTAACTGAAGATGTGAACAGGTGGAGGCTTATGATGCTTAAAAGTTGTAAAGCATTTGTGCATGAAGCCCACAAACTCCTAGAAGAGATTGGGGATGCAGAACCAAACATATGGGCAACAACTGAGTGTGGCTGACCGCTGGGAAAGTTAGACTTACTCCCACGGCATGTTACGAAATGAGTTCCCTATTGGGCAGACGTTGACAGGGAAGCATGGGTCAAGCTGAACAGACTGAGATCTAGATATGGATGCTTCAAAATAACACTTCATAAGATGAACATCCTGGGCAGCTACCTGTTTGAATACAGTGTCCAACAAACAGCACAGCACTTAATCAAAAGCTGCAAACTTAAATGCCTAGACAGGGTAGACAGAATTCACACATTGAGTGATAATACCAGACATGCTCATAGATTTGGAATTTGATATCTGATGGCATATAAAAGAATAAAGATTTGTTATTTGGATTCTGGACATTTTTTAGTCAGTTTTAATTGGCTATTTGGCCCAAACTTGCCTGACAGCATGTGCTTTTTACCCTTTCAATTTGTCCTCCCTTGCCCTTTTAGTGTCCCTTTTCCACTTTCTTTCTGTTGCCTACATATTTGGTCATATTAAAATTTCCTGCTTCTGCCATAACCACCTCACCTCTCTCTTCCATATTTAAAAAATGACAACACACCAAATATGTGCCACTACCAAGGTTGTACCAATTATTTCTCTACTAATTTGTTTGCTTTTCCTCAGCTTTTTAGTTTTTCTCCTCTGTTCTTATTTTAATATTTCATGTTTGAATTTCTCTTCATTTGTCTCTGTAGCAAAGTAGTCTGTGATTCTCATTCAAACCATTTGTGCTATTTCAATGTAAATGAGGAATGATAATAACCACAAAATTGCTGGTAAGCAAGTGTTCCTTATGTCCACACAAATTTTGTAGGAAAAGGGTCCCAGAGAGTTGCTAAACTGTGTGCTCTCCTAATTCAAAAACAGAGGGGAAAAACCCCTTTGAAGGAAACTAAGTCAAGTTGGAGTAGTTTTCCTACACTGTTATGACTTCAGGCTCAAGCACAAATAATGGTAAAACTGTAACGGCTTTTGTCCAGTGGCAAACAGCAGCTTCCCCTCCTCTTTTGAAGCCACTCCAAGCATACGTTTGTTCATACCCCCAAACCCTAATGGCCCTTCATCTTATTCTGGGTCTGAATGTGCATTTATCAGAAAATAGACAATCCCTCTGGGGCACGACACTCTACTGGAATCAGGTGACTGGGATACAAGCAGTGCCCTGATGACCAGGGATCCTGTTTTTCTCAGTTTAAAAATGAGAAATTCTTGATTTAAAAAAATGACAAATTCTCTAATTTAAAACCCCAAATCCATGATTAAAATGAAATGCCACTAATATATATATATGTATCAATTGAACACAAAGTTTTCTTGATATATTTGTAATTGTAAAATGATATGGAAGCCCTAATCACTATAATAAAATAAATTCTAAGTACCTATAAATTCTGGTATTTGATTTTGGGTTTTTATCATGGAAAAGCACAGCTCTACCTCCCCCTTCACTCACCCAGATGCAGTCCAGGCCCCTCACTCCCAAGCCACAGCCCCCACAACCCTGACTGGTGATCCTCACTCCCCATCCACACCCCCAACCCCCCCACAGGGGGCCCTCAGCTGCCAGGGCTTAGGGGCCATGGACCCGGCTCTGCAGCCCCCTGCTGCCAGCAGCAGTGCCCAAGCACTGAGTACTGCCTGCAGGAGGCAGTGACTGCTACAGTGGAGCAGAGCGTGGAGCCTAGCTCCACCTTCCCCATAGGTGGCATGGCTGGAGCATTGTCCATGGTGGGGGAAGGGTGTGGGCTACCTGCTGTGGGCGTGGAGCTCCCCACCCTGCTTGGGGGCAGGTTACAATATGACACCCTAGAAGATGAGAAGGGTAAGGAATAGTCCAGGAAACAATTTGACTGATTAGAAAAAAAAGATTGGGGTGAATTAAATAAGGATTAGGGTAGAGTGAGAAAAAAGGATAAAATGAAGAACAAAATTGATGGACAGTCTCAACTGTGCCTCTAAAAATTCAGTGATATCCTAGACAGAGTTGAAAAGTAAAGTTAAGAGCATGGAAGAATAGTTAAGAGTGTGAAAAAATAGTTGGATACTTATATGGACAACTCAGTTGGACATTTAAAGCTTCAGTAGCTGTAAGTACCATTTATTATAGTGAACTTTGGTACAGTAAAAGCTGAGTTATCCAGCACCTTACAAGCCGGCAAACTCTGTTAACCGGCATGCTGGCTTGTAAGGGGAAAGTGAAGCTGGAAGTGCCCACCGTGGCACTTCCGGTTTTGCAGAGCCTCCACAGCCCAAAGGAAAACAACCTGTGCTGCCAAGCTCCCACAGCCTGGGGCATAGCAGGCTGTGCAGGTCCTCCCTTCCAGTCCCTTGAGGTCCACGGGGCTGACAGAAGGGGCGGCAACACCCTAAACGTGGTGGGACAGCAGTGGCCTCAACAGGCAAAGACGCCTGTTCAGGCTGCTCAGTTAATTGGTATAGTTTGTTATCTGGCACCCTCCAGTCCCCGTGGGTGCTGGGTAACAAAGCTTTTACTGTACTTTACACGCATATATTGTGATACCATTTTCTGATGTCTCAGTACCACGTCTTTCCCCAATCATGGTTAAAGGGCCCAAACATTCAATGCAGTGTAGGGAAAGTGAATGCTCATTACTTTGCTTTTCCCCCCTTTCTTTTTAATTTCTTTCCAAGTGAGCTGCTTTTGATCAAAGAGATATAATTAAATTAAGCAAGTTTACCTTTAATAGACTGCCTGCAGTTTTCCACTACATTTTTACCAAGCAACAGTCTACTTTGCATGATTGTCTATTATCTTCATTAAGAAACGAAGCAAGCTGATTGTGTTTCTCTGTGAGGAAAGTAAATTGAAGGTAGAGAAGGTGTGCAGTGCTTTGATGAGATGAGTGTGGTGCATGCTTACAGCCTTCTTGTTTTCATTTAACACATGCATCGACTTGTAAATTACTTACAGCTTCATGTGGTGTGATGATCTTTTGCCATTTTGCTTGTGCTTTGCTTAGTGGTTAGTAGGTCAGGGGAATGGTTGCTGTTGTGGAAGAGGCCTCGTTCTCTTTGACAACAAAGGTAACAGTGATTAGTTCAGCTTCTTAGCTAGGGCTCTAAGCTGAAACCCACCCTGACTTAATAAAAACAACAGTATTTTATTCCCTTCCCCCCCTGCTCCCTTACCTTTTTTCTTCTGGAATATTGTCTGAGCAATTTTTTTGCTTGCAGAGGAATGACATATTCCCTTGTGCTGGCTGATAAATATTTATGCCCAAGAACAGCAGAAAGTTTGGTTTTGGATGCTTTCCCATTTTACAGTGTGCTGGCTTTTGGCCTGATCTCTGTATTTATAAAACATTGTGTATACCTGCATGCTTTCTTGACTCAATTTCCTATCGCTAATGGGTCTACAGTTGCTATTGCATGAGAATCATAGTACATATTGCAGTATTTTCAGTGAGCAGTCATGATACTTAAATAACGCAAGCTGAAAATTGGTAGCTTTTTTTCTCCATGTATAATCTCATTTTATGGAGAACTTTATAGCTGAAGGCAGGAAAAAAGTGCAGCGGACAAACCATAAACATGATTTCCAAAACACTTTATTAATACGCTGTTAGAACTATGCAATTAAAAAAGTCATAGAATACAAAAATTACAGTTACAGTGGCAATATTAAATCAGCTCAGTTCACAAATTCAGTCTTTTATATTCTTGTTATTAAGCAAATAATTTAACTATTTCTGGGTTTGGATTTTCTCCACTTTTACACACTTTTGTACTTGAAAATTGAGATTATATTCAATGGAAACAATTTTTTATTATTAAAGAATTTGCCTTATCATAAGCAGACATGGACTGCATTGCTTGCGTATTTTTTTTCCTGTTTTAGAGGAATAAATGTAAAACCAAAACCAAGCAACTGATCCTTAGCAAAATGGAGGCAGATCACAATATTTTGTAGCAAGGCGGCTGGTGCTTGCTTTGCTCAACTCAGTACCTGTGACAGTCAGTTCCCCTGAAATAAACAGGTGGTCATAAAATACAAATTGATGGCACAGCCCTGAAAACATGTCTTTAAATAGTTAATGGACAACTGACAGCAGTTTGTTAGGTTAAATCAGTACATGCTGGGGGAAGGGGAAGATGAGGGCGGAGGATACACCGGACC
>NW_017729008.1:6265783-6272683 GCF_001723915.1 Gavialis gangeticus | reverse complement strand
GCTCAGGTCCCTTCCCACCCTAGAAACTATGAAACTATGTATTTTCTCTCAATCCATAGGACCCCAAATGAGATGTGTGCCTCGTTTTTGGAAGGAGAGTCAAAGAAAAAGAGATTTTTTTCCTTGAAAATAGTAGGAAATATTTTTGCAGGGAAAACACAGGCAACTGCAGTTAAGCAGTGAGCAAAAACCTGTGGCTTCTTTGTTAAACCACTAGCTGTAGGTCATGGCAGGCACTGCAGGTTGTCCGTCTGGCTGGAGAGGGACAGGAACCAGGCAGTTTGGCTAGCAGGTTCAGGCCTTCCAGTCCCTGCATTTCCTGTGTGTCGTATAAGAGTAACTAAGGGATCTCAGTTTGGGACCTTAGCTGAGTAGTACCTCTTTTTCGTCTGCTAGACATAAGGTGATATAAATGTTGCTATGGCAACCTAAATTGCTGCATTCCCTGACTTGCTAAATAAATGTGCCACCTGAGCATTTCATTAATGTAATAGTTTTCTGCACTATTAATTTCCTTGTTTATTTTAAAGTAAAAGATAGAAAAGGAAACTATCTGCGCTTAATTTTAGCACTTAACCAATTCTAATTAGGCTTTGGAATTTTCCCCTCACTGAGATGAATAGGTTGGGATGGAGTGTGCTTCTAATCTGGCTCCCAGTGCTGTTGTTTTCATAGGAGAGTAGGAAAGTAGGGCTGGAAGGCCTTGTCCAGGCCTCTGCTCAAGGCAGGATCACCCTTCAGTAAACCATCCCAGTCAAGTGTCTCTTCAGACAGCTCTTGAAAATTTCCAGCGATGGAAATTGAACAGCTCCTCTAGGTAGCCTGTGCCAATGCTCAACCAGCCTGGTAGTCAGAAATCTCCAGAGACCTACTAGAATCTTTCCAGCACTCATCACAGCCTGTTTTCAAGCACATCAATGCAGGAAGCTGCTGGAGTAAAGCAACACTGAAATGAGCTCTCCTTAAAGACTTGTTACTGTTTCAAGTCAGACTGTTCAAATACAAGAGATCCTAAATGGCCCATGCCAGTTTAAAATGCAGCCACAGGCTTTTCTGTCTCCCTGACTGTGATTTAAACAGAGTAGATCAGTTACAGGTTTGCACTGCTTGTGTTTTTAAAAAGAAAATGGTATTTTCTAGAGCCTGATTTTATACCAACTGAAGCACATGACCCATACGCTCAACAGTGATACAGAAATCAGCTTATTGTATGAATGATGTAAGTATCAGTGATGTATTTCTTCAAGAGGCCCAAATACCTTGGTCCTATCCTTGAAAGAGTATTTAATAAACAGCAAAATAAACCTTTCTACATCATTGTACTGAACTCCTCCTTACCCTCTGCCTTGTGTTATCTGCTTAATTTGCCATTTCATTTCCTTTGGTGGTGAAAAATTAGCCTCCCTTCTGTGCAAAATGCCCTCACAGTTATAAGAAACCTGAGCCTTAGAAGGCAATATAGACTTCTGCCTCTGAAATCACTAAGATGAGCACTGCTTTGTTAAAGATTAGCTTGGAGAGCCCAGTCGCTCAGACTCATCTGCTTTTGTAAGTTCATGTTAACAGAGTGTCACTATATCAGTTTACATTGTAATGTCTGTATCCTTGCAGCACAGAAAGAGAGCCTTGATTTATATAAGGAGGATGGGGGGGATGACTTAGAATTTAAAAGAATATAGTAGTATGCAACAGAAATTTGAAAGCACTTCAGTATTACTAGATTCATAATTATTTTCTCATGGTTGCAATTTTCCCCTGTCTCTGATGCAAAGACAGGGTTGGTTTGTTTGTATTCTTGCAGGCTACTGCTATGTGTTTGAGTGAGTCAATTAAAACCCTCCTCATGCAAATTGTTCCAGCAGCAGATGCGCCTGCCAAGCTGGGCACAGAAAATGTGCAGGGAGGTCACAAAGAAGATGTGCCTTCATTATGCTCTGCCAAAATCTTAGCAGATTCCCATTGGGCATGTGCAGAAGTGATGTTTTAGTTGCTCATTACCTGGTTTTACTTTCTTCCATTCCCAAGACTACTACAGGGTGATCCTTAAGGCAAGCAGTGCCAAGTGTCAAGTTCCAGAATATGACTGCCTTTTCTAAAGCCTTGTCTAAAAAGTGCGTGTGAATGTGTTATGTGGAAACCATATTTCTGTGTCAACTAGACATATTTTGAAATTACATATTTGAAAAAATATTCCAACTATTGTACTAAATAATGCCTAATGCCTGCTGTAATGGCAGAATATCAAAGGGGGAAAAGTGAAGCTTCTACTTTTTATTTGCTTTTGGTTGTTTGGCACTGTCTGGCATAGAACTACTTTTATTCTCCCCGTCCCTTACTTTTGTGATTCCAATCTGTATATAGCAGTAAAAGGGAAGAAAGCAAAGCCAAATAAATACAAGGCAAAGACAGTCAGGGAAAAATTGAAACGCCTGTGATTGCTTTTGACTCTATTTCTAAGATTGACTAGTTTTGAAGTACAAGATTTCCCTTTTAACTAAGCCCTACACTAACAGGAAGAGCTGCTCTAAGTGATAAACCACAAAAAGGAGATGCTATATTTGCCCAAATCCAAGGCTATTTTGAATTGAAGACAACCCCCTCCACCCAATAATTAGATTCTACACATAGAAAAATTATAAATTTGTTATAATTTTTCCATATATAGAATCTTAAGTATTAGAGGGACATCTTAAATTTGCCTTCCCCCCACCCAACCCCCAACCATTGCAGCAGTGAAAGCAGTAGCAGAGGGCCAGGTAATGGGGAAGTCAAGCAGCTTGCCCCCCATCACTTGTCTCCCCTGTGGCTTGCCTCCCCATGCCTGCAACCCCCTGGCACCTGCCCCACCTCTGGTGCCTACAGCAGTGGCAGCTACCAGGCCAGGCTGGGGCTGGGGCTGGGGCAAATACATGCTCCATGCCCTTGCTTAGAGCAGGGACAGAGCCTGCCAGAACTAGAGCAAAGTTAAGCAGTGGGAAAAAAGGAACAGCAAACAAGTGGAAGGAGGGAGTTGCAGCAGGGCAGGCACAATGGGAGGAGAGAAGTGGCAGTGGGTGTAGAGGTGGCGAAGGCACAGGGGCCAAGGGGGCAGAGGTGGCAGAAGAGCAGCAGCTAGTGGGAGACAGGCAGGGAAGTAGAGGCAGTGGAGGGACAGGCTGTAGCTCTGACTCTAAGCCCAGGACAGGGCTGGGACTGCCACCTGCTCCTTCCCACCCTCCACTGCCTTGTTCTCCAGTCCAAGATCAAAGACACCCCCCCATGTTAAATAGGGAAAATACTTCCTTGTGACGGGCCCATGTCCACCATACAAGCCAGTGGGGAGGGGGGGTGCCCTGCTGCCTAAGGTGAGTGGTGCCTGATTCTGCTTATCTGCCATGACTTGTTTTTCCTAGTACCTTTTGGAGGTGGTGATCCATGGTTCCCTTACAGGCTCAGGAACACCTCCCTTGGTACATCTTCTGTGGGGTTCCTCCTCCCCTACACCCCACCCTTGCTGCTTGGGTGTCATGGTGGATCCAGGCAATGCCTTGACATAGTTTCAAGTTTTGTTCTTCACACAGCCGTTTGACAAGGAAAGGCACTGTATGAGACTCCCCATGGTTCTATCACTCAGAAAATTTTAAAACAAGAACTTAACTTAAAGGAGCTCAGCCTTTAAGTTAAGGTATGTGGCCTGAGCACAGGAGGTGGAGGGGCTCCCTTTGTTCCCTTTTGGGCTAATAAGCCTCTTGCCACAGGTCCTTCCTATTTGCTAAGTTGGCCAGGTGTACCAAGGCCCCAAGGCATTCCATGACACAACTATTTGGGGCCTCATCCCAAGTCTGCCCCTGGTAGTTCTCTTTGGGAATATGGCTGCACTACTGGGGTGTGTGGGGTTCATGAACTGTCCCTCCGGGGCTCATCCTTGTCTGGGGCCCACCAGGCCCACTGGGCTGCACTCTCCCATCCCCACCTGACTAGGCAGTCCTTCCACCATGCCTGTGGCTGAGCTCACTGACATGCTGGGCCATCTGGGGGTGGAGTCAAGAGCCTTAGTGTTGTCCCTGGGCTTCAGTCCTCTGCGGGCTGACAGGCCCCTTTGGCTCCATCCAGGGTGTCTGGTCCTGAGGCATAGTAAGATCCCAGCAGGCTTTGGCAGTTCCACCTGTTTTTTTTCCCAGTTGCCTCCTTGCTGAGGCATGCATGCTCCACTTCCCCTGGGCCCACTGGCTGTCAGGGAAGCCCCAGGATTCTTCTGGAGGTAGGGAGTGTGTCCAGTTCCGTCTCTGGCATTTGGATGCACTCTGCATTCCTCTTGGCCTCCAGGCCTGCTTTAAACACACAGGCCCCATGCCAATCAGGAGCAGGTCCTCCAGCCATGTGATATTGACTGCTTCACTTGCAGCCTCGCCCCCTGGGCTTCAGCACAGAGGTAAACCAGGCGGGGGCCTGTCACACACCTCTTGGATCCAAATAAATCTGTTAATATTCAGATGTCAATTCCCTATATGTTATAAAATATGTCTTGGATGTTTAGATTAGAAAAAGTAGTATACATAACCAAACACATTTCAACAGAAGCTGGATTAGAAATACAATGCTGTTTGTTCCCCTGGAAACTTTACACATGTTTATTAGGAAGGAGAAAAATAACAGTGAATATTGTCCAGCCCCAAATGTCAAGAGATCTGAATTACATTCTTAATTTCATTATCTAAGTTAATATAGCTCCATACAAATTCATGGTGGTACAGGTGATTTAAGTTCAGAGACAATAGTTTGATTTCATATAGATTTCTAGAAGAATAAATTAGAATTTCAGACAATGGGCCCACACTCACTTCATGGTATATATCAGGAGCAATTTCTCTTTATGTGAGGATTGTATTATTGGAGTAAAATGAAGATGAGTGCACAATTAGTCTTCTATTTTCCCAACTTTTGGGTTATGTTGTTTTTTTTTTCCAGATAAAATGTTTCACGAGCAGGACTTAACCTAAAACATGCCAGATTTTAAGTAATCTTGATCAAAGAAATTTCCATTGAATGTCACAATATTGTTGGCAGGCTCTATGGTAACTACCTTTCAGTCGGTCAAGAGAGAGGCTGCTTGTATCTTTCAGAAAAAGGACCAGGCTTAACATTCCTATGTGTTTTTAATATAGCTGTACCATAGACTATTATTTTTTCATTAACATGTTAAAATATAAAAACATCTGTGAGCCTTTTTTTTTTTCTTTAAGCATCCCTGGACAAAATGTGACAGCCAAAAGGCAAGAGAAAAGGACAAGTTAAAATAAAATTAAAAAAGGATAAACTCTGAAAGCCAGCTATAGAATATCAGTACTTTTGTATCTCATCATTGCCTTCAGAATCCATCTTGACCTTTCTAAATCTGAGATGAGAAAGCATCTTTAGCAAGGTTTGTTTAAGGAAAAAATGGGCAGTTAACAAAACACACTAGCGGTGGGTACATCTACATGTGTACCCCACTGTGCAGTTGGTACTACGCAGTCAGTTAGTACTTGCTTTAGCAATACCCGCCCATGTTGTACAGTCCCGGCAGTGCCTGGGTTGTTTTGAACCTTCCTGCACAGTAGCTCATTGCTACTGCACAGTAGCAGCAGCATCACAGTTAGTGCCCACCAACGATACATCACTGTAGCTCGTCACTATGGAGACATAACATCTCATGTAGATGCACCTAAGAGTACGTAATAGTTACTCATGAGCTTTTGATTAAAACAAGCAAGAAAATCTTGTATACTGTAAGAATATTAAATCACAACTTTTGGGTCAAACATGTTAAGGCACTTATTATGATTTTTTTCCCCCTTATGTGATTGTGGGATGTGTGACATATCACCTTCCTTAATTACTGTAGTGTACTAGAAACTCACATGTTTTTAAGAAAGGGCCTTACAACTATTGAGCTGTTTCTGTTTGACAGTTATGGGCAAGATTCCCTCTTTTATATTTAACTGTAATCATTGGCTTTATAGAGTTTCTAATTTTAAACACATGCTGGTTTCTTTTGCTCTTTTTCCATCTTGTCCTCAGAAAAGCTTTAATTTGCTTGGGTACCTCTAATTTAGCTGCCAACACTCTTCAGCCCTGGAGTGGGCTTTGCACATTTGTTGCATGGTAATTTTGGGTCACTTCTGGAGCTTTTAACCCCTGGATTGTCCCTGCATTAACACTTGAAACTGGTTTTAAGCACTCATTAGCCTGCTCAAAATTAAATCTCTCCAAGGCAGGATTATATCTGATCCCTGTTACCTAGTTTGTGTTGGAGAAAGCTGTAGCCACTCTAGGCTACATGTTGGTGTATACACCCCATCTACCACCCTCCTCTGCTGGCCTGGATTGGGTCCATTACCCCCCCCACACACCCTCCCCAGTGCCCCAGGTTCCTGCTCACTGTCCTCCCTCCTTCCACTTCCTTTGCTTACCAGTGGATACCTATTAGGTCTGTGTGAAGTGGCAAATATTTGCTTTGGATTTGGATGTGACCAATTCAGAGGGACAGTGATTCGATTTGGTGATTCAAATCACGGGGGGTGGGTGTAGGTGCGGAAGCACTGAGTAGGGGCTCTGCCCTGCTGCCGCTTGCCCAGCTGGGGTGGGGGGTACAGGATACGGGTGCAGCAATGCTGGGAGTGGGGGCTATGCCCTGATGCCACTTGCCCTCTTCTGCCCGGAGTGAGCTGCACCTGCATTGCCCCCCAGCCTCGATCTGGCTGGGCAAGCAGCAACAGGGCATTACCCCTGCTCCCAGCACTGCCACACCCTCATCCTATACCCCCCACCCCCATTCCTGATTCTGGTGCCCCCCCCATCCCAGCTGGGCATCTTGGCCAAGTCATAATACCTCCCTCACTGTGGGGGCATTAATCTGTACCCCCCAATGCCCCTTCCCTC
>NW_017729008.1:6244586-6265655 GCF_001723915.1 Gavialis gangeticus | reverse complement strand
CTCCCTCACTGTGGGGGCATTAATCTGTACCCCCCAATGCCCCTTCCCTCCCCCCTCCACTCACCACAACAGACTTACCAGCTGGAGGCAATTGTGTCCTGCAAGGTGAAGATTGCTGCCTGTTAAGTCTACGGCCAAATCTCTGAAGAAGCACCAAATCGTTTCCAAATTGATTCAGAGGCTTCTTATTCAATTTGAATCTTTTAATTGGTCTCCCGCTTCAATTGGATTCGGATTCAGAGATGTGGCCGCTGAATCAAGCCGAGAGAGAGGCTGAGTGCAGTCCTGGGTACTTTGGGACATCTGTTTCAGGTGTGCCTGAGCAGCAGTAAGTGGGCAGGGTTCTATAGACATGTCCTAAATTAACTGACTTATTTCAATTTCCCCTAAAAATAACTAAATAAATAAAAAATTGACCAGAAACACTCACTTCCTCATTTTCCTTTATGGAAAAAAAAGGATGATATTTCCCTAGTCTAGAGGATAAAGAGACTTAACTGTTCCTTTGGAATACCCAGATGCCATGTACCATGTAAAGGGGCAAGCTAGTATTATATATTATTACAGTGATAAATATCTGTAATTGCACATTTGAAAACAACAAAATATCTGTCTACAAAGATATATAAAAAAATGTAAATGGGTGTAGCAAATGTCCTTGAGGTCTTTCCAGTAATCAAAGTGTTGCTTGCATGTGTTAGTGGAGAGAATTCACAACATACATCATTAACCCTCATCATCACTCTAACCACAGAACTCGCTTAAGCATACAGAAAGTGTTCAGCTTCTTCATTGTTACCAGGGGCAATTTTTATTGGAACCATCATAGGGCGCCCACATGCCTGAGAAATTCATTTTGCTGTCAAACAGCATGTGTAAGTGAACTAGCATTTTCTTGCAAAGATTACTGCAAATTGATATAAATTAAGGTCTGCTTTCTCTGAAGGAGGAAGTTAATCGAAGCAGGATTAAAGCTATAGGTTGCTTTCATTCTGTAGAGGTGCTTCACTGATTTGTTAAATAATGGATTATTTGATGTATTGTACTGGGACTGATGTAGGTCACTTTCAGCCTGGACTGCTACAAATTTAAGTAGAAAGAGGAAAATACTGATGCAGTATAATTTGCCAAATACCAGGAAAGAACCAATGTAACAAGCAAACAAATCCCTCTTACTTTGTTGGCGTTATTTCATGACTTAAACATCTTTTGTATCTATGATTTCTTCACTGCCCTAAACTACAATAAAAAAACACCTCCCAACAACATGGGTTTTAATTGCTACCCTACCCAAATAAATGTTAGCACTTCCTTTTAATGAAAGATGTGTCTTTGGGAAATGGTAGGTTCAAATGGTTCTCATTATGTTGAATTACATTTCTTTTGACTGGGAAAAAAGTGATTAAAGAACTATTTGACCTTGCTTATTTTTTACCTTAATCTGTTTGCAAACTCTGTGCAGTGCTGTATTATTTTCCATTCCTGAAACAGATGCTTTGATGCTTATAAAATAAGAGTAAAAATGCCGGTGAGGACTGGATGGCCTAGAGATTCTGGCTTCAAAAGATAATTAACATTAATGGAGCCTTTCATAAGTCACCAGTTTCAGTTCAAATCCAGTCCATTATGTATGTGACTCAAAAGCCTTTATGTTATGAAAGCTGCTCAGTAGCCTACCTGATGTGATTTGAAAGGGATCAATCCATCTGCTAATGGACAACAGCTGACACATCAGAAAAGACCATCACAGTTGGCACAGAATGGCACACTTGTCTGTTACGAAGCCCAAACATTAAATGGGCTATTGAAGACCAAGTTCCCTCTTGCTAGAGACTGTCAGTCCAAGATCAAGGTTGAGCAACCTTGTTAAATGTGGAAGTTTGTAATGCCAGTAATTTCAATTTTTAAATGAATGAAGGACCTGAATTCAGTGGGCAATGGGTTATGCCCATGGGCATTTCTAGGAATATCCAACTGACTCAAGGAAAAGAATATACATTTCAGTGGACATAATAGTGTGTGATTTGCAAATAAGATAATCAATTGATTAATTAGCATGAAAAATTACTATATAGGAAAATTAGGAATTGTGTGTACAATCAGCTGATAAGATGCTTTATTGGTCACTTGGATATAAAGTTCTTGTAGTTGTCAAATGACCAGTTAGATACTCAACCACATCACATTTTTAGGCATGCAATAACATGCCTTCCTTTTTTTACTAAAACAAAACCTAATATCTAAGGAGATAAACAGGAAAAGGGGACAAACAGCCTAGAGTAATAGAAGAATAAGTTAGGGTTTGTTTTAAAAAGCCAGGCAAAGATAGTGTCCATATTTGCAAGGGAAGAAGGAGGGTCCAGGGTATTACAGATCAGTACCTCAATACCTGAAAAGATGATGGAGCAGGTCTTCAAGGAAACTCTTTGAAGCACCTAGAGAAGAACAAGGTGATTAGGAACAGCCAGGATGGATTCACTAAGAGCAAGTCATGCCTCACCAACATGAATTCCTTCCATGATAATGTGATAGGCTGTGTGGATGGAGGTGAGGGAAAGGGGAGAGAAGGGCAAAGCCTATGATATTGTCTCCCATAAGATTATCATTAAACAATCTTACAAAATACAGACTAGGTGAAAGTGCTCAACAAATAGTCATCAATGGCTCAATTTTGAATTGGAAAGAGGTATGAAGTGGGGTTCCCCTAGGTTCTGTCCTGGGCCTGGTACTGTTCAACATCTTCACTGATGATTTAGATGATGGGATTGAGTGCATACTTTGAGGACAAGACCTAGTTGAGTGGAGTTGAAGACACTCTGGAGGGTAGGGTTAAGATCTGGAATGAACAGAATAGACTGGACAAATGGTCCACAGTCAATCAGATAAAATTTCACAAAGACAAGTGCCAAATCCTGCACTTGGGATAGAATAATTACATATACAAATATAGACCTTGGAATGATTGGCTAGGTGATGGTACTGTAGAGAGGAGCTTGGGGGTTACAGTAGACCAGAAGCTGACTATGAGAGAATAGTGTGCTTCTCTTGCAAAAAGACTTATGGCATACTGTTTTGTATTAAAAGGAATGTCACGTGCAAATAAAGGGAAGTGATTGTTCTGCTCTATTCAACCCTGAGGAGGCTTCATTTTGAGTATTATGTCTAGTTTTGGGCCCCGTATCAAGAAAGATATGGACAGTTTGGAAAGAGTCCAGTAGAGAGCAGTAAAACAAGAATTATGGACATGGGAAGTAAGACTTATGTGAAAAAATATGAAAGAGCAATGGCTATTTATTCTGGAGAAGAAAAGACTAAAGGGGAATGTGATAACAGGCTTCAAATACCTAACTGGCAATTATAGAGAGGATGGAAATAGATTGTTCAGTATGGCAGTAATGGACAGGAACAATGGGTGCAGCAAGGGAAATTTAGGTTGGAGATTAGGAGGAACTTTCCAAGACAAGTGGTTGTTCCTTCAGGAGATGATACTCCGAGCCCAAGGGGTGACAGTCCCAATGTGAGTCAAAGGGGGCAAGAGTGCTAAAAAGCCCCCTTGGCTCACCAGAGGCACTCAGGAAAGTCTGAAAGACAAAAAGGAGGCGTACATCCAGTGGCGGGGGGCTTATCACCAAAGAGGATTATACGTCCATAGCTCCATAGGTTAAGAAGGCTAAGGTGGAGACGGAACTAGGGCTAGCAACAAGGATCAAGGACAACATAAAGTCCTTTTTTAAATACATAGGGAGTAAAAAGAAGGCATCAGGCAACATGGAGCCCCTGCAGGATACGCTTGGCAATCTGGTGGTTGCACCAGATGAAAAAGCAGACCTTTTTAACAAATTCTTTGCCTCTGTTTTTCTGAGCAGGGACCGGGACTTCTCCCCCACCGGGATTCAGGATGAACTCAGGGAGTGACTCTGCCAGGCCTAGGGTCAGGGAGGACTGAGTTAGGGAACTTCTGGAGGGGCTGGACATGTTCAAATCAGCAGGTCCAGATGCTCTCCACCCTAGGGTGCTGAGGGAATTGTCAGGGGTCATTGTGGGGCCCCTGGCACAGCTTTACGAGCACTTGTGGTGCTCTGGCCACATGCCAGAAGACGGGAAGTAAGCCAGTGTGGTCCCCATTTTCAAAAAAGGGAGGAGGGAAGACCCAGGCAATTATAGGCCTGTTAGTCTTACTTCGGTCCTGGGGAAGCTCTTTGAGAAAATTGCCCAGGAGTACATCTGTGAGGGACCAGCAGGGGTTCATTAAGGGCAGGTCCTGTTAGACCAACATGATTGCATTCTATGATCAGGTCACAAAATCATTGGATGCAGGTGTCGTGGTGGATGTAGTCTTTCTGGACTTCAGGAAGGACTTTGTCCGTCTCCCACCCCATTCTCATTAAAAAGCTAGGTGACTGTGGCATTGATGCCTACACAGTCAGATGGTTCACAAAGTGGCTAGGGAGCCACACCAAGAGAGTGGTGGTGGATAGATATTCAACCTGGAGAAAGTTGGGCAGTGAAGTCCCCCCAGGGCTTGGTCCTCGGGCCTGTACTGTTCAATTTCATTATTAGCAACTTGGGCAAGGGGGTGAAAATCACCCCCTTCAAATTTGCTGATGACACCAAGATTTGGGGTGAAGTGGGCATACAAGAAGGGAGGGACAGGATACAACTGGAACTGTACAGGTTACAGAGGTGGGCGAAATGTGAATAGGATAGGATTCAGTACTGATAAGTGCAGGGTACTGCACTTGGGCAGTAAGAACCAGCAGCATACCTATAGGCTGGGGAACTCCTTTCTCAAAAGCAGAGTGGCAGAAGAAGATCTTGGAGTCATTATGAATTCTAAAATGAACATGGACCGCAAATGTGAGGACATGATCAGCAAGGCTAACCACACCTTGTCATGTATCCACAGATGCATCACAGGCAGGTCCAAGGAGGTGATACTCCCCCTGTATGTGACACTGGTCAGGCCACAGTTGGAGTACTGCATCCAGTTCTGGGTGCCACTCCTCACTTCAGGAGGGGTGAGGCCAGCATGATCAGGGGGCAGCAGGGCAGGCCCTACGAGGAGAGGCTACAGGACCTGAACCTGTTCAGCCTTCACAGGAGAAGGCTGAGAGGGGATCTAGTGGCCATCTGCAAACTTACCAGGGGGAACCAGAGGGGAACGGGAAAGACCGTGTTCCCCCAAGCACCTCCCAGAGTAACAAGGAATAACGGCCATAAGTTGATTGAGAGTAGGTTCAGGCTAGACATCAGGAGGCACTACTTCACAATCAGCGCAGACAGGATCTGAAACCAGCTTCCAAGGGAAGCTAATTTGGCAAAGACAAAGATATTAATTACAGGCTACTACAAATTAGAAGGAAGTAGGGCATTGTGGTAGTATCTTAGAGATTAATTTGTTAAGAGAGGTATCCGCTTTCATAGGCGACAACCTATTTTGTCAGGTGGTGCCCATTCCTAGTAAGTCACTAATTCACCACCCTTCCCTACCTTATACCTAACTGTTGATTAATGCAGCTACCCCCTCCAAGAAAACTAACAGTGATTTTAAATTCTACTTAGCAATTACCAGTAGATTGTTCTGATGCTAAATTTACTTTTCCTGTAGACAGCTATTTGCTGTCATATCTCACATAGCAGTAAAAGTGTGAAGTAGGTGACAAATGACTACAAATTTCAATTTATATTCATATTTTTAAATAGAGTGAAGTTTGGTTACAAGAGATGCCTCAATAAAAAACAAATTACCACAATAGCTGAACAGCTCCTATAACAAATATGAATTTCTGCATATCATATGATGTAAGAACCACAGAGAATACTAAACTCTTATTACAAGATTGTAAAAAGTGATCTGTATTTTAATAATTTAGGCCATAAAATATAAAAGTAATATAACTTTACATAAAATTTAAGTTTAAAATCTAAGATATCAAATGCACTTAGAAATATATACAGTGAACTTCATTTTTCTAACCATTTAAAAACCATTCATTTTGAAATGTTGTTTGCTTACTTAAATTACTAGCACAGTGTTACTCCAGTTAGTGATACTGTCTGGCTAAAAGTTCAGTAGTGCACTTTTATAAAAAGATCATGCTAAACATATTGCATAAAATGGTTTCAGGGCGAGACATCCTGATTAAGTGAGCACTCATGTTATTTGTATTGAGTTAAAGTACTAATAACTACATATAAAGATCTCTAAACGTCCCTTTCAGTTTAAGGCTTTCACAGAAAAGTTGCTACAATCTGAAAATAGAAACATCTTTATTAAAGATGTAGAGATGGTGGTTGACTGGATATGTGTTTAAGGAATGTGTCACCAGTAATCTATACTTCCTCTTGGTCTCTAGGATCCAAGAAGCTGTCCTGAGTATTGTGACAGAGTGCTTATCCGTTCTTCCTCAACAGTTCACAAAAAATGCCCTGTTGAGAAACATTGAAACATAGGAAAGTTTCCCTAGACTAATTTCAGATTTCTTTCCCATCCCAGTCAAGGTGTTGAGTCATCACAAGATGTAATAAGGTAATGAAACTGTACTTTAACTTTATCATAAATGCAAAAAAGGGAGACTTCAGGACATGACATGTAACCCCCTCCTACCATATAAACAGTCACCTCTTCTGTAATCACAGTGGACATGTCTTAATGTATTGTTGCATCTCCAAACATTACAATGCAATGCTATCATTACGTCTAATTTTTTCCTCTCCATTCTACAAAATGGTTTATAATGCTCTCATCAACTGATCATTTGATTCCTTCTGAAGTTCAGTTTCGTCTGTGGGGGGCACAAACAAACAAAACACCTCAATTAAAAAAAAAAAAAAAAATAATGATTTTATGGAGGTTAATGGTTTCATCCCCACCCCACTACAGTTTATTAATTGAATACCACAGGCTTTGTATATAATTTTAGATGTACAAGGAGACCCCGATAAGTCTTATGTATGTAAGATTCTTGTATATTCAATATTTGCGATTCACTAGACATTGTGTATTCTACCATCTTGTGTGTATAGATTTATAAGGGGGGGGGGTGTTGTGTGTGTGTGTGTGTGTTCTGGTGACTACATGCATGTCAACTGTCCTATCAATTACTATTAAATCATCCACTTCTCCGTAATACGAACCATGCATTCCTTCGTGAAAATGAGAGCACAGCCTATCAGTTTCTTCAGAGTTAATGGTTTGGTTGAAAAAAATCTTGTTACTAGAATGATCTACAAAATGCAAATCAAATATACGTGGTGTTTATTTGTTCCTGGATGCTCAGAAGGATGGACAAAATAGGAAGATGGGGGTTTAATTTGGCTGCAACTTAAATAATTTACCTCGGAACTAGCTACATTGCAAGTCATAATTCCTTCTTTAATCACTTCTGTCTGGTAGAGAGCTGCCATCAACCCTTCTTTTTTCCATAGATAATCCTCAACTTGTTGCTAGACCCTTGTCCTCCCCACCCCCTGCATACCATGATTAAGAAGCTAGGAAGGAAAGGCCATCTTCTTATTGTACAGGAGCCCAAAGCCCACTCTTCAGCTTCTTGTAGAGCAGGAGTGTCAAAGATATGGTCTACGAGCCACGTGCATGTGCAGGATCCAGCGGAGATGGAGGGGACACTCCATGGGCCCAATCTAGATCATGAGGCCAGCAACCTGTGATTCAGTTGGCCTGTGAAATGGCCTCTCACCACTCATCCTGCCTATGGTGCCAGATGAATTTTACATCCCTGTTGCAGGGGATTCTTTTCTTTAAGTCCACTTCCAGTTTCAAACCACAAACCAAATGCTTCCTATTCTCCTTCCTGACTCTCACAACTCTGTAGAAATGGTATCCCCTTGAGACAACTCTTAAGGCCCTGAAGCCAGCCAACCTGCTCAGGAATCATTCGTCTACCCCTCCACTTCCACAGAGGTAGAAGGGAAATTCCTTTCTCCTCTACCATTGCTGCCCACTGCTTCTGCACTGGCCATCTCTGAACTTTCAGTGGATACCTCCCAGGGTATTCTGCCCTCAAAAATCCTCTCCTTTAGGACAAAATGGAGGAAGAGAAACGGATTTTCCAGAACATTAACATCCCATTCACCCATTCCTGACCATTGAGAATATTCAGGTTGAAGAAAGCCCCTACATTTATTTTCTACTCTGAAGTTTGCCTCCACCTTCCTTCCACAGCTGGCCTGACTGCCTCTATTGTGACCCTTGCTTTCAACTAGTACTTGGTTTGGGCAGTCTTACTTGCATGTGCAGCCATGGCAGAGCATGTACACACATGTAGGATGAAGGCAACTTGGAGACTAATGGCCTATCTAAGCTCTGCAAGCTGTGTATTTCACTTATATGATGTTTCCTTCCTTTTTCTCTTTACCTACTGTATAGCTTAAATTTGATTCATCAAAGCTGAGAGAGAATGACAGCTATTTTGATATTCCAAGAGGTATAAAACACATTTTATTCCAAATTAGAGTGTATATGCTTGCCCACTTCATAAAACAAGAGTCAATCATAGCCTGACACTTCAAATAGAAACCCATAAATTAAATTAATTAAATTAAGATGAAAATGTTTTAGACCTAGAATAATTGGGGAGTTGCAAATAGTTTATTTCATTTCAAGTGCATTGTAATTATTTGGGAATTAAACAGTTTTTGCTGATATAGAGAGCTTGTTTTAATTAGCAAAACCCTTATGGTTAGCCTACAGTAATTCTTTTTCATTTTGTTAGGTTTCTCTGACAGCATCAAATACAAAGTTCTACTGTCATGTCATTGACATAACCACTATGATAATGCTGCTGAATACGTGTAGGCTTGTGATAGCCCACACTCCAGTTGAGAATATTGAGACCTGTTTATAGATCCAATTTAGGCTCCCTTGAATTTTCAGCGATAAAATTATCAGTATCTTTCTACCTCTGTTCCAGAAAAACAAGGAGAGAAAATACCCTTCCCCTGACACACACTAAAGAATATTCCTATTGCAAAACCAAGAACTCTGAAATTAGAAAACATCAGACATAAGGTTACTTGTGCAAACTGAAGTGAAGCCCCTGATGTAATATGCTTTAGTATACAATTTTCAGTTAAATGATAATATACCCACTTCACCTCACCTCTCCACTAAACTACTGCCTCATTTGGTGCCTGGCTCAATGATCTGCAAATGAATCATGCTTGACTAATAAATAAAGCTGTTCCAGCAGGACCCATGCCTGCTTTGTTGCAGAAGTTGGTAGATATATAGTGAATGAGGAAAGAGGATTGCAGAAAACTAAAAGATCATTTCATAATGAAGACACCCTGCAGAATTAACATTCTCTCTTTGCCAGAGTATCAGAGTTTCCATGGAATACTGAGCTAATACCTTTAACCACAGGTAATACAGCTAAGACAGTAACTGATTGCAGTAATCAGTTATCTTCTACTGAGATCAGCCACTAGAGATGGATAAGACACATTTTGATAATGTTTCAAATGTTTTGTGGACAGCAGAGGAGTGGGGCTCAGGAATTTTGTCCTTCTGTAATTTTAGGGAAAGTCCTTGCTCCATCCTAAAAATGTAGGAGTTGACCATGCTCAGTTGCTCTGTAGGGCTGGCATTTATTTATGCAGGACAGTCAGTGCATAAATCATATGAGTGTCTGGAGAAGGCTCAGTCCAGATGGAATCTTCAGAGAGTTTTAGCTACCGAATTCTTAAGTGTATGAACATGGGCAAACCTAGATTTTTTCAAGGGCTTGTAACTTGGCCCCATTTGGACAGTTATTTCCACGAAGCAAAAAGTATACCATGCCTCTTTGTTAAGTTTTAATACATCTTCCAAAGCAATAGATTTGCTGGCCTTCTCTATGAAACTGCATTTAAGGCATTTCTTTCAACATGTGCAAAATAATGCGCTCTCTCCCACTCATCATTCTGGGAAATGTCTGAAACATTTTTGCTCAAACTTTCCAGAATAATTTGTTCCTAGGCAGACAACCAGCATGTAAAATTTCAGGCTCACCGGTTTACATTTAGCAAAGTTATATAAGCAACTGAAAATTAGGTCTTGTACTAAGAAATGCTTGGCAGCCTGTGTCTTCATTGTATGTCTTGTCCAGGATACAGGATTTGTAACTAGACATATAACAATATGTTAGATTCTAGGATTCTGCAAAAAAAATGTAGAGCTCTTCTGTTGGGTCAGGTGAGATTCAGTGGTATTTTTTTCTGGGTAATGCCAGCAGTTAAAACTTTCTAATGACAACCAAGATATAAACAAAACTGAGGCCTTTCTTTGAAGTAGGGGAGAATGGGTCTTTAGGGATAATCCCCGGAAACAGTAAGCTTAAAGAGGGTAAATACTTAGGCTGATATTTGTTTCTTAACGTAAGAGGCAAGGTATTTGTTAGGGGGATATGTGACAGGAGTATCTCTAATGGAGCCTTTCTACTGGTGGCTCTGCCCTCCTGTTATGGGCCAACTGCCTACTTACTCGTCTGCCATGCCTTGATCTTAATTGATTAATTGACTGATGTAATTAGCGGGAGGCTGCCCACTTTATGTGCCCTGGTGCCAGGGGGGCGCTATCTGCGGCTTCTTTTCCACCCCTATATCACAGCCGAAGCCTCACAGATGGTACTGATGTAGTTTTTGACCTGGGCCCTGTTGTGACTTGGCTTTCTCCTTTACCTCCTTGGGGCTTCTTGCTGCCTCCTTACTCTGGGGCTTCTCACTCCTCATGGCCCTCTCTCCGGGCTCCTCACTGCCCACCTTGCGCTGGGGCTGGGGCCAATGCACCCCAAAATGCTGCCCCTTCTCTGGCGCCAGGATCCCCACACTACCATGGAGTCCCTCCTTCAACCCGTAATAGCCTCACCCAGTTCTCCGGTCAAAACAGCGAACACAAAAACACAAAGCCCCTGGGCTATAACATAAAAACTAAACTGTCCGGCCAAAACAACATTCAATCCCTACCAAGAAATACTCCAACCCATAGCAGTGATCAGGGGATGCTCATGCAGTCGGGCTTCTCCCCTCTGTTTGCTCTGGCTGAGCTCCCCCTCCCTTGGCCGCCAGAGGGGAACTGCCCTCCTGGCCTCACACCTGGGGCTTAAGAAGGGCCAAGCCCTGCCCCTTCCTGTCAGCTGGCTCCACCGGTTGCCCTAGCAAACAGCACTTGTGCTGCCCTGGTGACTGGCAGCTGAGCCTCCCCCTTCTTGCCACCAGGGGTCTCCTCCCAAGCTGTTTTCTGCTCCCAAGAGCAGGGCACCCAAGTGCTCTGCGACAGGATATCATTTATTACAGGAGTTGTCAACTGGGTATGCATGGGCGGGTGGGGAGGTCACACGTGGTGGCAGCTGCTGTCCTCCACCACCCTGAAGTGCCACCATGCAACGCTTCCCCCCTGCCCTGCTGCTGCCATTTCCCTCCCCTCCTGCCCACTCTGCATCCAGCCATAGGGGTACACTCCTTAAAAAAGATTGAAACCCCCTTTTTTATTGGACCAACTGAATAGTTGGAATAGAGTCAGAAAAGCTTTTGAATACAAGATATTCTTCAGGTCTCATACATTTTTAACTATTGATGCAAATTTTCAGGGTTGGGGAGAGGGGGAGAAAATTTGTATTAATATCCAATGCATGTGTGTACTCTGTTTAAAGAAGGTTAACATGCCAACAGTTTACATGGAAATTTTACATGACTATATGAACAATTATTTTTCTTCTCATCTCCCTCAGTTCTTTAATCAGATAAAGGACTTAGGATATATTGTGGGGATGCAAAGTCTAGATGAGTGATTCTCGATGAGGGTACTGTAGCCAAGGAAGCTAGAAGGGTACTTTTTATAAGACTGGCCATCATAACAGGTTTATTTGGCTTAAATAAAGCAGCAAACCCCTCTAGCAGATGAGGGCTTAGGCAGATTTGTAAACAGAAATTCATGGTCATTACATACACCACCAATGGGTTTTCAGAATGAAGTTGAGATGCTTGTTGATGCTGTACATGGTGTTAAACTAGGTGGGCAATTATTTGGGCTGGACGGCCACTTAAGTAGTTTTGGTGAACTGTCGAGAGCTGGCATGGGGAGTGCTGACCTGGTCTTGGCCCCCTGGTGTAGCTATTTACACCACCTGGCACTGAAGGGGGCAGAAGACGGGAGATGCCAGTTGATTCTAGCTGGCCCTGTCCACCCTGCACCTGCCACAAACGGTACTAGACAGAGCGGGCAAGTGGAGTCCCAGGCAGGGGCTCGGTGGATACTGGTCTGGGACCTCCACAGGTGGGCATACTCAACTGGGTGGATGGGATGGGGCTGTAGGCAGGTGGGGAGCAGTGTCAGGAAGCAAGATAGGTGGCAGGGCAAGGGCCAGAGCCAGGGTAAGGATCATGGGATGATGAAAGTTCAGGGTTGGGGTGTAGGACTGAGCCATGATCTGCTGCCTGCATGTCCCTGCAACTGGTTCCATACAGAGTGGCTAGCCACACCCCATGGAACCGGCACCTGTCACAGAGACATGTGAGGATCAGTTCACGGCTCTTCCCTGGGCCCCAGCCCTGTGCTGTCACTGCCCCTTAATCCTGGCCCCAGCTCTGGCCCGGCCTGCCCATCCATCTCCCAGATGCCACTCCATGCTCAACTGTGTAGCCTCATCCCATCCACCCAGATGAGCATACCCTGCCCATGGGGGTTCTGGGCCAGTCTCCATGGAGACAGTGCCCAACCTCCTACTCCATCCAGTGCCCCCAGGTCTCCAATGGCACCCAGAATGTGTGGGTGAGAGCTGCTGGGAAGCTGAGTCCTGCTGCCACACTTCCCCTGCTCCTCTGCTGTGCCACCTCACCCCACAGACTACAGCTCCTGGTATGCTGGTGAGCTGCACACAGGGATAGGGTGGGCTGTGCCGTACCCTAGGCAGAACTCTGTGCCAGGGGGTGGCAGGACCAGCTGCACATGACATGGCCTGGGCTTCCCCCCGCCTGGGCTAGGTTGAGCTGAGGAACCCACTGTGGGCCAGATGGAATTACTTGACTGGCTGCATTTACCTACCTACCCCTGTGTTAAACACTCTTCAAAAAACCCTAATTACTTCTGCCTGTCTATTACTAGAGACAGATGTTATATTTCTTCAATTAGTAACATTAAAGAGTTGTTGAACATGTGTTCAGAAACAATTGTTATTTTTTTGTTTTCATCATGTGTTTTTGAATACTGAGGGGCTAGAATAGAAGTAAATTTGGCTCACTGTTCGAGCATTATATCACTTTCTCTGATTTTCTTTTCTTGCTTACATGCCTTGAATTTTTGCTGCCATTTTAAAGGTTATATGAATTTAAATGCACTATTGGGCACTTGCTTGAAAACTGTTTAAATCCAATAATATTGAGAAATGTAATGATGTATTTTCATATAGTTCTCTTATGGTAAGATTTTAGGTTATCTTTTTTCTTTCTTTCTCATCTCATTGAGGTCAATGGAAGTTTTGCTATTTGCAAAGCAAAGTCTTCACCCTTTGTTTCTTCAAAAGTTATTTCAGACAGGAAGCTTAAAGTGGTCAGGTTCTTATGAATACCTCTATTCTTTGATTTGAGAAGCTTTTTTAAGTTCCAGAAAACAGTGTCGTTAAAAACATATTTGTGATTCGAGATAAATAGACATAAAAAAGAAAACTTAGCATCCCGCTGCAAATTTCTTTAAAAATTGTTGTGCTTATAAACTAGAAAAAAATTGTTTTATCATACATAACTGTCGAGAAAGACTGAAAATGTTTTGTATATGTCTTTTTTGATTTGTGTATTGACTACAAAGAATTTGGACTAACTTGTTTCATTGATGAAAGAATGCATGGCTTCAGAGCAAAACATAAATTACCCAATGACCTTAACTGTGTGCAAAAACATCCTTCATACTTTCAAGAGAATTTCTTTTGAAAAATACAGAGGATTTGTCATCTTCTGTTTAGCTTTGATAAAATGTAATCTTAGTTATTTCAGTGTTGCATTGTGAACCCAGATGCACATTAACATGTTACACCTATTTTTGAATTAGGAAACTGGTGAGTTAGGATCAGAAATGAAAAAAATGCCAAACCGACCTCTCGTAATCCAACACTCCACATCACTCTCTAATCGTTAGAATGTAATTAAACTTTTATCCACTAATGAGAGTACCTTCTCTTCCTAACATCATCTCATCTTTGCCATGCAGGATTTCCAGTGAAAATTCTGCCTGAGCAGTAGTTTCAGTTCTGTATTAAAATCCTGTTGAACTCTTGTAATGTAGATATTACTTCACCAACAGTAAAACAGATAAGAAAATTTTGGACTGAATGTTTTTCTCTGAGAAAATACTAATTCATCAAAATTAAAACATTTGACAGAAACACATTAATCACGTTTATGGGAAATTATTGATTGAGATCAAAATATTTAGTTTTGACCTTTTCCAAAAAATTGCTTTAAATTTATGACTTTGCTTTTTAAATTGTATGTTACATATTAATCTATGATATTATCTGAATATCTAATTGTGTTTATCTTGTTTTATAACTTATAACAAAAAACAAAATCATGAAGTTAGAATGTTAAAATGTGTATAACTTTTGGGGGAAACAAATCAGAATATTTACATTTGCAAACACTTTAGAATTCTTATTTTCTTTCCTGATTTTAGATAAAATAACATTTTGAAATCTCACAATTTACCATGGGCTGTGAATTTAATTTTTTGACTATGTCAAGTCAGATCTAGCTTATTCAGCAATCTATTTACATTTTTATGCAAGTTATTTTAATCTTGCATAAATTGTTAGTTTATTCTCATATTTGAGTAGCATTAAAGCTACCAAAGCAAAGGATAGGGAAGACTGTATTTTAAGTGTGTAATTACTATGGAAACAGTCAAATGGAAAAGCCTTAGCTTACTCTTCAAGATAAAATGTGTTCATGAGCATCCAAGAAGAATGCTTTCAGGAGACCTTCCTAGAACTTGGTGGAATATCAGTTAAAAAACAGGATACCGACTATTATATTTTCTGTTCTTTAAAATGTTTAAGCTGAATTGGGGGCAATAAATCGTTCCTCAGAATAAGTGATGATTGATCTATGGAATGCTCATTTTGTACAATATTTTAAAGAGTATGTTGTAGCTGTTTGTTCCAGTGGAGTATGAGGTTCCTGTAGATAATTCTTGAAGATTAAAAGATCAGTTGTCTTTAATGGAAAAACCCCAGAGTACAGAGCATGCTTTGTAACTGTTTTGATTAGAATCACCTGGTTACATTAAATGGCAAACCAGGATTAATTTATTGTCAGCCATTTGCAAGGCAAGTAGCAATAGGACTGTTTCAGGTAAGGTGAGCTTTTTTTTTCTTCCTTCATAGCTCATCTAGGAAAGTGTGTACCTACAAAGGCAGTCCTAGGGAACTTTTAGATTGAAGATAGTAAGGTTCTAACTGAGCCAACTTTGAAAAAGTGATAAACTCAGACTCTTGGTGAAGTGTATATATAACAATCACTCATTGCAGAATGCCATGGATGTACACACTCAAGCCTTTCCAAACCCTTTCTTGCATGGATCTTTCATTCATAGAAATGAGGGTTGGAGTTTCTGGTGCTGAATCTTTATATCTGGCATTGTCAAAACACTGGCTTTAAATATGAAAATGACTGCCAGTTTTCAACCCAAAGAATCCTCATCTAATATTTATTGGTAGTTGCACACTGCCAAGTTTCCACTGAAAGAAGAAACATCTCTCTCACTAATCTGTGGCTTCTTGCTTTAGTACATTCAAGGAAGCAGTTTCAATAGTGAACCAATAAAAAAAAAAAAATTTACCTTGAGGTCTGTCTTCCATTCATGAAATACAAAGCATTCCCATGCACTCCAACCAAAACATCTACAATCCTTTTAAATATTAATTTAAGAGACAAGAGTTCAGCTTTGATATGGCATAATATTCTGATGAATTACAGGGGATAAGAAAGTCAGTAAAAGGCCACCTGAGATGCAGGTTAAAAGTAGTATGCTTTAAAAAGGTGGTTGTAAGCCAGGACATGTTTTTACTTTAATCCTCATGTTTTAGCTTCAACTGACTGTTGCCTGACAACATCTGTGGGCTGTTCTATGATATATTCTTCCCTTCATTGAAAATGAACTCTGTTGTACATGCTACATGTTGTATTTTATTATGCAGCTTCTTTGTACCTCTGTGGAATATATTGTCCCAGAATGTCTACTTAGGTGGTGCTTGATGCTATGACTTAAAACAATCAGTTAAAACAAAAAATGTCTGCATCATTAGAGCACAGAACTAAGTGAGTTTTATTGCATCTTTCAAGTCCCATTTTTCTCTGTTATTCTTCCTTTGTATAACTGACCATTGCAGTGATGTGATACAAGAAATCATTGTTTTTTATTGACATCATGGTTTCTATATCATTATTTCAATATAAAGTAAGCATAAATTACACAAATTTCAAGGCCCTTCTCCATTGCAAAGGTAATGTAGAGAACCCTTAACGTATATGCATCAAGGTCCTGAGGCTTCTCCACAACCACATGACTGCAACCTCTCTTTGTTGTGGTTTGGAGACAGATCCATTTGTCATCCAAACTGGGTTCAAGCAGGATGCATCATTACCCTAGTGCTGTTGTCTATTTTTTTGACCATTATCCTGTTTCTCATTAAGGACCCCCTCCATTATAGAATCAACATTGAATACTGAATAGATGGAGGATTTTTCAATCTAGGTCATTTTTCACATGAACACCAAAGTATTCCAAACAACCATCCTTGACCTTCAATATACTGATGACTGCTCCATCCTTGCACACACTGGCTAGGGACAGAAATTACACATAAACTGGTATAAATCATAGAATCATAGGATCATCATAGAAGTAGGGTTGGAAGGGACATTGTAGATCTTCAAGTCTGACCCCCCACCTGAGCAGGAGAAAAACTGGGCTCAGATTACTCCAGCCAGGTAGGCATCAAGCCTCTTCTTAAAGACCCCCAGGGTAGGAGCCAGCACCACTACCCTTGGAAGTTGGTTCCAGATCCTAGCTGCCCTAACTGTGAAGTAGTTCTTACGGATGTCTAAACTAAACCTACTCTCCAACAACTTGTGGCCGTTATTCCTTGTTATGCCAAGAACATAATACCAGACTTAACTGATTCAGATTAAATCAGTTTATTGAACTTCTGTGTAGATTCAAGTTAACTCAGTCCCCCAGCATCCCAGGATGCTTTGCACCTCCGCTGCAAACCTCCATTTGCAGGGTGAGTGGGCTAGCTTTGGCTCAAGCTGTCTGCTCCAGCCAGACAGGGGGCATAGTCAAGTGCCCCCCAGCTTCTCTCCTGGGGCACTGCAAGCATGTGGCTGCATTTCCAGAATCAAAAGTTAATGTCTGTTCACTTGCTGATTGGTTCGATCTATGCAGCATAAATTACCCTGTGAAGATTTCATTGATTCAGCCTCAGGCTTTTTGACTGTTTGTACTTTGCCACTGAGGAAAACCTTGCAATCATGCTGGATCTCTTCACAGAAGCCTACCAAACTTTGGGCCTGTGTGAGCAACTTAAAGTGCTCTATCAGCTTGATCCAGGCCATGAACGTGACCCCTCACCTTCCCAAATTACCACTGCAGGAGAGACCCTGAAGGTAGTCGAGCACATTCCTTATCTCAGTAGCTACCTCTCTCAGAGTGAGCACTGATGAAGAGATCCAGCACAGGATCCAATTTGCAAGCACTTCCTTTGGGAAATTGCTCCAGCATGTTTTTAGTCACTGTGGTCTCCAGAGAAACACCAAGATCCAGATGTGCAATGAAGTCATCACCCCCACTCTGCTCTATGGATGTGAAATATAGGTGACATACCATTGTCATTCCAAGAGCCTGGAGAAGTATCATCAGTGATGCCTCCAGAAAATCAACCATGTCAAATGGGAAGATCCCACACAAAAGCCACCATCCTTGTTGAAGCCATTGTTACCAGCATTGAGTAAGTGATCCTCAAGCATCAACTTTGCTGATCAGACATTGGGTACAGTTGCCCTTTTTTTGACTTCTAAAACAAATGCTCTGCTTCCAGCTTAGTTGTGGCCTGGTACCTCACAGTGGTCAGACAAAATGCGACAAGGACTCAATGAAACCTTACCTCAAGAACACAGAGGCCAACATCAAGAACTGGGAGGAGCTGGCTGCTGACGGACTCCAGGAATGCCACAAACTCAACCACATGGCAGCCCACTTCTCAGTAAAGAATCTGGTCCTTGAAGCAGAGAAAAGAGAGGAGAGGAATTCTGGACTCCCCTGTGGAAAGACCTGCAACCAATCTGTGGCTCAAGGATTGGATTCTTCAATGGCTCATGGATTGGACATCCATCACTGACAGATGGTAGAGATCTTCAAATTGAAGAATTGCTGATGATGATGTAGAGAAGCCCTTGAGTAAATGAAAATCTGGTGCTCAAAGTATGTTTGTTGTTGTTGTTTTATATATATATATATATATATATCCCTATGTGTTTTTTGGCATCTCAAGGTGCTCTACTTCAGTTGTGGACAGTTATGTGAGTGGTGGAACCATGAACAATGCATGCCCCCGGTGGCTGGGGGGGCACAGTGGCAACAGAAGGGCAGGGGCAGTAAGCTGGGAGCTCCCGCAGACACTAATGGTGCTGGTGGCGCCAGAGATGGGGGGTGGTGAACACTGACCAGGGGTTGGCGACCACCTGCAGACATTGCTGACAGTGTCAGTGGCAGCCAGCAGCAATCGCTGACCACCCACAGATGCCTTCAGTGGTGTCAGCAGTGGGGGTGGCGAGCGGTGACTGCCCACGTCTTTCTCTCATAGGTGATGTACCGCCACACTCGGGGTGCATGTACACCTGCGTGCACCCCCTACACATCGCCAGTGGGTAGAAATACAGTACAGTGGTCATGTCTATACAAGATGCTACTGTGCAGTGGTTACTGAGCATTTATTTAGTACTTGTATAGTCAATGGTGAATTAGCACTGTTTGTGTTGTGATGCGCTAGTGCACAGTATTATTCAACTACTGCACAGTTAGTGTCTTGTGTAGATGTGCTCAGTATGGCCTAACCCAAATAATCAGGAGCACATAGAACAGTCAGAAAAGTTCCCACAAAAATTTGTCATTGGAATATTCTGATTCTAGTATTTGGGCCTTTGTTCCTTTGTTTTGTGAGGGTTATTTTTGCTTGGCTTTCCCCATAAGTGGTCTGATTTCACCAAAGTACCATTGGAGACTACCATAGGACATTTGCTAGTTCACTTGCCCTGCTCCATGGCGGTCTTCTGGAAGTTTCTGGACTCTGTAGTCCCAGAGCAGTCACTTGTTTAGATTGCCCAGTGGCCCTAGGGCAACCAGGTTTGCAGACTGTCCTATGCCCAAGTGTATTTGGGCTTCCTGAGCCCATAGATATGAGACTGCCAACCATTCAGAGTGCCCCAGGCACTCATTCCTAAGAAGTGCATCTCTTACATTAAGAAGTTCCGATTTTGGTTTTCATTCCTTTTCATAATGACCTTTCTGTGCATATATGAAATGCAGAATATTCTGCAATACTAGGGGAGGACTATCACTTGCAGCAGCTGTTATGCTTTCTACTGGTAGGAGCTTATATTACTTTCTAGCAAAAGCTTGCATGTACAAATGGTAATAGGGACTGGTATGTTTAGTGGTAGGGCTTGCAGTCCTTTCCAATTTACTATTTTGGGATTATAAACAGCCAAATTATGGACCTTCTTGCATGGCATTGTAAATGTCTTCCTTTGTCTTTTCTGCTTCATAGGTGGCTATGCTGTCCACAGGGTTCAGCATAACAGTCATTCAAACTAATATGATTCAGGTCAGGTTTCATTCTGTTGAGGCTTAGTGAAGCTATGAACAGCAGCAGAGGCTGTTCTGGTGCTGTCTGTTGGTAGGATTACAAAGACTGTACTGTGTCAGTTCACATTCAGTTCACGTATGGAAGGTTAATGTGGCAACCAAAAGCCTAGAACCCTTATTTTTCTTAACTGAAAATCCTTACTTTTCTTGGCTTATTCTGCAAATGAAACTTGCCCAGGAAAGCTACTTACTTTATCACAGGCACATAGGTGAGTGGCTTTTCCAAGACCCAGTCAAATTGTTTTTGCTTTTATCTGATAGGTTTTAGTTTTTTTGATGTGGACTTGGAAGTGATGACACAGGGTTTATGAATTACACAGAATTTCAGGGTTCAGCAGTTCCTAAGATAGTTTACTGTAAGTGCGCATGCGTGGGTTTATATAAGTGTGTATACATGTGTGTCTATATATATCTATAGATAGCTATAGCTATAGATTGCTGTAGATATATATGTACATGCACTTCTAGATTAAAGACCTTAGACAAAGTCTAAGGTCATCGAGTGAAGCAAATAAACAGGTAAGAGATAGGGGCCAGGGTAATGCTGAGACTAGGGGGTCAGTACATGCACCTACAGGAGGCCTCAAATGCCTCTACACAAATGCTCGTAGTATGGGTAACAAACAGGAGGAACTCACCCTCCTGCTGGCTGACACTAGTGGGGATTACGGAAACGTGGTGGGACTCATCACATGATTGGGCGGTGAATGTCGCGGGCTATAGACTGTACAGGAGGGACAGGATAGGAAAGAGAGGTGGGGGTGTGGCACTCTATATTAAGGAGGAATACACATCCTCGTCCATTGGCAAGGAGTCAAGGGAGGGGCACTCTGAAGTGCTTTGGGTTAAAGTAAAAGGCTGTCGAGGTGAAAGAGACTTAACGGTGGGAGTCTACTACAGACCTCCCAACCAGGGGGAGGAGCTCGACCAGGATTTCTTTGGTCAGCTCACAGAGGTAGTGAAGACTAAGGAGGTGGTAATCATGGGGGACCTGAACTTCCTGGACATCTGCTGGGAAGAGCAGTCAGCCAGGTCTGAACGCTCGTGTAGGTTTTTAGACAGTGTGCAGGACCTCCATCTAACCCAGGAGGTGCACAGCCCCACCAGGGGGGACGCCTTGTTGGACCTAGTGCTGGCCACGGGTGATGACCTGGTGA
>NW_017729008.1:6228089-6244195 GCF_001723915.1 Gavialis gangeticus | reverse complement strand
AGTGACCAGGAACAACGGTCACAAGCTAGCAGAGGGTAGATTTAGGTTAGACATCAGAAGGCGCTATTTCATGGTCAGGGCGGCTAGGGTCTGGAACCAACTTCCAAGGGAAGTGGTGCAGGCTCCTACCCTGGGGGGTTTTAAGAGGAGGTTTCATGAATACCTTGCTGGGGTCGTTTGACCCCAGTACTCTTTCCTGCCATGGCAGGGGGTCAGACTAGATGATCTTCTCAGGTCCCTTCCGACCCTAGAAACTATGAAACTATGAAAAGTCCTCTGTGGATCCTAGGGGGAGGTCACATCCGTCCTTGGCCAAGAAGGGGAGATAGTGGATTGCCATCAGTAGTTGTAGTCAGTCAAGTTATTATAGGAAGAAATAACTAAGGTGTCTAGCAATATTGTAGTCCCAAGCCCTAGATCAACACTATACTTATTATACCATTGCAATTTTATCCTCTCTATGTAACAAGGTAGAGAAAGAAATCAAGGTCATGTTGTGTATTCTTAAGATGTGCAATGTTTGAAGTCTGGAAAATGAATTTGCCACATTGACATGTTATACTTTTCTGAGGAAAAACATATCCAATGTTATAAAAGATCCTATCTTCACACAAATTGCTGTCCACACGGGACAGAAATGTATAGGTCAAGGACATTGTGATTTCTGGCATGGTGCCTTCTCATTTTTCAAAGACAAAGAAATAATTATGATGATGTGTGAAGTCTTGCAGTGCATGGATTCAATGAATTTATGATTGTGTGGTAATATGGGCAGAGCTTGAATGTAAAATTCCTCAGGTCTTGTTCTAGTTGATTCATCTTTTCCAGCTGTTGGTTAAAGCAAGCAGATCCATGTGTTAATGGAAATCAAGAAACTGAACTCCAAAGGGAACTGTAAAATTTGCTAAGAGCAAAGCAGTATGGCATTGGGTTTGAAAAGAGTAAATCTTCAAAAGTCAGGAGAATTTTCCTTTATATTATATTTCCATCTGTCTAAGCTCCAGTATTAGGAAGTTTGTTTTACACAACTGTTTCTTGTTGGTTCAAAATGTCTGATATGTTCCAAGACTTTTTAAGGGCTAGGTCTATAACAATGTGTTTCATTAGCAATTGTGTCTCTGCTGCATATATGTGCAGTGATTTCTGAGTGATTATGAATCCCTTTATTCCTGGATTTGCAAAAAGCAAATAAACATTGAGAGAGTTAAGGACAGCTACATGGGTGGGATTAAAAGGATGTCAGGTGGGAGAAACGTGAACAGACCAAAAAGGTGGAGGAAAAATAGGAAAGGCTGACAGGCATCTATTAACTGTGTATAATCTGGTAATCTGAGAAATAAGTGCTTCTTCTGTATATCTGAGTAGTGGTAGCATGTTACCCAGTGAAAAATGGTCTGTGAAGAAGTAGGATGTAGTAGCTATGTTATGATCCTGTAAATAAATATATGACAAGCAAGGATGTTGATAAGAGATTAAGTGATTTTGGATCTTGGGCCTACTCGGATGACATTTTGTGCCCTGTACTGATTGTAGATTTCACAGATGAATACTTTCTCTTCAGTAGTAATATTCATGCCTAGACAAATTAAGCCATTTTGGCACTGTCTTTAATGTCCTCTGTACCTGAATGGATACTGTAGGTTATTGCTAGTGAGTCATTCTGAATAAAATCTCACTGTATGTTGTACAATGCAGAATACGAGGCAAAGAATGTTAGGTTTCTTGGCACTTTCTTGAAGGAGATAAGATCTTTATTGGAGTCAAAGGAAACTGAGGGGCAAAGCGCCCTTCTTTAAGTCTCACTTTGTATTCAAAAGCTCATCCAGCGTCTCTCCCTATTGGCCCAATAAAAGATACCACAGGAAAAAAATACCTTGCCTCTTATGTATTACTTGGACCATCATGGCTACAAGAAAACTCAAACTCTACTACAAGATCTTGATGAATAATTTGGAATTGTCAGTCAAATTCAAGTCTTTGGTGTCTCCATGACTATATAGCTGGATTGTTGCTCCTTGTAAGAAATGTAATCTGCTGCAATTTTCTCAAAATCCAGAAAAAACTAGTAGATCTCTCTCAAAATATTTAATACATTAAAAAGGGAGTTTGTGGACTGCTGCACATAGTTAAAGAGAGAGAGGTTTATGAACTAAGCACAAGACTGCTACAGTCCAATCCTTTGACTGCATGTTATTAGCCCTCACTACCTCAGTTTTCCCATAAATAAAGCTGAGATGAAATGTTTTCTTTCATTCACTCAGGAGTGTCTTGTGTATTAATGAGATCTTGTCAAATGGCGTTAATGTAATTTAAAATAATTCTCTTGGTGGTTCATTGCAAACAAAGATATTAGGAAGGGGGCTGCCCATTCCAGTTGTAGGCGCACTGGTGACTAAAGAGTCCAGTTGCAGAGAGGCAAATCCTGCTGCAGTGGTTCCTTGTGTATGTCTGATTTCTGCTAGATGAGAGTGCATCTTTCTTTCTTCTCTTCTTCCCCTTGATGCTGGCTCTGCAGTGCCACTCAAAGAGAGCTGTTGCCTTTTTGATTTGGAGCTGCCAAGCATCACGATCTGCAGCCTGTTTCACACAGTTTGCGGTCAATACCACAGGTAGAAAAGAACCTCTTCAGGATGTCCTTGAAGTGCTTGTGTGGGCCCCTCTGTCGTATATTTCCCAGGCATCAGTTCCCCATACAGCATGGCCTTTGGGAAGCAGTTGCCATCCATCCAGGCCACGTGATCTGCCCCCTGTAGCTGAGTCTGCAAGAGAATCACCTTGATGCTGGTGGTATTGGCTCCTTGTAGCACCTCCGTGTACCTGACATAATCCTGCCAGCAGATCTTGGGAATGGTGCGGAGGCAGCGCTGAAGAAAGTGCTCAAGGTGTACATGGTGGTAGATATAAGACCCATGACTCCGCACCATACAGAAGGGTGGAGATAACAACACTTCTGTATACCTTAACTGTGGTTTGTGCCGCTTGAAGAGTGTGCCAAAGCCACTACTGGCTTTTGAGAGTGTGTTGTCTACCTCCTTGTCAACTGTGACAAAATACAAGGTGACACTCCCCAGGTAGGTGAGCTGCTTAACAGCATTTAGCTCAGTTCTTTCAATAGTCTTCTTCAGTGGCACATAAGGAAGCCATCTCAGGTTTCCATCTGCCCAGAAGTGGATGTAGATACCTTCCTCACCTTTCCCAAGATTGTCTGATGCTTGCTGCAGCACCATGGTGAAGAAAATGGTGAACAAGGTAGGGGCAATTACACAGCCTTGCTTAAGTCCATTGGAGTTCAGAAAAGGGCCCGAGAGGCTGTTGTTGTACTTGACTTGTCCATGCTGACTGTCATGGAGTTTTCTGACCATGCTGAGGAACTTAGGTGGCCATCCAAGCTTCTTGAGAATCTTCCAGAGACTATCTCAAATTATGATATCAAATGCCTTAATAAAATCAATGAAAGTGTTGTATAGACCCTTGTTCTGCTCTTGGCACTTCTCTTGTATTTGTCTGAGCACAAATACCTGATCAATCATGCCTCTGTTTTCTCTCAAGCCACATTGGCTCTCCAGAAGAACCTCTTCTGCTATGGCAGACACCAGCCTGTTGAGGAGGATTCTAGCTAGGATCTTCCAGGCGATGGACAGAAAGGTGATACCTTGGTAGTTAGAACAGTCTGCCTTGTTGCCTTTATTCTTATACAGGGTGATGATTCATGCAGATCCTGTGGAATTTTCCCCTGCACACAGCAGGCTATGAGGAATTCATGGAACTTGGAGTGTAGAGCAGGACTGCCATATTTCAGCACTTTGGGTGTACTCAGACAATCAGTCTGTGACAGTGTATTTGTCAATGTATAAAGTCTGGCCATCAGAGCTTCTTAGTGTGCCTTGGATCAGGAAAGTGGGGCCCTAGGCAGATTTCAGTGCTTTGTAGAAGCTTCTGGTATCTCCAATTGTCAGCATACAGTTGCATTCTTTCTGCAAGAGTAGTCCGCCATATGTTTTGGATGTCACACAATTTCCATTGAAGGGTGTTACATGCCTGGTGGTAAGCCATCTTTCTCTCTTGGCTAGCTAGCTGTGCTAGAAAGGCTTGATGAGTAGGTCTCTTTTTTGTGAGATATGGCTTGGATATCTTCGTCACTTTCATCAAACTAATCCCAATTTCTCTTAGTACTAAGCAAAACAGACTCCTTGGTGGTCTCCAAGACTACTGACTTGATGTGTTCCTGGTGTTCATTAGGTGAGGTGTCTTCAGTATGGACTTGGCTTTCAAGCTTCAGCTGAAGTGTTTTTGGAAATTTTTGTTGGCACATTTGGTTTTACAGCTTAGAAACATCAAACTTTTTTAGGGGGGGTTGCTCTATGTTTGGACTGAGACTTGAAGTAGAAAGACAACTTTGAGCGAGCAAGTCAGTAGTTAGTATGGCAGTAAGCACTAGGCATAACTCTGGTGTGCAGGTCATCCCCAAGATCACGCTAACGCACCAAGATGTAATCTATCAGGTGCCAGTGTCTGGAGTGGGGATGCGTTCAACTGGTCTTATAGCATTTTTTTTGTTTTGTTTTGTTTTTTTTTGTTTTGCTGAAACTGGGTGTTGGTTATTGCCATCTGCATTTCTGCAGATTTCAAGTAGCAAGCATCCATTGTCATTACAATTTCCCAGTCCATGTCTTTCAAGCACACCTTTCCATGTTAGATAGTCACCACCAACTCTTGCGTTAAAATTGCCCACAATCATGATCCTATCTTTGGGGGGTGTTTTCTGGATGAGATTGTAGATGTCAGTATAGAACTTAAATTTGTCAATTATATCTGCCTGAAGGGTTGGAGTGTACATGCTAATAATGATGGCATGCTGCTGGTCACACAAAGGAAGGCACAAAAGGAAATGATGTGATCGGAAAGGCTGACTGGTAAGCTTTCTAGCCTAGAAGTTCTTGATCATGAAGCCAACACCTGAGAGGTGCCTCTACACCTGCAATTTACCTGACCAGTAGACTGTGTAACCAGCACTGTGTTCTATTAGGCTGCCTTGTTCTGGGAGGCGCACCTCCCTCAGAGCTGCTATGTTATGTCTAGCCTAGCTAGCTCATGGACAACCAACACTGAGTATCACTGAGGGTGGCTACTGTCTTCAAAGTCAGCATTGTATGGATATTCCAACATGTAAGGTACAGAAGTTTTCTTTTTTTCCACCTTTTGAGATGGGGGTTGGAGTTTTCATTTTCCTTTTTGTTGTAATTCATTCACTTTGAAGATGCCTGCTGACCACAGAGAGCAAACTGCGTGGTAGGGGGACAAGTGTTTCTTAGGCCACCTTTCCCTAGGCCCTTCTATTTAGGAGTGAGCAGTGCTATCCTTCTAAAAGGCTCCTCAGATGCTCAGGGTGCTGCCAGGTGATGGCATCATCTTTGGGTCATCATCAGAATGACCCATATTCCTGCACAACCTGCATGCAGGATTGGGGGATTCCAGTGCCATCTTACACCTACCATTTTTGCCCCACTTCCAGCACTGTAAGACTTGGGGGACTTGTTTCCTTCCTGCCTATGCATGGAGCTTTAAGGTGGAGCACAGTTTGTCCTGACTGGCCCTACTCTTTAGGCCTGAAACTAATATGCCATAGCCTAGCAAACTAGGATGGTGGCAGAGAGATCGCCAGGCTGTAGGTTGTTTCAGAGTATCCTTCTCCTAGGTGGATTACCAAACCAGGGCTGAAGAGTTCCACCTACCTTAGTTATGTGGTTTGGGTTGCTATTTGTCTGAAACCTGACCTTTGACATTATTTTCGTGGGAGACCCTACCAGGAAAGATTTCCAGATGGCATTGCTCTCAGGATCATAGGGACACACAAGCCTCTCCACCACGACAAGGTTGTGATCCAGGGAAAGGGATTTAAAATAATTAGTCTTTATTCTTTTGCTTACAAAAATAAACTAGTCAGTTTAAGTTTTGATTTAATGCATTATCACAAGGGTGCAGTGTTTTCATTGGAAATATTTTAAAGGAATGTTCACAATAAGAAAGAGGGAAAAAGAGTCTTTCACGGAAATTAAAAAAAAAAAGAAAAAAGGTTCTGAGAGGGGTTTTTAATTCTGGCTGTAAATCAACCTGATACAGCTACTTTAATGTTTGCAATGCATACTAGAGTTGAAAAGCACTACATCTTGGTAATTCTGAGGTATTATTAAATTAAAAACGATAGAACAAATATTCAAGAGACATGTAGTCTACTGATATTGTACTGCTTACTTGAGTGCTGTTTTAAGTATTTAATTGTGGAATTCTGTATTGAACCAAGTATATTTCAAGCTAGTATTTTCTGCTAAATTGAATTATGCCGGAAATCTGACATTCATTAATGTGTAGTACAGTACATCTCCATCCTCATTTCTGGAAGCAGGGGTCACTAACTCGGATATGATTGCAGCTTCCTACATACTCATTTTCCCCCTCTTATTGTCAGTATAATTTAAGCTACTAAATTGTACGGAAGATACTGAGAATCACTTTTTCAAAATTTTAATTTTGCTAATCTCTAAAGTATATATTTGGGGTTTATATTGGAAGGAAGCAAATTTGCATGCATTTAAGACAGAATATGAATGGAAAACTGTAAATCATCTCGTTAACAGAACATTTGTGGTAATAAGTTATACCTAATGGGTAACCCATTTTAAATGTTTCTCACCAGATTTGTGGTTACTTGGATAGCTGCCCTTATTGAGTTGTTGCAGAAGCAATTCAGTGAAATCATTCTGTGGTTTCAGCATTTTTTTCCAGCATGTGAGCATGTGCAGATAAGGATCTGCTGTTTCCACTCACAGGTCAGGGGTATGCTGCTGAATATATCCACTTGAGATCCCATAGTTACAAAAGGGCGGGGGTCCCTGACTAGTCTGAGTTTTTTAAATTAACACCACAGTAGAAATTTATTTTAACAATAATATAACAATATTATTGAGTAAAAAACCCTGATTTTTCCCCCGTCCCTACAGACAACCATGTCTGTACCATTCCCCTGGGATCTGTGTTGCTATTTAGATTAAGGAAACCATCTCTTTTAAAAAGCGAGGCACCATAGTTTGTTCATTTATTTATTAGACTTTCTGCCAAAGACCTGTTCTGGATGCCAGACACATTTTACTCCTGAGAGTCAGAAGAACTAAAATGCACAACACCCTCATCCCCAAAGCAGATCTAAACGTCATCCAATCCTGCCTGCAAAAGTAGATGCATGCTGCAACATGTTTAAGGGTCAACAGAATCAGAATGTTTTAAATAATGATTGAGGGAGCTCGTTGAAGAAGCAAGGAGGTCTCTCACAGAAAACAATGTACCATCTGCCCCATCTCTATTAGGCTGAGATCTAGCTTATTCACCTCCATTTATATCAACAGTGATAGCATAGCATTGTGAGAGAGGCAGGAGGAAGTCATGTATTCCTTTGGGGTGCATCCAGATGAGTGCAGACATGTGATATATGGTGCCACAGACCCATCTGCGGCACCACACACTGCACATGCAGACATTCCCTGTGCTGTTACTTTGCAATGTGGGGCAGGGAGGTGGGATTTTTTGACCCTGAGAGAATCATACTAGGGCTAGGGCAATGCCAGGTTCTTCCTGGCTGGGCTGCGCTGTGCTCGGGGCAGGTGGTAGCGTCACTGGAAGGGGAGCTACGGGGGCAGGGGGGAGGGAGGCTGAAGTCACCCCAAAATTCACCACAGCCCCCCACAATCCTCCCTCCCAGCCCCACCACTCAGCCTACCCCGAGCACAGCGCAGCCCCACCCCCTCCCACTGGGAAGAGCCCAGTGCTGTCCCGACCCCAGCCCACCTTTGCCCTGTGCAGAACCCGAGCACATCCCTGCCCCTCCCATGCCTCCCAGCGTGTGTGCAGTGGTGGGAGCTGTCACCCCCTCCCTGCAGCAAGTGGCCCCCAGACAAGCCACTCTCAGCTCCATCCTGTGCCCTGTCCTGGCTGTTCAGGGCCTGCTCTAGCCCTACTCTGTTCCCCACCCCCTATGGCCCTTTCCCCTCCCTCCACAAACTGACCAGCTGGGGGGACGCATGTGCATGTATGCACACATTCAGTCCCCCCAAATAGTGTTTTCTCGTTCCCCCTATGCCCCTACCCCACCCAGGGCAAGCTGCCACACACAACAGAGCACACAAGGTGTGACGCTGCTACTTGTCCCCATGGAAATGCATGTTCCCAATTTTGTGGATGCACCTTGAGTGATCAAAAAAAAACAACCCTTATATTAAACTAGAAACAGAAACACTGTTCAAGTCCAATGCTGCTACCCGTATGCCTTAGTAGGCAGGACAGCCATAGTTGTCAGAGGCTATATGTCTCCAATGTAAAAAGAGGTGTGTTTCCTACATTAAGATAACCAACTAAATATAGCTGTCGATCCCCATGGAGACATCATACAGTCAGTTCTTGCCTCAGTGTAGGCAGTAAAGGGAAACACTTTGCCTCCCACCAGGATTTTACTTTGACTAGCTTCATTAAAGTTAGAATTATATGCAACTTTTCTCCAATTGGGTTTTGGATCAAGATAATTATTTAAATATAGAATGATACTACATAGTGTCAGATATTTGATTATGGCAGTAAGGTTTGCATCTGATATAAATAATCTGTCCTGGTCAGTGGGTAGTGCTTTTCTATATACCAAGGGGATCCAACATAACCCTCAGATTGCTGATGGTTGTTGGCAAACACCCCCAATCAAAGGTGGTGTTATACCGGGGATCCCAGGCTCAGGAAATCATGGGGAACAAGGGAGATTGAGTAGTTTCAGGCAGGAATTCCTGTACTACTTCTCAATGAAAGGTTTCTAAAAGTGGAAATTTTCCAGAACTTTCTACCACTAAAAATGAACTGAACCATTATGGTTAAAGAATAGTTCAAGAAACTGCATGACATCTTTAGGTTCCTTCTAGCCCCACCTTTCTAAGATTTCCATGGAAAAAATATTACATGGGTGGAATTTGAAGCTAGACAATGTCAGAGTAGAACTAAGAATCAGTATACTTTCTTAGCAGTGACAGTAACTTATCAAAGCTTATCTTTTCTGGAAATTTTCAAAATAGGACCACGTGTTTTGCTAAAACATATATATTCTTGTATACCCACAGCTTTTTGGCCTTGAAGCATGAATTAAATCAGGGGCGTGCTAAAAGTTGTATTATACAGGAGGTCAAAATAGAGAATCACAATGATCCCTTCAGGCCTTGAGTTCTGTGAAAAATTGAAAATCTATGCATTTGTCTGCATATTATAACATTCTGTGCATGTCCTTTCCTTTCGCTTTTCCTTTGGCTTCATTTTTTCTTTTTGGCCTTCTGGGTTAGTTAGAGGCTTGTTGAGTTCACTGTTGAATAAATGACTCTTGTTTACATAGTATCAAAGGCAATTGACTTCTTCTGTTTGCTGGATTAGTATTGACTGTAGCAATTAAAATGTGAACTGCAGGTGTGGCATTTCCTCTGAGTCACATGCACAGAATTTGAATATAATCTAGTTTCTGAAACTGTTTGCAGTTTTATTAATTGTGAGAGGTGTGTGTGAGAGAGAGTCTCTATTTGAGAGAGAGAGTGTATACATTTATAAAATCTTAATGAAAAATTCAAATTGTTATTAAACATGAGAAACTCTGGGCCGGCTCCAGTTTCACAGCTGGTGTGAAGCGTCTATATTAATTTCAGGGGAGTTATGCCAGTTTACATCAGCCAAGGATCAAGGATATATCCCTTTCAGCTTGTATGTATTTTAATAGTACATGTTAATGTTGCATCTAGTTCTCATAGCTCTCATAGTTTATGGAAAAGATACACATTTGAAATTTAAAAAATTGTTAGGGAAGCTTAGAATTCTACTTTAATGATCACTACAGTGGGATCATCTTAAAAATTCAATTGAGGGAAACCTTTCATGTTAAAAAGTAAGAATATGAACAACTTGTTTTACTCAGTAAGTTTTATGAGGTGTAATGTTCAGGTGATTCATTTTAAATTGTGCTAAAATTCCTCTTGCAAAATCCCATTAAATTTCTCCTAAAACACTGAATTTCCATTTCTTTTTCTGCATGAATTAGGGAATGCATTTTTGGCACCCTCCAGCACAGATGCCAAAAATGGCATGGACAGCCTGTGTATGTGTCACAGAGCAGATTGGGGAGGGGACAGACAACACAGTGGCAGGTAGGTCAGGAAGGAGAAAGAGCATGGGATCAGGTAGGGAAAACAGGACAGGAAGCAGGATCTGAACAGCGTATAGAATAAGAAAAAGAGATCAGTGTGACACTCGGTGTGGGAAAAATTTCTGGCATGCCTGCCAAAAAGGTCACCTTCCACTGCATCAGGGTCATAGCTTCATTGTAGTCATGATGCATACTCCTTTGATTGAAGGCAACAGGCTTTCAGTGGTTAAGAAACTCCAAATGATGCTGAATGTTACATGTCACCTCATCAGTCCTGGCCGCTACAAACAAATCATGCTCCATAATTTACACTAGCAGATGTTACTTTTAATGCACAATTAATACACTAGCCATGCCATAAATTATCCATGTCTCACATTGACCCTATTTATGGCATGATAAAATGGCAAATCAGCCACAAATATGCCCCACATATAATGCACAGCATCTTTATGGATGGTTTTATTGAGCCTTAATTTGAACATGACCTGCAGCCTAGCATTGGGCTTCAAAGTATGGCTTTAAATGTCCCAGCATGGGGATCCAATGGATTCCCCCACCTGAGGACTTTTAAAGCCATGCTTTACAGCCTGATTCCAAGTTTCCAGAGAGAGCTGCTAGGGACCCATGAGCTCCTCAGTGCTCAGTTATTCACACCCCGATGCAGAACTTTCCATGCCAAGGCGTGGCAGTCCCTGGCTGCACAGGTACCACTGATGGCATACTTTAATACCCAGGGCTTCTCCTGCTTGATTCTGATGCTCAACAGATCAAGCAGGGGCAGCCCTCCTATGCCTACTCAGCTACAAGATCAAGATGCGCATGTCTGAAGATAAAAACTGCATGTGCAGCCAAGTGCTAAGATAGGGCACAGGTTAGCCCAAGTCTCAAAACTGAGTGCAGATGAGAGTCGGGATCAGGCACAGGACAACCCTGGGTTCAGAACCTACGATGGGAGAATTTTAAAGTTTGAAATGGGGAGAGGCTCTACAGTCTTGGGATCCCAGCACCCTAGGATTTTTAAAAATCATGTAGCTTTGTGAAGAGCTCTGTGGTTTTTAGAAGTCTTGGGGTGCTGCAAATCTGGGACTGAAAGCTTCTCCCCCATCTTGGATTCCCATACCCTGGGGTTTTAAACTCTCCCCAGTCTCAGCGTCCAGACCTAAGGTCATCCCCTACCCATGCTTGGAGACTGGGCCAGGGAATGGCTATGCCCTGAACCTGGGGCCGCCCTGTGCCCAAACTCAGTGCTCAGCTGCACATACGATCATTAGATGTAGGGCTGCCTCATTCAACTGAACATCAGAACCAGACAAGGGGCAACCCCAAGTACAGGAGACAAATGCTAACTGCCTGATCCAAGAGATTAGGCTGGGGGCAGCCCCAGATCCCAGTTCAGCCTTGGAAGTTGTGCAGTTTGGGCTCTGAGGAATTCTGTGCCTATCCCAAACAGTGTGCCTCCTGCTGTGCACGGGTGGCATGGCAGGAGCCATAGTATTTGGAATGGCACATAAAATTCCTCAGAGCCCAGTGGCACCCAATTTTAACATCTGCCAGGGGCCATAGAGTTGTGTTCAAGTTCTTAATTTTTATCTTCAAGGAATGGAATGTCTTGTTCTTAGTTTCTAAGCATTGTCTAAAACTCTGGGATGAAAAGCATGTTTGGCAATTTTTGCTTCTCAGGCACAGAAATTTGTACTACAGGGCAAAGTTGCTCTGAGTGGGCAGCAGGATTTTCTCAGAGGCCAGTCCTTCCCTGTAGAATGAATTTCCACAAGAACTAAGGGCCATCAGAAACCTCACAGCCTGCCACACTAATGGCATGTGCATATCATTAACTTTGCCTTCTCTAAAATAAGCTTATAGCAACATGTATGGATGAAAAAAAAAAAAACATCTAAAACAAGACACTCCACAGTAAATACTTTTCACCCTGGGGAGAGAACAAAAGAACAAACACAGGACAGATGTTAGTCACATTGCCTGTACATTACTGAAAGCCACTCAGATACTGCAGTGATGATTACCATATATGAATGAGAATAGAATAGAAATTTAAGGTTATTTATGAAAGATTGTGTATTTGGTGGGGAAAAATGGAGTCAGATCCTTCTTAATTATGCAGATTTATCAAGTGTGGCACATCTATGCAGAAACATTCTGGAATAAGTCTCATATGAACAGAAATACATTCAGATATTACATATTTCAGATAAAATAATCTAACAGCAACTTTTGCATACAGCACCCTTTATTTATGCATATACCTATAATACAGGGAATGAAAACTAGAATCATAGAATCATGAATCGGAAGGGACCTAGACAATTCGTCGAGTCCGACCCCATGCCATGGGCAGGAATGAGCACTGGGGGTGAGAGGGGTCATAAGACCCCAGCCAGGTGCCTATCCAGTCTCCTCTTGAAGATCTCCAGGGAAGGTGAGAGCACCACCTCTCTAGGAAGCCTATTCCAGGCTCTGGCCACCCTTGCAGTGAAGTAGTTCTTCCTAATATCTAACCTAAACCTGTCCTCCCTCAGCTTGTTCCTAGTGACACCAAGGGGGGCCCTGGTGAACAGACTTTCCCCGAGTCCCTGCTGGCGGCCCCTGATAAGGTTGTAGGCAGCCACAAAATCCCCCCTAGGTCTCCTCTTGTGGAGACTAAAGAGGTTCAGGTCCCTCAGCCTCTTCTCATAGGGCTGGCCATGGAGGCTCCCAACCATACGAGTGGCCCTCCTCTGGACCCTCTCCAGGTTCTCCACATCCCTCCTGAAATGCGGTGCCTAGAACTGGACACCGTACTCCAGCTGCAGCCTGACCAGCACCGCATAAAGGGGGAGCAAGACCTCTCTGGACCTGTTAGTGGTGCCCCTGTTGATGCAGGACAGGGTGCGGTTGGCTCTGCCTATTGCTTCGTTGCATTGACAACTCATATTCATCCTGGAGTCAGTCATGACTCCAAGATCTCTCTCTGCCTCTGTGCTGCCGAGAGGGTCAGCCCCTAACCTATAACCATAATGCTTGCTCCCTCTCCCCAGGTTCAGCACTCTGCACTTGTCCTTCTAGGAAAAAATAAATTCAGTAGTGTTGTTTTGTTTGCTTGCTTGCTTTTTAATACATTTCTCTACACAGGAGTTGTATTTTCATATACTTCTATGATGTGCTATTCACATGCCCATCCAGTCTTATCATTAATGATGTGGACAGCATTGGTGCTGAAGTATATTTAGGACAAAGTGGAATTTCTAATTTTTGTTTCTATATAAATTCCTTTTTCATCATGACCCACACATAAAGGCAACTACTTTCCATGTTGCTTAAAGAAGCTCTATACCATTTTCCTAAAAATATTCTTATAATATATCAGGTGAAAAACAAGTACCACCAAACACAAATGCACACTTTTTTTTTTTTGATTACATTATATTAATTTTTACAAAAATCACTTTGACAAAACCTGTAACTTTCCCCAAACCCTACATATTGAGTACGTAGGTAGCTGGACCAATTAGTTCTCTCACCTCTCTCTAGGCTTATGGTTCTGGCCACTTATTGGAGACTTTGGTCTGATCCAGGGTAGCTATGTTCCTTATTTTGAGGCAGAAATAATATGCTATTCAAGCCTGCCTGGCCAATAGTTTGGGAGCTGGAGCCAAGGGTTAGCAATGAATTGTGCTGTACCTGCTTTTGTCCTACATGCCTTGCTCGAAGATCCGGGGAGGCCACACAAGACCAAAAGGAACGTGGGTCCTGATTTAGCCCTCATATTACTAATGTATACACCACATTCCAGACAATTCCCAGCTTTCATAGCATAATCTTACAATACATAAAAACCAAATATATATTGAAAGATTATATAATCCAAACATTTGAAAGCATCCCATTTATTGGACACTGAAAACAATGATGGAATGCTAGAATACTTTTGGGGTGACATCTGGCTAACTCTTGTATGGTAGCCCTAGGTACATAACGTTTGGATGTTACTAATATTTTACTATAATTTTACCGACTAGTAGAGGTATAGAACCCTTTCTGAGTTTTGAGTTAAATATAACTAAGTAATATTATCCAGCACTTTGTATGGTTCCTACACTCTGTGAATGCTAAGGTAACCTTTTTCTTTACCATGGTCATTGAAAAATATCTAAGTATACCACTGTGCTGTCACTTTAGAAAATTCATAGGCAATAGGCAAACTAAGAATAATATGTAGTGGTAGGCTGGGGAGTTATGAGTGTAACAAGGTATGTTTTCTATTCATTCTTTCTGCAGAGAAGTTCAGATAAATTTATCAACATTTTCTGTGCACGCAGTCTCATTTCCATGCAAAGGCCAGTGTTTGACCCCTAATATGTAGTTCCTATTAGTGTGAACTCCTGTAGCTGCTAGAGTTGAAAGGACCTCTGGTCATCTAGTCCAACCCTCCCTTGTACACACAATCGATTCCCTGTCATTCATGCACAGTACAATCATGTAACATCTGCACAGAAAGAGAGCTTTCTTTTTACATAGCATGAGTGCTTGTCTGATATTGGAAACAAGAGAAAAGACTTCCCTGGGAAGAGAATGTGTGAAATGAAGTTGTAACACGTTTGCTTAAAAGGCTTTTTTGTTAATTGCTATTGTGCTAATGGTGCTTTGAATATGAATGTTTTGTAAGCAAGAAGTAGGCAATGGTTCAACAGAGCAGAGCCATTTAAAAAAAACTTTAAGCCTGGGTTGTAGCAAAGGAAAAATATTTGGTAGTCAGCAATTCATGCTGGTATGCTCTGTGCAGACTCAGTATTCAAGATCATACACAGAGTAATAAACATAATGCTTAACTCGTGGCCATTAGAGAGTTGGCAGTGTTTCATTAGCACCACAGAATTCCTTAACGAATTGCTGCCAGAAAGTTTATCTTGTGTATTTATTCATGCCACCACCCTGGTATGTATGTATGTCTGTTAAGGGAAAGAAATGGTAGATATTCATTCACAGCAGGCCTAAGCACTTGCAATCATGTTTTTCCTGACAAAGGGTAAAGACTTCCTGCTACTCTATCTGGTAGAGAATAAGTATTAATGAAATCTCCGAAAATGTTCAGAAGTATCTGTGTTTCTCTGTTTGGCATTCTTTAGTGACTCCTGCTTACATTATGGTCAGTAAGCTTAAAAATATCTTTAAGATGCAAATAAAAATATTATTAAAATGTGAATGGAGCAGCTACCCAAAATACAGGATCTTGCAGGCTATTCCACTTGAAGAAGAAATTGGTGATGAAGTCACATATCTCTGGTGCTGCCTATTTTCAAGTGGGAGGGGGGTACTTGTTCAGGACCACTGCAGTCATGTCTGGTGCTCCCCTTCCAGCTGCACCCCCCTCTTCCCGCTACCAGCCCAGGTGTGGCTTCTAAAGCAGGGAGCAGAGACCCTGGCTCCTTTTCACTCTGAGACTCCGGCCTTTTGGGTCCTCACCCTCCCTAGTTGCCCTGACTCAAGGGACTAGCATAGGGTTACTATATTTTCAGTTTCAAAAAAGAGAACACCTGTGGGGAGGGGGAAGCGAGTAATATGACTGTGTATGTGTGTGTGTGGGGGGGGACAGTAATATCCATGCCCTGCCCATGCCCCTGCATCTCACTCCCAAGGCACAGCTCCCCCCAGCCCTGCTGCTTCCCCTCATTGCTCACCCACAGTCTCCTGCCCCCGCCCCAGACGATGCTGGTGCCCCTCATTTCCAACCTGCAGCCCCCCGTCCTTACTGATACCTCTCACTCCAAACCCACAACCTCCTGGCACTGCCTGTTCCCTTCACTCCCAAACCACAGCCCCCTTTTCCTTCCAGTACCCTCTCCTGACCCACAGACCCCTGTCCCCCCACCAGCCCTGCCAGTGTCCTGACCAA
>NW_017729008.1:6221048-6227936 GCF_001723915.1 Gavialis gangeticus | reverse complement strand
CCTGCCAGTGTCCTGCTCTCCCAACCCCCAGGCCCCTGCTCCCCCCAGCCCTGCAAGCATCTTCCAAACCCCCTGCCCATGTAAACACAGGCACTGGTGTGGCCTGGCTGTGTAGCTCCCTGCTGCCCCTTCCCTTCTTTCTTCAGTCATGGAAGGAGAAGGCGCCTCCCATGACCTGCTGCCACCCAGTGCTGCAGAAAACTTGGATGCTGAACAGAGCAAAATCCTAAGTTCTGGACATTTGTTGACATATACAAAAACCTTCCAGATGGAGATGGGAGGACCTGAAAAAAGGACATATCTTTTTCAAAACCCGGATGTACAGTAACCCTATATGAGCATCCATTTTTACAGCATGACATTACAACAAACCCCATAGTCCATCACAACAGTATGTTTTAAAGTTCTTCATTTTTTAAGCACAGGAATAATCAAACAACCTGTTCACGGTATCAAAGCTCTTCCAGTCCAAATCTTTTCCTTAACAGCCTTCTTTGTATGCCTGTCTCAGGGCTACACATGCAGCCTGTTCAGGGATATCTATGCTGAAGACTGCAGATACTTAAGCTAATTTTAATTGAACTAGTTCAGGTACTGGAAGATCTCTGCCTGCAGCAGTATGGAGCCCTGAATAGGTTTATTACCCTGCGAGGCAGTGAAAATGGAGTAATATTACTGCATAATAAGCTTATATCAGGACAATGCAGTGCTATGCAAAGATGCTCAAGCAAACTCAATCAGCTAGCACCATAGCTGTGTTAGCACAACACTCTAGAAAGTCTGTCCATCTGAAAAGCCTATCCACGGTGCAAAGGAGTGTGCTCAGAGCCACACATGCTTGCATTTTGGCTGCCTGATATCCAGGGTTGGGTACTTATGGAGCAGAAACAAGTTAACGGGGCTTAGCTCTCAGGCTAAGTACAGACATTCAAAAAGCCCGAGGCAGAATTGATCCAATCTACATGGGTATCTCTATGCTGCATAGATTGGGAGGGAACAAAACTAATGTTCTCCCTTCACTGGACAAGGCCAGAAAGCAGAAAGTACTCCCGCATGCCTCCCAGCATGCTGAAGATTGCTGAGAGCAGCTGAGCGCAGCTGAATGGCTGTGCCATCCCTGATTGGCTGTCAGGCACATGCCTCCCCCTGCTGCCCTGTCATCTGTCAGGCAGCAGTCAGCTACAGATAGCCAGTGGAAGGAGGCATGCTTGCCTTTGCTCAGGGTGGCATGGAGGTTCCTGCACTTTGGGGTGGGGGGTGCAGGGGTCCACCGCAGGCAGAACAGTGGTAGATGGGGAGTGGAGCTTATGAGCTGCTGGGGGAATGAAGTACCCTTGGCGTACCCTGTATTCCTGGCCCAAGTCCCATTTGCATCCAAGTCCCAGGGCCATACTCTGGAGTGTATTCCCCTGCCCCGCTTCCCTGCACTCCGGCCAATGCTGAGTTAAGGGGTGAAGCTGCTTCCTGTGCAGCTGCGGGGTCAGGTCTCAGGTGGGAGAGGTGGGGGGAGGGCAACCATGCCTTTGTAGCTTCATGGGAAGAGGCTTCAGCCCTGAACTTGACTCTGGTCTCAAAGTGGTGGTGGGGGAGAGCTGCTCCATTGTACAGTCCAGAGTATTTCTCCCCTGTCCCAGTTCTGTCCAAGCCCCAGGACCCTGTGCTGGAGTGGTTCCAGGAAGGGTTTGCAGGATTTCTGCCTCCCACTGGAGACAGAACCAAGTTTGGGGCTGAAGCTGATTCCCATGTAGCAGCAAGGGTATGGCTCCCCACTTTCCCAGAGACCCAAGCCCCACAGCTGCATGAGAAGCAGCTTCAGCTGGAAATTTAGTGCCATCTCTGGGCTGGGGGAGGGAATCCAGTGAACCCTTCCTGGTGCTGCTCCAACACACAGTCCCGGGGCTTGGAAAGAATCAGGACAGGGGAGGGACCCTGGACCATGTGCTAGAGTGGCTCCACAAAGGGCTTGCAAGATTTCCCTCCTCTCTCTCCCCCATAGTCAGCAGTGAATTCCCAGCTGAAGTTACTTCCTGTGCAGATGCTGAGTTGTTGTTTTTGGGGAGGGAGGGAGGGAGGCAATCATGTCCTTGCAGCTACCTGGGAAGTGGAGCTAGCTCAGGGGGAAGGAAGTAGAAATCCTACAAGCCTTTCCCAGAGCCTCTTCAGCCCATGGTCCTGGGACTTGGATGGAAATGGGACAGGGAAGGGACATTTCATGCCTCATTGACCTGGGCTGGGAATGTGGGATGTACCACTGGCACTGCCTCCCCCCAGCAGCTTGTAACACCCACTCTCCCCTCCTGCCCCCTGCCTGTGGCTAACTGCCAGAGAGCTCAGGGGTGGAGCCATCTAGGTACTTGGCTGGAGCAGGTGAGCTGCAGCTTCCTGCTGGGGGCCCACAATTGCCCCTGGGATGCTGGCAAACAGCAATCTATGTTGATTTGCAAGCAGACTTGGTACTGATGTTCAATCTTAGACTGGTATCTGCCATTTTTAAAGCAGTCCTTGTGCCCAAAATTTGTGGTCTGTTACGGGTATAGACTGGTTTCCAACCACCTGAACTGAAAAGAAGAATAAGGTCTGTACCTGACCTTAGTAATACTCGTGGGCTCATATAAGCATATATATTTATATAGACATAGGCAAATATATAGGTTTTGCTTCAGAAGTAAGAGGCCCTATGTTGATGGCTTTGTTGTGGGCTTCATAATTATAAAGATGTAGAAGGGCAACTTGCATGACTCAAGCTGCTTGAATGTGACCTCAAAATCAACAAGCAAATGTCAATTGAATTGTACTGTAGGAGTGTTCCTTTCAGAAGTCAGTACAGAGTACCCAGTATATATTGTGGACTTACAGTAACTTCCCTATGAAGACGGGACCTACTCATGCCAGGACCTACTGGCATGAGTTAAAATGATAAAAGCCAGTTTAAGGTGACATGAAAGGGTCCACGTAACCTGAAAGGGTTTCACCAGGTTAATAAAATTGATTTAAGTTAACTCCATACATCTGAGTTGAGACAAGGGAGTCTTATATTTTCCAAGGGTTCACCAGTTTCAAATAAGGCTGATAGTAACTCTTAAACCCAATATACAAGGCATATGCATTTTAAAAACAACTATTTGAAATTAGGAAATAGATATTCATGTTTTGGTTGAGAAGATTTGTTCAAGCTAATTATATATATGAAGTTACAAAATGTCAGTGCTACACGTGCACAGATATTTCAGTATTTAAAGATTGCAGAAAAAGGATAAGTGGTAGAACATTTTGGCTTCTCCTTCTCCCAACAGCCATGTCTAGGCTATGGATTCAATCCTTAGTCCTGCAAAACTCTTTGTAAGGCTGAAAGTTTTAACTTAGTCATGACTGCAAGCCAGGGTAGTGCCTGCCTTATTAGATGATGTAAATCCTTTTTGGTGAAGCTTCCCCAGTGCTTTTGTGAAGCAGAATTTTGTTGAAAAAGCTCTTTTTTGTGGGTATTTTCACAGTAGTAATTATTAAAAGAAAACAATGGATTTTGTGCAGGTGGAGATTTCTAGCTTGCTCCCATCAGCACTTTTGAGAAAGTAGAATTACAGATAAGGGATTGATTCAAAGCTACAGTTACTTTTAACAGATTAAATTGTGCTTTTCAGGATTGCTGTTTATATACAATGCGAGTGTTTGTTTTCTTTATACGTGAATTGTTTGAAAACGCTCTGAATTTACGTAGAATCAGAAGAAACAATTGTAAAAGGTGCAGGTATGTTTTGGGAAGCAGTCAATATTTGCCAGGCACTAGTAAAAATCCCCATGATCTTACCTCTGCCAGTACCAGACCAATCAATAGTAGCTTTATTTAGAGGTAGGGAGGAACCTCTAAAAACTAGAGTGTGGGTGGGGGGCGGGGAGGAGAAGCAAGAGGTTTCTATAAGAATTCAGTAGGGATCTGTAGAAGTTACACTAAAATCTAGACTTGAGCAATCACACCAATGCTATTGAGTGTTACAGGGTGGTTTAAAAGTTCCAAAGGAGAGTTATCATTCTGTCTTCATCAGAATTAAATGTCTTTCAAACAGATGACTCAACCAGATGTAATTGGGCTTGTTACAGGAATTGGTTGAATGCTGTGGCTTGCAGTATGCAGGTAGCCAAACTGAATGATTACAGCTAGTCTCTTTTGTCCCTAAAATCTATAAATCTATTAAATTCTGCAGGAGTTTTCTGTAAGGGAGAGAGAAAAATAAGTTAGATCTCAATGTCGTGTCTTCAGAACTCAAGGCACCTGCTTCAGCGCCATTAGCGCAGTGTGTGAGCACTTGTATTGCCTTACCAAAAGAAAGCAGCTGTATTTCCACCCAGCAGAGACCATGGCAGAGCACAGAAATGACTATGCAAATCTAAAGTGGTCATTTCTTGTGAAAAAGTAGGAAAAATATAAAATATTGGCCCATAATAATCATCATTTTAGGCTTTTACTCATCTGTGTGCGCCATTGATTTTTTTTTTTTTTTAAGTTTTCTGTCACCTAGTCTGATCCTTCTCTGAAAATAAAGCTGTATATGCCCTGTTTGACACTGGAAATGGAGACTGAACTAATCAGGCAAATATTGACCCCTTGTGCTTTCTAAAATACATGTCTCCCAATATCATATTTGTTGCATTTAAAATATATGCCCTATGATGAACAGATTTTGTCATTTATATTTTTTTAAATTCTGGCTGAATTTCAAGACATAACTAAGGAAAGCATAACAATTTCAAATTAAACAAAACTCAGGAAAAACAAATATCCAGTCTGTATATCATAAACATCCTGAAAATTAAGAGTATTGTGGATTTTATATTGAATGGAGTTATTCAAAAGCAACATAAAAAAAGTCACATCCCTTCATCCTCAGTCACCCTTGCTCTTCCCATACATGAGATCAGATTCATGTTTAACTAGATTACTGATGGACAGGGCATTTCACCCATATTGTATCCATGTAGAGCAATGATGTATGCAATATACACTTCATAAAATTATCATCCACTCTATATTTAAATTATGTCATGTTTATTTTCCTGCTGATCAAATTAACAAAAGCAAATGTGAAGAATAAACAGTTTACAAACTATATCTAGGATCCAAATATTTCAGTATGATGCAGGTTCATATTTAGTTAATAATGTATTGAAATAAAGTTGTTTATTAAGATCAATTTCCTAACAATCTAAAGCAACAACAATCCCAGCATTTTGTACAGTTTCTCTTATATAGCTTGCTTCCTTCCTGTCCCTACTCACCTATTCCTATTCATTTTATTATTAGCATTAATTTTTTTATCATTGCACATTTCCTCAAACCTCACTCTCCCCTCCTAAATGAACTCATCCCTCAAAACAAAAGCAAATAAATAAATAAATAATAGGACATATGTGCCATTTCCTGTGACCACATGGTTCACCCTGGTTGTTGCTTGTGTCTCTTCTTCTTCTTGGCTAAGTACAGACAGTCAAAAAGCCAGAGGCATTCTTTGCAGGTTAGTCTTATCTTCATATATTGAACCAATAGGCAAATGAACAGACATTCACTTTGGATTCTGGAAATGCAGCCACATGCTTTAGTGGCCCAGGCCAGAAGCCGGTGAGTGCTAAAGCATATTTCCTGACTCTAGTGGTGGAAGCAGCTGGGGCCAAGGCTACCCACCCAGTCAATGCATTATCAACTAACTATGAAACTGCACCATACTGTAATATTTGAGGGAGGTGCAAAACATCCCGAGATGCTGGAGGATTGTACGTTAACTTGAATCTGAAGGGAAGCTGGGACAGAAGTTCAATAAAATGACTTAACCTAAATCAGTTGGGTCTGATACTACATCCAACCAGGTTTATCTTAAACTGTTTTTGGCCACTTTGAAAGTGGTTTATATGCACTGAACTTCTGTTGTGTTACAGATTTGAACCAGTTTCCAATTGCTTATACGAGTTTGTGTGTAATTTCTGTCCCTAGCCTTTGAGGCCATCTTGCCTCTGTAGATTTTAGATTCCCATTCTATGTTTGAATGGTACCTAGCACAAAGGAATCTCATTTGCATGGAGCTACGTGCATTATATTCTGCAGTACAGAGGAGTACATTTTGAACTAACTTTAAATAAGCTGATTAGATCTCTATATATGCTATTTTACTTTGGTGCTCATCAGGTAAATTAGCCATGCAGAGCCCTGTGTTTCTACAGCTAAACTGATGCTGGTAACCAAGCTATCTAACCATACAAGTACATTGCAGTTCATTGTTCATTGTAGATGTTTACTTCATTGACCCATGGATGGTAGCATCATGAACATGATGTCACCCCTTGCTGCTTTGCTAATTCCCTGTGTAGTTGCTCTTATCTAAAACCAAATATTTTCCATCCTTGGCTTTTATCCCTATTATGGTGGTTGCTATCTAGTGGGGTTGTCTTCCTCATGCAAGTATTTATTACCTTGGCAATTGTTGCCTTGATATACCTACATACTTCTGAACATGATGTGCCTATGGGCCTCCCCTCCCTCTCTCCTCCCAGGCTTGTCTGAACAGTGGTCAAGTAACATGCTATTCAAGGGAACTGGCCATAGGTATTTACTTGTTTTGCACAATTTAATTTGGCTCATTTCTGCTATTTTGCTTACATCAAAAAGAGTAGTCCAGTGGTTCTTAACCTTTTCAGACTTTAAGGCACACCTTGTTAGACACAAGGCACTAGTGATGATGAGTAGCAGGTGTACACGCACTCCCTGAATCACTGGTGCACCCCATCAGGCTGCGCTCCCTGCTCAGTTGATGGGTGGGGGGGGAAGGGGGGGTTGGGAGTACCAGTGCCCCCCCCACCCCCCCTGAGCACTGGCTGGGGCGTGAGAGCACCGGAGGATGGGCC
>NW_017729008.1:6191924-6220784 GCF_001723915.1 Gavialis gangeticus | reverse complement strand
ACCCCCCCTGAGCACTGGCTGGGGAGTGTGAGCACCGGATGTAGGCCGCGTCCATTTCTGGAACCGCCATGGCCAGCTTCCGGATTTCAGGAGCACTATGACTGCTCACCGGTCAGTCAGTTTTGGACCCTCCCCCCTCCTGCTCAGCGCAGTGAGCCTCAGGGGGTACCCTCCCCCCATGTCGCTAACTGGTTGCTCTCAGGGGGTTACCACATGGTCCCCCTGACTAAGGCAGCACCAGTCACCCTCTGGAAAATGGCAGCTCTTAGTTTTCAATCATTTTTTGACTACAAAAAAAGAATAGAGCAATCCTTTTGTTGCAGAGAACACAGAACACAACAAGTTTTTTGACACTATGGATTTCTAACTGAGATCTATGGGTTTATCTTGTAAATCACATGTAGCTGTTTTTATACCTAACGATGCTAATATATCAACCCACAACACCATTAGAAAGTCTCATGGCACCCAGATTGAGAATCACAGGATTAGACACAAGTGTGATTTAAAAAAAAAAGAAGCTTTTAGTTATGTGTTGTCCCTTGATTTAGGTGTGTACGTACTGTAGGCCTCAGTCCTATCTGACTACTTTAATAACTATTATACACGTATTACCTGAACAAGTTTATATTCAGTCCATACTCTCTCCTAATTTCTCACATTCCTACTTTATTCTCTTCTCCCTATTCTGTTTTCTTGGTTTCCTTCTTGTCCCCACTCTTCCCATATTCTCATGAGTCTGATGCTCATTGTTGTCTTCACATCCTCTCTTCTTGGGTTCTGGTCCTGCTGTCCTTCACCAATTAAATCTGCTGTGCTCAGCATATTGGCAGCATAGTGAAATGCGCTAAAAATCCATTCTCTGAAGAGTTCTTTGCTGGCACAATAAAGATCAAGTTTTCTTTTTACTAGAGTTTACTTCACTTCCAGCACACTAATTGAATACAGCAGAGCGGAACAGCAGGGGACAGAAACAAAAGATAGTGAGTCCTGACAAAGATTTTCTCTAGGGGCAAGTGTTCAATTAACATCCCTTGTTAGACACCAAAAAAGCAACCACTGCCAAACAATGGGACTCTGGATCATTCACACCCTGAAAACTTATTAAATATCCACATCTTTGTGTATCCAGTCTAGGGTCAAACACACTTTCCAAAGGAATTATTGTTGGTCAGGCTGCCTCTATTAAGCAATTAGGTGTTTTGGTACATAGATAGGAACTGCAGAAATGTAAACAGGTCAGTTGCATATACAGGATATCTGTAGAGAAATCTACACAGATTAAATTACCACAGAATAATCTGAGATACAGGTTGAACCTACAACTTGAGATACAGATAGAAGTTCTTAGCCTGATATTCACAAGGCACTTAGTGGTAACCCCTGAGAGCTGGCTAATGGTACTAGCTCCTCCCCCCCTTGTTTTTAACTGCTAAATTGCTTCATAGGCCACTGGAAATATATTAAATGTTTTCCTAATCGTTCTCTTCTTTATAAACAATTGCTATAGTTGCTGTAGAGATTCTGTTAGGTTGCAAATGAAAAGGAAGATACCTGACTGCTTAAAGCAGAGCATTTCAAAATAATAGGAAAATGACGTAATCAGTTGAACATGGAAGTGAATGTGGGCCATTTACAAAGGTGGCCCATGTGATCAATTTCTTTTTTGGGATGATATCTGCAGTAAGAAAATGGGAGTCCCAGTCTAACCTAATCTGTCACTGGGCTGAGTCATCCATTACTGAGGGTCTGACTCCAAAGAGTGGGAAAATGTATAACATGAAGGTTTTAGGCCTCATGCAGTTGAATGGAGAGATCAGATGGAGACTTCATTATTTGTGTTTCAGAAGTGATGGATATCCTGTGCTCCTCTGCAGTCAGGGTTTTTTAACTTTGAGTTTAGGAGATAGTCATAAGGCTGTAGTTTTGAAACATGGATATTAAAAAAGAGTGAAACCATTCATTCTTAGAGTTGTATGGATTGAACTGCTTTCTGATCCTTGTTTTTGCCTGAGCATTTTTCTTTTCCAAGGAGGTTTTTGTTTTCATGATGATAATATTATTATTATTGTTTGTCATAATTGGTTTCTAGGGTGTCTGGATTTTCTGCAGTCAAAACTGTCAATATATCTTTATTTTAAAGAGCACTATGAAGATTCAGAAAAACATTAGAGTGGCTCCTTAGGTTAAGTACAGACAGTGAAAAAACCTGAGGCTGAATCGATTCAATCTTTGCAGTTTAATCTAAGCTTCATAGATTGAACCAATAAGCAAGTCAATGAAAATTCACTTGTGATTCTGGAAATGCAGCCACCTGCCTGCAGTGGCCCAGTGGCACACCCCCCTGTTTGACTGGAACAGACCGCTTGGGCCAAGACTAGTCAACCCACCCTGCAAGGGGAAGGTTTGCGGGGAAGGTGAGTTAACCTGAATATGGAGGAGATCTAGAACAGAAGTTCAGTAAATCCAATCAGTTAAATCTGGCTGAATGTAATAACAGACTTATCTTAAACCATTTTCAGTCATTTTGAAAGTGGCTTATGTACACTGAACTTCTGTTGTGTTATAGATTTGAACTGGTTTCCAATCACTAATACTGGTTAATGTGTAATTTCTGTTCCTAGCCTTAAAGTTAAGCATACAATTGAATGCCTTGCTAAATTAGGATGGATATAAAATTAAATGTGATGCTCCTTAGAGTGTTACTATATTCCTATATTATTCCTCCCAAAGCTTTAATAGGTATTGAACATGGTCCCATGTGAATTTAAGCATGTGAATTGACTTCTAAGAGACAACTGCTATGAGTGGCTGAGATGCCCATTAGGCATCCATGATGAAAGACTCCATCATCTTTTCATATTCTCTAGCTCTTTCATTTAAGACTCTTACTCATATCAATACTATATAGATCATAACCCAGAGCCTATAATACCCATCTTGAGAGCAGAAATTCACCTGTTCACTGCCAAGGGACCCTTCTCAATTACAGAGGATAGGATCTGTTCCTTATCTGTTAAAGGCTGGCTCATTCAAATGCTTGAGGAAAAGGAGGAGAGGTGGTTGTACCTTAAGGGACCTTATTAAGGGTGCAAGAGCAGGTTATCTTGATGAGAATGAAGAACGAGTGTATCAGGAGACTAGCTGTTAAACAGCAATAACTTGAAGATCTCTAAGGAATCTTATAAAAAGTGAAAGCTTACCTATATTTCTAGGAGTATACACATACTGGAGAATAGCAGTATAGCACAGTTATGCAGGTACTGTTAAAATCTTCATAAATGATTTGGAGGATGGAATTGAGTGCACAGATAACAAATTTGCAGATAACACCAAGCAGTGGGGAATTGCAGGTACTTTAAAGTATAGGCTTAGGATTCAAAGGACATTGATCAACTGGAGAAATGGTTCAAAATTAATTGAATGAAATTCAGTAAGGCAAATGTAAAGTGTACTTGGGATAGATCAATGAAATGTACAAATACAAAATGAAGAACTTTTTAGGTGGTAGTACTACAGAAAAGGGACCTGGAGGGTTATAAAGCACCACAAGTTGAATATAAGCTAGCAGAGAACTCTTGCGGGGAAAAAAAATACTGGCTTGTATTAACAGGAGTGTTGTCTGCAAGTCTAAGGAAGTGCTTGTTCTACTCTATACAGAGCTGGTGAGGCCTCACCTGGAGTACTGTATCCAGTTTTGAGACCCACACTGCAAGAAAGATATAAACAGATTTTAGGAGTCTATCAGAGGAGAGCAAGGAAAAATATTAGAGGTCTAGGAACCATAACTGATGGGGAAAAAAAGATTGGAAGAACTGAACTGTAATTATTAATTTGGAGAAGACAAGGCAGAGAGGGCCTTTTCTAACAGTCTTCAAATACCCGATGGTGCTTATAAAGTCATAGATTCATAAATTGCTAGGGGCTGGCAGGGACCTCACAAGATCATTAGGTCCAGCCCCCCTTGCACTAGGCAGGAAAGACTACTGGGGTCAGGTGACTCCAGCGAGGTGACCATCCAGTCTCCCCTTGAAGATTTCCAAGGTAGGTGATTGCACCGCCTCTGGAGGGAGTTTATTCCATAGTCTGGACACATGAACTGTGAAAAAGTTTTCTCTAGTGTTAAGCCTGAAATAGCCTTCCAGCAGTTTGTGGCCATTACTCCTGTTTTTTCCCAAGGGTGCCTTGGTGAACAGTTGTTCACCAAACCTTTGATATGCTCCCATGATATAGTGGTAAGCTGCTACCAAGTCCCCTCTCAGCCTTCTCTTTTTAAGGCTGAAGAGGCCCGGGTCCCTCAGCTTTTCCTCGTATGGCTTGCCTTGCAAGTCTCTGATCATATGGGTGGCTCTTCTCTGGACTCTCTCAAGCTTTTCCATGTCCTTGTTGAAGTGTGGCTCCCAGAACTGGATGCAGTACTCCAGCTGTGGTCTCACCAATGCTGAGTAAAGCAGAAGAATCACTTCCTTGGTTTTGCTGGAGATGTGTCGGTTGATGCATGCCAGAGTATTGTTTGCCCTGCTGGCTACAGCATCACATTGATGGCTCGTGTTCATACTACAGTCTATTATTACCCCTATGTCCCTTTCAGTTGTGGTGCTAGTCAGTTTGGCACCACCAAGCCTAGAAGTATATTGGGGATTGTTCATCCTCATATGGAGGACTTTACACTTCTTAATGTTGAACTTCAGCCAGTTCTGATCTGCCCAACTTGTCAGCCTGACTAGGTCTGCCTATATCTGCAGCCTATCTTCAAGCGTAACCATGTTCCCCAACAACCTGGTGTTGTCCGCGAACTTGACCAGTGAGCTCTTTGCCCCCACATCCAAATAATTGGGTTGTGATAAGATGGTGATCAATTATTCTCTGCAGACGTGGAGTATAGTACAAGAAATAATGTTCTTACACTGCAGCATATTAAGTAATTTGTAAATTGCATATTAAGAAGAACTTTCTAACTATGCAGTATTGAAGGATTGGAACCAATTGTTTAGAGAAATTATGAATTTTCCATTCATGGGAATTTTTAAGGGGAGGATACTCAGACACTTGGCTGGGATGGTTCAATCATAGATGATCCAGCCTCGAAGGAGGCTGGACTGAATGACCTCTTTAGTTCCCTTCTAGACCTACTTTTCTATGAACCTGTCAGAGACCAGCAGGTATTAGGCTGCAGACTATAAGTCTGCAAAGATCCTTTATTCTGGGTAGGGGCTTCAAGGGAAGATTTTTTTTCTCTGTCTCTTCCATATCTGCCCATCTTGGCTTCACAATCAAGCCCTATCTTGATAGTAAACAAAATGATAACATGTGAATGCTAGACATTGCTATATTGCTGTCTTTGAATTAAGCAGTCTTTCATCTAGCTGTCTCATAAATAATTGAGCACAGCTAACTCTTCTTGAATTAGCACTGTTTCCAATTTTCTGACTGGCACAGAATGGCTGCTGTAAAAGGTATCCATGGCTTGTGATGTTTCCTTGTTGCATAGTAAAATAGATTAATGCTTGGGCCTCACAGGCTATCACAACCAAATTGCTCCTGTGAAGACTGTTCATGACTGCAGTGTCTTATTAAAGTACTGGGATCCATTCTATGTTCTTTTATCAGCCTCTTTAGTGCCACTGCAATTTAACCAATATAATATATATTTTAAAAGCCTATCACTTTGCATAAAATGATTTTTAATTTCTTATTTTGGTTTAAGAGCACACTGGAGCTTGTCATAGAACCATAAAGCTACAGAAAGTTAGGGTTGGAAGGGACCTCAGGAGGTCATCTAGTCCAACCCCCTACTCAAAGCAGAACCATCCTCAACTATAATTAAATTCCTTATGATTTATGTAATATATTTCTAGAAGAAAAATAGGAGGAGGAAAGGTTTTCTGGCTAGGGCATATGACTGGGAATTAGGAGACCTAAGGTTTTATTCCCAGTTCTGCCACAAAATTACTATGTGACCTTGGGCAAGTCAGCTAACCCCTCAACAAAATGGGATCAATAATAAGTTACCTTCACCTCATGGATGTTGTAAACCAGTTAAATGCATTGAACTTTGCAGCATATTTTTGAGTTCTGTGGTAGGAAGACAGTCTATAAAGGTTAAGTGGTGGTCAGGGTGTTGGTGATTTACAACCATGTTGGTAGTATACAGGATTGATACTGTTTTTATAGCATTAAATGATATAAACAAAACTGTGTAAAAATTATATAAAAGGATTTTGCTGAGAGAGAGAAAGTGAGAGAACAGTTCATGAAAGCAACAGACGGGAAGTAGAACAGGGTAGAATAAAATAGAGGGATAATAAGGGGAATGAGGCTGCCACAAAGGACAGGGCAAGATTGCTTAGGCAGCAATGGTAAGAAAAGATTGGGACAGTGGAACCAGCAGCCAACAAAACTTATCAAGTCATTAAAATATATATATCCAGAGGCAAAACTGAATAAGTTGAATGCCATAGGCCTCAAAGGATGGGCCAGTCCCTCTGGTTCCAGAGATTTGTGGGAGATACAGTCCTATTCTCTCTACTGTATGTTTAACTACTTTTGGAGAAAAGACCCAAATGATCTAAGTATGGCTCCTACAAAGTTCTTATGGCTGATGATACTACTTCTACTATGACACAAAGCAGCCCAGGAGGAAGCTCAGAGGCCCATTGTTTTTAATTATTATGTATTACTGTTCCTATTAGGCTATTTACATTTCTTTTTCCAAAGGACAAGGAGAATGACACTGAGAAGCAACAAAATGAAAAGCTGATAAAATGGGAAATCTTTTCTTACACCAGACATAATTAACCTCTGAAACTAATTGCCACAAATTATCATTAAAACGAAAACATCAGACATTTCTGTGGATAATGAGGATAACTGTATTTACATTGCACAGGATGAGAAGTCAAGGGATATAAACTTTGGAGCTTGTGGGTCATAATCCATAACTGTATTTGTACTATATTTACTGCCTGGAACAGTAGCATAATGGGGCACCAGCCCCTAATACCCACTTAAAAGGGGTGTGTGAATGACACTTCAGCCACTATTGCTGCCAGCCCAGCTGCCACAACAGTCCCCTATCACTGTCCCTAGCTGTTATGCCTCTGGCCTGAAATTTTGAAGAAACCTTTCTATAAGTGGGTTTTTAAATTATTCTGCATTGCAGTGGGGATGCCCAAAGTGGCAACCTATGTGTATGGCATGTGGTCAATAGGGAAGGGGGCAAGGAGCAACAGCAGCAGATAAGACAAGGGGATTACTCAGGTGTCACTTGAGCTAGGGGCAGACATATAAAAAGCTTGAGCCTGAATGGATTCAATCTTTGCAGGTTAATCTAACCTGCCTAGGTTGAACTGGTTTGCAACTGCACAGACATTCCGTTTGGACTGACTAAATGCAGGCACATGCCTGCACAGGCTCAGGCTAGAAGCCGCTAGAGCTCCATTCCCTTCCATAGTGCTGAGCTTGGGGGAAGGGGGGGGCATGGCCAGGCCCTGGCAGGATGCTTTGATTAGGGAGGGGTTTAAACCCCCACCCTGCCTGCACCATCCCAGGCTTTTCCCCACTTGCTCAACAGGTGGGAGTGTTGCCAGGCCCCAGCCCCCAGCTAGGACTCTGAGGCAAGGGAGGGGGGTTGAGCAGTGAATGCACCTGGTGACAATACTGAGCTTTTCAATCTCCCTCTCCCTGCTTCTTCATATTGTCTGCAAACCCGACAGACAAGAGAGCCAGCAGGGGGCTGATAATAGTGTTTATCAGCCCAGTAACAAAACAAAAGTCTCTCTCATTATTTCAAGCTCTTCTTAAACAGCTTGCTCAAAGGAAGGAATGGAGGGACATTACTAGCTGACCTACTGATTAGCTCCAAAAAGCTCTAAGTGGATACTGTTCTGTCTGCCTGTCTCAGTGAAATTGGAGACACACACACAGACACCTCTCAGCATTAGCTAGCATACCACATGGCTAGCGTCCATGGGGCTGGGGTCCATTCTGTGGGAGATGGGAGGGAGGCGGGGGATCTCTGCTTGAGCAGCAAGTGGCAAGGACTGGGGGCTAGGGGGAAGCCAGGCAGACCCTGCTGTGCCTGCAGTCTCTGCGGGAGTTTTGGCTAGGGAGTAGAGGGGTGTGGCCAGCCCTGTTGCCTGGAGCAGACAGCCCAGCCCAGGGCTGCAAAACACCTGGGATGCTGGGGGACTCTGGTTTAACTTAAACCAGGAAGGGGTCTGGGACAGACATTGCATAAACCGGTTTCACCTCAAATCAGTTAAGTCTACATTCAACCAAGTGTATCTTAAACCAGTTTCAGTCATTTGAAACTGGTTTGTGTGCACTGAACTTATTTTATCTGGGGGCTGGACTTGATGATCTTCTGAGGTCCCTTCCAACCCTAATGTCTATGAAATCTATTAAATCAATTTCTGATCACTTAAACCTGTTTATGTGTAATGTCCCTCCCTAGCCTTAGGGAGGGCATGGGACTTGACTTGTGGTCAAAATGGATGGCCCACACTGTGGAAGGATAATGAGGGGAGGGTCTACCTGTCAAAATGGATGGCCCACGCTGTGTTACAGGATTCTTCTGCCTTTATCTACAGTATCTAGAATTGGTGACAAAGACAAAATATAAGACAATTCTATCTCTTTACTCCAATTGGGTTCTCATACCAGGTCTGTCATAATATCATATGATTATTCATTTCATGTGAATGGATCATATGCCATTATGACAGGCTGAAGGGCTATCCCTGTGATCTGCAATGGCAATCTCTGTATCCTAGTGCTTCTTTTTTTTTTTATGCATGACTGATATTATTTATTAAAAATGTTAATACCATTTTATTTTCTTTTTTCCTGTTTTTCAGTTACTTTCTCAGAAGTTGTTAATAACATTTGTTGAGCTCTTTCTATTTGTATTTTATTTGTGAACAAACAAATCATAGAATCATAGAATCAATGAGTCGGAAGGGACCTAGACAGATCATCTAGTCCGACCCCCTGCCACCCCCAGTGCTCCTTCCTGCCCATGGCAGGGGGTCGGACTAGATGATCTGTTTAGGTCCCTTCCGACTCATTGATTCTGTGATTCTATTAATTCCATATCTTTTTAGATAGCTATAACATTTTGCGTTTGTTGCTGTTGGACCAGGTATATCTTACAGGTTTTTGGTTTTTTTCCTGCTACAAAGAGATGATGTTTTCTAGTTGGGAGATTTACTAGAGATGCAGCATTTGGCAATTGTCTAAATAAATAACAAGCATATGAGTAAAGGAAATACAGAAAAGAAAACTGCTGTTTTATAGGGAGGCATATATAATCTGGCAAGCAAGGTTAGAACTGTAATTATGATTGTCATCACCGCCTTTAGTTTCAGCATTTGGAAAGAAATAATTTTAAAATAATTTGTAATCTTTTCAAACATTTTTTTTCTACTGAAGCTACTTTAATCCATAATATGCAGAAAGATCATACCCTTCATACAAATAGCTAGAAGATCCATTGCAAACTGCTGAATTTTGCAAATCAAATCAGAGATACTTGGTATCGTATAGGTGTGATTCCTCTTATAGTTTCTAAGAGTATAATTCTACAAGGTGCTAAGCATCCTCAATTCCTGTTAGCTTCAGTGAGGTCAAGGGATGCAGCACTTGGGATGCAGCACTTAGGAGATGCAAAGCAGTTCACAGGATCAGACTCTTAGGATGAAAATCAGCCCTGTATAGAAGGCCAACACAAAGCCTGTGCATCACTTAAGTGCCACTTATGACTGTATAATAGGGCTTGAGTGGGATATAAGAGGTTGAAAGGTTTTTGCCCATTCTCTGGCAGAGGGCTGACTTTCACTTTTAGTGAACAAACACAATAAAAATGCAGATACTCTCTCAGGCAATACACATTATTCATTTATCTCGACTAGTGTTATTCAAGTTTAATTATTAATGATGATACTTGATACCCTGATAAATATATTGTTCTGCATTCCATGTAAAGAGTGCCATTAGTGGTGTGAAATGGAACGGCAGGACTCTGCTTTAGTTGGCAGACTGTGAAGCAGAGGTGAAAACTGAGGGTATATGCAGACATTATGCTTAGATCAGTGGTCACCAATCAGTCGATCTCAATCAACTGGTCAATCATGGAGCCTCTGAAAGTCGATCTCAGCCTGTCAGAAGCTGCACGATTGAGAGCAGCAAGATGCCCATGGCTGGGATGAGCCACGCCCCCTGCCACCTGGGCCAGGCTGGGTGAGTTGGATCAGAACCTGGGTGCCTTGTCTGAGAAGTGGGGGGCAGGGGGCAGTAGATCCTGGGGTGCCCTTTACTTATGGTGCCTATCTTCACCATAAAAAAGTTGGAGACCACTGGTTTAGATCACCCTAGCTAAAGTTAGGTTGATCTAAGTGCCCATCTGTACAGATGTTGAGGGAGATTAGATTGAGCAAAAAAAGGCCATGTTCTTGTTCTTCCTAGCGCCCCGCCCCCCCACATACACACAACCTGACCATGCTATTTTTGGCATCCTGACCTCCACTCCCAGGCAGACACCTAACTGCCACCCCACTGTGGATCTACCAACCACCCTTGCAAACCTGCCAATTCTCTGCAATCCCACCAGCCACCACAGACCTGCTAAAACCCAGATACAGCTTTCGTCTCTCCCCACTCCAACTTACTTTGGGTACCTGGCATGGCTCCACACACTGGCAAACATGCACATGCCATTCCCAATCTATGGCCATGTTGGTTAAAGTAAGCCACTTGATCATAGATTGGCTACAATGAATGTCTGCAGATATCCTAAGTTAATTTTGCAGATCCCATTTTGGTCCTGAACCTTCAAACAAGGGTACATGTGATCAGTTTGGATGCCAAAGTATTTAGAGACCTGGTTTATTACATCAGAATGCTAGCTCAAATTTCATTAAAAGATTGTTCATTGTAGCTTTAATTCTTATTATTGTTTTGTGGTATTGGGAATTTGCCTTCAAGTGGTCAAGACATAGAAGCAGTTTAGCAATTCACTTCCTAGCTACTTGCACTCACTGCAGATCTTGCTTTACCTAATTTTTTTAGATTATTTCCAGTAGTCCTTTTTGAGCTCTTACTTTTTAATGCTGCTTGGCTCTGCTTATCCACTGAGAAGATGTTCTGTAAGAAGGAGAATACAGGAAGGCACTGTCTCTGTTCCAGAGTGTTGACAATGTGATTTGTTCTGCCCATTGCCCAAGCAGACATTTGTGCAAGGGATGGAGACAGAACTTTCTCTGGGGCTGGCTTGAGACTGTGGCATGAACTCCTGTAGAGTAGAAGGGGGTGAAGTTTGTGATGGCCCTTTGTTCTTAAGTGCAAGATGTGTTTCCTTGATTTCGCTTTCTCTAACAAACTGTGTTTCTGTATTTTTTTAAATATCCCAAACAAACTCCCCACTAACAGTGCATAAGGGAGAGGTGCACCTCTACTTTCCAAAAAGAGGATGTCAAAACAAAAACAAATATTTCTTAATGACCTAGTACAAGACACAGATTTGCAGTGGTGAACATGTAGTGAACATGCAATGAAGATGCATAGTAGAAGTTAAGGGATTAGTAGTCCCTGTTTGCTTCCTGCCTGAAGATGCAGTGTTCCCCTACAGGGTTGCCTCCTCTTTATTTCACCCAGTGAGAGCTCCCTCTCTTGTTTTAAGGCCACCTGGCAGTTTCCTTTAGGGAAAGCTGCGAACAGGACTGCATCAGAAACTCTATCCAGTAGCAGAAGCTTCACAAAGAGCCATATCCTAGTCATTGGGACAGTCAGAAAACTTCATTTTTTATGGGATTTTTCTCTACTCTATGTGACTAGCTGTTTGGTTCAGCATTTGTGCCTCACACATTACCCAAGTCTCTTGTCCTCAGTGTCCTGCCACATTTCTTCTTTCTCTTACCCTGCCCCTCCCCATCCTGCCTTTCCTTCCCTCTTCTTTCTACTTGGCCTAGTCTGCCTAATCCCACCTTTAAAGAAAAGACAGAAAAAAAGAATGGCAAAAACCCGCATCATATGCTGTTGTGGCATAATTCGCTTTGCTTCTGTGTTGTATGACTTCCTTCCACTTGCATATGTCTTTTCTAGTTAGACTGTAAGTCTTCAGAGCAGAAGCTTCATGTTCTCCATGTTTGAACAGTATCTAGTCTACTCGGGCCCAGTTCTGTGTTGGTCTTAAGAAACTACTAAATAGGTGTGATGAATAAAGAAGAAGCAGAATGCTTTAACTACAGCTCCTCCTACTACATCATGGACTTTGAGGAGTACATTATTGCAAAGTTACCTCTGGCTGTACCTTTTCCTTCTTTTAGGAATGAAGGAGGTCATTATTTAGTTTTCATGTTGTCTTTTAAATTCTGTTGTTATTGTAAAATTGGTTGGCACTGAAAGTGCTATAAATAATTTGGTAAATTGGCTGGGGCTGTCTGTGTCATAACCTATGGCTACATTATCTGATGATGGAAATAAGCTTCTCTAATGTCTGTGTTCAAAGAGAAGTGAAATGTGAATCTTCCTGCCAACTGTCTTTTTTTTTTTTCCTACAGCACGAATTATTAAAACAAAACAGTGGTGTGAAATGCTTCCATGTTTAGAAGGAGAAGGCTGTGATTTGCTAATCAATAAATCAGGCTGGACCTGTACACAACCTGGTGGACGGATAAAGACAACCACGGTAAGCTTCTCTTCTTTTCCCAGATTCCTTGTGGTCCTCTTCAACTGTCGCTTCTAAAGGCCAAAGGGTGAGATACCAAATCTAGTTTCAGTGTGCATTGTTAGACATCCATTAGTAATTCAGTGAACATGTATTTAAACTGCGATACCTGCCCGTCCTCTTGAACATGTGCATGTAGACAGGGAAAGTGAGGGGGAAAAAGTCAGCATTTTGCTTAAAAGGAACCATAAATTCAGGCAGCAAATAAATTCAACCCAAAGACTATCTCTTCACCTTGATTTCACCCTGCATTCATTCTTGTACTTTGGCTGGAATAGAATGTAAAAATGCTCACGGGTGATCTAGTAGGGCAAAAATAAGTATTTTATTTGAAAAAGAAAAGTAGTTTTGGCTTTTCCACTACAGTAGGAAGGCAGTTTAACAGACAAATCTTCACCTGCCCAAAGGAAAAGGAGTGAGACCTAAACACTGCAAAACAGTAAAGACTTTCTTTTATGGTCATCTGACCTTTCAGTTCTAGCTTGTCCATTCTGTTCATTTCAACTCCCTGGTGTGCTGTCCTGTAGCGTTTTAGAACATTTGTTTTAAGAAAATATATTGAGGCTGACTATGCACATATCAGCAATGGCTTCTGGGCCTTGTAGTACATCAAGAAGATGTTATAGGACTTCCTACAACTCCACAAAAGAATCCTCTGCTTCAGAAACTTAAAAGTATCCGCCCAATAGAATAGAACAACGCTCTCTCTGCAGACTGCTACACCATGACAAATATTTTTTCTTTAATGTTCGTTAGGCTTATAGGGCTTTTTAATAAAGATAAATTTTAGAAATATCTCATCATCAAGATTTATTTCCAAAAGCTGTCTTAAAAGTTCTGGAAAGAAGAACTTCTTCTTGCAAAAGAGTGAAGTTAGCCAGGGGTAGAGCAGGCCTATCAATATGATCCCCTACCTATCTTTACTGTCTGCAGAGAGATGAGGAGACTCTAGACCAAAACTTTTAATGGTTCATAATCTGGCAGAATTTGGCAAAATCTACATGATCGCCATTTTTTAGTTTTGCATCAAACTTCAAGAATATCATTTGGTGTTAAGAATAGGAAAGGAAAACCAGTGATTTTTTCATTCTGGACTTGAAGTGGTTAGACATGGCAAGGTGAATTATGAGCAGTGTTACAGCCTTAACTCTGAGTCTCCCAAGTCAGAACTTTTAATCTTATTTTCCTTTAGATAATTTTCATTTAATTTTTGTAATGATGACATAAAAATGTAATGGAGGGAAATATGCCTTCAAACAGTAGCATCAGCCCTCAAGGGCAGGCAGACTTTATATGGTATCTTTGGAATTCTGACAATATTTTTCAAAGTGTCATTAATCTAGCAGTATTTTCTGTACTTGAGGCAAAGCAACTTGCCTGTGTACAATGAAACATTTCCATCCATCATCATTGTTTATTTCAATGAAATGCTTGAAAAGTAGGCACAACTTATGATTTATCTCTATCAGATTGCTTCAGGGGCTCTTTCAGATCTGATACCAGGGGGCCAATTCTGATCTCATACTTGTTGGGCAACTATTTAATTGTATTGACTTTAATGGAATTATTCTATATTTAAACCAGCATAAAGATTACAATCAGACTCCATATTTGGGAAATGACGTTAGTGCTGGGCAAAGCCTCATTAAACAGATTCTCTCCTGCGTCAAGGTGCACTCTGTGCTGAAAAGAAGAAAGCTTCTATAAGGGAGGAAATTACAGTTCCATTATTCTTGAATTGCCCCGATTTGGCCTGTGGTGTGACCTATCTTAAAATAGCGTACAATAGCTGTGGACACCCATGCCACTTACATGTACCAGCGTGCAGGCGTGCGCGCGCGCGCACACACACACGCACACACACACACACACACACACACCCCTCTTTTCTGTCCATTCAAACTAACCTCTGAGGATATTCTAAGAAACTGTAGAGCTAGAGAAAATGGCACTTTACAATAATTGAGTAATAAAAGAACGTTCATTTGTTCTTAGGAAACATGGTTTGATATGCCAGGAAAGTGTCTGAAAGCCAGCAAGAGAGCCAGAGTCTTGATCTTGGATAACCTGATAACTGTCATAATAATTCTAATATAAGAAAAGAGTATTATGGAAACACCAATAGACAACATCTACTGTTGCAATATTCCTAGGTAGTGTTATGTGCTTCTTGGTGCAATAAAATATCTAATGTTTCTGTTCCTTATTAGCCGGTCTTAGTTGCCATGGCCATATTATTCCTTAGTGAAAAATATGTGTGTAGCAGTGCGCTATAAACAGTCTTAGAAATATTCATCAGGAAAGATGTTAAATTAATCTCCAAATGTATAAAGAGCAAATATTGCCTATTAAGGGTATAACCCTCCTTTGAAAATAAATAGGTGTTTTTCCATATGCTTCAACTGGAGCAAATCAGGTCTTAAATTTGCAGCCCTAAAATAATTTGTGTAAGCATCTACAGGTTGAAAACTGGAAGATAATCTGGAATTCATCTTTCACTATCAGAGAGCTACATTTCTATAATAGAATATATTTGGAAAAATTGTAGAGGTTAATAACATACTGTTTTACACATACTAAAACAGGAAAGCAGAACAGCATTGAATGCTGATGGACTGGGGCTAGCACCTGAGAAAACAGTAACTCTAGCATTAATTCTTGTTGTTAGTGCACATATATAGCATTATAGGCACTTGTGTAAGATACCAGCATGGCAGGTTTAGAAGCATGGGAAAAGATAGAATGAAGTTGAGGATATAGAAAATACATATAAAATATGCCCTAATATGGAGAAATGCAGCAGTGTTTTACCAAAACGAAGCAGAAATAAGACATGCTTGTCATGAATTAGTTTAATATGTAATACTTTATGTGCTAAATATCTAGAAAGCAGCATGCTGTCCCAGTAACTTTGCAGCCAATTTGTTTTTTTTTTATAAAACATGTTTTATTTCAAAAACAGTTTAACCTAGATAAATGGGGCTTGATTTTTCACCGCCTGGAACTTTGTGTAGTCACCTGTGCAAAATAATGCAACCAAATCAGCATTCTCTGCTCACACGTCTGGCAGCATTTAATGTACATTTTGTGCTCACATTGTACAGCTATAAATGACTACTGAAGGTGCAAGGCAAGGGAAAATCAGACAGAAAGTATATTCTAAATGGATCTGGATGTCACTTATGCCCTGTCATCCTTTCTACAAGGTGTGAATGAACCAAGGATTTTTCATCTGGTAAGAGGCTTCTAGAATTGAAGATTAACTGGGCCAGCTGCCAGTATATGTTAATACAGGGAAGCAGTATGGCAACTGGAGAAAGGAGATACTATAGGAATAGGCCACTGCATCTGTTATACCCTAATATTTTTATTTTAAAAGTGCCTCTGTGGTCATCTTTAAATCACTTGCCGTGGAAATGTGAATACTGCTTTAGAGATTTCCAGTAATGTAACTCTGAATCTTTTAAAAATGAATTGACCTTTTTCCCAAAAGAAAGAATACATAATCTTAATAGTGCCATAATATACCTTTTCCACGAGATACTCTTGTGAAGCCTGGCCTTTTACATTTCAAGCATGAAACTTGCTAGTGTATAAATGAGAAGATACACAATCTATTGCCTTTACAGGGGAGATTAATTTTAGCACCAAAGTGTATATATGTTGTCAATGATCCATCACTACTTAATTGTTACTTAATTAATTCCTTCTTTTACATGATGTGATTTCAGTGCATGGAGCTTAACAGAACATTCATGCGCCAGTTCCTCAGTTGCTAACCTTTGTAAACCTCTGTGATTTTACTGCTAAATTAGCTGAAGTGGGAAATTAAGGAGTATAAAGAAGCTAAAAGAGAGCTCACAGTGGATAAAAGGTATAATTACTCTGACGTGGAGCTCAGTGTTTAGCTAGTAAAATTTACTAAGGATCTAGTTTCACCAAGGGACATGACTTTCTTAATAGAGTTTACTTACACACAGAGCAACTTAACATTCCTCACCATTAATATAAATGACATGCTGGCTGGGTTGAAAAGGTAATTTGTCCCTTGCCCTGAGAAATTCTATAGTTGTTTGCATTGGCTGGAATATAAATGAAGACTTTTTCTGCAGATCTTTTTTATATATAAATATACAATTAAGGTAGATTGGATAAAATGTATTGTCTTTTTCATCATGGATTTGCCAACCTAGTGTTCTTACTCATACCATTACATTCAAGCTTTTTTCAAAGTATCTATCTATCTGCATGTTACATTTGGATTTGAGAATTTACTTTTTTTTAGACTGAAGACCAGCTGGAAATGTCCTGAGGCCATGGTCTAGTGGTCTGAGCATGGGACTAGGAGCCAGAAACTCCTGAGCTCTAATCCTGGCTCTGACAGTGACTCCCTCTGTGGCCTTGGGTAAGTCACTGAACCTCTATGCCTCAGTTTTCCCAGCTGTAAGATCAGAGTAGTCCTATGTATTTAACTTCCTTGGATTTGTCTTGGGAAGTTCTGTTAGTTAATGTGTGTAAAAGGATTAGGAAAGAAAAAACTCATTTACAAGTACCAAGTATTATTGCTAATTAGCATCTTTACTGGTGCCGCTCATGTTGTTAAATTCTGAAATTATTCACATTTGGTGGTATTCTCTTAATTAGATTGGACCATCCCCACAGAAATGGCTTTTCTTTTCTTTTCCTTTTTTGGCACCCACCCAATTCTACTACCCTCTGTTGTTTTACATAGGATTCTACGCTAGAATGGCTACAAAAACAGCTCTCCAGAAAAGCCCAGATGAAAGCAGTTGTAGTTTTTTTATGCACCCCATAGTTGAGTGTGTTCCATATGCTGTTGTCCCCATGTGATGGTTCCACACTTTGCTTCCTCTTTAGAAGAGGTAGCATTAGGGGGAACCTGGCTTTTCCTTTCCAGAAAGGTGACACAGTAGACGTGGTCCCTATTCTCACTGCCTGGGCCTTTCTTCTTTCTGGGAGCAGCCAAAGGCCCTCTCTCAACTTCTGGAAAGGCAGAGGTAGCAAAAAGCAAGCTTCCAGTCAGGGTTGCCAACTGTCCATAAATTTACAGATGGTCCATCAAAATCCAGCCTAAAAATGCCTGTTTGTGAAGTCTGAAGAAAAATTAAGCCATACATAAAAAACTGAAACACTGAACTTGTTTTAAGATCCCTGTTGGAATGAAACTACATTCCAGGCAACTGTTGATGCTGGACAGAGAGAGAGAGCAGCACCACCTGGTATCTAAGCGGGAGTGCTGTTTGGAGCCTTGCAGTGAACTTTGGTGGGTGCAGCAGGGTGTAAAAACATTGCTGCAGTTGCACAAAGTTGCCAATTCAATATTTTTTTTTTATTGACAGTAAAAACATGTCAGAAAAAGTTTGTCAGTAAAATGTTTGCATATTGTGAGTAAAAAAAATTTCTTGGGTTGGCAACTGTGTCACTGCAGCTATGTATCTAACACTTGTTCCACCAGCCAGGTTGGGTGCCTGGGTGAACAGACTAGTTCTACTGTTATCTTCTCATCCATCCTGCTATATGCAGATCACAGCTGTATGTTTTGGAGATGGGTAATGCAGTGTATATTTCTCAGCTATTGTTCAGACAGTTTTCATACTTGGACGGGTATCTGCATGATCATCAAAACATGATGTTTTGAAGCAAGATGAGATTCTAACTTTGTTGTGTCTTTAGACACACAGGTGAATGCCCTCTTCAGAACTAGACAGCATTGATAGAAATCCTGACTGATTCTGACTTTCTTTCTAGAAACAGTGACATTAGAAAGAGAGGTATCACTTTATATGAATTGTCCACATCTATAGGTATGGTACCTGTGTACAAGGGGGGCCAGGATAGATTTCTGTTCTTAATAGGTAGCATGTGTTTCTGGTTTGTATTTTCTGTATATTCATACTGTCAGTCCTTGGATTCATTTCTGTAGCCTTCAGACTTTCCATGGCCCCGAAGCTTTCCAGGATGAATTTAATATTGAGGTCTTCATTCTAGGACCAGATTCCTTTACATTAATTACAAACAAAAAATTAGGTTTTCAAACAGAGCTAATTGGTGGCTAATTCACTGTCAGGTTAAAATTGTTTCAAGTCCTCTCACAGCTGGGTAGGAAGTTGTAGGGATGCCCTTTGTGCCTTCATAACTTTGTTTTACTGCGCACTGGCCTGTACCCAGACCGTAACTGAGTACAGTTCTGTCAACCTAATTTACACTTGCCACCACCAACCTTAGAGGTGTCAAAGAGTACACGGACATCTGCATAGCATAATGATTCTGCAGCCTTGCCTTCTGTATACTCTTCTATGTCACCAAAGACCCTACAATGGAGTGATCCCCTCATGGCAGACCAGCCATGGTGTCCTCAGGCAGTAAAAACAGCATTTATACAATGAACCACATTTCTTTATCTGTGTTGCAAACAGTACCTCGGATTATTAACCATGAGTTAATTTTTAAAATATAAAGGTACATTTAATCATTTATTGCCAAAAACAAAATGATTGTCCTCCAAGTTGGGCAAAATCATAGATTCATAGATGTAGGATTGGACGAGACCTTGTAAATCTTCTAGTCCAACCCCCTGCTACGGGCAGGAGAGAAAACTGAGCTCATACTACATAGGCAGAAATTGTGGTCAGATTGTGGTCACAATAAAAAAACCTCATTTTTCAAAACCTAAAAATTTAACTTAATTTGACTTAATTATCCTGTATAATAGTCTTATAACTAACTATTTTTCAGAAATAGAGAATCTGTAAGTCCTGAATCCAAAACAGTAGCAAACATTTAGAGATTTTCCCAGACTGCAAAGGCTCCAAGTTATAGAGAGAAGAGAGCAGAGATCTGGTGTTAAGAAAAAATTAAATTGCTGAGGGACTGTTTCAAATAGACTTAGCTGCCTTTCCTCTCCCAAAGTACTAAAGCCACGTACCATCAGTGACAAAACTGCCATGCTCTTAAAAGAAACCATTATTTGCCATCAGGAATGTACTTACTTGCTGTGAAATATCTGATTTGAAAATGTGTGTTTTAATGCAAAAACCCATCAAAACCCATGGTGATGTTTTCCATCAGAGGAGTCATCTTCAGAATTTAGTGGAAAACTGGAAAACCTACGGTAGCCCTGTCTATCTGTTTGTGTCTCCAAATGCTGAAGAAGATGTAAAACTGACTAATTTTTTTACATAGTAGTTTAAAGACTGATGGTAATCATACATAAATATATCAAATGAGATTTCTACAGGTCTCTGTTCTTTAACTCCCATTTACATTTGGAGGCTACATCTTAGATAGTGTGGTCCTGAATCTGTTGTAAGTAAGAACAGAAAAATGAATAGGGCTCAGGCTACATAGATGCTGATTTATTTTGGGGATTGGTTTACTCAGGGGTTCTTAGCAATTAGTTATTTGCTTTCATGACGGATTATGAAACCATTTAGCTCAATATAAAATAAACAACAAGTATCCAATCCGTTTCAGATCTGAACTGCTACTTTGAGTAAAATGAAGACATTTCAGCCTGGGCATTATCAGTAAGATTGGTCATCTATTTCATGTTTTTGTAGGATAGACTTTGCTTATTATAAAGAAAATTATCCAAATTGTTGTCTTATTCCTTTTATATTTTTGAAAGTAGCATTCAGAAATGGACAAAAATGCTTCTCTAACTTTGGGTATTCATTGACACTAATGTAATGTGGCATAGTGTAAACCCAACCAATAAGTTATGAATGTCTGAAATGTTTCAAGTGCATTAACCGTCTCAATAGCTCATCTTATAGAAATGCCTGAGTTGTTAAGTTGGTCTTCAAGGAAATTACTTTTGTTTGAAGTTCTTCCTGGGTTTAACAGTTCTATAAGAATAATATGCACTTTTTATATATAATCATGCATAGATGAGGTTTGTATCAGTTTCAGGGGGAAAAAAAGTGAAAATCGTTTGTAAGATTCAGTCTCACAAATTGTCTAGAAAAATATGGAATCTTCAAGGGGCTGGAAAGTATATTGCTTATCCTTATTTGATGCATTTGTTCTTTGCCTATAAGTGGACCTTCCCAAATGCCCACAGTGTGGTTTCTAATGAAGAAAGTTGTAATTTAAGAAAGTCTGATAGTCTAGGTATATAAGACAGTGGGAGGGGAAAGAGTGTCACAGTGAAGTGAATTTGTCCAAGGTCCTGATGCATTGTATGCAATGTATAACTCAAAGTCTTTAAGAGATGATTCTGCATGGGAAGATCACAGACTTTGTGGCTGGATTCATAAGGAACACAGGATACAGAGTGAATGAGGAAAAAGATTTGAAGATGTGCATGCAAAAAACCAACAAAAGATTGTACACCGTACAGAAAACTTGGTGGAAAGATGAGAAGAGAAACAACACAAATCTTGACAAAAAGGGAAATTTTGAGTCTTCAATTTTGTCTTTTTAGCTTTGTGGACAATTAAGTTCTTCATCCACCAGTCTCAGGCTGCTTGCCCACGTTAAAAAAGAAAGCGCTTTACCAAAAGAGCCAGCGCATTACTGTGACCTGGCTTTGCAGCGTCTGTGTGGATTTGGTTCTTCAGCAAGGCTTTTTGGCACTTTTAGCTAATAGCTGATTGAATCAGCTATTAGCTAAAAGTGCCAACAAAGCCCCAGTAAAGTGCCCCATTTCTACAGGCGTTGGGAAAGCTGGGTCCAACTGAAGCACTGCTTTGTCTGGGCATGCGCTGGGCTTGGTGCGGGAGCACACTGAGTTTAAAGCATTTTTTTAACATCTACAAGTAGCCTAATTGAATATCTTATAGACAGTGGTAGAAGCTGCTGATTTCCAGGTCAGATTCATGATCAAAGAATAAAACTTTGTATTCAATCTGCAATTCAGATCAGTGACCTATGATTAAAGGATCAGATATCCTCTTATTTCTTCTCCCACCACCCCTTCCCCCACATATGGCCTATATATTGAGTTAAAGATTTGTGCTTGATCTTGAACCTCAGAGTAGTGAAGAAAGTAACAGAAGCCCCAAGAAAGGAAGTAGCCCTATGGGACTTTGTTTTTTGACACTCTATAAATCAAAGTGGAATATATAGCTTAAATCATCCTTTTTTGTAACAGGGAATTATAAAGGTTGGAAACTTGTATGTCACATTAGCATCAAGAGTTTAAAATGTATTCTAAAAATATTACACACAGGAGAATCTTCATGGTAAAAATGTTATGACATGAAGTCACTGCACAAAGACATCAGTTTTGAAACATTTTTCTTTTTTTCAGACTATGAAACAAAAAATATTTTTTCAAATCATGCAGGGCAATCTGGAACTCTTGGAGTGAATGACAAAACTAGTGGATAAAGAAAATGCAATAGATGTGGTAGTAGAGGGATTTTAGTAATGCATTGGACACAGTGTCTCTCAAAACCATATTTGAAAATTTAATTCAAATCGGTTTGTCATGTGGAGCACTGTCATTTCAACTGAAATATAACCGCAGAACTATAAACAATGCTTAATATGAAAATATTGATCTAGACCAGTGATTCTGAACCAGGGTTTCACAGCATCATGGGGTTCCTTGAGATCTTTTTAAAGGTGCAAAGGAAGGCTGTGCAATATTATCAGAGTTAAGTGTTTACAAACATATACAAGCTAACATAGGTATCCATGGTGTCAAAAACATTTTAACCAAGGTCTTTCTGAGGTCTCTTCAGGGGGTGAAATAATTGATTACTTTTCCATAGTCAAAAAACAAGTGAATGTTAAGAGCTGGCATTTTCCAGAGAGTGCCTTGAGGCTAAAGAGTTTGAGAACCAGTGATCTACAGTAAGGTGGCCCAGGTTGTAACAAAAGGCTCTGTGAATGGCCTGGTTTTATTTTATTTTGGAGTGTTTTCAAAAGCCTAAAGAGCAGAAAGCACCTAACTTCTATTGAAAGTCAATGGGAGTTAGCCACCCAACTGGCTGTGGTGCTTTGGAAGTCCTCCTGGTATCTAGAATACAGCTCTGACAGTTACCAGTATTATATCTGCACTTTGACTGCGTGCAAACATTCAGTTCTAGTGGTGAAATTGTCTACTAGTAGAAGTGATTCTGAGAGGGGCAGTAGTAGCAGTTCAGTCTGCAACCTCCCCCTCTGCCTGGCTTGTTGTACCTTCCCAAAAAGAAGGTAATCTTGGTTTGGGGAAATCCTGGGTTGCTCCAGTCCTCCTATTCCCAGGGAAACTGGAGCAGCTAGACAAAGCCCCTGTCTGCTTCTCACACTGTGGACTCTCTGTGCTTGGCTACCAGTGTCCTGCAGTCAGGCAGCGAGAGCAGCACAGCAAAGGTTTCGCCTGCTTCTGACACTGGGAACTCTGGAGAGAAGCAAGTAAGGGGCTGTGCTGCTCCCTGAGCTCAGCTCTTGGTGCCCAGCAGCTCAGTGGACAGAGAAGCTCACCAAGCCCTTGCCTGCCTCTCACACCAGGAACTGCAGTGAGAAACTGTGGGGGTGCAGCTAAAGGCTGCTCTTTACCTCCCAGTGTATGGGAGGGGTGGGAGAAGCTGCCTCCATGCCTTCTCCAGAACAGGATGACCCTGGTCTCCGAAGGCACAGCAGCCTTTCATCCAACTCTGGTTCTTCTGGTCCCCAGGAAGAGTTGACAGAGGGAAGTTCAACCTCCTGGGAGAAACTCTGCTATGTAATGTAACAGTGGACAGGGAAATCAAGTGAAAAGACAATAGGAATGCTTTCTCTTCTTTCAGCTGAGGGGCACCATATGTACAGAGCAATCCTACAAGATCTCAGATCTTCATCTGTTGCTGGGTATCTGGATAGGTGTTTTCAGCTGTTGCTGTTTTTTCTTTTGCGCTTACCTGCAAACTTTCCTTTTTCTAGAAGAAGGGATAATGGGTGCCCCAGGAAGCACAAAAATAACTCCCTTCAGGAGGGGAGAAGGTAGACAGGGGGTGGGGATGGGGTTGGTACAGGTGAACTCATGCTAGAAGATCATTGAACGCTGCTGTAATGAGAGACTTTCTAGCAGAAACATGTGTGCAACCTAGTTGGTATTGTAACCATATAAGTGATCCTTCCCTAAATAAATTTCCTCCCCTAAAGTAAATGTGAAGAAATCTAACTAAAATTAGTAGGAATTTTGAGTTATCTGCAAGATTTGGGAGTCCAAATCCTACTTAGAAAGAGGCAAGTCATATATGAAGTAAATAATAATACCAAATGAAGTATATTCCAAACAACAAGGATTGAAAAATTAGAAAAAATCCCTGTAAGAATGAACATAACACCTCAAAGGGCATATCCAGACAAATGTACATGTGCATTTCCCCAGGAACATCTGGCAGCCTGGGGTTCTGGGTGCCTCACTGAGCTGCAGCTATAGTGATGCAGATGTAAGGAGCCCAGCCAGAAGCCAGAGCTTGGCTCTGGCCGGCCAGGCTCTGGTTTCAGGTGGCACAAATTGCTACCACGTGCACTGGGTGCCTTTGAAGCACCACAGAGTGCACGTGCATGCTTATGTGGATGCATGCAAAATGTCCATATAGGTTGTGTAGTTGTGAGTACCTGAACTCTAAAACTTCAAAGAAAATCAAAAAGGAAAAAAATATATATATAAGTTTTGATTTTCTTTGGAGAGATTAAAATAATGAACATGTTTAAATTCAGTGTTGACTAAGAGGAGAGCCAGATTAAAGCCAGTAACAAGTAATTCAAGGGCATAAACTTAAAAAATGAAGAGGACTCATTTAAGGTGCCCATAGAGATTGTACTAACTGTAATAAGATGTAACTGAGTAAAGGAAAATGCAAGCTGAACATTAGGGGAAAAATCCTAACAGTTTTGTCTATTAAGCTGTGGAATAATTTTCCATAGGAAGTGTTGGAAGCTCCACTGATTCTTCTATTCAAAGCTAGATTGGACAAGACCTAGAAAGCATACTGTGGGGGATTAGTCTTGTTCTGGTAAGGACATAGAATGTATGAACTAATATGTCTTTATCAGCTCTCACTTCCTTAATTTCATTCTGAAGGGGTTTTGTTTTGGTGGGGAGTATAAAATTCATTCTGGAAATTTACATATTCTACCTAAGGTGAAGTGTTATGATGGTCTGAGTCATAGGAGAGGCAGACACCTCTCTGGTAACTGTTTGAATCATGCTTCACAGTCATATTTCAGCTTCTAAAGGAGCCTGTTCTATAACTGAAGCATTTGGAAATGAAAGATATGCTTCCTTGGGAGAAGACAGCCAAAACTTCCAACCTGAAGCCAAAATTAGATATTTAAGAGGTTACTTTTGTGATCACAAAGTTTGGACTTGCAGCAGTAAAAATAAATGTGCAGTGTCAAGCTTTGAAAAGAAAAGTTAAAGATGTTTGGCAAAGTACAGTAAGCAGAATGCAGAGTGAGTGATCCAGAGAACATTACTGCAGGGTGTCATGCACTTTTTTCCCCAGCAATCATTAAAGGTAACAGTGCTTCCAGTTGATTGTTCTGAGAGTAAAGTGATAATTACTAAAGCTAAATCTCCACACAAGTCAGAGTCCCTGAGGATCTGTGGATCTGTTTTTTGGTTGTTTGTTGTTTTGTTGGGTTTTTTTGGAGGGGTGGAGAGGAGGGGGTTGATTTTTTTGTTTTGGTTTCGGGTTTGGAGGGGGGGGGTTTCTCTGTTTCTTTTTTACTGCTGTCTTCCCTGTTTTCAGTCTCTGTCTCTCTCTGTAGTCAGAAGAATTCATAGAAATATACTTTTGTTGGTGCACTTATTGATGGTAGAGAGGTCAATTCTAAAGTAAAATATAAGTCTTAAAGTCTGGGTGAAGAAAGATATTGACATTCCATGGGACACAGGAGGGTTACCATTTTTTATCGCATACCACATGCCACCAAGTAAGACATGTACCTTTTTTGGGGGGAAAGCAGAATGAAGAAGAAAATATTTTTTTCCAATTAGGCCATATGCAGGAGGGACAGAGCTTAATCTTCAATTCACTCATCCTTCCTTTCCTCTTCAGGCAAAAGCTAGTTTTAACCCTTTCACAACTGAATTGTCAGCAGCTTTTGGCTGCTTAACCAAAAGCTGAAACTGTAGCTACTGATGAAGACTGGACTCCATTCTCAGATCTAGGTCTTTGAAAAGATGTATAAACAGCATGCAGAACTCTGCAATAGAGGAGAGACCAAGAGTAGCTAACAGACCGCAGCAGTTTTGTCAATGTAAGGCTGGTTTGATTGATAGAACATCAAGACCATTAAAAAGGATGAGGGTTTTTAACACTTGTGAAATGAAGAGTCATTAGCAGGGATCAGGTAGATTATAATGAGCTGTCAAGTCAGTTAACTCTATCAGTGCTGCTTGAATAGAAATGCCATGGCTTCTGTAGGATAGTTGGTTCTAAACGTGGGTGAAGCAGGAATCAAAGCAGGGTGTGACCATACCAGTGCATCCCCACCCCCAGATCTACCCTTCCTGGACTCCTTCCCTGCAGCACCTTCACTTACTTTTTTGGAAAGCACCTCCCTCCACACAGCTTCTGGAAGAAAGAGAAAAGAAAGAAGCTGCAGCCATTCTACCATTTTTCCATGCTGCTATTTCCAGCAGAAAGTCAGTTTCCCCACTTAAGACATGCCCCCTACCCAAGTGTTTGGCTAATTTTTGAGGAAAATTTATGTGTGGTTTGTGAGTAAATACAGTATTGCACAGAAAAGTGAGTTACAAATTCAGGGATTATGTGGATATTTAGGTGCAGCCTTATGCAATAATGCAAGCTGGCATCTGTATTCCTGTACTTCCTCTTGGATGCTACCGTTGCCTCCTTCCTGACAGGTTCCCCAAATTTTAAAGGTGCAGTGACTTCAGGTAAATGTTAAATAAACATAGTCACAAATGCACTGAAATACAGAACTCCTTTAGAAAATGCATTCTGACTGAAATCAGATTAGCTTGATAGGCATTGCCTATGAGTTGGCTGGTTGATGCATTTTTATTGATGTGATATTTGGGAGCTGGTGGAGGAGGCTAGGGAGACTTATAGTATGATCTGTTTAGAGTTAATCAAAGTTAAGTTTGTTTATGTGAACTGTTAACAGTGTGTTGCTTGAACAATAATCCTTTAATAACTTATTTACCCTATGGTTAGGTTTTAGTATTTATAATGATTCTGGTCTCCTACTCTAAGTATGACTTCTGGATGTACTAAAATGGCTCTGTTATTGGTGCAAATGAATGGTCACTTGTCACACTGTCTTCCCTCAAATTCACTGAAGTGGATGAAAATATAATGGACTGCCCTTGAGGTTTTCCTTTCCTTTCCTTAATGTCACTGTCATTTTCAGAAGCTCAGATTCTAGCAGGTAATTTGGATTTGGGGAGGGCAGCCTGTATTCTGCCTTAAGTCTGTGATTGTTTAGGTAGTGTTGTTAAAGTTGTGTACTTGCACTTTTAAGGTGTGGGAGTTGTCTTTTCCATTAGCTTGTATTGCATTAAGCATAACTGCTTCTGCTACATTCTGTTCCTTTCTGAACTGTTCTGGTTTTCCTCTTTGATTAATGCCTACACACATATATCAGTTCTTCTACACATTTAACTGTTTAAAACTTCATCCCACACCTCCTCGTAATGCCTTTCTACCCAGGATGAAAGAAATAACTTTAAACACATGAATAATATTAACCACATTACTTTTTCCTGTTCCTCTTCCCCCACTACCCCAACACACACACTTCATCAATTCTGTCCTACCTTTCAAAAAATTTGAAGTTAGACGTGAGTCTCAAACCTTGAGTCATGTACCTTTGATCCTTCCACCCCAGCCTCCAGGTCCTTTCTTTTTTCCTATTTCATTTCTTTTCTTTTTCTTAACTGTTCTGTCTTCCTCTGCCTGTTTCGCTTCTACCTTCAAGAATTAGCCTTCTTATCCTAAATAAATTATCCTTCAAACCAATTTGTTTCTCCAAATATCTCCAATCTTACTTCTTCCACTGAGGTTCCACATCCACATACGGTTATCTTTTGCTGTCTTGTTGGCATGCTTGAATTTGGCCTTCCTCATCTTTACATTATAGGTCTGGCCTGTGGGGCTTTTGCAGACTGGACAACCCACCTCTAGCAATGGGGCAGCAGATTGTCAGCACAGCTGCCAGACCCACTGCATCAGCACAGCTCTTAACCTGAGGTGGTGAACATTGCTACCCCACAACCTCTTTTTCCCAGTTGCTGACTTTAGTCACCTAATAGAGTGGTGGGCAGGAGAAATAGCAATGACATTCATCCCCTGGGTGCTGGAGGCATATTGATGAGTCCTGTGGACCACAGTTTAACTACTCACAAGCTGCATGTGGGCCGCAGGCTGCCAGTTGAACAGCCCTGACTATTTAATTTTCATTGCCACCAATGTGACTGGCTGCCATGACTGACTTTTAACTGAAATGTTGGAGGGCCTTGTCTTTTCAATCATATATCTATAGCTGTTTTTCCAGTGTCTATTATTCTGTGACCCATCTTTCTAAATTCTGATATACTCTTAAATTTGTATGTCGTCCTCCTTTTCTTTCTCCCAACATTCACTGTCAATGCAACCTCTTCAGCTTCCCTGTCATTTACGTACCTGAGCCAGTTCCCTTTCTATAATACCTGTGATCATTCCTCCTTTCCTTCTGGTCTACGTGTCACCTCATTCTCTCCAGTCAACTGCCATTTTGTCTCCCATTCTTATCAAATACCATAGCAAGAGTCTTCATTAGTGCCTTCCCCACAACTTCTCACCTAAAAAAAAGAACATATTCATTCTTCCTGTACCTAAGTGTCCTCTCGCTAATTTCTTTTACATAACCTATGCCCTGGGGTAAAACTGTTTTTCCAGTCACCCAATTTTATCATAAGAATTCAAAATAGATCAAAGTCTTAATTGTTTGTAATTCTGTATGCATATTTTGCCTCCTGTGTTGCCCTGAGGGGTCAGGCCAACACTCAGGATCTCAATATTGCGCTGTTAGACAGGAGGGTGTAGTGTACAATTGCACATGCACACATAAAAATCAGTTAAGCATACATACACTCACTAGGTGCATACACCCCTACTAGGCATATACACTCACACTACCAGCTCAGGCACATGCATATCTATTACCAATTTAAGCCCGTACACACT
>NW_017729008.1:6172739-6185776 GCF_001723915.1 Gavialis gangeticus | reverse complement strand
GCCCAATCGTTACAGGCCATTCAGTAGAGGCCTGCTACCACTGTATTTCAGTCATGCCCAATCATTCTCATTCATTGGGGAACCAATTTACATGGGAGGGGTACAGTGAATCATATTGTTGCAACATGGGATGCCCAGGCAGAGGACAGAAGATGGAGGCTTGACATAAAATGGAAACTTGACATGACTTTGGTTTAGTTACAAACACAGGCCTAAGCCATACAATATCTATATGAAACAATAAAAAAATCAATACAAAAATGATAATAATATAATATATAATAGTAAAAATTAATACAAACCTAATAATAATACAATATACAACAGTAGATATCCAAAACCAAAAACTTCCTACCAAAATAAAAATGTTTAAAGCTTATCCTAAGTTTGAGCTCACTAATACCTATCTATAGGGAATAGGGAGGGAGAGAAAAAGTCAGAAATAGTTGGGGAAGGGGAGTGAATGCCATAAAAAAAAAAACCTGGGGGTTTTGCTACAACTGTACTTAAAGGCACAGTATGCATCCCTTAGGTTATGCTTAATTACTTGTTACAGTACTATCAATATGCACCATTAGTTGTAATACTGCCATTTCCTAAATTTAGTGTGTTTTGCTTGAGACTCTTAATCTGTATATATTTCTGGCTAGATTCATCCCTACTGTAACTATCTCCACTGAAATGAACAGAACATATGAATTCATCCCAACATGTAATGCTGGCCATTAGGCTCACTAATTATGTTGTACGTGGTTTACTGAACTGCACTCTTTTTGTCTCTCCAGTCATCTACATCATTAATCTTTTCATCCTTCTTAAAACTGATATGAAGATAAGCCTCCTGGCAGATGTTTAAAATTAGTTCTAGTGAGTCAGGCCAAGAGAATGTTGGTGGTATGTTGTCCAGCTGTTTTATTCAAGTGGGTATTAAAATATTCATACCTACATCATTCAGTTGGCAATCCCATCCTAATATATTGCCAACTGGGTGTTTAGAGATCAATGCGGTTGTTCTGTAATGCAGAAAACTGTTGCCTGATTTACTCTAGGCTCCTCTTTTCATCCACATAGTAATAAAGATGTGGTTTTATTTTAGGGAACTGAAAAGAAAGCTGAGCCAAAAGTTCTTTCTACTTCCTTTTTCAAGCCTGATTTTACAATTAAAAAATAAAATCAATTTTGAATTTTAAGAAAGGAGTACATTTTGTTGACAACTTTTTAATTGCACTGATCAGGGAAGGAAGAGAACTGACAAATAACATTCCATTTCTTTAACCTAAATGTTTTAAAGGCACAATCAATTAGGAAGAGGCTGCACAGGCCTCCAACTAGGATGGTTTAGCAAGAGAGTCAGGTAGGTGACCCTTGTGGTCCTTTCCAACCCTATGATTCTATTAACAGAACAGTTTGCTTATTTTTTTGAGGTGAGGGGAGAGGTTGGCCAAATAAATGAGCAGTAAAATGAGGACATTGTATTCTAATAGTCTTCCCATCCCTTCCTCACTTACATTATGCAGCTGTGGTAAAAAAATTAAGTGCCATTGTACATTTTATTGTATTGTATCTGAAGTTATAGCATCAAGCACATTGCCAGTGACTCAAAGTACTAATATCTATATTGATACAAATACATAGATATCTATATTTTTGTGTGTGTGCATGTATACACACACACACACACATACACACATGCACATTAGTAAATATTAATATATTATGATATATATTAATGCTTTGAGTAGCTGATGATGTGCTTGGTGTTATAACTTCAGATAATCATTACAATCAAGTGTGTGTGTATGGGTGTGTGTGTAAAATATAGGGAATTATCAAAATAAAACAACATGATATTTCCTGGAAGGAAATGACCAGTATAAATAGGCATTATACATGGACTGCTATAGGCAGACCTATATTCATATTAATGCTGAAATTCTTTTGAGGCCAGGTTCTGCATACCACCTGGCAGTGGAACATCAGAGAGAATTACAGCTAGATCTTCCAAAAAATGAAATAGATAGAGATCATGGTTTGTAGGATCCCTCAAGTTTTTGTGAGGAATCTGGGAAATACACATGACAGTGCTATCCGGCCTACTTCATAGTGAGATCATGCATAATTTGAGGAATAAAAAAAAGCATCTTTTACAATCCCAACCTATGAAAAAATATATAGCCATACAGTATAAAAAATACAATTAGTTTGTGTCATTTGTAGAAGATTTTATTGATTAATAATGTAAAGATATTGGAAGTAAACTTTAAAAATCCCAGTTCACTATTAAACCCTTCTTTTGGCCAATCTGTGATGTCTTTAGGAAACATAAGGTTGATCACATGAGCATTGCAAATATTTTCTCCTTGATTTACAGGGCTTTACTCCAGCTATGGACTGCTCACAAATCAAATATTGGAGATTTGTGCCAACATCAACAGGAACAAAGACATATTGTACTGTGCTAAATACAGTACCAAATATGAATGTTCAGGACCAGTTTTTAAACTGTCAGCATCCTCATTAACAAAGTTGTTAAAGTTTTGTATATGTTAGTCAGAAAATAGTCTCCTAAATCTGCATCAAGGAAGAAGTGATTAACCCTAAATAACCTCTTCCGTAAGATATGATTTCCTTTATAACTATTATTTAGTGTTTACACAAAGATAGTGAACCCATTTTTTTTACTTGCACTGAAGGTCTCTAACTGGCTGTCACCACATATGTCTACCAGGACACACTCAGGACCCTAACAAGCAGGCAGCCTCTAATCTTTAGCATTTGGATAGTCTACCACATGGCTTCACTTATAAGAGACATATCTCTCTAACTCGGTCCACAGACATTCACTCCTTCCAGGGTTATCAAGAAGCAAAAGGAAACCAAGCATAAATAACCTAATGTTAATTTAGGATAAGAGATTCTTCTTTCATAGATCCACTCGTAGGACCTGGTCCCACTCAGTCCCACCAAAAAGTCTGCAACCGTAGTCCTAAAATTCAGTGTCCATGTCATTCACTCTCTTTTCCATTAGGGTGAGAGCCACAAAGCAACTGTCACTTAAGAAGTCTTTTTTTGTTAGCCAGCGCTTCTCTAGGAACTGAGAATTAAATTTCTGCCTTCCTACTTCATCCTCCAGTCCTCTACTTGCCTCCCAACTTCCACTACTTCCCAAAAGTCTGAAACTTCTCAAAGGCATGGCATAGTGCCCACAATGTGCCCACAATCATTTATTAACCCTTTCTTCACCTATATTGGCCATGGTATAACTTGTCACATATTCACACTATATAAGAAAAAATAGGAATTTCATCTGTTAGTGGTATTACTGCAGCCATAACTGAGAATTGTTGACAGCCTCATGTTCTCTTTTTTTCCTATGACTTAGGTTTCACTTATGGCATTCAGTTCTTTTCTTAGCACATGTGCACCAAACTTACCATGTTTAAGATTCATTAACATAATATAAGAACTTTAATGTTTCTATCAATAGTTTCATTTCAGTGGGATGTTGTTTAAGTTTTTTAAGAGCCAGTATTATGAGACAGAGACTCCACAACTCTCAGATTCTTTCTAGCTTGGGTATTCTGAAGAGTAGTTGGTTTAATAGTTGTACAAAAAAGTAACAAGTGGCATATCTTCTCACATATTATGTGCACCTGTACCCCCAAAACCAGATGGGAAAAATTGGGGTGTGCATTATAGGAAAACAAAAGAGCTCCCCATGGGTCCCAGAATTTGGGAGGAGGGGGGGCGTGGAGCAGTGGCAACATTAATTGGTAGCCACAGCAATTAATGCTGCCACAACTCCCTCCCTTCCTCCCTCTCTCCCCCATCCTCTCCCCCCCTTTCCCCTCCCCTTCACTTCCCTTAACTTCCCTCCCTCCAAAAAAAATGTCGAGACCTGTGGGGAGCCCCCTCCCTAAATGTGTGCTGGATTGTGACAGTAAGCAGGGTTGGTCCAAGGCTAGACGCAAGATGCTGGGTCCGACTCAGCACACACCTCTGGACCCAGCATGTGGCTCCAGAAGCCAGTATGCAGTCCTGGACTCAGTGCACAACCCAGAGCCAGTGCTCAGAGTTGGCCCCTGCACGCAGCCCTAGTGCTAGCATTCAGAATTGGGTCATGCCATGATAGCATGCCAAATCAGACCCTGCAGCACCAGACATCCCCACTGTTGGCATGCCATATCAGGCCCTGCCAGTTGGCTTCCCCTCGCTCACCAGATTAGGTCCACAAAACCCCAGAGCTGACATGCTGAATTGGGCCCTGGGTGCACAGCCCTCAGCCCCAGCATGTGAGCCCCCAAGCTAGGGAAACCCCAAACCTCTGATACTTATCCATACTTTATGGTAACATAGGGTGCATATTATATTTGGAGAGTGCGTAATGTGTGAGAAAATACTAGGTTATATTTCTTCCTTTACTGAATATCATCCTTGAGTCATGTAATCTGATCCCAGAGGTCACACTTGGGATCCATTTGCTTAAATCATTTGTGTTCAAATCATTCTAGATACATTTTGAGGCTGCTGGCCCATCTCTCCATACTTTATATAGATAGTTCAGTGATTCTTACCACTAAAATTTGATGGTTCTGTCTAGACATCCAAATCTAAGCAACATAAAGTTGGTGCCATTTTATTTCCAGACCAGATTTGAGAAACACACAGCAAGTAAAAACCAAGAGACTCTTAATTTGTTCCTTTCAGGATCCAAATTTATAGGATTAGGACCTTAAAGCTTAGGTGAAGATGGTTTCTCTGGAGAAAGAAGTCCCTAGTTAGTGTGAGGTGGCCTCGCCATTTCCAGCATGTCCGAATCATGCCTACAAGATCAATTCCCCAGTTATTACAATCACAAATTACATCTTTTCGAATTATCCTCAGAAGGGCATAACAATGGTATCAGCAGTTTCATGTTTCCTGAGTCCATATTCAGGAAGAAGATGATTGATTTCTGATGAAAAAATACTATGTCCAGCATCTGCCACAACCTTACCAGTGTATCAAATACTTCAAGCTGTAGTGTCTTATTCCTGCTGAAGATGCCATCTCTCCGACTGAGTTCAGGCAGAGGTGTTTACTGGCTCACAAAAGGACTCGTAGTACACCAATCAATAAAGGACTTGTTCTTGATCTCCTTTCCTGCCTTATCATTGACAGCATCTCTAAACTGCTTAATCTCATCAGCACTCTGTGCTCTTTTGAGACAGTAAAAACTTGATAAAGACTAATCAAGAAGCGTCAATCTTCAATATATCCTTGCAAAGGTGTACATTCACATTTCATAAGGCAGAATAAAGGAGCAGTGCCCTTGGTGAGCTTCCCATTGCTAAGAACTGGAATTCTTTGTTACCCTTCTTTGTTTGGGCACTCTTGGATCCTGTGCAGGTTGGTATTCTCAACTCACCAAAAGGTTTTCCTCTTTCTGGGGACAATGATCTATCTTTCAAAGCTGTGTAGGAAATAAAGCCCTCTTAGAGTGGCCAGAGCATGTGGTACATGAAACAAATTCTAGACAAAAAGCAAAAAAGCCCCAAATGCCCAAGTTTTGTCTTGAGGATAGGTAACTCCTCTGTTTTTGTTTTTCTTTGCTTTTTAGATTGACAGTTTTCTTCTGAGATGAAATGAGGCTGTCATTTGCTTGCCTCATGGTGAAAGAATCTTCAGAGTGAGAGCGAGTTTTTAGCACAGTTGTGGCACGTGGAGGCCTGTTATCATCAAAAGCCTTTAAATGAATACATTTTTGCCCTCATTACTTATTTTGTTGAAGGGTTTATCTTTCCTTTTCCTAAATGTCAGCAGAAGTAGTCATAGTTCTCTTTTTATGAAGTGGAGAAGTGACTGGGGCAAAGGACATCACAGAAGAGTGGACCAAGAGACGAGGCAAAATGATTCATATTGATGGTAGGTTTTTATTTCAGTATCCTTAGGAGAAGGTAAACTCTAACTTGTAGAAAATGTGAAAGAGTTGTTTCTGACACTGCACAAAGGAAGTAGTATTTTTAATGGTTTGGTATTTGTTTAGCTATAAGATCTAGAAACCTACAATTGAACTGATTTTTTTTTTCTTTTAAAACCCCTCACATGGACAGATTCTTGTTCTCGGATGCAAAGTAATTCAAGAATACAAATCTATTAATGTTTTTGTAGGCTAAATCTGAAGATTTTCTTTCAGTTTGAGTAAGAACAACAGTATTTGTCTTACTCTAATAAGACTGAGTGCAGTCAATACATCACACTTTTAGAATAAAATCCTGGTTCTATTGAAGCCAAGACCCCCATTGTTGTCAATTAAGCTTGAATTTCACCCTTATATTCTAACTCAGCTAAGATGGATTACATCTGTCTTTCATTCATTACACCTTTAAGGTAAAAGTAAGGTTGTAAATGTAATTGTAATAGAATTCTATTTAATGTTAACAGTTAGCATCTTTAAGAAGGAATATTTCAGGAAGCTGTATGATTTTCTTGTTTAACTTCCAATACCATATATTTTATAAAAAACCAATAAACAAACCCAAACAAACAAAAACAACTGTATTCCATAGCAAATAGGGATTTAACATGAGAAATTGATGCACAGCAGTGATAGCTTGTTTTTTCACAGCCTTCTGAATTCCAATTTTCATAACTGTGTGTTTCTTTCCCAGCTTTACTATATTGTTCCTTGTTTGAATTTTCACAGTATGGTTTGGGTGATGGAAATCAGGAGACGTGAAAAACCCCAAGGGGGATGATACTATATCCCAAGTTATTAATCTTGAAGCCTCCCAGACCACAGAATTACTGTCTGATGGAGGTAATTTGTTCTTCTGGGCACTGGGCTAAAAGATTACTTTAACTTTTCAATTTCATATTCCCCCATTTCCCCCCTTTTATTGTTTTGTAATCATAAATCGCAAATTCTAATGTCATTCATTGAATTGTTATTGAATGGGGATAAGGATCCACTATTTTGTTTATTGTACCAAAAACAGGGTGTTTTCATTTTAACTGTGAAAAATGTTTTTTATCACTGCAGATGTTAGCAGATTTATGCCATGTAAATTGTGTATGTGAATGGTATTCCAAAATGTTTTAATCAGTGTTTATTCTGTTATATTTTATTTATGTTTGCATTTCAAAATGTAAGAAAGTGAGATACAAAAAGTTACAAAATCATAGCCAAATTGAAATATAGTTTTCAAATTAACTATAGGGATATTCCTTTTAATTGAAAAATTTGATAAATGTATAGTATAACTATTCCATGGAGTCCTGCTTATTTGTTTAGAATAAAAGCATGCTTTAAAATAGTTACAGTCTATAATTAAACCTCAAATGCTTTCTACCACATACTATACATTGTATGTACTATACACTGTATAGTATGTGGTAGAAAGCATTTGAGGTTTAATTATAGACTGCAACTATTTTAAAGCATGTTTTTATTCTAAACTAATATTGTTTGAAGATGTATATCTAAGGCATGCATTCCTATACCCTATGACATGATATTTATTTTAAAAAGACAACTAATAGGAAAAAATCTAAGATTTTAATATGAATTCATGGAACAAAGTATCAAAAGGTTCATTGACATTAAGAAGTTATTTTTATTTTTTGGGGTACAGTCTGAGGTGTCTATTTACAGCTAAATATATAGAGCCACTGCAGTGTGAGCAATATTTTTCAAGAAGAAAGGTGCTTTCTCTCCCCCTTTGGGTTGCTTTGGTAACAGCTAAATAAAAAATATCCAACCCTTTTATATGGGAATAAGAGTGTTGACATGGAGTGTCATGCTGATATGACTAAGGCTATAGTGGTATAACTTGTAAAATATTCCCATATGGGCAACCTCTAAGAGAAACAGTTCTGAACAATGAGGCTGTTCATTATGACTGGGGTTTATAAGTAATTTACAACTGTGCAAATAAGCGTGGAGTTCAGACTGGTCTCTAAACTTTGTCTTGATATATACATGGCCTCATTCAATAACTGTAAATAGTATTAATAGATTAATGATTTTCAGAAAAAAACAGTTTTCAGTATATATTCTTAGTATTACTGCATGATGTACCATCCTTTTGAATCTCTTCTACAAACATCACATCACTAAGTCCAAATAAAATGAAATTCATGTTAGGCACATTAGCAAGTACAATTTAATTAGGTTAATACATGTTTTCTGATTAAATTAGTATCCAAAAGAAGGATTTTTATGCCACATCATACATAACGGTCTTATGGAAATACAGGCTGTAACTGGCAAGGATCTACTTGACAGCCGTTGAATATTTTTGGTTTTAGGCTAGCATAACAGAACACTGCAATCCCTATTATGTTTTGTGTGGACTATTTTCTTTTATTTTTGTCACTTAAACATGTTCTAAAGCACTTAAAATAGTCTTCATTTTTTTCACTGGTATCAGTTACTTGTTTTAATTAGTTCTTTAACAAAGATTGGCCATGTAAACTGTCAGTGAGGAAAAACTTGTATATGTGGATAAGTTTATAGAAGGAAGTTGTGTTAGCTTGATAAGATTAATGAGTGATAATAGGATTTATGTGTACAGACTTTGAAGCCTGTTGTATGAACACTGCATGAAACTCTGGTCCTATCACAGTTAGTAGGAGTTTTGCTATTTAATTTAATGCAGTCAGGCTTTCACTGCTCAATTCGCATCCCATCAAAGTAGATATTGTGGTTGTATCTATGAACCAGCTGAAATTGTGGCACTAATATGAAATGTGAATTTGCTGAAATGGCACCTTCGTACATAAAGGTATATGTTGAGGCTCATCTGAGCTACCTTATATTTGTTGTCTGTTCTATTCTGTATTTGGAGTAACTGACATTCACAGTATTCTTGTCTTCTCTATGTATAAAACAATTCAGGCAAGGCTTAGACCTCCTGCTTTGAGTCGGACTGTTCCCCATTAGGCAGACAAGTGAATGTAGTCATAGCAAACATGCCTAGCTGACCTAGTGTGAAATTCTTATCATCATAAATTAGCATATGGTCTGCTGTGCCTCAGATATACCTCACTTTTGAGACATATCTGAATACTATATGTGAATTTCCTTTTTCTTTATTATTCAGTGTTTTCACGTTAATGGTTTATTCTAAAACTGTTTTTCCATCTACATGTAAGTGGGTAGATTTAGCACAATATTAAATCTATCACCTGCAGTCATTAAATAAGTACAGTTCTTAAGGAAGAAGCAATTTCACACAAGTTCAAAAGTGCTTTAGTGCTAGGGACAGAAATTATACATAAACTGGTATAAGTGATTGGAAACTAGTTCAAATCTGTAACAAAACACAAGTTCAGTGCACATAAATCATTTTCAAAATGGTAAAAAACAGACTATTTAAGATAAACCTGGATGGATGTAGTATCAGACTTAACTGATTTAAATTAAATCGGATTATTGAATTTCTGTGCCAGATCCCCTCCAGATTCAAGTTAACTCATGGTGTCTAGCATCCCAACATGCTTTACACCTTCTCTACAACCCCTTCTTCCCCCCGCCCCAGACTTCCAGGGTGGGTGGGCAGGCTAACCTTGGCCCAAGCTATCTGCTACAGCTGAGCAGGGAGTCATGCTCTAGTGTCCTTTGGCTTCTGGCCTGGGCCTTGTAGACATGTGGCTGCATTTCCAGAATCAAAAGTGAACGTCTGTTCACTTGCTTATTGATTCAATGTACACAATTTAGACTAACCTGCAAACATGGAATTGATTCAGCCTTCAGCTTTTTGACTGTCTGTGCTTAGCCTCAGTGCATAAGGCAAAAAAGATGAAAAAATAGCTAAGGAACTACTATATTTACCATGCATAGACAAAGCTTATAACTTTAAAATGCTCTGTATGAGTAGCTGCCTTTGAATATATATATATTACTAACACTGCAGGCAATGGCTTAGCAGACAACATATGCAGATAGTGACTTCCACAGTCTTTCAGGGATAGTATTTGTACAAGGATGAACTGTTCTTGAACAGTGTCTCCAATGAGCTAAGCGCAGTCAAGCATTCTGTCAGTATCGGTCCTCCTGTTTTACCTCTTTTTGTCTTGAACAAAGGTGTTTCTGTGCCCAAATTAAGAAAACTTCAGTACTTTCCTTACATAATTTCTAATGTCCTTCTCCAGCCTTCAAGTGCATCATTTCCCCAGGTCTTCCACTCTACCAATGGAGAAGTTTGAGTCAATTTGATTGGTAAATTCTATTAGTGGTAAAATCAACAAGAACATACACACATCCCTCCTTTGACAACCTGCCTCCCTACACTGCAGGATAGAATATAGCATTTTATATTATGGGGAAATTGATTTAATGTAAATCTTTTATGGGGCAAACACATTATTAAGGCTGATAACAAAAACTATATCTTCCTAGTTCTTCCCTTTTTTGTGAAAAAAATGTTCTGTAATTGGGTTTTTTTAAGGATTTATCTTTCAGTACTTTAGTTTCCAAGAAAGAATGGTAAAAATTTAAGATGTGCCTTATTATTTTTCATCTTTAACCACTATGCTTCATTTTTCTCACCTTGCCATGCAATACTGCCACTTTGCACAGGCATTGATGCTCACCCAGATCAAAGTGAATTATACTAGTTCTAAGGCATCTGCAATTTTGCATACCTCTCCAGTTGTATTTGTTGTATTTGGGTCAATAGGTATAAGAGAGACAGAAGAAAGAAAAGGGAAGACAAAAAAAACAAAAAAGTGTTCTTGTACTGTAGGGTCATAATTATGTAAATATTAGCCATATACAGATATTCAGTTTCTGTTGGGGGAGTCACTGCTCTCCTAATAGAAACTACAGGCATGCAGATGTACAGGATTTTTCTCCCAGGGCAAAAATGGCCCGTCAAAGAAAAAAATAGCCTGGAAACAGTGAGGGTTAAATTACTCCTGGGAGCATTTCTCCTGGGAGAGCAAATATCTGTACACTTTCCCTTTTGAAATAAGCCACAACACAGTCCTCCAGCAACCATAGGGTGATTTGTTCCCCAGCCTCCCCAGCTGGGGAAACAGTGTTTCATTCAGGTTGGAATCTGGTGCTTTAGCTGGGAAGAGAGCAGAACATGACCTTGTTACAAACCCCACATTGTGCTGCAGGTAGAAAGAGGTTGTTCAGTCTGGGTCAACCAATCAGGGCTGCCCTGTACACTGCTGCTGTCTATCTCCAGGCAGACCGAGAGAGCCTGTAAAATGCAGTGAAATATGTATGCAGAGGCCCCCTTACTGTGCAGCATCAGCAGTGCAAGCTATCTGCTCTTTAAGGGCTAATCATTCAAATATCTATTCTGACGTTTTCAGATTTTTTTTACAAGAGAAACAAATCCAGGAGGATTCTTCCACATCATTTGAACACATGTGCACAACCATTGATGCAAATATTCAAACCAGGAGTACTGGTTTCACTGATTGCAACAAGGCTACTCATAGTAGTAGGTGGTGTGATAGGAAAGTGGTCAACATGCCTTCCTTTGGCTTTATAGACATGATTTCAGGTTTTGCTGTTGACTTATATGAAGCCCCCCAAGTCTATCCAGCATGACATTGTTAACTAGTCAGCTGGCCTTGGAGTCAAAGGCAGCCAGATGTGATACTAACTGCAATACTGTGCGCCATTGGCTACAGAAACTAGTGTGTGTTAGCCACTTCATCATAGCAGCCACTAAAGCTAGTGAAGACCTCTGATCTTGACTCATGATAGTAAAATTAAGTACTATGAAGTGTTTGTAAGATCAGAGAGTAACTCATGGAACTAACTTTCCTGTTGTGCTATGCTTTCTCTTTGTATATTAGCATAATGCATTCTAGTTTTGTAAGATACCAAATGTAGAGATTTTTATATATAGCAGATTAATACTTTCCCTCACATGGACTGGGTAACATAGTTTACCTCTTCTCTTGCCCTATTGCAGGATTGTATCTGGGTACATATTTTATATATATTATATATCTACTAGTCTACTGGCCAGTTTACTTCTGCTTCTGCAAACAGAAATCAAATAAGCAGTGAACTGAAGTCCACAAAAATAAATGATAGGTGTGTATCTGACAGAAATCTGAATATTTTGTACATTGCAAACCTAAATACGATCAATCACAAAATTCATTTTCTAAAATATGAAAGGTTCCTATTTACATTTTATGCTAGGCATGGAGCTGGTGTTTTACTACCAACTCAAAGTTCTGTTTCTCCTTGACTTGGATATCACAATTGAAAGGACCATCTCAGTGTTTAGTATATTGTAATTTTATTACTGCAGAGCAGAGTATAAGGGGAATTGATCATTTTTCTTCTCTTCCCCTTGTGGTTTAGCTGTTGGCAGGTCATCTCGCTACATACAGAGACTGATTGATCTCTCACCACATGGAAATGGCAGGTGCTAGTTAAGCCCTCAGTGGGACTTCCTTCAGTCTCTAGTGCTTTCCCTTTTCCCACCAATATTGTTTAAATACTCTTTTTCCTGGTTTCAGCCTTTAACCAGTGAAATAAAGAGATTTTACAAAATATCCCACATATTTAGTGTTTTAAGTTATTCTATTTTAATATGGTCATAAACATGTTGCACTGAAAAGGTTAGTTGAGTACCTGCCTAGGTAATTTGTTGCTATTGTCTAGATTAAAGTGTCTGTTAGGGCTGTGCAAAGCTTCAGGGGCTGATTCAATTTGGAGGAGATTCAGCCCGATTCAGGGGCCAAATCTCTGAATCAGAGTCAATCACAAGACCAATACAAAGGTCTGAATTGATTTGCAACTCTCCAAATTGATTCAGAAAAGATTCAGAGATTTGGGCAGTCCCTGCTCACTGCTGCAAGGAGCTGGATCCGGATTCCATGCTGGTAAGTAGGGGGTGGAGGAGGGCTGGAGGAGGAGGAAGGGGACCACACGGGGATTCGCCACCAGGCCCCATCCCCTGCCTGCTCCCTCAGCCCCCGTGAGTGCCCCCAACCACTTTCCCAGCCACACGCCCCACCATGACTGCCCTGCCTGGCCTCAACTCCCAGTTCTTAAAACAAAAAAAAAAAAAAAAAAA
>NW_017729008.1:6154666-6172638 GCF_001723915.1 Gavialis gangeticus | reverse complement strand
AAAAAAAAAAAAAAAAAAAAGCCCCCGCTTACCAGGTGTGGGGGGGTGATCTCCGCTGCCCCCCACAGCCCCATGCTGTGTGGGGGACTTTGCCATAAACCCCTATTCCCCACCAGCTCTCCCAGCATCCCCCCCATGGCTGCCTTACCCGGCCCCAGCTCTTAAGAAAAAACAAAAAAACTCACTCACGGGATACTGCAGTGGCCATCAGGGCCTCTGGGGGCTTGTCACAGAGCCCCCCATGCACTATGGGGCAGTGAGGGGCAACGGGGATTGCCCCCCTGCCTGGCAGAAGTCGGTGAGTTTAGAGCTTTTTTTAATTCTTTTTTTTTTAAGAGCCAGGAGCTGGGGCCAGGTGGGGCAGCCATGGGGTGAGGCTGAGAGAATGGGCTTATGGCAGAGCCCCCTGTGCAGTGTGGGGCAGCCAGTGAGTGGGGGCATTTTTTTTTTAATAGCTGGAAGCTGGGGCTAGGTGGGGGATGGGGCTCATGACAGTGCCCCCTCCCCAGGCAGTGGGAGGCAGCAGTGATAACCCCCCCACCTGCCAGCTTCTGTTGAGTCTGGGGTGGGGTGGGGTTGTTTTTTGTTTTTAAAGAACTGGGAGCTGGGGCTAGGCAGGGCAGCCGTTGATGGGACTGGGAAAGTGGGCAGGGGATGGAGGCCTGTCCAATTTGGAGATTTGGCTGATTCGGCAGCAGCTGAATCTCCAAATCAGATTCAGCTGAATCGATTTGGGACAGTGATTCGAACCATCGAATCGAATCACTGTGCCCTGAATCAGCAGAATCCAAATCTGAAGCAAATACTAGCTGCTTCGCACAGGCTTAGTATCTGTAACACCTCATCTGCTACATATTACTGGAAACAAAACCTAAAAAGAGACTAGTGCCATTTAAGAATCTTACAAAGCCACTTGGATGAGAACTTTAAATATTGCTTTCCCAGAGGATAAAATCAGAGTTTATGCCACTTTCTTTAAGCATTTGTGTACTTACTGGTATAAATGTATGTGTTTTCTACTAAACAGAAAGGAATCTGCAGTCAGGAATCTTTGCAAAAATGAAAGTAAGTCATAGGTCTGCACATTAGCTGAAGGTTTGTGCTTCACACCTTTCTTGTACAGAATGTCTATGAAGATTAGATTACTGAGAGTCCTGTCTCTAATTTTATTTTCTCTAATTAGCTAATGAAAAATGTTCAGAGATTAAAAGGCCAGAAGTAAGCATAGCATCTAGTCTGACCATTGCATAGACTTCCATAAATTCATTCTTCTTTGAACTAAAGAATATATTATATTTTTAAAAAACCTTCTACTCTTGATTTTAAAATTTCAAGTGATAGATAAATCACTATAAACCCTATTAAGTTATTCTAATAACTGTTACTGTTAAAAAATTCTAGTTTGAGTTACAATTTATCTAGCTTAAAATTGAAACCACTGGTTCTTCTTATACCTTTATGTGTTAGACTCAATCAAAATGTAGGGTCCTATCAGCTATGTTGCTTTTGCTTCTGGTGTGTCTTAACAATAAGGCATGTTTTGAGATCTTTTAATCATTTTCCTGGCTTTTCTCTGAACCTTCTTTTTTTCATTGACATCTCTTTTCAATTTAACCTCTGTACTTCAACTTAAGGTTCCCCTGTTCATATAGCCAAGGATTGTATTAGCCCTTTTGGCCGTGGCATCTTACTGGCAGTTTATATTAATCTGGGCTGCAGTGTATCTTCTAACATCTCTAAACCAGTGATGGTGGATTCTATGGAGGATACAGAATCATAGAAAATTAGGATTGGAAAAGACCTTAGGAGGTCATCTAGTCCAACCCCTTGCTCAAATCAGAACCATCCCCAACTAGATCATTTCAGCCAAGGCTTTGTCTAGCCAAGTTTTAAAAACCTCTAAGGATGGAGATTCCACAACCTCTCTGGGAACCTATTCTAGTGTTTTACTACCTTACTAGTGAAAAAGTTTTTCCTAATATCTAACCTAAACTTCCCTTGCTGCAACTTCAGACCATTGTTTTTTGTTCTGTTATCTGCCACCGCTAAGAACAGTCTAGCTCCATCTTCTTTGGAACCGCCCTTCAGGTAGTTGAGGTCTACTATTAAATCCCCCTTTAGGCTGTGTCCATATGAGTGTAGATGTTTGTTTCCCTGGGGACAAGTAGCAGTGGCACACCTTGTGCCACTGCTACTTGTCCCCAGAGGATGCCTGTGCCATGCATGCTTTTGTGCATGGCAGGTGACCCCAGTGGAAAAGGGGAGGCTGGGGCCAGCAACTGTGCCACCACTAAGAATAGTTTACCTCCATCCTCTTTGTAACTACCCTTCAGGTAGTTGAAAGCTGCCATTAAATCCCCCCTCAGTCTTTTCTTCTGCAAACTAAATAAGCCCAGTTCCCTCAGCCTCTCCTCATAAATCATGTTCCCCAGCTCCCTAACCATCTTTGTTGTCCTCCATTGCATTTTCGCTAATTTATCTACATTCTTTTGAGGGGGGGAAAGGAGGGGGTGGGAACTGGACACAGGACTCCAGATGCGGCCTCACCAGTGCTGAATAGGAGTATAACCACTTCCCATGATCTATTGGCAGTGCTCCTACTAATGCATCCCCGTATGCTGTTAGACTTCTTGGCATGAAGGACACACTCTTGGCTCATATTCAACTTATTGTCCCTTGTAACACTGTATGAGAGAGAATTCTGTACATCCCCTATACATATACTTTCTTTCTAAATCAGGGGGGTTAACGATACGGGCCATGGGTTGGATATGGACCTAGGATTCAGCCCTTAGATCTTGGACTATCCTCATGCACTGCATGCTTTATGCACTTGCCCCACTGCATGCAGTGCACAGAGTTGGTGTGGAGCAGGCTGTATATGGCACCTGTGCTGGACCAGTCTTGTGCACCATGGATTAGACTCACAGACTGGCCCCACTCACAGGAGCCAGTACACAAGGCTGGTCCAGCATGGGCACCTCATGCAGTGCATGTCCCATACAGGTTCTGTCCATAGGCCTCAGACCAGTCCCAGTTCATGTTGCATATAGCATGCAGATATGGTTAAAGGTGTGCACTTCATGAGTTGCCTGTGCCAGATTGGCCCTGTGTATTAGCTCAGTCTTACCCAGACCACAGACTGGCCCTGTGTCCACCATCTGGCCTATCAATCAGAAGAGTTTGATAGCTCTGCTCTAAAGCACACACTTTTACCACAGCTGGAGGCAGGCTACTCAGTTAGATGAACTATTGGTCTCACCCAGTATGGCACTTCTTATGATCATTTATCAGGCCTCTCAACACTTTTTTTTTTTTTTAGGAGTCATTGCTTCCTAGGATATGATCCCTACCTGAACTCAAAGTATGGCCTACATTCCTTGTTCTTAGAGACACAAGCATACTTCTGACCAGATGAAAATTAATATGGTTGGTAGTATCTACCTTACCTAGTGAGCATGATTGCTCTATATCAATGACCTGTCCTCTTTGTTATTTATCATTCCTCCAGTCTTCATGGTATCGTAGTGCTTAGGGTCGGAAGGGACATAAACAGATCATCAGGTCCAACCCCTTGCCCTGGGCAGGAATGGGTGCCGGGGTCATTTCACCCCAGCCAAATATCTGTCCAGCCTCATCTTGAAGACCCCCAAGGTAGGAGCGAGGACCACCTCTGTCTTTGCATCATCTGTGTCTTCACCAGTGTTGATATTGATTTGATGTTTTCATTTGGATCATTGATGAAAATGTTAAATTGTTTAGGGCAAGAATTGATCCGTGTGGGGCCTATTCTAAAAGTACATCCACATGATGCTGATTCCCTGTTTTTTCTCCAGTTTTTGTACACTGTATTAAATTGATATTGTTATAGCTTCTTAATCAAAATATTTTTTTAGATAAGCCCAGCTTGTAAACAAAAACTTGCCTGCCTCTAGTTTAATAGACAAGTCATTCTAGAAATATTGCCTTTTATTTTCACAGAAAATCCAAATGCTTTGAAGCAAGAATTAGTGTATATAATAAATGTTGTTGTTATATTCTAAGATTCAGCCTTGTAGAGGCACAGTGCAGTAAAGCATAACTCTTTATGCTCCATTACAAACCTTGCATCTTTCACTTTTTGAAGGCTGTAGGAGGGAGCTCTTATCTTCATAAAAGTGCACAACAGGGTGTTACTTCAGGCAGCTAAAAAGCTTGATAAAGTTACTGAAATTCAGATGTCAGCTCTTGTTAATTAAAAATTTCTTCTTGAGATCTTATTTATCATGTGAGAAATATGTGTGCATAATACACACACACATTTTACATCACTTCTCATAACTGAGAAGCAGTATTTTAGTCTAAAATAGATTATCTTCTAAATCATTCATTTTCACAATACCAAAATTAGTGTTTGTTTAGTTATAATTTTAAGGTCTAGTTTGCAGATCTCTCTGTTAAAACTCAGATGTGCTGGGTAAGATTTCATGGGATCATAGAAAATCAGGGCTAGAAGGACCTCATAAGGTCAGCTAGTCCAGTCCCCTGCTCAGGGGAAGATCATCATTTAATTTTACGACAAATGTATTTCATGACTGCAGGATAATTTTCCAGTCTGTTTGTGTGAATAGGACAATACACAAAGGCTAGGGACAGAAATTACTCATGAACTGGTTGAAGTGATCAGAATCTGGTTTTAACCTGTAATAGAACAGATGTGTAGTGTACATAAACCACTTTCAAAATGACCAAAACCAGTTTAAGATAAACCTGGTTGGATATAGTATCAGATTTAATTGATTTAGGTCAGACAGGTTTATGGAACTTCTGTCTCAAATTCTTTCCTGGTTCAAGTTAATTCACAGTCCCCCAGCATCCCAGGATGCTATACTGCCTGCTCTAGTGGAGCTGCCTTGCCCCTCTGCCCCTAAGTCTGCTTCCTGCTCATGTGTGTCAGCCTATAGGGACAGGGGACAGGGGAACAGACCCCCAGGACACTAGTCAGAGTCTATACAGCATATGGATGGAGGGAAAGCCCCTGTGGTGGGGGCTTTTCAACCCCTGGCAGCTCTCTCCCCACCTCACTTCCCATCCCAGCTGCTGATTGCTTCAGCAGCTGCCACAGGAAAGAGGGAGAAGTCCTCCAGGCTGGGTGCCTCCCCATGCAGCCCAGATGAATATAAACTGACAGTGAGATGCCAAGCCCAAAAGGGCTAATATAATCCTGGTCTGTATGAATTGGGGAACCTGAAGTACGGAGGTTAAATTGTAAAGAAATGTCAATGAAAAAAGAGAGTTCAGAGAAAAGCCAGGTGAATGATGAAATGATTTGAAAAAGTGCCTTATTGTTAAGACAGGCCAGGTGCAAAAGTAACATAGCTGATAAGATCCTACATTTTGATCAAGTCTAACAGATAACTGTATAACAAGAACCAGTGGTTTCAATTTTCCCCCACCCCATCCCAGAGTTGCTCATCCCCTGGCAGCCCCAGGGAGCTGAAGGGAATTCTTCCCCTCCAGAAGGGCAGAGCTGCTTGCCTCAGCCCCTGGGAGTCTCGCGGAGCTCTCCTGCTCCTCCGCAGCTGGTGTTGTCTTTGGTGCTGTGAGTCTGAGGCAAAACTAATGCAGGGAAACAGAGGAATTTCCCTCTGCTCCCTGAGCTATCCCTAAGACTCCAGCAGTTTAGGCAATGATTTGGGGTTGGAAAAGGGAAGAATTCCCCTCAGCTCCCTGGGGCTGCCCTGGGCTGGGGTAGGGGAAGCCCCCCAAGGCAGGGGTTCCCGAGTGCCCCCATCCTGGTCTGCATGGGCAGGCACCCAGCCCGGAGGACTCCTTCTCCCTCGCTCCTGTGGCAAGGGCTGAAGCAGTCAGCAGCTGGGAGGGGGGAGGTGGTGGGGAAGGACTGGGACCCCCTGAAGCTCAGGGCACACTGGAAGCTTGCTACCAGCTGCAGGCAGACTCTGCAAAAAATAATTTTAAAAAAGAATCAGGCCCCTTGCACTGTCCCTGTTTCCTCCCTTCCTACCTACCGCCTGGGACCTCCCAGGAACAGGCTGGCTTGACCCTGGGGCAGTACAGGGAAGCAGAAGGAGTGCAGCTGGGTGTTCTGGTGGCCGGAGAAGGTGGTGGGCATGGTGCATGGTGCGCTAGAAGCCCTGGCAGGCTTGGGGAAGAGTTGGGTCCAGCAGGTGCTGCCTTCAAGCTGGGGCAGCCCCTGGCCCACTAGCTGCCCACCTGGGTAGCCTGAGAGGGCACTGACAGTACAGAGGGAAGGACTGGGGCCCACCACAGCTCAAGAGCTGCTCAGGTTGCCGGCAGCTCACATGGGCAGGCTCTGTTAGAAAAAAAATGTGGCGAGGGACCCAGTTGTCATTTTTTTTTTCCACAGAGCCTGCCTGTGGCTAGGGGGCAAGCAGCTGGCAGGCCCTGAGCTGAGGGGGGCCTTGGTCCTTCCCTCTGCAGCAGCAACACCCCTCGAAGTCATCTGACTGCTCTAGCCCAGAAGTAGCACCCAGTCTGATTCAACTATTCCCCAAGCCCGAGCTGGGGCACCTCCCAGCCTGCTAAGAAGCCTGCTCATGTGGCCCCAGAGGGTACTACCACCATGGAGGGACGGACCCCACTTGCCACTTCTGCCTTTAGCTTGCCCATCTCACAGCTGGGGGCAAGATGCCAAATAAAAGGCTGCAATGTTACAAGTAGCTACACTGCAAACTAAACTATGTGGGGATGTGCTTTAGTTTGCAACCTAACAAACTCATTTAAATGACAAAAAATCCTCATACGTGTAAAGTGTGATGCAATTAAACCTCAAAAACAGACTATTTTCACCACAACGCCCTATCTGTCTATCGTGTTTCTTTTAGTGGAATAGCCAGTTTGTGTAGGATGTAGAAGGTAATCTTTTAATGGATTTGCTCTACATATTGCAAAAGAAAACACTACTATATATGCACAGTCTGCTAAAGGCAGACATTGTGATATTCCTATGGAAAACGAACAGGCCAGGCAAAAGTTGATTTCCCTTTAAATTCTGAGTCCTTTACTTAGTTTTAATTCATGCTACTGAAGTCTGCAAGAATTGGCCTAAGAAAGAACTAAGTGAAATAGCTTAAGTTCCATAGAATTTAGTCCTTGCTAAATGAATTAAATACATGAATAAGCCTAAACTATTATAATTGTGGTTTGTGTCATTTCTTATATTAATTGTAGTTAGTTATGCTCAGACATTTATGGTTGATCTGTGCTTCTAATATGAAGTCCTTCTACCAGCTTAGACTTCCCCATGTTCTTTCACCCCACAACAGAAATAAAACGAAACAGAAGCATAGCAATGGGAGTAGCACCAGAATATTTAAGATTGAGAAGAGACTGGGCCAATGTCTAAAATGTTCTAAAATTTTCTGTCTTTGCTCTTTGAATCCCAGCTTGGTAGTTGTTTAACACAGGCAGTGTCACTAGTCACCAACATGTAATATATTTAGTAAAATAGTGTTCCCGTAGAGCATGGAAGGATTACTATAAAATACGACTTGTTAAAAAATACTGCATTTCCTATATGGGCTAATCAAATTTGAATAGTGCACACTTATTTCACATCAATGTCTTTTTCTTATATTTGACAGCTAAAATATATTTCTTTACTTTTCTTTTTTTTACTAAATTCATCTTTTAGTGTACAGTCTTTTAAAATCAGTTTTCTGTTTTACCATGCACATAACCTGAATGTGTTAATTGCTTCTGTATTTAAATAAAAATGTATAATGCTCCATTTTCTGAAGATATAACAACAAGCATTTTACCTTTTAGGCTGAAATAAAGAAACAACAATTGGATTGACCAAATTTATATTCTTTCTGGCAGCAATCTGGGATAAAGTAATCATAAAGAATATTGCCATTATGTTCCCAAAGGCTATTTACAGTAATTTTACAACATTAGTCTCAATTTTCCTTAAAGCAGTATTTCATAGAATCAGTTTGAATGCATAAATGGTAAATAATTGAAATAAATGAAGACTTACATAATTGTTTTTTCACAACAGACTTTTAAAATACAAGCGATTTTATTTTATACTAGACAAAGTGATGCACATGAAGTGCTTAGTTCACTAAATGAAGAGGGATGATCTTCACAAAAGTAAATCTTGCTTGAGGATATAATCACTACTGTACTATTAGTGCAAATCCAGCTTATATACTACAATAAGGAATCAATGCAGCTTGTTGATGCCTTCAAATGCAAGACAATTTTCAGTGTGGAAAAGCACTGGATTTAATCATTTTAACATGCTAATCTCTTGACTTGGCCTCAGAATGATAGATATGTTCCCACTGTATCAAAATTCACTGGCTGTGATGCACGCTGCACAATATGACACATCTCTGTCGGAAAACATATACATTTTTAACATATGTAGATAATCACTTTTAGACTCACTTGAAACTACAGGAAGGATTTCATCCAGGTTTAAATATTCTAATCCAAAATTACATGAATTGTATCCCTTAGGTGTTATGTTCTATTACAGCTTATTAATTGTATTATTTGTTATAACAGAGAAAGCTGTAGTAAGCGCTGCGGTTGTTAAGTATCTAACTCTGAGTGTGCTTTCAAGGTAATAAGATAGAAAAAACCTGATCTCACCTGTATAAATGTAATGCCAAAGAAGCAACACTCAAGTTAAATAGAACTACACCAGTTTATACCTTTGTGTTGGGAGTGTTTGCAAAATCAGGCTGTTGACTATTTAAAGCATAGCTCCTGACAAAGTATTTTTTGCGTATTTTAACATTATATGCGTTTATGTACATATATCAAAATTACAACTTTTGCATACACTGAGCCCTCAAGTATGTTGGGTCTTATTATACAGAGACATCACCTTAAAACAGTTGATGGTAATTTTACAAAGGGTTTAGGTTATAGATCTGTATAGGCTGGTTTGGATGGGGATGGTCCTGCCTCAAGCAGGAAGTTGGATGAGGTGACGTCTGATGATCCTTTCTCAATGTATTTCTTTATGATTCTGTGGTTTTCTATGAAAAGGTATGTGCCAACGTTTCAAAAACAGTGTCACACTGTAATTATTTTCTTTTCTAGGCATAGAATTGGTTCATAATTATTGTCAAATAGAGAGTTCTTACTAGTGATCGCTGTAAGAAAGCTGTTCAGTTATATGCAGTAGCAAAAAGCTGTACATACTTTATTCTGTGTAAAAGAGAATTTGAAGTGCCATAAGGTGTACCATTTGAAGTGCCATAAATAAGATAGTAGTGAACAATAAGCAAGAAACTATGCTTAAGGAATTATTTTACTATTGTTACAACGTACAAATTATATGGGAAGAGCTGAGGGCTGACATCTGGTTTTAGCTCACTTTGTGCACCACAAGCTTTGTATTGTTGTTTGCCTACAGCTGTTTTTACACTTATTAAGAATCAGTCAATCATGCAATTCTTAAACAAAAGAAAATCATTTGGCTGCTAAACATACTTAGATGATTCTACATAATCCAAATCATGGTTTTTGTATGCGAAAAAAAGGAAACTCAAACTGCCCATATTTTGAGTCATGATTTGTATTGAAATACATAACCTGATGGCATACCAGTGATCTCCATTTATTACATGGTAACTTGAGTCAGGAGGAAGAACCCATCAAAAGTATGGGAACTAAAAAGGATTTTTTGGAAGATACTGGCTGAGAGTCCACCAAGGATGTTACAGATGTAGGTCAGGGCAAGGGAAGGAGGGAGTTCTCTTGGTTTCCTTATTTTCTTCTAGTTTCTTGGGAACTTCAGTTTTGGCTTGATTCCCCCACACCCTGTCTAGAACAGGCTCAAGATTTTTGAAGGATACTGTACTATTTTAGTAGCTTTTTTGTAGCTGGGCAGAAAGTTATCAGCTCACTGTGTGCTTGAGAAGAACAGTGATACATAAGATTTCAGAAGTAAACTTGCATACCACCTCCAAACCACATGGGGGCTTCCTCTGTGAACAGGTGTGGGGAGGGGGTGTACAATGCAGACTTCGTAATTCACCCTAATTATGCTAACTACTGCCAAGGTACAGAAACTTCTGAAAGAGGCATTACATTAGTTGGACCCAGCTCGCCCAGTATTTGAATAGATCAGGTGCTTTAGTGAATATGTACAAATGTAAAAATATTGTGCATGGGAAGGTCAAATAACTTGCTAAAATATATTAAATTAAAATATAAGTTTAATAGATTTCGCAAAGAACGTACTTCAGACCATTATAAAGACCAATATGTGGCTTGCTTCTCAGCTGTTACTTTGGTATTTTCCAGTCCATGTTTCACTGGTGCACAACCAGTTCATTTAACATCCTCAGTTCAAAAATGTTCAGGAATTCTGTGACAAATAATCCCCTTTATAGTTGTTCTTACTGCTGCTCATTAACTTTGTTGCTGAAAAATGCATCTATCACATGCTGTAGAACTCCTTGTGGCAGACCCCTCTTCCCACAACGAGTTAATAGATTGGGCATTTAGCTTTTGAGTGCAAAAATAATCCCCTATGGATGTTTACGCAAAACCCCTCTAATTTTTCTGGCCATGGTTTTCTTCTGAACCACAGCATTGTATGTGTGCTGGATGACAGAAGTAGCATTTTTTTTCCCCTGATAGCAGTGTTTGGATACAAACTGACAGAATGAAAGCATTAAATATATCTATAAATCTATGTCAGTAACAACATGCAAAAATACTTTCCATTCTATTATTAACTGAGGAGGATGTTAAACCAAGTCTATCCAAGATAAACATCAACAGACATGAATAAATATATCTGTAATTTATAATGTATCATTTTTATTCATAATTTTATTATTTATAGTTTCCAGAAGACTGGAAACTACAATTGTATCAAAACATGGTTTCCATTTTTGCAAGAGAATATAGGTTGTTTTGCTAAAATTAACTTGATAGATGTAAAGAATTTAGGATCACAGGATCTTGGGAAAGTAGGACTGAAAGGACTTCACAAGATCATCTTGTCCAGCCTCTCACTCAAGGCAGCATCATCCCTGACTAAACAGAATCCTATACACATGCAGGGAGCCTGCTCTGATGTGCTAGAAATCCAGCGTGTCTCCCCGCTGACAAAATAGCAGTGGGGCACTTTGAAATAAAACACGTTCAATGAGCTTTAGTTCAAAGTGTCCTGCTGCCATTTTTTCAGTGTGGGGATACGTAGCAGCGCTGATGCGTGTGACGTGTGGGTGCTTTTAATTAGTGTAGCTCACTAATTAAAGTGCCTGGTGCCCTGCCCACAAGCCCATGTGAAAATGCAACCATTCCAGCCTAGTATCTGACTAACCTGCTCTTGAAAATTTTAAAGTGAGGGAGGTTTCACAACTTTTCTAGGTAGCCTGTTTCAGTACTTAACCATTTTGTCTGCTGCAGCTTGAAGCCATTGCCCCTGTCCTCTGTGGCCAAAGAAAACAGTTCATCTCCATCCTCTCTATAATCACCTTTCAGTTATTTGACCATTGTTATCAAATCCCTCCCCACCCCCTTCTCTTCTCCAGACTAAATAACTTTGTCATTCAGCCCTTCCTCATAAGTTGTGTTTCCAGGCCCCTAATCATTTCTGTTGCTCAACATGAGTCCTCACTAGTGCTGAATAGAGCTGATGAATCACTTCCCTTGATTTGCAAGTAACATTCATGTTGATACAAATACTGTTGGGTTTTTTTTCCAGTAAGGCCACCGTTGGCACATATTCAGCTTATGATCTACCTTAACTCCCAGCATAGCCAGTCATTCCCCAGTCTGTATTTTGCATGCAGTTATTCCATCCCAAGTGCAGGACTTGTCAGTCATCCTTGTTGAATTTCATCTGATTGATTGTGGACCATTTTTCTAATTTGTTCCAATCATTCTGAATCTTAGCCTTGCCTTCCAGAGTGTCTGCAGTGCCACCCAACTTGATTTCATCCATAAATTCGCTAATCATGTACTCAGTCCTATCATCCAGTCATTAATGAAGATGTAGAACAATACCAAACCTAGGACAGACCCTGTGAGACCCCCCGATTCATACCTCCTCAGATCTCGACATTGAACCATTGATGACTGCTCATTGAGTATAATTATCCCACCATTTACATATCCATGTTACAGCACTTTCATCTGCTCTATATTTTCTTAGTTTGTCAATGAGAATGTTATGGGAAACAATATTCAAAGCCCTGCTAAAGTCAAGGTATATCACATTGCTGTTCTCCCCTGTAACATTTATCATGAAAGGAACTCAAGGTGGTCAGTCATGACTTGCTCTTGGTGAATCCATGTTGGGTGTTCCTGATCACCTTGTTCTCCTCTAGGTGCTTCACAGTAGATTTCTTGAGGATCTGCTCCATGATCTTTCCAGGTATTGGGGTCAGCCTGACTGGTCTATAGTTCCCTGGATCCTCCTTCTTCCCCTTCTTAAAAATGGACACTATAGTTGTCCTTTTCCAGTTATCTTGGACTTCACCCAACATCCATGTGTTCTCAAAGAGGATAGCCAATGACTTTGAAATGATCTCAGCCAATTCCTTCAGTACCCATGGGAGTATTCCATCTGGCCCTCCTGACTCAAAAGCTTCTAGCTTCTCTAAAGTAACCTCTACTCTGTTCCTCCATGACTGTAGGTAGTTTGTCTCCTTGCCTACCATTGCTGTAAGCCGCACTAATAATCTGGTAGCTGCCCTTGTTTTTGGAGACTGAAGTAAAAAAGGCACTAAATACTTCAGCTTTCTTTGCACTATCCATAACTAGATTGCCTTCTGAATTCTTCAAGGGATATATTGTTTCTTTGGTCTTCATTTTACTCTTCATATACTTGCAGAATCCCTTTTTATTGCCTTGTATGTCCTTTGCCATTTGCATCTCAAATTGTGCTATGGCCTTCCTTATTTCCTCCCAGCATGTCTGTGATGCTTTTATATTCTTTCCTAGTACTATGACCAAGTTTTTGCTTTTTGTAGGATTCCTTTATGAGTTTCAACTAATTGAAAAGACTGCTGTCTAGTCTCCTGTTGCACTCCTATTGAACTTTTAAAGGTATCTGATTGAACATTGCACCATATCTAATTAAAACATTAGTACTAGTAGTATTAAACATATCCTATGGAATATCTAGAAGCTGGCTAAGAAAAAAAGTACTTGTCAATTGGGAATTATTATTTAATTAGGGTGACCATAGTCTTGCTACTAGTACTAGGCCCAACATTAACATTTTTTATCAAAGACCTGGAAGCAGATGTACAATCATTGGTGAAATTTGAAGACACAAAAATGGTTGAATTAATAATAATGAGGACAAGGTAGTTATATAGCATAATCAGGATAGCCAGTCTATGGGGTCCATTTAACCAACATGAGGTGCTCAGCCAGGAGCAAGGACAAACAAAGAAACAAAGAACATAGGCCATATCTATGGTTCAGTAATAGACAAAAAACTACACATGAACCCTTACTGCAATTGACTAATGAAATATCTGGATGGATCAATAAGAGAATAGCAAGTAAAGAACCAATTTTAGCTATACAACATTGGTGAGGCTGATCCTGGAATATTATGTACAGTTCTGATGCCCACATTTTAAAGGGTGTTCACAAACTGGAGGAAATACAGACTGGAGCCACAGTAATTAATAGACGGTGAAGAAATAGATGGTGGAGAAATTGCCTAAGAAAGAAAAACTTAACAAAACTCAATCTGAAAAAAAAGATTGAGAGAGAACTTGATTGGCATAAGTACCTTCACAGAGAAATAATTCCTGACACTAATGGGTTATTTAATATGGCAGAGAAAGACATAACAAAAAGCAATGACTGGTAGCTGAAGCCAGTTCATATTCAAATTAGAATTAATATGCAAAGCGATTAGCCATTGGAACAGGTTCCCAAATGAATGTTCTGTCTTTTAATATCTTCAAATAATGACACAATGGGGGAAACACAGCAGTGCACGAGCAGTCCAGCTAATTCTTAGAGTGTATTGGGGACGCATGTTTGATACAGATGGTAGACTGACCAATGAGGTGGGGAAGCTCTTTTCAACTTTCTGCTCACCACCAGGGAGGTGAAGTTGTGAGAATGTGAAATTGGAAGGAAAGTTGGTAAACTGGGTCCCATATTTCAAATCGGATATATACAGATTGGAAAGTGTCTCCCGGAAAACAGCAAAAATGGTTCGGGGTCTGGGAGGCACAGTTTATGTGGCAAGCCTAAAAAAGCTAGGGTTATTTAGTCTGGAGAAGAGAAGATTGAGGCAGGATTTGATAACAGTTGTCAAATCCCTCAAGGGCAATTACAGAGAGGATGGAGATAGGCTTTTCTCTGTGGCCATAAGGGACGAAACTAGGAACAACAGCCTCAAGATGCAACAGATGCAATTTTGGTATGAGATTAGGAGAAATTTATTGACTATGAGGGTGGTTAAGCATTGGAATACCAGACAAGCTACCTAGGGAAGCTGTGGGATCTTCATCCCTGGAAATTTTCAATAGCAGTTTGGACTTTGTTGGGATGATGTAGTCAGGGATGATCCTGCCTTCAGCAGGGGGCTGAACTAGATGGCCCTGTGAGGTCGCTTCCCTGGGATCTTATGCTTTCCTGAAAGACGTATTTTAGTCAACTCAGGCCATTGGGACTCAAAACAATGGTGTCTGTGTGGAAAATAAATACCTGTGATATGCAGGAAGTCAGATCTGTTTGCTTTTTGGCTTTACAATCTATTAATCTGAATATTAAAAAAATATACTTGTACTTTACCAGCCTAAAGTCTCACTGAACATTTGAAAGAAATAAGGACAGTTTTAGGATCAAAACTGGAATTGCAAAGCCTCTCATGTATAGAATTGAGGTTAAGAATCAGTTTTAAACGTATCTCAAATGCCGTGGAGTATAGGTTGGAAAGTATTTATACCTTCTGCTCATTGTATGATTAAAAGAAATAGGAAATATTTCTTCAGTCTTCACTCAAAATTATCTACCACTGAAGTGAGAGAGTTTTTTCTAAATAAGGATTTTGCCAAAATGGCAGTATCTTAAAGAGACCTTCAGTTAAAAAAAAAAAAACAAAGGAAAAGAAAAGAAAAAAAGAAAGAAAAACAGTGTCAAATGTGACGCTTGTCTCTGGAGATCCCCTCTCAATTTGCCTATTTCCTGTTTTCCATATTTTAGTATATTTTCTGTTCCCCTTCTGTTTAATGAAAGTCCCACAGAAACCAAATTGGGAACAGTATGTCTCACTATATTGGTGAAATAATGGAAAAAAAACAATACACAGAGTGATGTTAAATGAAGAGAATAAAGACTGAAAAACTAGAGGAAAATACCTTTTCTTCAGTCTCTTTTAGTTTTATTATCCTAGGTGGTGTTTGTAACAAAAATACATAAAAACTGTGCAGGCAGAACTGCAGTTTTAGAGCTCAGAGTTGTCCCTTTAAATGATTACTTGTTAATAGCAGATTAATAGAAAATTGTGTTGTATAACAAGTAAGAGGTAGAAGCTTAGAAATGAAAGCTAATCCATCTTTGTGCAGATATAGATATAGATACAAATCTATATATATATATCAATACACAGCTTCTGCATTTTTCAGTGGCAGCTTTGATTTAGGGAAGGAAAATTCATTGCACAGAAATGAGGGACTGCAGTCTTAGGCAGAGAAAGTGCAATCTTAAAAAAGCTGTAGGATTGCAGCTATAAGAGGAGACATCTGAATAATGTTTTGTTGATGACTTCAATACATATTGCAAGGAAAGAAAGTGTGATATAGAGAGAGTTGATATTTTCATCAGGGATATCCAACACTAGCGACTGCTGCTCATGTCATTTTGTCTGCATCTGCTGGTTTATATGGGTGCTGGATGGGCTGTCTCAGCATGCAGCATAGCAGTCATACCACAGGATATTGATCAGCAGTAAAAGTGTGAACATAAATCTGATGTTTTCTCTAAAGGGGGTCATAACAGTCAATTTTGATCTAAGTAGAACTGTGTACTGTACTATACTTTCATCAAAGGAATGTAGCAATAGTAAATGTCAGGGGCCTTTCTCTTGTGTGAGAAATGAAATTTTTATTATTTGCAAAAATACGGAAAGTGAAAATACAACATAAAAATGCACATAAAGTCAACGTTTTTCGGATGTGAACATACTGAAGCATTGTGCCACAGTATTGCTCATTGACAGACCAATAAAAAAAAAAAGTATTATTGAGATTCTGGCCCTGCAGAGAAAACGGGGAACTCATTTGTTTCCCCTCAGAGTTAATACAGTTTTCATCATCATTATCATTACCATCATCATTATAATTTATTTATTAGTAAGTATTTCATAATAATGAATAACAATGCTAAGAAAAAGAAACTACACGTGAGTTTCTGTGCCCTTTATATTCCATCTCTGTCCTTGTATGTCCTGTTTCTCTGCATCTTTCTTCTAGGCTGTAAACTGCTAGACTTTTTATTGTTATTTTTGTATCACCATATAGGATAAGCACACTGTTGGTGTCCAACAAATAATTATAACTTTCAGCTCCCTTTTCCTGGACTTATTCTTTGCCTGTCCTCTCCATATTTTATATTAGCTTTATGTATGTTGTAAACCCTTTGGGGCAGGGAACAGGCTACTTTGGAATCCAGGGGACAGCACAGTGAAAAGTTATGGTTCAGCATTAAATGTTTAATAAATATATTTATCCTTTATACATTTTTCTTCTCTCTTTCTTTCTCTCCCCCTCCTCCACTTCACTTTAGGCTTTACCTATAAAATAAACTACTGATTCAACTAAATCTGATCTTAGAGACCTTATTAGTTAAATCAATACATTGTTTATGTGTAAACACTTGTATTTCAGATGGAGTGACTCATTGATTTATTTTAAGATAAAAAGGAGTTCCTCTCTTGCTGGTTTGCACCTATTTTCTTTTCATTCTTCGTTACATTCATACATTTGCTCCTCTGCGCTTTGTCTGTCTTGCTTGAACTCTGTCTTACTCATTCCTGTTATAATGTGTTATACGTGGAAAGCCAGTGGGAAGTGCAGATTCAGGCCTGGTCAGTAATAGACCTGTACCTATATATCTGAGCTCTGAGCAGCCTCAGTGTTCATAATAAAGGCCTATTGTAGAGCCAGATGCTACTTGTGGGGGAGATATTGAACAATGACTTTTCAAGTGAAAGATGTAACAATCTTGCTTGAGGAGGGATGTGTCCTTGAACCAAATTAGCACTCAAAGAGCATGTTCTTTGTTCTGCAGGTCAGCAACTCCTTTAGATGGCTGGTTGGCAGGGATTTAGAAAAGGATGAACCAGCTTTTAAACCATACAAGTGATGCAGATATAGGCCATGAAAATAATGCCATTTCTGGTTTTCAGGAATTTGCAGTCTCTCTTCTATGTGACTATCCTCCTATCATAAGTGACTGTTAGAAGGCAGTCCATACCCTCAGCAGTGCCACCTGGTACCAGAAATGGCACCAGTTTCAAGGGTTAAGCTAATTGCTTGCAGGGGTCTGGAATTAGTACATAAACCCAGGCCCTTCATTTGAGTCTTTGCTGCTCAATACCTCAGACCCTGCAGCAGTTCCTGCTCTATTTCTTCTTGGATTCTGCCATCTCACTCCTGCTGCCCCTACCATGTGTTCGGGACTCCCTGGCTCCTTATCTCTGGCCTCACCTCAGCTATGGACATGGGCATCACCTAGGGTTACCATATTTCCAGTTCCAAAAAAGAGGGCGCCTACCAGGGGAACACCTCACTCCTAACCCACAGCCCCTTGCCCTGCTGGCCCCTCATTCCCAACATGCAGCCCCCCATTTCTCATGCTGCCCCTCACTCTCAACCTGCAGACCCCTGGCCCTGCCAGCACTCCTCACTCCCTACCCATAGTTCCCCTCAGCCCCCTGGCACTGCCAGTGCCCCACACTCCCAGACCATAGCCCTTTCCCCCCCCCCCCCCCCCCCCCC
>NW_017729008.1:6149630-6154534 GCF_001723915.1 Gavialis gangeticus | reverse complement strand
GCCCCTCACTCCCCACCCACAGCCCTCCCCCAGCACTGCCAGTACCTCTCAATCCCGACTCACAGCCCCCCTTCTCCCCCAGCCCTTCTGGAGAGGGTCCCAGCTGCCCCTGTCCTGATCAGGCCAGAATGCGGCAGCTCATGTGGGTGGCGGCAGAGTGAGTCTAGCCCCAGATTCCTGCTGGAGGGAGGAGGAGGTGATGGCTGTAGCACCCCCTGCCCCAGGTTGGGGCTCCTGGGCAGCATCTCCTGGGTGCCCTTCCCCTGAAAGCACAGGCACCAGACCCTGGTGCCACTAGCCTGGCCATGAAGCTCCCCACTCCCCCCAAAGTGTCACCTTACCCCTTCCCTCGCTGAAGGGGCAGGCACCTCCCCCCTGACTCTGTGCCATGCTGCAGTCCTCGTGCCTAGACACCATTTCCCAGCACCAGCAGGCACCTGTCCCCCTCACACACCTATCTCCCCCTCCTAGTCCCCCCACAGTCCCCAAGCCTTGACCCATGAACCCCTGCTCCCCATACATTTATCTGCTTGCAGCTACTGAGGCTACTCCCACCAATACAGCACAGCAGTCTGTCTGATGTCCCTTGCCTCCAATCGCCCACCCCAGTCCCACCAATGGAGCAAAATACCAGACATTTGTTCAGATTTAAAAAAAAAGCCTAGACAGAGTTCAGAGGAGCCAAAAAGAGGACATGTTCAGGAAAACCCAGGTGTATGGAAACCCTAGCATCACTGCAGAGTAGAAACATAATTTAGACTCCCTGGTTTTGACACCTTTGGGCAGCCTCAGCCCCTGATCTGGATTTTCCCAGGCTCAGATACATATGCTCCTCAAGACTGCTTGCGACCTGCCCCAGTCATTACAGTAACCCACATCAACAGAGAATCACCCTTGGAAATGTCATATTGAAGCACAGCAGACCCACACCAGGAATATTATGCCTCAGACGGATGGATTGTAGCTGCTTTTGGTAAGGCACTAAACACATGCTGCTGTATTTACCCCAATCCAAATGCCCAATAATTAGATTCTATACATGAAAAATTAAATATTTTCCATTTTTATAATTTTCCATGTATATAATCTATTATTAGATGGTTGTCCTAAATTCATCCCCCATCCCCACCTCTGCAACAGGGAAAGCAATGGCTGGGAGAACGTAGTGAGGGAAAGCAGTGCCAGGGGAGCAAGTGGGCTGAACCCTTCTCCTTGCCCTTCTCCAGGTCCTTTCCCTTTTGGTTTCTGCTCCCCAGGGCACTTGTCACTCCTGATGCTGCTTGCTTTCCCAGCTGTATAACCTTCTGGTGCCTGGCCCCGGTCATCTGCTCTCTGGTCTCCTGTCCTCTCTATGATGCCTGTCTCTCTTGCCCCCTCTGCCACCCCTGTGTACCCTATATAGTGGCTCTGGCCCCAGCCAGGCAGCAGTAGAGATGGCAACCTTAGCTCTGGTCCTGACCATAGCTCTAGCTTCATTGTGAAACAGTGGTGGTGTCTCCAGCCCTGGTCCTGGGCCCAGGTCAGGGCTGCAGTGGAGCCAGAACTGCAGAAGCTTCCCTACCATTGTGCTCTCCCTCCCTCTTTTCCTTGGGCCACACACTGTTCATGCTGCCCTACACATCCATACAGCACTGAATGGTCTCCCTTGCATATCCCCCTCTTTCACATGGTCTTCCCTGCACTCCCCCCCAGGGCCCACACACAACAAGTTCTCCCCTGCACTCCCTCTGCCACAGTTTTCTCCTGAACAGCTGCACAACTATGCAGTCTCCCCTACATTCCTCCCAGGTCATATGCCATGCATTCTCTCCTCTGCTGCCCTCCAACACACTGTTCAGTCTTCCCTGTGCTCTCTTTACTGTGTGCCCCTACCCTGCTGCATGAGCCACTCTGGCCCTGTCCAGGAAGTGGTGGCCTCAGCCCAGGCAGGCAGCAGCTCTTGGGCCAGTACTCAGATCCAAGATGAAGCTTTTTTTCCACTGTGTTGAGTGGTACACTCCCACTGAAGGAACTGCTTTAGATCTTTTGGGGTTGTAGCATGTGCAGAGTGGGTGTTTCATGCTTCAGTGCAGCACTCCCTAGTATGGTCCTTCAGTGGTGATGTAGGCCCATTTTATTTCTTTCATGCTAATGGAAACTGGTCTACTGAGTACGTGCACAAATAAATGAGACTCTAAGGATTTGCCCAAATGGGACTGTCTTTTAAATGATTACTCCCTGAGGAAAGTTTTCAGATTATATCCTAATTACTCAAATTACTTCTTTCCAACAGTAATTGAGGACTTCTCTCGCATGTAACAGGTACATGAATAGGCTGGAATTGTCATCTGTTTTTCCCATACACAATTTTCCCACCTTTCTCAGGTGTGCCTTTAATCAATATAGGTACTGGATATCTTGTTAAACACTAGGTACTAGAACAACCTCGAACACTGCAGGAAAATCTACACCATGATTATAAATCCTGTTATTATTACAGTGATCATGTAAAATATGTCATTCAGCTTTGTATGTCTTACAGTAGTTCTTAATTACTATATATTAGGAGTCAGTGCCTTGTGTCCCACAGTCTTGGGGGGGTCTTCAGTGGTTAAGCCCAAGCTGCTGGGTAGCAGGCAGAAGAGGCACTGGGAGCTGCCACGTCCTAACACTGACCCACTACTGGAAAAAAAAGTTGCCAACTGTTGCTTGCACATGACATCTGAATAATTTGTCCTTTTGAAAATCTTATTTGTCTTAAGCTTTGTTTTTTGCTTGTTTGTGTGTTTTTCCAAGCCTGGTTAGTTTTTTGCAACAGGTTTTACAGTAATTTTAGTATAACAGCATCATTTTAATATAACAGCAATAGTATTTCAATAGGATTTCTTTCTTCCAAGACACTCTGAGGCTAAAAATATTTTTAAGTTAATTGCTTGTTGTTTAAAAGTACTTGAACCACTCCCAATAACAAGAGATTTTTGTAAAACCCTTTCCTTTTTACAACCCAAGCAAACTACATTTTGGAAACGATTGGTACTACTTCTGTTAATACGAAGGAGAATCTTCACTTCTCCATGGTAATTTTGTTAATCTATTTTCTGCACTGCTTTTCTGTCAGGTGCTATATATCTAGTCATGCACACCACCCAGTGATACCAAATATACAACGTAAGTCTTGTTCATATATTTCCCAAGTTATTTTCATTTTTTTTAAAGTCAAATGCATCAGATGCTAGCAGCATAGCAGTTAAAATGCACAGTAAGTCTGTTAATCTTGGAAGATTCTGTGAAGTTTCTATTAAGTCAAAGTCAAGAACAGCCAAATAATTAATCACACACTAATGGCCAAAGTTTCTGCTGTGCTATTAGAAATGCAGGCTCACCTGTCATGTACATAAATGCATATATATTTCTATGCACAAACAGGATTTGCCTGTGCAAATGTTATTGCATGCACTTGGATGTACTGAAGGCAGCAGAAGGCAAAGAAGGGCTGTGCAGCGGAGAATTTCCCTCAAGGAATTCTGTCTGAGTCATTCATCACATGCTGACCCCTTTTCAAAGAGGTAGAGTTCTAGAGAGGGCATGCTGGAAGAGGAGCTCAGCCGTGCTTTGAAAGGATTCAGTGTGTACTCATCCTTGTGCCAGGCCAGCAACTGCTGAGGGTACTCACCCAGAGCTTTGACTGTCCTCTCCAGTGTGATTACGACTGTCACCTGCATTTGGAACTTGCTTTTGCAGACATATACAGGCAGCCACAACTTAGCCTGTATTTCAAGGGTGTTTATAGACGTGCTCTGGGAATGGGGTGGGGGTAGGGGACTTTAATTACAGTGGCTCCAAGGGCTGCTCTAATTAAAACACCCAGAATATTATGTGTATCAGCATTCTCATGCTGAAAAAATGATGGTGGGGGCACTTTCACTAAAGCTTGTTGTACAATCTTTAGTTAAAGCACCCCACCGCCATTTTTCAGTGCAGGGATGTTGATACACATGGTGCTAGAGTCTGCTGGAGTACAGCAATTGCCACATTCCAGCAGACTCAATTAATCAAGTCTGGTCTGATGTGCTGTAATTACAGTGCATCAGAGCAGCCTCACTGCATGTGTATAGGTGCCCCAAGATTTCCTTAAATGGTACATAGCCTAATGAATTAACCCCTGATGTAATCACTGAATTCAGCAGAGGCATTAGTTTAGCCCATGCTATCAATAAACAGATAAAAATTAAAAACAATTAAACAACAGGCACAGTTTCTGCAGGGTTTAGCCATAATCTTTGTTTTATGCTCTATTGCTACACAGGACTCAGAGGGAACTCATTTTAACTAAACAAACCCTGTTCCAGTGCTTCATTGACATAAGGAGCAATATGCAAATAAGTAAACAGAAAAATGACGTTACTGTCGAGCATCATTAGAAATGAAAGCAAACAAAAAAAAAATACATGTTTGCCAAATGGAAAATAAAATGTATTTTAAAACATTGAAGAGGTTATTGCAAGCAGCGGAGAGAAGAAAAAATTAAAACTATTAAAATGCAATTCACAGTGTAATTTAAATGTAGTGTTGCAATTTACCAATACCAAATCAAGCAATTTAACTAGAGAAGCAAATAAGTGTTACATTATTGTGAATTTGTTTTTTGTACTTTACTATGAATAATAGGATGTGCTCCTGCTTTCAAGTGCATGGGTGTAAATCTAGAGTAGCTGAAGTCAATGCAGTTGCACTGGTAAAAGAAACAGCAGAACCAGATCCATAATGGAGATATTATTTTCATGCACTTTGCATTTTGATTTGTATTTTATTTTCTGTAATGTACAACTCATTTAAATTCTCCCCTTCCACCCCTCGCATTAAAGTTATACTTGCTTAATCTTGTGTTATCCAGTAAATACATCTTGAAAATGGGAGGGGGGGGG
>NW_017729008.1:6133304-6149500 GCF_001723915.1 Gavialis gangeticus | reverse complement strand
AAATACATCTTGAAAATGGGAGGGGGGGGGGGTGCTACGTGTTTGTACACCAGCACAGGTAGATGAATAAAGAATCCAGGAAGAGGAATAATCTTGTTGCATTAACCATAGCCAGTCAGTCAGAATCCTGGGTTTCATTTATGAAACACAGTAAACAGATGTGTTTACATGACTTTCCATTACCAGTTTATAAATGTTTGTTTATTATGAACATCAGTAGCAAAAAACTTATTTTTCTCTCCTTCAGTAAGAACTATTTTTGAACCTTTCTCGTTCAGAGAACAAGTTTGTACTTTTGGCTCTGTTCCCAGAGCATAATGCATACTTGGTGGTGTTTAAGGCATTGCCTCTTGGGAAAGAGGGGGGTTGAATCAAAGCTTTTAATTCTTAATGATTGTTCTCCGTGGTCAAGAGGACACGGAGATGGCAATGCTTTTTATTTATTACTTACTGTTATAACTATTGGCAGCCAGCCTTTTTAATTTAGTCATCAATACACAATGCCTTTAATCTATTACTTTAAATCCAGTACAAAATTAAGCACTAGCCAATGAGCATCTGCTAAATGGAAACTGTGAACGATAGATGTGGTTTGAAGCAGCACAGTTCACTCACCCAGCTAAAAATGGACTTTCCGGTAGGGGCTGCATTCTAAATGTTCCCTTGACTAGATCTGCTTTAGCAGGAAAGTCTTTCTCAGTCTTTGAAAAAAAAGTCTGATTAGAGTCCTAGGAGCTTGAGACAGAAGAGATGATGATCCTGTTCTTGTCAATACAGGATACTTCTCTAAAGTACATGTTTATATTTTCCCAGCCTGTATTTTAGTCATATGGAATAGAATTTCTAATACCATTCTGGAGATGTTTTAGTGAATCTCCTTAATGGGGAAATTTTCTTTATCTTTGTTTTATTTTCACTGAATGACTCCTAATTATATCCCTGTTTACCCCACCAAGTAATTCTTCTGTCTTGTGTTCCCATTCATCAGCACTTAACCAAACACTACCCACTCAACTTTTACATTGTGTTTCATAATCCAGTCATTCTTGGCTTCTTATCATCTTTGCTGATTCCTAACAATTTATCAATATATTTCTTTAATGTGGTTCCCAGTACTGAACAGAATATCCCAAGTGTGATGGCACTGGAGCTATATAGAAAATACTATAAACTCCTTGTTCTGAAATGTTATACCTATTGGATTCCAGGACTACTTTCGCTAGACACTCAGTAGGTTAGCAAGAAAATAATTTTGCTTTTTATGACAACACACATTAGGTACAAAACTGTACCCAGCTTTTACATGGGGTGGGGTATAAAAGAGAAAGAAGCCCCTGCAGGAGAAGAACACAATTGAATTCCTTATATTCACAGTGTTGCTGTCTTTTCCAAGGAAGGCAAGGAGGGAGAAGGGCCTATAGCCTCAGGCCCAGAGTTAGCTGTCCACAGAAAGGGTCAGTACTGTGTTCCTTTCATGAATGGCACCTTGCTACAATGCTTCAGAAATCCTGGTGCGGTCTGCACCCCCATGCTATCCCTAATTTAACAGTATGGTTGTAAGATGTAGTTCAGAGCTAGTTTTAAAAATAAATTATGCAGAGGCACAATATAAGCATATATGTGTTGGAGTTAACAATATTATCTGCTCATTAAAACAAACAGAAATAGGATTTAGTTTTATTCTCTCTGTTAAATCCAGGTTGTTACCAGTCAGAATGGTTGTTCCTGGGTAGGAATAAAGAATGTTGAAAGATAAAAAACAACATGCTTTAGCCTACGATTTTAATCAGTGAACACTGGACACACAGTATGTTTACAGTATTATTAAAACCTTTACATCAGTGTAATAAAGGGAAAAAACGTCTGACATACAACCCAATACAAGGGCAACTTGCTGGAATGTCATGTAGAAATACCCAGGGAAAAATCAGGGCTAAAGCTTTACCAGTATATGTTATACCAATGTAGGTGTCATCTGGCCACAGGTAATCTCAGGGTAACCATTCACTCAAGGTGAACAAGCTCTTTCTTGTTTTCCTTCCATGCAATGGTGAGAAACTCCAATTAAACCTATTGAGTGCAGCTGCACCTGTTTACTGTCAATTTCCATATAATTTACATTAATATACAAAATGGTTATAACATATCATTATAAAGTTTTGATATGTCCAGGTCCAGTAACTACAAAAATATGTTCAGTCCCTGGCTTCTTAGTCAAGCTGTTCTGCTTAAAACTGAATAATATGATTTCCCCGAGTAAGGTAGAATACCCAGTTAATACAGAGAAAAAACCCCAATTTTTTGTTGATGTCATTCTTTAACTAACTGGTTAAGTATATATTTAAGATGTATTTTGTCACTGTTCCTTTGCCAAAACACACATGAAAATGAGAACAACTCTACTTTATACTTAGTACAATTTGTAGGTTTTGTTTTCTTTTTCATTTATGTCTTTACTTTTTAAAATGGTGTTATATAGACAAGGTCAACTATTACAAAGAGTAGCTGTAATAAGTGTTGTCTCATAGTGTCTAGTTCACACTTGCTATCACCTTTCTACTCTCTGCTCTTGTCAAAATCTTCACATTGAATGAGCTCCTCTATCAGATGACAGCTATCCTTCTTGCAGCACTCTAAATACCCTGTTGCAAATTATTTTTCCTTAGCTTCCATCACAATCTTTATTTGAAATATGTCCTTTTTTTCTACTACTATTCTGTTACAGGCCAGGTACAAATGCTACACTCATACCATTATAGGTGATCAGAAGCCAATCTGCACCCAAAACCAAACAGAAGTTCAGCGCACATAGACTGGTTTAAAAATGGGAGAACCCAGTCTAAGATAGACCTGGATTGATATGGTATCAGACTTAAGCGATTTATGTTAGACCAGACTATTGAACTTCTGAACCAGATCCCCTACTGACTCATTTGGTTGCTGTCCTCTGGCGTGCCAGGTGCCTTTGCAACCCCCTGCTAACCCTTCCTCTCAGGGAGTTGTTCTGGACCTACCTCTGGGCTGTCACAATGATGAGCCAGAAAAACCTCTGTCCCCAGCCATGCCTCTGGCCAACTTGTCAAGGACAGCCAGGGTGTGGAGGGGGAATGCTGGCACATATGCTGGGCATGGGGGAGCAGTCCCCCCTTCTCCTGCAACTCTGTCATGCAGTGACACAGATGCAGGGACACAGATGTCAGCATCCCCCCCATCCCCACCCCACTGACTGTGGCTGATAGATTTCTGTGGTTGACAGAGCAGCGGGTGGGGAGGGACTGCTGTCTTTTTCTCAGCAGCCAGTCAGGGGTGGCCCACCCATTTGGCTGCACTTGGGAGTCACTACAGCCCGGGGAGTCAGCAGCACATGCTGGGAGGCATGAGAAAGTAGTCCCAATCTTTTCACCTTGGCTAGTGCAGGCAGCCTGCATGCTCTTCACCAAAGGGCAAATGTATGTTCTGTTTGCCCCCAAACTAACCTAGGGCTCTTAGAGTAAAGTGCATAACTTAGATCACTTCCTCTTGGATTTTTTGAATTCCTGTACCTGGCCACAAAGTTTCTTACCTGACTGCAATGCAACCATTGTTTTCCTTTTTTGCTGTAGTGAGCTCAGATCTCTTAGTTGGATCCCTTATGAAAATTACAGCAACTTCACTCAAAATTTCCTATGATCAGTAAAAGCAGTATCAACCACCACACCCAAGGGAAATTTAGGGCTTCTCATTAAAATGTATGTGCTTTCTAAAAGCTCTCAAACAGACCTGCAAATTCCTTCTGGAGCTCTCCTTCTGCAGACTGTGGAAAAGAGCATTGAATCAGTTTAAAGGTTTTTGCAGTTGGCAAGTTGTCTCCAAATAACGTAGATTACATTTTTTTAATGAGAGCATTGGTTCTGCAGAAGCTGATCGCTCTCGCATGGGAACATTTCCCACTCTCCAGGTTGAGTGGGATTTTCAAGTGATTATGTTTGTATTTCTGTCTCTCGTTTGATCTACCTGGAAATATCTGTGCCTTTAACAGTGACTCCACATTTTTGCCCAAAGGTTTACCTTATAACCTATCTCTTGTATTTGAACATCCCACATTGCAGTCTTTAAAGGCTCCAATCTAGGGAAGCACTTTGCCTAATTATATGGAGCACTTAAGAGCATGCTTAAAGTTAAGCATCTGAATTTGCTTAAAATGTGCCCTTACGTTGCATTCATGTGAATGGAACTTAAGAACTAAGTGCTGCCCTGCATCTGCTTCCAGGGCAAGTTATTCTTTCCCTTTTCATTCCAGGGCTGTTACTTTATGGGAGGGGGAGAGGAGGATTGTGGGATTTATAACAATTTACTCTTTCTAGAAGCATATCTGCTTTTCCATTTCACTCACACTTTGTCCTTAGCATCTACGCTTTTCTTACTGCACTAGCTAAATCACTCTGTTTAAATGTCAAAAATATCTGATGTGACCTCCAGCAGAACTTCTTTCACAGAGTATTATTTGTTGTTACTACCCATCAGCAGGAGGCCAGCTAACTTGGTCCACATGTGTCACTGAGCAGCTGTCTGTCCATGTTCAAGAGGTCTGCAGTGCCCCCTTTTGTTTGTAGTGCCTTTCCCAGATAGGTTAGCGTCTCATCATTTTTTATCTGAGCTGAGATATTTGTGGATGGTTTATATAACATCTTGGCCTGTTACACTTTAAAGAAGCAGCATCACCATTACACTGAGCTCATACAAAAGTTCTTTTGTTTTGTGGGGTTTTTTTTCTTTTTTTATTTATCTGTTATCTGTCTGTCTTATCTGTTATCTTTATTGGAGAGTGAAAATATATAATTGGGCTAAAGCATTTTTACATTTTTTTCATTTAAAACAAAATGCAGGTTGGCCCCTAGGGTGCTTCTAATTTAGGCTTCATGCCTGTAAATTAAGGGTGTGACCCCAGCAGAGTAATTCAAAGAAACAGGATTATGCATCTTGGCTTTGAAAACAGGTGTATCCTAAAGGATGATTCAGAGAGCTTGGATTCTAACCTGACTGCCTCCAGGAGTAATGTAATAGGAAACACTTAGTGTAGGGGTACACATGATCTCCTACCCCTCTCTGGAGCTTATGTACCTGACTCAGGGCTGTACATTAGGGGCTGAATCCTTTTACACCTGTACAAACATAAGCAGCACTTAGCCACATAGATACAATTTTTGCCACTTAAGCAGAGTATTTTAACTACCAGGCCATGGGCTAGGTATTGCCCAAAACATGCTGTAGCTCCCCTCTTGAAGCTAGCCCATGGGACTGCCAGAAAGAAAGATATTTGAGGCCTGGAGGAGTAAACTAGAGAGACATGGTGACATAGATGCTTTTGCAGATGACTGGTTTGGCTGGATTCCAGTCCTACATGGTTTGCCTTCATCCCTGCTTTGCTGCATTTAGTACGTTTTAAACTTAAAGAAAGGACACAGTGGATTCATGTACCCGTGCACTTTACTGTGGAGTTCACTAATTAGTTCTGCGGTAAAGCATCACCATCTACACGTGAGCCTGTATTAACGTGCAGTAAATTAATTAATTCCACCAAAGGGTAGTACAGTCTGGGACAAGTACTATCCTGTGGTGGAGTCATTAAATGCACTGAAATGCATGTGTAGACAGTGACTGGGGCTGGCTGAGGCACGAGGGTGCTATGGTACAGGGGCTGCCTGACAGCTAGCACCACACTGTAATGCCCTCATGCCCCAGCCCGTGCCACCCAATGTCACCACCCAGAGCCCAGGGCTGTCCCTCTGGGCCCCCTGCTAGCCCAGGGTTGCTACACCCAAGCTCAACATGCTGTGGCATGTAAACACTGTGCCCGGGTGAAATAAACTGCTGTGCAAATTGCCTAGGAGCAGGTCTCCATTCATCTTAGTTGAGTGTCCAAACTACTAGGTTACTAAGTCAGGATTCATCTTCCTTACTGCTCTTCTCTTCTGTTCTTTTGCCCACTCAAGGGTGGGCAAAATGTGGCCCGTGGGCCAGATGTGGCCCGCCAGGCCATTCTATCGTGAGGCCTCTACTGTGGGGCCCCTAAAAAAATTTAGAAAATTAATATTTATCTATTACTGGTTGCCTGCCATACAGCCATCGTTGGCTTGCCAAAACTCAGTAAGCGTCCCTCCGCCCAAAATAATTGCCCGCCCCTGTTCTACGTTCATGGATGTTACATTCTTGGCTTCACCTCTTCAATAAGAGGGGTGGAAGGTGCCTCCCTTTCTGCCCCCTAACTCTTCTGTAGCTTGATGTAATTACATTGCATTTAATTGCAGTTTTCTTAGAAGTAGGATATTTGGGTTTGAGTCCCTTTTGGCTGAGGACAGCCTAGAATCAAGGTCTTCCACTTTCTGGAACAGTGGTGTAACAAAAGGTAGTCACCCCCACTACTTCTTCCAACAACCCTGTGTTTGAGTGAAAGTATCTGTACCTTCTGGGCTTTATACTGGATTCAGTGCTCTCTAGTTTGTGTTAGATGGGCTGATCTTTTTTGGATCAGGCCCCTATAAGGTCTTATGCAGAGGTTAGAGGCCTGTCTGTCTCCCATCTTTCTTGCAGCACATGAGGTAGGAGTTAAGTGCCTCCTGTCAGACTGGGTCACTTCTGCTCATACAAGAAAGCCTAAATGTAGCCATCTAGGAATCTTTGATGTCTAAAGGGAAGGTGCCAAAAAATTTTAGTATCTAAAGAGCGTTGTGGCTGCTGGAGTGGGTTTGGATCACTCAATTGCTTTTTATATGTTAAGTGCCTACAATCTACCAGATTCCCATTTATTTGCCTTATTTTCCAAGCTAGACTTAGTCCTTTTTTGTTTCTTTATCATGTATGTTTTTACATAAATATGTTTGCCTTCATTAAGGGACAGCACATCTAAGAAAAGTTAAGTGAAATTATTCATTTTTTACATATGTGAAAGGTGATGCTTTCTTACAAATCCTAAACCATTTCAAACCTTTAAAAAGGGTCAATTAAATGCAATATTGGTCTCTATAAAGTATAATAGAGTTGTAGGATGTCTGCTTGAATCTCTGTCTCCTTGGCTGCTTTCACAGAAGGACAGTAGTATACATCTAGGCTGGTCAACTGGTGGTCTACTAGAGGTTAATGTGCAGCCCCAGACCACCATTCTCCCCCTCCCCTCATAGCTCTGGCTGCAATGGCAGCCCAAATCTTCAGTTTCCACCTGTACTGAATCTCAGAGCCCCAGAAACTAACAAAGGAAATCAAAAGACAAGTTCCCAATTTTTCTATAGGAGATGCTGGGAGATTAGTGCCACACGCCACTGGGCTATGGGAATTGGGAAAACACGGGCAAATAAACATCACGATGCATACATTTGGGATATACATAACAGGTAATAAACAATGATTCAGTGTGAAACTTTTCAGGAACAGATAGCACAGTGACAGATAAGGAACATTACAACGTGGTACATATACTAAAGAAAACTTAAGCCCTCCCTCAACTCCAGAGGGGCTCCAGACCCAGTCTTTAGTTCCACAGCACACTTAGTTACTGTATACCCGGGTCACAGCTTGCAGAATCAGTTCCACTGCAGCTTTTGGGTCTCTGTCATTCATCCTACCAGCTCTTGCCTTGAACTGCCACTCTTTAACTGTTGAGCCATTTTGTGCCCCATTCCAACTCTCCTTTACTATTTTTTCCTCTCCAGCAGCCTCCTGGGAATGTCAGTCCATGCTGTAACATTACAGTCCAGCTTTCCTTTGCTTCCCTTTCCTCCCCAGCAACCTGCTAGGACCTGTAGTTTATGTTGCAACATTACAGTCCATTAAACCCACCCCCATACTCCAAACGCCATGTCCTGACTTGCTTCAAGGGGCAGCACAGTGCAGAGTAAGAGGGGTGGAGGGTGAATCCAAAGCTGCACCCAGAAGAAGGTGGATGGTGCCCACATTGTACACTAGGTGAGGGGTTGCAGCAGGATGGGGATGGAAGATAGCACTTGTGTATCTATGCAGCATAGCAGTGGTGGGGGACGGGGGGTGGGTATGTGTTGCACCAGTGGGGGAGGGCTCAAGGGCTTACAAGTTGGACAGCCCTGGTATACATATAATACTGCATCCAGCTTTGTCTTGGTTATCTTAGGGCTACTTTAGAGTTCTTGTAAAATAATCCAAAGACTGACATCTATAAGAAAGCAAAATCAGTAAGTATAGGCAGATAGTTTAGTGGTCTGATCACATTGTACTTAGAATCTGTATTTTTTCAAAGTTGAGGAAAGAAGGACCCATCCTCCCTGCCTCAGGAATTCTGTTAAATAGGACCCAATGATCCCCATTTTTCTTCAAAACCACTATCCTCCCCTCTCTGGCAGGTTCTTCTGTCACTATTTCTTATGCAGGATTGGCTGCATTTTAAAATTTCTCCAGTGTCATTTTTAAATGCATCTTGACTTTGCAAAAACTGAATGTAAAGTTGTACAATTACAACAGAAATAATCTTTGCAGTTTGGGATGTATTTGAAGTCAGTTGTGGTTTTTCCATATTCTTCTAGTATATCTATGATTCCTTGGAACAAAAATCACTGCAATTTTAAGCATCTGGTATATTGTATGCCACTTTCATTGTGTTAATTTTCTCCTATTCACTTTAAAAAATGAAGTAATCTTCCTGTGGTATTTTGCTCTCTCAAACTACAACTGTAGCCAATTAAATTAAGTTCCCTGAGTACCAGTAGATTTCCTAAGTAAGTGCTGTTTCACAAAATACATTGGTTTAAATTAAACTAATCCAAATAGTTTTTAAGAGCTCATGGAATTTTCAAAAATCTCGAACTCTCTCCATAAACATTATATTGGCTCATGTAAGACTTCTGGATTTAATTATGGCAGCATTTGTTTTCCTGTTATATTGATAATGCTATAGTGTAATGTATAGAGTAAATAAATAAATCCACCTGTCTGCTATTTTATCACAGTAAAAAAGAAACGAAAATCTTACCTCCACTCCACTAATGGTTTTAAAAGTCCTGAATTATTTGAAGCTTAGTTACTTATTTAAAATATATGTTATTTACATAGTTTACTATACTCTAAACTTATAAAAGATCCTGTGGAAACTACTTAATTCTATCCATGCAGGCATAAGAAATATTTTTTTTCCAAACATCCTCAATAAAAACCTTATTATTAGCTATAAGTCCTATGATATTTATATAATTTGGTTTGGACTTCTCATGTAGTTAATAGTTAAATAACACAGTGACAGTTGCATTGTGCGTTCAAAAAGTGCTAAGCAAAACAGAAATTATAATGAAATCTGAGACATCATTGACAATTAGCTGTTATGAATATTGATTTCATGTTCACTCTGCATAGTGTTTTCTTCAAGTATCTGTAATGATTGAATAGGGTTTCAAGAAATGGAGAGATAAATAATAGCCATGTGATAATTAATGTACTCTATCCAGAATGCTATACCAGTCATCAAGTGGCATGTAGGCAAAAGCAGTGACTAGAAATTTAATATTCAGATGCATCTAGTCATACTGTATTTGGCAGTAAGCCTCTATTTCATGTTTCCTAAGATTGCTATCTTAAAAGGAGAAGAATTAAAGCATCATAAAAGGCTTTTTTAGCACGTGCAGTAATCATTGTAGAAAAACAGAATGCAAAATTTGTAAAACAGACTCTTGCAGGAAGGCAGCTTTGTGCTGCCACCATAACATACCGTAGTAAAATTCAAACAAGCCAAGATGTCCCTGGAATCCAAAACAGGACATTAGAAAGATTGACATAACTCTCTGAAAGCACGCATTTCCAGCAGACAAAGGCATCATTTCGAGAAAACACCCTGAGTTTGGATTTGATCCGATGGCCTTTGAGATGTACTTCCAAGGTATTCTCACACTTGCAGGGTGCTCTTCAGCTCCAAACCTCTCTTTGCCCTCTACTTCTTGACCTGAGAATGAACTGATGTTCCAAAGGTCACCTCTCTAATTGATAGTTCCTCAGCTTTACCCTCCTCACTTAAGTCTTGCCAGCTCTTAACAGTGGGGATTTTGCCATCTAGCAATATCACACTCCTGTCTCGTCAGAAGTTATAGAACCTTCTGTACCCGCACCCCCTTGCTTAAATAGGCTTGCCTGCATGGTCAAATGCTTTAAATGCCCACTTATCACTGATGAGAAGTTATAAAAATAGCAACAGGATTATTATGAAAACCAGAACAGTTGTAAGAAATCAGTGAGCATATGCGGAGAAACAGATAGAAGAATAAACAAACAAAAGAAAATATCAGAACAATGATTTGATCATACCCTGCATCTTAAACCTGAGGATGCAGCTTCTGTTCAGCTCAACAAGTTAAAAAGCCTGCTGCCTCTGACCTTGTTGTCAGGGTTTCCTGCAACCCCTCTGGGCACTTATACACATACCTTTTCATTCTGCAACGTGCCAGAGATCTGGTGGGTCTGAGCAGAATTGATTAATCAAGTCTGCTCCACATGAGCTGACGCACACTGCACTCCACCGCGTACAGTTGTATAAGCAGCGAAATGTGTGCCAGCGAGAAGAAAATGGCAACAGTACACTTTTGAACTAAAACACCTTGGCGGTGTTTTAGTTCAAAAGCATGCCATCACCATTTTCTCCATGCTGACGTGCATTTCACCACTTATACAACGGTATGTGCCACAGTGCTGGGCACTTTTAAAAGCACCTGGTACAAGCATGCATACAAATGCCCTCCTTGTCAGCCAGAACACTTAAATTACTGGCTGAGGGACCAAAGCACCTTATGACCCAGAAACTTTAGACCACCACTTGCTCTCATGGCAAATCTTAAGTATGGTTTCTTATATGGCAATTTACATACATTTTCCACTGAGTTCTTGCGGAGCCAATACTATATATGTAACCTTACACCCCCCAAGGGTGGATCTGTTTATCAAACCAGAAGCCTTTCCTACTCCAATATAATCTGGGGAGTATTTACTTTCTTTTAGACATTTTCTAAGGCTACCATCTCTTACGTAAGGTAGGCGAGGGAGATGTGCTATCTTTTATTAGACCAACTAAATAGTTGGGGAAAAGTTCTTTGCAAGCTTTCGGGCACAAACACCCTTCTTCAGGTATTGGGAGGCTCTGCTGCTGTTATGTGTTCACCAAGGTAGAAAAGAAGCTAAAGTGAGCAAGAATTCTGTGAAAATGCAAATGTGTGGAAGTTTGGAACACAATAGGTAGAGATGGGGGGGGAAGGGGGAAGGGAGGGAAATGTGTGAAGGAATGTAGGTGGTCAGCTAAAAGCAGGATACCAGGTGTGTCACATGTCAGGCAGGTTGTAATGTGTCATAAATCTAATGCCTATATTAAGTCCATGATTTTGTGTATCCAGTAGATTTATGAAGTGAAGTTCATAAGCTCATCTACAAAAGGTGTTTTGTAAGTTCCCTTTGAGGATCAGACCTGAAAGATTGGAGAGAGTGATTGTCTTGTGAGAAGTGTGCACCCACAAGTAACTGAATATTTTTGTCTTTGGGTTTTCAGTGTGCGCTCATTCTGGAGCACAGTTGTTGTTTGGTTTCTCTTACAAATTTTCCATCATGGCATTTGGTGCACTAGAAGAGATATATCACATTTCTGGAGGTGCAGGTTTAAGATCCTGGAATTGTGATAGTTCTGTTGTGGGATGTAATTATTGTGGGATTGGTGGAGATGTGTGGGTAGGTTTTACGTTTCTTGTCCTGGCATGGTCTGGATCAGTTTGGTCTGGTTTGTGTCACAGGAAGTTTGCTTCTGGTGCTGAGGTTAGCAAGGTTTGGTGCTTTTTTAAAGGCTAGAATGGGTGGTTCTGGGGAGATCACTTTAAGAACTGGGTTTTCTTTCAGTATGCATTGCAGTTGTTTGAGGATTTTCCGTATAGGTTCCAGGGAAGGATGGTATGTCATAACTAATGGTGTGTGTTTTGTGGGGAATTTCTTTTTATACTGCAGCAATTCTTCATGCGGTATCTGGGTGGGTCTTTCAAAAGTGCTATCTATCTCTCTGGAGGAGTGTCCTTGCTGGGTGAAAGCCCTTTTGAGATTTCTGAGGTGACAGTTGTGGGTCTTTTCCTCGGTGCAGACTTGGTGGTATTGGAGAACTTGGCTGTATATTACAGCTTTCTTGGTGTTTTTAGGGTGATTGCTGGTTCTGTGTAGATATGTATGTTGATCCATCAGTTTCTTGTACCTTGTGGTTTGTATTTTACCATTTTGGAAATGGATCATGGTGTCTAAAAAGGGAGGTTGGTGTTGGAGTATTCAAGGGATAATCTGATGGAGGGGTGATTGTTGAATTTGATATGGAAATCAAGCAGAGACTGCAGGTTTTTGGTACAAATGACAAAAATGTCATCTGTATATATCAGGTATAGCATAGGCTTCGTGGTGCAGTTCTTGAGGAATTCTTCCATGTGGGCCATAAAAGGGTGGCATATTGTAGGGCCGTTTTGCTGTCCATATCTGTGCCCATGGTCTGGAGGGAAGTGTTGGTTGTTGAAACTGAAGTTGTTGTATGTGAGGATAAAGTGTATAGGTTCAGTAATATATTGAGGTCTGTACTCTGCGCTGTACTCTTGCTCTTGTAGATGTGTGAGGCAGGCTTAGATGCCAACCTGATGTGGGATGTTAATATATAAGTGGTGACATCCATGGTGGTTAGGAGCGTATTTCTGGGGATGTGGTCTATGTTTTTGAATTTTCGCTGAAAGTCTGTTGTGTCTTGGATGAAACTTGGTCTTTGGGTGATAAGAGGTTATAGAATAGATTCAATGAAACCTGATATTTCTTCAATTAAGATTCCATGGTTGGAAATTATAGGTCTGCCGGGCTTCCCTTGTTTGTGCATTTTAGGGAGCATGTTAAGTGTCCCTGGGTGGGGTAGTGAAGGGATCAGGGTCTTAAGTCTTTCTTGTAGTTCAAATGGAAATGATGTGATGATGTTTTTGAGGTGAAAGGGGGAGTGGAATCTTCCTCCAGTTTTTCATAGTAGGTAGCGTCAGAGAGTTGTCTGTTGGCTTCTTTTATGTAGTCTTCCCTGTTAAGGATAACTATAGCTTGTCCTTTATCTGCTGGTTTTATTACTATTTGGTGGTTGGATCTTAGATATTCGATGGCCCTTCCTTCTGAGAGGGAGAGGTTGTTATAGTGTTGTTTGTGGTTGAGTATTTCATTGTTCGTTCATTCTCTGAAGCAGTCAATATAGCAGTGGAAGTTTGAATTTCGTCTACTGTAAGGTGTCCAATCTGAGGGTTTTTTTGGATTTTTTGGTGTTAATATTTTCATTGCTGTTGTCACAGGATGAAGTCATATAAAAAGTGGATTCATTATGGTTGTGGAAATATTCATTCAGACAGAGGAACTGGAAAAATTCTTCTAGTTCTCCACATTGTAGCTTCTTATTCAGGTATTTTTGTGGGCAGAAATTAAGGCCTTTGGAGAGAACAGATTTTTTTTCAGCTTTGGTAAGTGTGTGCATGGAGAGAGTGAGAATATTTGAGGGTTGACTGGTTCCTTCTGTTTCATCAAGTAAGGTGTTGGAGTTGTTTCTCTGTGGGTTGTTTTGTGGCTGGGAAAGTTGTTGCTGTAGTAATTGGTTCCATTTCTTTTTTTCTGAAGTTCTCCTGTATAGTTGTGAAGCGTATTTGGAGTTGTATATGGTAGTCAGAGGATTGTAGATGTTCAGTCCTCTGGGAATTAATTTATCCAACTGTGAGTAATGTCCTTCCCTGAATAGCCAGGTGTTATTCTGGTTTCAGGTTTCTCCTTGTAAAATGTTAATTCATTGTTGTCTGGAAGAGCCTGGCTCATGCTAATTCTCAGTGATGCTTCCTCTGCCTGAAGAAGGGTGTTTGTACCCAAAAGCTTGCGAAGACAAATGTTCCCAACTATTTTTGTTGGTCTGATAAAAGATATCAGATTTACCCAAAGAGCCTATGTCCTTAGACTAACACAGCTATAACCAGAACACCAATTCTCAGTAATACATTTCTCCCAGCTGTATAGGCTTTGATCCTCTTCCACATGCAAAAATAAAGTTTACAGAGTAAGTGTCATGTAAACAGTATCATGTTATGCAATCCTGCATCTACATGTAAGGATGTTAAAGCTACATGCAGCTTGACACTACCTCTATGTAAAGACCACATACACCATATCTGGAGGGTAAACCTCTTGGCATCTTCAACAAATTCTGTTACTTGAGTTCATCAGGAATCATGACCTTGAGACTGAAGTGACTATCAGAATCAGAAAAACAGATAAGAATTTCTGGCTACTGCAGAAATGTGTATTGAACAATAGCAAATTATCAACTAAAGTGAAGATGCAAATCTTGTAATCTGCTATTGTCATCTCTGCTTTATGGGTCAGAAACTTGGACCACATATAGTAGGCGCATCAAAAGATTGAACAGCTTTCACATGAGATGCCTGCATAAGATAAATAAAATGGGAAGACAAAACACCAGATGCTGGAGCATGCAGGACTGACACACATAGAAACCAGTATCAAGAAGAGGAGGCTGCCATGGCTCGGCCATGTTGGGAGAATGGGAAGAGACCTTATCCCCAAGAATACTGTGTACAGCAAGATTCAAAATGGCTCTAGAAAACAGAGTTGCCCCTTATGGTGGTACCACAATGTGTGTAAAAATGTTATGAAGTCATTTAACATCAGTGCAGAAAGCTGAGAGGAGTGCACAGAATACCGTCCGATCTGGAGGGAATGTCTGGCACTGGGTGCAGCTCAATATGAAGCACCTTTGATTCAGAGGATGGAAGCAAATTGAGAAAGAAGAAAGCAGCATGCTGTAATCTTGGACTCCAACTCAGACAACACATGGATCTGTGAAATGTGTAGCAAGCTGTGTTGCTCTTGAATTGGGCTTGTCAGCCACCAACAGATTCATCAGGCACTGACTAGACCTCTTATGTGTACACTGTGATCCAGAGAATGAACGATTACCTATCATTCTGGCTTCAGTTTTCTCGTTTTAAAAAATAAATTCATCTTTGTCTGGAAGAACCTGGCTCGTGCTAATTCTTGGTGATACACTTCTCTCAGCCATTTGGGTTTTGATCCTCTCCCATATGCAAAAATGAAGTTTAAGGAGTAAGAGTAATAATCATTATCATGTTATACCATCCTGAACATAAACATAAGGATGTTAAAGGTAAATACAGCTTGACACTTCCTGTATGTAGAGTCTATACACCATATCAGTCCAATAAATTCAAGAAAACATGTATAACATTTCATAAACACCTAAAAATATTCTGTGTGTGTGACATAACCACATACAGGATACTGGTTAAGTTCATGCTTTAAGGCAAGATTCATATTGCTTCCATAGGCACCTATACATCACTGTTCCATCTCCTAAAACAGTGGTAGGCAAGCTTTTACAACAGTGGGCCTGATCAACCCATCCTAGGTCCAAGGTGGCTGGTACTTCTGACCTACTGCTATTGCCACTGCCACTGCTGCTGTACTTCTTCCTGCCACCCAGCCACAGCACAGCGAAGCCCACTCTGCCACCTGGCCTCAGCACAGACAAATCCTCCCTGCCTCTGTCGACAAGATCCAGACCTTAGGCTATATGTTGATGACCTCTGGCCTAAAACTTAGGCACCTTTGCCAGGAGGTTGATACAATATGACTGAAGTTAAGCACTTAGGATCCCCGTATAATCAATGGGATAAACTTAGCTGCATCTAAAGAGCAATTCTGTATGACCATGTCTCAGCACTTAGGCATTCAGGTGGCCTCAGTTTTGGGAAAGAGGAGAGGTAGGTACCTTCAAAGAGCAATTCAGAGAATATCAGAGGAACTGGTGCCCACATCTTGCTCAGTATCCTCGTGGTTACAGCACTGACCCAATCCCTATAGGCCTAAGTTCTAGGCCCCCCTCATCTTTAAGGGATTCAGATCTACATTTCCTAGTTCCCAGGTAGGAATGGGGAGAGGTATGCTGCCAAAAAAGGAAGTTCAAATTAGAAATCCAGGAAGTGCCTGATACTGAGATGGCCAAACTGTGACTTGCAAGATGGCATGTGGCTCCTGTACTCAGATTGTTGATGGTAGGACATGCATGTCTCCAGTCCTGTGGCCCTTAGGTATGTTGGAATTTTAGTTTGCAGTTAGAAGGGTTAAGAAGTATAGCCATCCCAGGGCTAGACAAA
>NW_017729008.1:6127608-6128304 GCF_001723915.1 Gavialis gangeticus | reverse complement strand
GGGGGGGGGGAAGACTGACATGCGTAGGTGGCCAATGAGAAGGATTTCTGTCCTTTCCAATGACAGAATTTGTGGGGAGGGACCTAGAAACAGCATAAAAGCCTCTGTTTGGAGGCATGCTGTGCCTTTTCCTATCTTATTCCCTCTCAGGAACCATGTGAGAAAGAAACCCTCAGACTCACACATTTCAGTTTGCTTGCTTTACTCAGTAGTTGAACTTGCCTGCTCCTTTTTGATGTTAGAAAGGATTGGGTAGGATTTAGCTTATCTTAGTTTAGCTATTCAATTACTTCTGCTATTCAATTCATTTCTCTGAATTCATATTTACTCTTTTTTTTTGGTGCAAACTTTTAAAAAAGAAAGCTGTGTTTTCCCTGCCAGTGTGGTCCATTACTGTGTAGGGAGGCACACAAATTGCACACACATACACAATATAAAGTAGAAAAATCAGATATTCATAGGAGAAGACGACAGATAGCACACAATTTTTACATAACTCTTAACACTGAAGCAAACAATCAAAGAAGAGTCCAGTGCATGCACGCAACAGAGGGAATAAAACACAAAAGGGTTGACACACACATAGACCTTTTGCAGTACAGGAAAGATCAATATGAAGCATGCTGGAAAGGCAGGTGCTAGGTCTTCTGGCAGGGGAGGGAGAGGGGGGTAGGGGGAGAGCTAGAGCTGCAAGCC
>NW_017729008.1:6125047-6127598 GCF_001723915.1 Gavialis gangeticus | reverse complement strand
AGATAAGAATTTCTGGCTACTGCAGAAATGTGTATTGAACAATAGCAAATTATCAACTAAAGTGAAGATGCAAATCTTGTAATCTGCTATTGTCATCTCTGCTTTATGGGTCAGAAACTTGGACCACATATAGTAGGCGCATCAAAAGATTGAACAGCTTTCACATGAGATGCCTGCATAAGATAAATAAAATGGGAAGACAAAACACCAGATGCTGGAGCATGCAGGACTGACACACATAGAAACCAGTATCAAGAAGAGGAGGCTGCCATGGCTCGGCCATGTTGGGAGAATGGGAAGAGACCTTATCCCCAAGAATACTGTGTACAGCAAGATTCAAAATGGCTCTAGAAAACAGAGTTGCCCCTTATGGTGGTACCACAATGTGTGTAAAAATGTTATGAAGTCATTTAACATCAGTGCAGAAAGCTGAGAGGAGTGCACAGAATACCGTCCGATCTGGAGGGAATGTCTGGCACTGGGTGCAGCTCAATATGAAGCACCTTTGATTCAGAGGATGGAAGCAAATTGAGAAAGAAGAAAGCAGCATGCTGTAATCTTGGACTCCAACTCAGACAACACATGGATCTGTGAAATGTGTAGCAAGCTGTGTTGCTCTTGAATTGGGCTTGTCAGCCACCAACAGATTCATCAGGCACTGACTAGACCTCTTATGTGTACACTGTGATCCAGAGAATGAACGATTACCTATCATTCTGGCTTCAGTTTTCTCGTTTTAAAAAATAAATTCATCTTTGTCTGGAAGAACCTGGCTCGTGCTAATTCTTGGTGATACACTTCTCTCAGCCATTTGGGTTTTGATCCTCTCCCATATGCAAAAATGAAGTTTAAGGAGTAAGAGTAATAATCATTATCATGTTATACCATCCTGAACATAAACATAAGGATGTTAAAGGTAAATACAGCTTGACACTTCCTGTATGTAGAGTCTATACACCATATCAGTCCAATAAATTCAAGAAAACATGTATAACATTTCATAAACACCTAAAAATATTCTGTGTGTGTGACATAACCACATACAGGATACTGGTTAAGTTCATGCTTTAAGGCAAGATTCATATTGCTTCCATAGGCACCTATACATCACTGTTCCATCTCCTAAAACAGTGGTAGGCAAGCTTTTACAACAGTGGGCCTGATCAACCCATCCTAGGTCCAAGGTGGCTGGTACTTCTGACCTACTGCTATTGCCACTGCCACTGCTGCTGTACTTCTTCCTGCCACCCAGCCACAGCACAGCGAAGCCCACTCTGCCACCTGGCCTCAGCACAGACAAATCCTCCCTGCCTCTGTCGACAAGATCCAGACCTTAGGCTATATGTTGATGACCTCTGGCCTAAAACTTAGGCACCTTTGCCAGGAGGTTGATACAATATGACTGAAGTTAAGCACTTAGGATCCCCGTATAATCAATGGGATAAACTTAGCTGCATCTAAAGAGCAATTCTGTATGACCATGTCTCAGCACTTAGGCATTCAGGTGGCCTCAGTTTTGGGAAAGAGGAGAGGTAGGTACCTTCAAAGAGCAATTCAGAGAATATCAGAGGAACTGGTGCCCACATCTTGCTCAGTATCCTCGTGGTTACAGCACTGACCCAATCCCTATAGGCCTAAGTTCTAGGCCCCCCTCATCTTTAAGGGATTCAGATCTACATTTCCTAGTTCCCAGGTAGGAATGGGGAGAGGTATGCTGCCAAAAAAGGAAGTTCAAATTAGAAATCCAGGAAGTGCCTGATACTGAGATGGCCAAACTGTGACTTGCAAGATGGCATGTGGCTCCTGTACTCAGATTGTTGATGGTAGGACATGCATGTCTCCAGTCCTGTGGCCCTTAGGTATGTTGGAATTTTAGTTTGCAGTTAGAAGGGTTAAGAAGTATAGCCATCCCAGGGCTAGACAAAACACTAAGTATAAAACTGCATGTGAAATACCACCTTATCCAAAGCTTAGGTGCCTCAAATCACTTGGGATCCAGAAAACCTAACTGATTATTACTGATGTTGTCCACTTTTGCTAAGTAACCTAGTCATTAGAGCATTGACCCCTGGTTTCATACCCTCCTCATGCTGAGAGATTTCAGATCCAGATCCAGCACACACTGTCCTTCTTTTCCTATAGATTGCCCTAGTAAGCAAATGGTTGGGTGGAGGGAACTGACAACAGTGTGGCAACGGGACAAGAAGAAGGAAAAGCAATACAGCATATTCCTTTAGGGTGAGGAATACCTGGAACCCAACTCTTCCACTTCTTGGGAGAGTGTTCTGACCAGTAGACTGTTTAGCTAAAGGTCATCACTACTGCCACCACTTTGGAGATACTTTCAGTAATGTTGATATAAGTAGAAATTAGGGCTGTGTGAAGCTTCAGATTGCGCTTCGGATCCAGGGCCGCTTTGGACACTTTGGTGTCCAAAGCAGCATGCCCGGAGCGAGGCACAGGCTCAGTTAAAATGTCCAAAGCAGTTCAGAACTTCCAAAGTGCTTTGGAAATGCTTTGGATGCTTCAGACACCGGAAGTGAAAGTTAGA
>NW_017729008.1:6116610-6120047 GCF_001723915.1 Gavialis gangeticus | reverse complement strand
ACAATTTTTACATAACTCTTAACACTGAAGCAAACAATCAAAAAAGAGTCCAGTGCACACATGCAACAGAGGGAATAAAACACATGACACAAAAGGAGTGACACACACACAGAGACCTTTTGCAGCACAGGAAAGATCAATATGAAGCGTGCTGGAAAGGCAGGTGCCAGGTCTTCTGGCAGGAGAGGGAGAGGGGGTAGGGGGAGAGCTAGAGCTGCAAAGCCCCGCCATGCCCAAGCACAGACCCATTCCCTTCCCAAGCAGCCATGACATCAGTGCTGTCAGTGGAAGCAAGGAGGTGGGAGCAGTGTCTGCACCTGACATCCCTGCACCTGCACCACCTCCCCTCAGTTCAGAAGTAGGCACCAGCAGTGGAATCACTGTCTCCTCAACCCCAGTTTCATCTCTCAGCATGAGCCTCCCACTGCCAGAGGAGGAGCTGGAGCTGGAACCAGGGATGCTGAGCATGCTGGCTCAAGAAATTCTGGGGACTGAGGGGGAATCAGAGTTTTTGCTCCTCACCTCTCAAATTTCCCATAGACCCAGGTCTCCTCCAGAAAGCAGCACCACCTCCAGAAAGCAGCACCATGAGATGGCCTTTCTTGGGGAGATTGGGATCAGTACCCCCCTGAACAAAGCTGAGTGAGGGACCATCTTCCAAATCTTAGTGGTCCTCAAGCCCTTCCTCGAGGCCACTGAGACCCTAAGTGCTGGCGATGCCCTTCTCAGCCAGGTGATCCCCCTAGTGAGGGAACAGGAGAACCAGATGGAGAACTTCCAGGGGATCCATGTTCCTAGCTGGGGCAGGCCACTATCACCAGATGTGCAGGCACTGGTGAGGTAGCTGAAGGAGGGCATCAGGAGATGTCTGGATCCTTGTGGTCCAGTACAGTCCACATGATGGCGGGCATGTGTGACCCGAGGGTGAAGGGGTGCATGTGCACTGGCAGCCCCAAAACCCTCGATCACTGGATGCAGGTGCTGGTGAACAAATTTGGGGAGGCCAAAGTGTAGGGGTGAGGGGATGTGGAAAAAGGGTATCCACTCTCCCGTCCCAGCACTTCCAGCACTGGCACCAGCACCAGCCAGTCTCTTCCACACCAGCCATTGCCAATGTGGGCCATAGGCATGGCTTCAATGCTGGGGTCCAAGTGCACCAGACCCCAGCCTTGGGCAGGTAGTGCCAAGCCTTCGGTGGCTACCTATCTCACTGAGGATGTGGAGCCAGTGGACTGCAACCCCTTGGCCTACTGGGTAAGCCGCAGGGGGTGTGGCACGATCTGGCCACGGTTGCCTGACAACACCTGTCCTGTCCACCGACCAGTGTTGCAAGCAAGAGGGTGTTCAGCATTGCTGGGGATCTTGTGACACCCCACTGCACCTGCTTGGATCCTGCTTGGGTGGAGCAGCTGGTGTTCCTACAAGTAACCTCCCACTGCTGGGGTTCCCCAAGCTCCAAGTGCAGACGGACTGAGTGCCACCCTCCTCGCTCTGCACCAATTTCCTTTTTTGAATTTTTTAAAAGCTGAGTAATGCCCTGTTGGAGGGGGCACTAACTGCATCACCTGCCAGCAGGGAAAGAACATGTCCCTGCTGAGCTCATTCCTCTGCCAGGATGAACTTGGAGGTATGGGATTGAAGCTATAGGGAAGGAGGAGACCCCAGGTCCTGGGCATGACCACTAAAACTGCACCCTGCCAGGGTAGGGAGGCCTGGTGGGACTGCTGGTGGCACGGCAGCCCCATAAATGACAGGAACAATGATCTCCTGTTAAAAGGTGGGTAGGAGGCACCATAACCTCCATCTAATGCACACAGGCATGCAAGAAGTCCTGGCTGGGGAACACTTAGACCTGTCATGTCTTTGACAGGCCTGACGCTGGCTGGTTGCAGTGCAGTTGTGAGGCTCCTGGTGAGCTCAACTTAGCTGCCCGGGATGCCAAATTTAGGGTTGAAATCCCCTTCGTCAGGCTGAGGAAGCACCTGCAATTGGTCCTGAATGGAAGGAATAGTAAAGAAGCTAGAGGCTGGCCTGGCCTGCAATACAGGCAAAAAAGCCAGTAAGTGAAAATGGAAATGGAGGCATCAGTGGGTGAGGGACAGGCTGGGGTGGGGGGTAGCGGAGAAAGGGGGATATAGCAGCGCAGGTAAAAGTGCAGAGGTGCCTGGGGTGTCAGATGTCCAGCAGGTTGCAGTATATCAGAATTCCACTGTGTATATTGAGTCCATGAGTTTCTGTACCTATTACCTAAGAGGCTGATGAAGTGCACTTCATAGGCCCAGCTCTGAGAAGTGGTTTGCATTGTAATTTGTTTCCTCTCAGAACCAGGCCTGAGAGACTGGAGGCAGAGTGGTGTTTTGGTGAGGAATGTGCCCTCACAGGTAGTTGGGTTTGGTTGTCTTTGATAGATTCTGGTGTGAGGTTTGTGGGGGTACTGCAGATAGTTGGCAGGTTTTGTGTTTTGAGCTGTTGAAAGTTGGCTTCAGTTCTGGTGATGAGGTGTTTGTTTGAATGTGCAAACCACATTTGGGCTACATACTCTAATTCTGTGGTTCTCAACATTTTTAGACTCAAGTTGCCCCTCAGAAAATGCCAGCTCTTAGCTTTCATTCAGTTTTTGACTATGGAGAAATAATAGAATAATTCTTTTTTTTTGCAACGAACATGGAAAGACCCCAACAGGTCGGAATGTTTTTGACTCTCTGGCTGGATCTGGTGAATTATGTGCAATTGTTTACACACCAAAGAGTGCTAATATTGTGTGACATAACACATCACCCTTAAAAGGATCTCACAGCATCTTGGGGTGACATGGCATCGTGGATGAGAATCATTGCTCAAATTGCATCACTACTGAGCATTTATAGCAACCCTAGTTAAAGTATCCAGGAATTTTGCAATCAAAGTGGAAGTGCCTGTTTTTTGGGGGCACCAAATGTCTCTTGTGGTTTATGTAATTTGATTTGAATAGCTATTTGGAACGTAGGCTAATTATTGCCTAAATTCCATGTTAGGGTAATTACTACCTAAGTCCTATTTTAGATGCTCATGACAGTTAAGATGTATGGCATTCCTTGCACAGTGCAAGTTTGGCTGTGTTCTTCCTCTATTTTGGATGCCTCATTAACATCTTGAGAAGAGTGCACTAGTGTGTACTAATTTTGATAAATGTGTTAAGTATATAGTTTACTGCTGATAAGTGGACCCACAGAACACCAACACAACATAGTAATATAGCCTTTTCTAGTTCTGATGATGTACTGAATTTGATTTTAAAGAACACTTCAGAATATGAACTGTGAAGCATTCTACAGAAATGGTCTAATGTGGAAATGTTTTGGGTACAGCAGAGCCATCCCTAGTGGTGTGCGGGGCCCAAGGCATGTCAGCCCATGTGGGATCAGAGGGTGGCAAGTGGCTGGAGTTGGGGGGGGGGG
>NW_017729008.1:6114268-6116522 GCF_001723915.1 Gavialis gangeticus | reverse complement strand
TGTCAGGCCATGGGGGATCCGGGGGGGGCAAGTGGCTGGGGTTGGGGGGGGGGGTGGTAAGAAGCAGCCAGAGCAGGGAGGGAGGGTGTGGCAAGCAGCTGGAGTGCAGAGCTGGCAGAGCATGGCAACCGCAGTGGGTCCTGTATGGCACTGTCTATGGGAGCCCCCAAAACGTGGGGCCTGGGGTGGTTGCCCTGATTTGCCACCCCCCACACCCACAGAGACAGCCTTAGAGTACAGAATAATGCAAAAGAAGATGCAGAATCATATAGTTATTTTTAGAAGCAAAGCACTATAACAAATCAGAGCTGTCCAAATCAGACCGGTCATGGTCTACCTGCAGGCCCTGAGAGGATAACCTGCAGCCCCTGCAATCCCAGTCTGGGCTCTGCTTTCCCATCACTTTCCTGTTGCTGCAGCCCAGGTCTCCAGGCTTCTCCTTTCTCCTTCAGGTTCTGCTCTCTGCTGCCACCCTAGGGATTGGACAGGGTAGAGTGATGTCCAAGGCTGAGGGAACCCAAAGCTCAGAGGTTGTGGGGGACCCAGGAACTCAGTGCAATGCCGTAAGGGGACTCTGTGGCAAGGGGGAGCCCACATGGCACTGTGCAGTGCAGGGCAGGGCATGTGATGGGGCACAGTACTGTTGGAGGGGGTCACACAGCATGAAAGGAGACTTGAAGGGGTATGTGGCTGGGGGGCCTGCAGTTCCTGGCCACTCATAAATTGGACAGCCGTGATGTAGACAAACAATTGAAGCAAACATTGCAGTTATTTCTCCTATTTCTTGCTATACATGTCTAATACTTCTCTTTATTATGCTGAGCCAACTAATGTAGTAGGATTTAGAATAACAGATTTGCAATGACTTTAATATAGCACATTTAGGAGAAAGATATAATTATTATGTAATCTGCTGTGTACAGTACTATTTTGTGATAAAACAATTCTTTGTAATACAGAAACCTGTGTAATTGTGCCAAACATCATTTAGTGTCTAGTCTGTATTAATTAAAATCCAAGCTTATGATTTATAGTTAACTTGCCCTGGGCTTTGGAATATATGGACAAAAGTATAATCAGTCAGTAACGGAGACCCAATATATTGGGAGTAGGTGGGAAGAGGAGGACACCTTCGAAACTGGTGTCATAGTCAGTGCACTCAGCTGGGCACTCGGGGCACGGGAGTAGCAGTGACTTTTGGTTGCTTCCACAATCACAATCATGATTGTGCAGCTACCAGCAACAACTGCTTTTTTCCAACCCTTGTCCCCTTAGTCGATGCTTGGGGTGATTGACCCATTTGCTCTACCTCTTGATGCCCCTAGTGACATTCATTTTTGCTGTATTAATGGGTACCTATTTTTTTTGAGGGGATGATATTATTGGAAGTTTCCTAAATTTACTACAACTGCCTGGAATCCTCCCTGGAGCAGCTGGCAGTGGCTCAGTCCCCTATAGCCACAGTTTCCTCGTTTGCACAGATCTCTCCTTGTTCAAGAACCCTGTAAGGCCCACAGGATTAAATCTGTATGGTACTGAGCAGATTGGGTGAAAGAGGTGCTCACTGCCATCTCTGCTTGCAGTATGCCAGGGGAAAGGCACCTCTTTTCATAGCTACCACTGACATAATGAACAAGTTTGTCACAAAAAAGCAAAATGTTGATGAGTCGTATAGTGAAGAAGTAATGCAGAGTAAATCTTTGTGTTCAGAAACGTGAATTGGAAGGAAGCCCAAGTTCAAGTAGTGGTTTTTAAAAGAGTCTGAAAGTAGGTAACCTGAGACAGTACAATGAGTTTTCCTGTATGCAAATTGGAATTCTGTTTCAACAAACATAAAAAAAAAGGAAAGAGAAAAACTTTTTTAGTGGAAGAAGAAATGAGAGTATGTCTTTCTTTAATTTGACCATGAATTCAGGACACTGGTGAGAACGTACAGGCTCCATTGTTTCACTGATTATAAGCACCCATTCCTGCCTGGGGTAGGGGGTTAGACCTGATGATCTGTTTAGGTCCCTTCTGACCCTAAGCACTATGATACTATGATAATATTATAATACATTATGGTTATTCATGCATTTTTCTAGCTTGACTAAATGAAGGTGTTTCCAGTCATATTATATTTATGTCCACTTCTGGGTCTGCCACCAAATGCATGGGGGACCCCCCCCATGCCCCTCCAGCTCAGCAATTGGCCATGGGGGGACCCTGGGTGCTCCCCAGACCCAGAAGGCACCAGTCACTGAGCTGGAGTGTG
>NW_017729008.1:6095419-6113428 GCF_001723915.1 Gavialis gangeticus | reverse complement strand
TGGGTGGGTGGGGGTCCCCGTGCACTCTGCAGTGGACCTGGAAGTGGACCATAAGTGCTTCTGGTCCACTTCCAGGTCCACTGCCGAGTGCGCTGGGGACCCCTGCCCCATACTCCCATGGGATGCTCCATCTGTTCCACCATCTCAGCATTCACAAGTTGCACCTGGTACCTCAAGGTACGTAGGAAAAAACATATAAAGGCGTGTCTATGGCTGAATCATCAAATCTCTCCGAACTGAATCGGAGGCTTCCAATTCAATTTGGAGAGATTAATGGGTCTGCTGATTCTATTCATATTCAGAGATTTAGCCACCAAATTGGGCCAAATCTCTTCCGAATCGAATCAGTCACTGAAGCTTCGCACAGCCCTAGTTTCTATTGTATCTTCTTTACAAAATGATCAAGGTCCATTTAAACCAAGTTAGGTTTTTTGTCCTTGCTACTCTGCTGGAAGCTTTTCTAGAAACTTGTTCCTCTGTCATGTCCAACTTCATAGATTTATGAAAAGTTCCTGGTATGGGATCTTTGATTGTGCGTGCCACTTATTTCAGAATTCTAGAATATTTGACCCTCCAATTTGAATGCTTTGGACAATTAAGTTTTGCTTCCACTTAGCATGTAGTAATTTAAATACCCACATCCTCTTTATCATTGCTCATTCCATTTTTGCCCTCATATTCAACATGGAGCCTATTGAGAACTGTAGCAAAATATTTATTTAGTCTTTGGGGCATACTTAAATTATATTTACTCTTTACTCTACTCACTGCAGAGAGGCCCCATTCTTCTTTCCCTCTTTATTTATGTTGCTTTTGATTTAATTTCCTTTATACAGTGTAGCTCAGTTTAATTTTCACCAATTCTCAAAATCTAGGTTAGGCCCTGAGGAGCTTCCACTTCGGTGTTGCAATGACTAAAAATTAGGTGCCTGACCTCAGAAATATTATCCAAAGAAATAGGGTTAGGTACCTTCTCCTAGAACTATTTATATATTTTACATGAAACAATTATTGAATTAAAAAAGAAGAAGAAAAAAACATAGCAGAAATAACTTGAGAGCTAGGACTCCCACAATCCAGGACTACCAAACTTCCATCACAAGGCTACAGACTCAGGTTCCCTTTTACTTCCTCTGTTTTTGGACCCATGACTCTTGTACTTTTGGCTGACCAGTGTCTAAGCCTGAATAAGAAGATTGGAGGTTGTCCCCACCAGCCTATTCTATACAGCTTCATGGTTATGTTACTGTTCTGGATAGTAGGAAATGAGGTTTTGAATCGCCAAGGCTAAGAACCCCAAATCTCCTACTTCATAGGCAAATGCTCTACCAAAGTGCTTTTCAACCAATCTGCCACAACACACCAATGTGCTGCAAAGAGGTTCTTGGTGTGCTGTGAGAATTTTGGAGTAATGAGAAGAAAGTTCTCCAGCCGCCTAGCACTAACGAATAATGAGATATTCACAGAAGACTCACACATATGTTGGCTGTGGGGGAGAGAGAGAACCAGTGGAGCAAAAGGAAATTCATCTACTGCACGTGTTGGCTGTGGGAGATGTGCAATTTGTGAGCCTCTGAACAGCTGTGCCGTGGCAATAAGCTACAACGAGCTCCTAAGTATGGGGATGGGAAATGCCTTAACAGGTGTGTCACAGAAAAATTTTATTAATGTAAGTGTGCCTTAGTCTGGAAAAGATTGGGAAACACTGTTCTAACCTCTTATGCAGAAGGTGGGGGTAGCAGGATATTTTTAACTGTTATTTTCAGTTAAATTAACTGTGGTGACAGTTCTTTGGACACAACTCATTGCTGTAAGAGCTTGAGTGAACCTAACTAACCAGACCCTTCCAGGAATTTAGGTGCTTCCCCATATCCATTCTGGATCACAGCAGACCTGAGGTTGGAGTTAGGTGCCTGGGTGCTCAGACTGGACAGCTAGGGAACTTTGCAGTCCAGAATGTCAGTGTGAGCAACCACTGGAGCGGGGTTCTTCGGAGCTGCTTTTTACAATTAGGTACCTGCTTCCACTTGTTCATTTCCACTTATTCAGGAGAATGAGGGGACCCCCTCCCCTCACGCTCCCCTGGGACACTCCATCCACCCCACCATCTCAGCTTTCACGAGCCATACCTGGTACCTTTAAGTATGTAGAAAAAACCTATAAAGCTGTGTCTATGGGGAATCAGAATCAAGTCTTCAGATTCATATTCGGCCAGATCGAATCGGGACAGTGATCCAAATCAGCAAATTGAATCAGTCTGAATCCGAATTGAATGTTTCCCACTTCGCACACCCCTAATAGAAACCAGTTTTTTTGGTATCTCAGTGGTTCACAGTTTGCTTAGTTCACTGCAGGTTACTAAGTTAAAGATAAGCGATGCAACTGATTGTGGCCATTTTTACCTGGTGGGGCTTCCTCTCCACTTACCTGGAGTGACACAGCTGCAGGCCCACACAGCTGAGTGGTTAAGTAGAACCCTTTGAGATAAAAGCTACAGAAAACAGCAGGAGCACTGCAGCAAGCCTTCACAGCTGTGTGCTGCACCTATATATACCCCCAGCAGTAGCATATCTGAGAGAAGCCAACCCAAGCAGCAGCAGCCCTGGGTATAGCCTTTGTGAAGGGTGAAAAAATAGTCATTGCTACAGTGGCAGCTGATTGCATCAGCACAATCAGAATGGGAGCAGCCTGCGCTGCCCTGGGCATCTGAGGCTGATCCAAGTGTGAAGCTGCTGCTATACCTCTGACCACTGACTCATTCTCCAATTCTCATCTTCCCATGGGTATAAGAATCTAACGAGTGAAAAATCAGGGTTCAACTATACCTGTGGTTGCCTATAACAGCAGAGGATTGCATTCAGTGACCCAGGAGATTCATTACGGTTGTATGTTTGCTCCTATGTTCTTAATACCCTTTAAAAAGGTGCGATTCATAGTCCCCATGTGCTGGGTTCCATCTACACACTAAGGACATGGAAATAACAGATTTCAGTAGTTGAACTAGGGAAAAAATGGGAACAAATTTTGCTTCATTAAACCCAAAATGGATTTTCCTTTTTTCCTGCGAAAAGGAAAAGTGATTTTTTTTTTCATAAATCCTAAATGTTTCCTTTTTCTCAAAATAGAAAAGTTTTGTTTAGTTTCTTAGGTAATTTCAAATTGAAAATGACATTTAAAAATGAAGAGTTGGAAGAAAATATTAAAGATCTTCTAATTTCTCTCCCTTCTCTTCCTCTTCAAATAATTAATCAAATTGTACCCATATTTTGCAATATGGGCTGGATGCACAGCAGATACTTGTGGAAGGCCGTGATCCAAAATTCCTTTTTGGTACATAGTGCTTCCATAAATAGTAAAGGACAATATCTGTTCCACTTATTCAGCATCTAAGTGGACTTACATTCTTAAGTGAGATTTATTCCATCTTGTTAAAGTCCTTTAAAATCTATCCATTTTGTAAATCTTACCTCTAAGATCATTATCTTACCTCTAAGACTGTCTCTCAAAAAGCAACAAGGAGAAGCAGAAGCCATGCGTCTTTTTCAGTAACCATTTTTCAGGGATTTTTGTAGAATGGCAGCATATTTAGGTGCTTACTTTTATGCATCTAATACATAAATAGAATCTGTCCCTAAATGTCCTAATATTTGCATGCACAGAGCTTAAGTGAACCAAGATTATGACTGCTCCTTCAAGTATCACGAGGCAGAACAAAGAGTATGTCACCATGCCACCATGTGCATGGTAGTAAATAAGTGAGAGAGAAATAATTCATATTTAACCTTAAGATATTAAGAAAATAATTTAAGTGAAAGGGCTTTCAGTCCTTAGTAATAAATGCAAAAATGTCCTCTACTGTGTCTGGAGATTGCACTGGATGGTATAAGAAGCAAAGTGGTTGACCCAGAACATAAAGTCCGTATAGGAAAATAATTCTGAATCAAAAGGTTTACCAATCAGTTTAATGGAGCCATGTGAGGGACAATGAACGTGTTGAGCAGCATGTTTCAACTAGGGTACCATGGCACCCTTAGATACCTTAAGATCCTTACAAGGGTTTCCATGAACCTGTGCCCTCAACATAAATGAGGTGACAGCAGAAGGTGGCATAAAAAAGCATTAATGGTTATTTTGGAAATCAAAGCATTTTGTTATGCATTAGATGCATCTAAACATTGTCTAATATTTTTTACCATCATCGCAACCAAAGCATAGTATAAGCTTTCAAAAACCTCTTTACCCTTTTCTTAACCGTGGCATTCACATTCTCACCCCGCTTCCCCTTTCCAGGTGTAAAATTTCAGTGCCTGTCATTATTACCATCAGTTTTGTTACCTAGTCACAGTCAGTAACCTGAGTTACAGCTACAGTTGGTACTATTAACACTTGCATGACTGCAGAAACTCATTCTGGTTTACTTCCTCCTTGATCCTCATTTGACCCTGCTTCTTTATCCTATTTTTATATGCAGCTATCAGCATGTTGCTCTGCTTGGGTTGGTGTGCAAGACTACTATATCATCTGACAGTCAGATGATATTGTCAGAATGGCTAATGCTACAGTAAGAAAATATCCAATTTGCAAAGCTCCAGAAAGAAATTCAAAGTCTGATGTGAATAAAGTATATCTTAAGAAACTTCCAGCTCACTTAACACCTTTTCTGCATTAATGTTCTGACAGGACTTTTTGCAAGCTATGGGGGGGGAAAAAAAACTATTAACAAGAGAGGATGATGTGCTACTTGTATTTTTCTAATTGGAAAAATAGCTTGAACTACCTTGAGGGAAAAGAGCAGGACCAAACAAGGACTATCAGTAGGCCAAGACAGCAATTAAAAGGTCCAGGTGAGTTAAAGAGAATGGTGAAGATCAAGATGCACTGCATCAATAATGCTATAGCTTTGATTAAGAACATACACACTCACCTCACCAAGATTCCTTTACTTCACTTGTATTGGGTATCTAGGAAAATAACTATGCTAAATCCAAGTATATAATGTGGCATTTGTGATGAGAAGGGAGTGGATTCAGTGACCCAAGAGGTCTTTTCCAGTCCTGTATTTCTCTTAACCTGTTAAAATATGTTAAAATTCTGCACATTTGTATAGTTGTTAGAGGAAATGAAAGGAATAATTTTGATGATCTATAAGGAAACAGATATGTAGGTTGTAGAAGTAAAATATAGCCTTATGTTCTATATTAGGTCAGGGTATATTGCAAGCTGTAAAAAACAATTTTCCAGTGGAGTATGAATGTCAGGCACATCTGTGATACAAGTTTTGACAGCTTTTCCTTGTCCTTACATGGTATGCACTAAAATAATGGTCAAATATACTGAAATGTCAACCTTTAAGGCATGCCAAGAAAAGTTACATGGATACTGGAGTTTTGGACTATGGATGAGTCAGCCTCAGCAGAGCTAGACACAATCTAGAAAGAGTAAGATATTTTTTGGCAGCCATTCCTTCTCAAAATAGCATCACCTCCCCCACAAACCAAAGCAAAAGGCATTACCTCAAGTTCTGGAGTATGAAAGTAAAAGGTCTGTGTTCTCCCCATCTTCTATTATCAGGAAGGAGAAAGTACTAGAAAAGTAGATCCAGCTTCCTTGTTCAGACCTGTGCAAGCTGTAAGACGGTGGTTGTCAACCTTTTCAGACTCAACGCATCCCTCATTAGACACAAGACACCCCTGGGAAAACGCCAGCTTAGCTTTCACCCATTATTTTGACAATTCTTTTGTTGCACAGAACTCAGAAAGACTACAAGTCACAATGTTTTTGACACTCTGGATTCTTATGAAATCTCTGTGTTTATCTTGTAAATTGTGTGCAGATATTTGCACACCTAACACTGCTAATTTTTCACCCTTATAAGAATCTCATGGTACCCCAGGCTGTTGTGGCATCCCGGTTGAGAATCAATGCTGTAAGAGCATGCCAGAGATCAAGCTCTGTAGCTTGGTAGAGAATCAAGATTGAGCCATGACCCATTGAGGAAAGGTCCATAAGTTATTCTAGAGACTTTTTTTCTCATTATGAAAACCAGTAAAGGATATTATGGATCTCCGAAAGAAAGGTGTGTAACCCTTGTTTGTAGAGAAAAGGGTATATCACATACTGAAGGAGCTACACCAGGGAACCTGTGTTTCCATCTTGGGAAACTATATTTTCACCCTATACTTTCAGCTTTCTTCCTATACCTTCTTCCTACACTTCCAGCTTATGTAATTACACCTATCAAAATGTAGTGGTAAAAATCAGTTATAGACCATACAACAATAGCAATGAGGTAAATAGTAAAGCAGTTCAATTAATAGTGAAGAACCAGGATCCAGATGGGGCCATTTGGTAATAATGTTTAAAAGAGCTACAAGAAGTCCTAGAAGAGGGTTCATAGATTACTGTAGTCAGCATTTTGCTCAGCTCTGCCCAGAAGGCAACAGCTCTTCGTGCACAATAAGTTGACTTAGGAAATGGAAATTGCTTTCCTTGACAGAGATAGGGATCTATGAACAAGATACTGCCTAAGCTTGATGTCTAGAAGAAATAAACCTAAAGCCCTTGCTTGAAAAGAAGAAAACATTTTCCTTCTTGGAATGACTTTGCTCTCTTAAGTAATTGCATTTGAGAGCCTCTCACATCATCAGGATGGATGTCATGTATCAAGGGAGACTTATATTATTGCATTTCTAACCATTTTAAACCAGATTTGAAATAACACCCGTTATTACATAGCAATATTGTTTTTTAGGGTGTGGAGGAAGAGGGAATGTCAGCTTGTGATTCAGTGTAGCAAAAGAACATAGGAACGCAGTGAATCAAACAACACAAAAATGTTGTGTAGAGAAGGATTCCAAAACCAGTGGTAGTAAAGCAGTGAATATATTTTTTGTGAATATGCTTAGATTTACCCATTCATAAAATGAATTTAAGCACTGTTAAAATGTGTTTATTATAGACAACACAAATTACAAGCACCTATGTGTACCATGAGCATGTTGAAAAGCATCACTGAACTGGAAAACCATATGCTAGAACTCAAGATCACTCATTACTGAGCTTTGTAACCATGTTACGTGCACTTTTCAGTCTTTTTGGCATTTTGGGCCCTTTGGTGGGTGATTTGGAAAGCAATCATTTTGTGAAAAGGACAGTGACAAATTGTTCCAATGATGGTTTAAAAACAAAAAAGAAAATGTGGAAACATGAGAACAAAAGTATGGTGTGTGTCATGTTCTAATTGCTTGCTTCTGAAAGAAGAAAGGCTTCAGAGTTGTCACAGTGTTTAAAAACAAGGCATCTAGCTCTAAAAGGGAAAACTTCAGGATTTTGAAGCCTTAATAGATCAACAAGATTTGATTATATGAACTCGCAAAGTCAACACAAATGCCTTTCAGGTGCTTTGTTTGGAGTCTTTACAAATAACACAATTGTAAGGTGCATTCCATTGTAGAAAATCTCATCCCCCCTGCTCTATAGCCTTTGTCAAATAACAATATATTGTGTCATATAGTGAAAACAGTGGAGAATGACTGAAAGCAACTGTTTGCAAAATTCTAAAGTGACAACTTAGCAATTCAACTCAATGCACTGATTTGTGCTTAGTGTTCGTTGGCTCCGTTGAAAAAGATTTGTTTTTTAGTAAAGTTGCACCAGAATGGACAACAAGGAAATTGCTTACTCAAAACATTCAGGTAGCAGTCACATCAATAAACTTAGATAATATGGTTGTTTGGCAATCTCTGTGTAGAAAACTATGTAATGGCAGGTGAGAATGGTGACCTGCTTGCTTAGAGCCAAAGATAAGGTCTCACTTTATAAGGTCTCAATGTTTAATGTTGCTAGGTACTTATTTTTAAGAAACTGGCAACAGCTCCTTCATAGCACTATTAAAATAATAATACTAATAGTTGGCTCTTGAGTTGTAGCAAACTTCACTGAAAGCTGTATGATATATTCTTAACTTTTTTATATTACTCTGTAAAGGCATAAGTTCTCTTCAACCGTAAATCCTCCTTCATGCTGACATAATGTGGCAAGTCTTTGAAATTGGAACAGAAACACAAGAATGAATAGGAGTCTCCCTTTGCTGCTACTGTCAGTCTTTGGGTGGCATATTTATCCTGCAATCCTGACATCTTTGGGAAAGTAAACAAAATGAACTCTTTTTTCCAGGGTGGAATAGAGATGTTGTGTCCATGAATAGAAAGATGGTAACATCCATCAGCTAACTCAGTGATTGTGCTCCCTGAGTGTGGAGGAGACATGGAGTGTTCTGTGTGCACGCATGTGCGTGTGTTTTGGGCTTCACCATGGGAAATGAGAAGTTAGGATATGGCAGAAACTCATAAATCATCATCTGAGGAAACATTAAAAATCTGTGGGACTGTATGATCTGTTGATCCATGTAGGACAAAGAGGTAGTTCCCTAACCCTTTCATCCCAAGTACTCTGCTTCGCTGGATAAGCCATTGCAGGCTAGTCTTCTTACTAAGATCCTATAGCCAATTTGCTCTAGGAAGGACCTTGGTAGAGTGTGTTCCTTAAGAAGATTTGTTTAGTCTGAGTTGGTAGAAGCTTTTATATGTCTTTTCCCATTTTATCTTCTGTGATTTAAATTTCTCTCAGAGGTTAGAGGAGGTGAGTAGGGAGAGGGGTAATATTATGGACCTAACCTCTTCCCCCGCCCCCAACCTTTTTCATGGGTTGATAATGAGTACTCACACCTTCTGGTGTGGTTTTAGTAACGAAATTGCAGCTCTGCATGGTTGGGTTCAGAGACATTCAATGAGAGGATTGTGAAACATATTAGTGTGAAAGTGTCTGACCAGCTCCAGAGGCTTAATCTTAAGGAAAATGTCATTATTTTGTAATTATCAGTGACAAAGGATTTTAAATTGTGCAATTTGCTGGTTAAGCTTTTGGTTTAAAGAAAGGCTGTTCCAAAATGGTAAGCTTGCAGTTCTCAAGAAGCTTTCTAAGTCCTGATCCTGAAGACTGTATCTAGCTAATTTCTTTTGAAAGCAGTGGCGATTTTTCTTGTGTGAAGACTGCATGATTAAATCAGAAACTGTAGGGCCAACAAAGGAATGCATTTTGAGCAACGTTTTTTCCTCGTATCTAATGTTAACTGACTACTTTCTGTCATCTGTATTTATTTATTTTTATAGTATACCTGGAGAACCAAATACAATTAATGGAAGGAATGTCAAGCTTATACTGATTTTAGTGTTTCCTGTTATCCTGATTATCTTTTCTGATACTCTCCCTCTTTCTCAATAAGAGATAGTAAAGTGGCATCTATTGCATTTAGAGTGTTATCAGTTTTCAATACTCACAATATCACTCTATTTTAGAATCTGCTTATGTGTGACATTAAGCTGATATGATTGAGTTTTAATGTTGGGAAGTCCTGTTCAGACCATGAGCATAATGGAATCTTACATATTTGTATTTATAAATGAAATTCCAAACACATCCTGCATAGGGGACCCTACAAGGTAAATTGTACATTGAAGGCTCACCTATACATACTGCACTACTATTAACATTTTTATCCAATGTAACAAAGGGCATCATTTTGCCCAGACTGCTACCAATTTGTCTTGTGAATATACTCTAGCTTTTATCCTGTCCACATCAGTATACCCACTGACCCTGAGTTTGTACTCTAAACTAGATATAAAATATTGCTGGCTTTCTGCCGTGCCAGAAAAGACAGATCATTTACATTTACATAAACCACTTTATGGTGAATCAAGTTCATGATGACTTTTATTATCTGAAAAGTGAGTATTCCAACCTGGATTGGCCAGTCAGCTGTTCTCTCTCTCTCTCTCACACACGCACACACACACGCGCACGCACACACACACACACCACTTTTTCTTCTTCCACACTGGCTAAAAGGTTTATTGTTTATTGGAACCACTCAGTGAAAATGGGGTAAGCCACTTTGCATTTATTGTGGCCTGAAAGTGTTCACATGGGTAGCTCTGTGGAATAGCTAATGTACTATGTTTTATATCCTAGCTTGCTTTGTGGGAATTTGTTGATGTACCCATACTCTTAATAGCTCTGCTTTGTATCAGACAACACCTGATTTAATTACTGATCACCTGATTTAATCATCATTTTCCTAAAAATGGTAGCAACATTTCAGAATGAAAGAAAGGAAAAAAGGTTAGGAAAAGCAAGTGTTCAAAGGTCTATTAAATGTATATACCCTTGAGGAAATGTAATATTATTTTGCATGAATAATTTTCATCATCTCAAGAATTTACCAAAATCCATCTTACATTTCTTAATTTGATTGATTTCATTGTATTGCCGTGTGATTTATGCAACACAGCAAACAAATGAGAGGTTGATTTATCTCACTGTTCCACGTATGTGACAAACCATAAAACTAAAGGGATGTAGGGAGATGAAATCAACTGATGTAAAGCAATACAATCGTTGTATGCTAATGATATTTAGATTTATGAAGATACTAATCTTAGATTTTTAATCATTTATATGTTTTATGGACACATCAGATACTTTAAACAAGGCACCCAATTAAAGGCACTTCTTTTAGGGTGCCCTGTGCTGTGCAGTGGCAATGTAGCGATCACGAGTGTCTACATATGATCACCAGCTATGTCACCATAGCAACATGCTTCCCCAGTATAGTGTGCCACTACAGTGATGTAACTGTAAAATTTACCCATGCACCATGTGCACACCGTGGTACCTGCCTATACTGCACTGTGCTTTAGTACTTCTAAAAGGATGCTTAGATATGCCCTTAGAGTCAAACTTTTGTAAGTAATATATAGCCTGTAGTCACTCTGCTCAGATTGCTAGCACAAGTAAAAATTAGTGCCAGTGGCAATGATTCTTGTCTGATATAGGAACAATATAAAAGTAAAGTTCAATCCAGATAAAGAAAGAGGTTATTTTGGGTACTGTATATGGGGAAAACAATCAGATGATGTGGCCGTTTTAGTCTATAGTCTGTCTCTCCTTTAGCAATGAGTTGCTTAAAACATAGGTGCTGACTTTTATTTTTGCTGGGAGGGGCCTAAGGTGATGACATGTGGAAAGTTTTATGCATTTCAGGTAACAACCTTCTTCCAAAGGGTGCCAGGGCCCTGGGGCCTCCATGTAGTCAAGATCTCTGGCTTAAAGTGAGGGTAGAACTAGGAGAGTTGAGGAGGAGACTTTTTCAATTGCCAACTTCTGAATTATCAGTTAACTTTGATAGCCAAAAACATTTTTATCATCTGCGCTTGGATTACATTTGCAGCTATTTTTACCTAATATAAACCACATCACAACCCACTACAGACCATTTTTGATGAAAGTCCAAATTTTACACATTCCTCTGTAGGTGGAAATCATTGAAAGGTGACTTGGAGTATGGGCAGGCATTCATTTAATAGATTCATAGATGTTTGGGTTGGAAGGGACCTTAGGAGATCAGAGTCCGACCCCTTGCCCTGGGCAGGAAAGAGCGCTGGGGTCAGACAACCCTAGACAGGTGCATGTCTAGCCTCACTACTTCTTATTGCTACAAAAATACAGTGCTTTGGGTCATACAGGCAAATGCTCTCCCTGCTTTGAGAGCTACAAAGTTGCTTCAGTGATGAGCTTTCCAGATGGTAGACAATGGGGAGATGCTCCTTAGGTCTTCCCACCCCTCCACTTTCTACCTCCCTGCTCGTTATGGGGAAGGGATCAGGCTGTCAGTGATTATCTGGCAGCAGCTGAAGGGAGTAACAGAGGCAAGGAGAACTTCCCTCCTCCCTTTCATCCCTGGTGGTGCTGGGCAACCATGAAGCCACCACAGCCAGCAACACTACAACTCTCCTAGCTGGGGAAGCCATGACAGAGCCTTCCCTGCAGGAATTGCTAGGGCTAGGGCTCTTGAAAAGGAAGGAGCAGTAGAGTGGGCTATCAGAGAACCAGCCTCTCTAGCTCCTTCCCTTCCATGTAACTACAGTAACTCTATCACTGCTACATGGAGGAATACAAAAATGAGAAATTCTTCAATGAATAAGGTTCTATTTTGTAGCACTTTTTGCCGCCTTTGTCATGCTACAAACACTTTGAATGGCCTGATACTCACTTTTTGCAGTGTTCCAAGGGTGTATTTCATGCTTTGAAAATAACACCTGTCCATGGCTCTAGGCTCTGTCCCTAAAATGGGCAGTGTCTATGTAGACTGAAATCATTGCAGCTCTGCAAAGGCAAAGCACCCTGCCCACATACTACACAGTGCAGGGATGACTGGACCTTAGAAACTACTGGAAATGCAGACTGTGGCTTTTCACTTACATAACAGTTTATATGGAAAACCCATATTCTTAGGATGCTGTCTTGGCTTTTTGTTTGCTCTAAGTTCAGCACATCAATATTGTTCCATAAACTGTATGCAGATTGGGTTACAAGACCTGGAAATACTGCTCCTCTTCCTATTTCCTTTAACAGTTATGATTGACTAAAGATCCTTCCTCACTTGGTCCCAATATGTAAATATCTGGGCATGGCAGTCAATGCAGTCTCTTCTTTTAGCAGGAACAGAAGCTGGGGAAAGACCTTGTTTTAGGCAGAGCAGAGGTATTTATTAAGCTTCTGTAGCTGCATATATATGTATACAATGGAGAGAGTAGTTATTCCACCTTTCCTGCATTAGCCTGAATTTGTTCCTAATAGTAAAGAAGTGTGCTGTTATTTTTAGTAATCTATCTTTAATTATCAAAATTTGAAACTATATGGCTAATAGCCAGTAGGTCTCAGGATCATATTTTAATTTATGGTTTGTAATGTGCAGTTTATCCCTCTCTGAGTCCTTTGCATCTTTTATAGAACACAAAAGAACCTGCTGTTTTTCCCTCTCATCCCCCAATTTACTACACTCACCTTTTAAGACAGCATGTGGCAATCACAGTCCATTGGTTCAAGGAGGACAGGAAGGGGTTAACCAATCAGGATGCTGCTTAGTTGGCTACAGGGGTTTTTACTGGTCAATACATAACAACCCTCGCCCCAGGAAATCCTGTCGTGTCTGCCTTACTATGAGAGTCAGGAGCAATTAATGAACATGTCTCCCACATTGCAGTTCAGAGTATTTACTACTAAGCCACTAGGTCTGTCTTTCCCTTTGCCTCTATGATCAACATGACCATAACTCTAACAATTTGAACCTGCAGCTGGGATGGTTTTAACTTGCATCTCTTATGCAGTAAGCTACATGACAAAAATAAAGTCCCACCAGATTTGTGATTTTTTGTTCAGTATGAAAGTTAAGAATGGCATTGCTCGGATATGCTACTGAAAACAAGAAGGACATTTTTTTGGTGCATTTGCCACACTTGATAGCTCTTTGCCCACATCTGAACTGTTTAAAATTTTCTTTTTTTTTCAGGGGGAAACTGAACTGTGAGATGTGACAGCTCCTGAATTAAGGGCAAGAGGGCTTGAGGGCAAGGAGGACTTTTAAAGTTACAACCTTTTTCTTTTTGCTGCTTTAAACTCAAGTCAGTGGAAATTTTGTACCTGCTTTAAATTAAGTGGGTACATATTTCCCATTAAATTCAGTGGGATTAGGCATAGGCTTGAAGTTAATGTATGATGAAGTGCTGGCTTGAATAAGGATGCTTTCTTGGATCAGAGAAAGTGTAGAGATACAGCTCTCCCATTCCCTGCCAGCATGTTGAGCAAGAAGCTTGTATTTTCTATGTAGCAGCAGGTTGCCCTGCCACCAAACTGCCACACTGGCTGGACTCCCAAATTAGCCTTCATTAAAAAGAATTAAAACTGGGCTTGACTGTTGACTAGATAACATACGACCTTATGTGAAGAAAATGTTGTCAGTTCTGTCATCCTGGGTTGATCTCTTCAGCACCACTGTGAATTAAACAGTCCTCCAAGACAGTAAATTGTTGTAGATCAGAGCATACTTGCCTCCTTGCATATAATCATTGCCCATGTACAGTAGAGATGGAGCCTCCCTATCCATCTATTTCTTGGGAGTAGTAGTGGATACATAGCCCCATTTCTACCTTCCCCATATCTGGAGCTATGATATAAGAAACACTTCCAGTAACCCACAATCAGCGAAAAAAAATTTCTGGGTTCCAAAGACCTGGATTTTAGGGCTGTGCAAAACGTTGGCAGCCATTTCATTTTGGAGGTGTTTTGGTCTGTTTCGGTGCCCAACACACTGAATCCAAAACAAAACAGAAGGCTCCGAAACATCTCCTAAACAAAACCATTCGAAACATTTCAGAAATGTTTTGGATGTTCCAGAAAGTTTTGGAGGCGGGCTTGCAGGGAAACAAACTCAGAAGAAGGAGGGGCGGTGGGGCAGATTGTTCTGATACTGACATCTGTAGCTGGCCAGTGTCTGCGATCTGTCCCTGAGGTCCCTTCCAATCCCAGTGCTCTGGGGGAGGAACTGCAGCCTGCTGTCATCCTACATGGGGCCCATGCCCCCCAGGAGGAGTCTGGCTCAGCCCCGCAGCCCTCCCAGGGGGCACGGTCCCCCCGGATTTGCATGTGTGATGACAGCATGCGGCTGCTGCCAGCTGAGGCTACTGCCAGCACCGGTCTTCCTGGAGCTTGGCACAGGCTGCATCAAGCACCAGTCACAGCCAGCAGCGGCAGCCTGCTGTCATTCCCTATGCAGATCCGGGAGCCCACACCCTCCAGGAAGAGTCCAGCACAGCCCCGCAGCCCTCCTTGTAAAGTGCTGGGAGGCTGGGGCTGGGAAGGGGAGAGGGCTGGGCAGGGCAACCACGGGGGCTTCTCCTGCAGCTCCCCCCTCCAAGGCAGAGGCAGGCAAAGTTGGAGGAACCAGGAGAAGCCCCCATGGCTGCTCTGTCCGCCCCCATCCCCCTCCCAGCCCCAGCCTCCCGCCACTTTAAAAGGAGAGCTGCTGGGCTGTGCTGGACTCTTTCTGGGGGACATGGGCCCCCAGATCTTCATGCGGGATGACTGAAGGCTGCTGCTGCCAGCTGGGACCAGTGCTTGGCTGGACAGGGGATGGGGCCAGGCAAGGCAACCATGGGGGCTTCTCCCGCAGCTCCTCATGCCCAGGCAGAGGCAGGCACAGCTGAAGGAGCTGTGGGAGAACCTGCAGCTTCCTGGCGACTCCTGCCTCTCCCCAGACAATCCAGTCTCCAAATCAGTGCCAAAACAGTGTTGCAACTCTGAAACAGATTCAGCCAGACTGAAACAGAACAGTGATCAAAAAACACCAAAATGAATCCCTGTCCCTCCAAAATGGCCAAATCTGAAATGAAAACGCAACAGCCATTTTGCACAGCCCTACTGGATTTAGCTTGAATGTTTCAAATGTTAGCATTGCTTCAAAGGCTATGTTAAAAGTCACACACATATCAAAGGAATGGTCTGAGCTCGTCCCAGAGGAAAGAATAAGCATTAATTTGTTAATATCTCTTCTCCCAGATCCTTTCAAAAGGCTTCAGACTTAATTATTTTTCATAACCACAGGGACTGAGCAAATCTAAGAAAAAATATATTTTAAAAAGTCAAATTTTATCATCAATTAAACCCTTCAGGAGTGTGCATTAATGGGTCTTAGTTGTGCCCCTCAGGGTGTACATGTGAACTTACTTGACTGTCACCTTTGCTATTCAATATATACATGCATAAAGTATGTATCAAAGCTGATTACTATTGCAGGCATTATTGTGGACTTACTTATTACACTAGCTAAATAGTTAAATTTGATTCCAGTTAAATATTAGTCATATTCTAAATTAAATCAATAATAAACATATTAGGCTGGTAAGCTTTTCTGTTTAGGAGAAAATGAGAGGCAAGACCTCTCAGAATTTTATAGAATATGTTTTTCAAGTACAGCTTATCCATCTGGAAGATCTGCTATATTTTTAGAATTCATTAATTCTTTCATTACATAATTAAGATACGTATTTCAAATAGCATTTTAATTTTTTTAAAGAGCTTGGTTTGTTTCTGTGAACCTGAATTCAAGCGTTGTGCTAAGACTTGAAGCTGTAACCTCAGAAAATTTCCTGTAGTGGTTCTTTAAGGTTGATTCAGTCTCTTTTGAAAGCTTTCCTTTTCAACAGCTTATAACGCAGCTGGTAAAATTTACTTGAGGCTACAACTTGGACCAAAATTGTTGAAACAAAATAAAATTTGAAAGATGTTTGAGCTCTGAATAGGTTATGTAAAATGTTTTAACCTTTAATGAATATAGATACTGTTTTGTCCCAGAGGATAATCTATGCTTTATTTCCTGGCAGACATCATATTTGATAACAGCAATTTCAGCAGACCTGGTTATCAGCACTAGTGCCTTCAACAAGCTCTTTTGCTTTTAAAGAGCAGCTCCAGTTGTTAAATGTGCTGTTATTTGGTTTTACTATTTTAAATTAAGAGTAGTGACTATGAACACTGAAATACTGCTTTTAAAATTGGTATTTCACTCCTGAATTGTGCAGATGCTGAACTGTCTAGTGACACTTTGCTTTTTAGCTGTATGGCAAAATTGGAATGACGTAATTTCACAGCACCTCACAAGTCTAGAAGTAAGGCTTCGTTAACATCTCCAAAATATAATGTGGCAAATCTTCGGACCAAGTTTTAATATGTCAGGTTGGACCCAAAAATTGCTATTCACATCCAGAAATGTAAAACTTCTGATTAATTTCTTCCCCCCCGCCCCATATTGAAGACTTAATGCCTAACATGGTCATCAGAATAGAAACGGTTTAATATCACTTTTGTAAATTTGTATCCTTATAAGACTACAAGGGATTTGGTCTGCTGAAACTGGATCAGTGACTCATGCCTTTTTGATGACCTCTTATCAAAAAGTCAGAGGTCCATTTCTTTTTCTGCCCTCTATGCTCAGTGATTCGTATTGCATGAATACACCAAATGTCATTATTCTAGCTCTGCTATGGAAGTTTACTAGCTATTTATCAGCAAATGACTTCTTGTAAGTGGATATATTAACTAGCTGAGGTGCTTTTGAGGTTCCATCTTCCTTTTTTCCTCATCTCACCCATCTTATCCTGGGTTTCTCCATGAAGAGCTGAGAAAAGACTAAGCAGTACACTCAGCCCTCACTGCCTAAACTATGCTTTTCTATGAAAAACATCTCTAAACATGACATTGTAATTTTGGAACTGCATATGAAGATAGCTGAGTTCACAAATCACCTAATTTTCTCTTAATTCCACCCCTGCAAAAAATAGCCTTTCATGTGGAAATCAATGAAACAGAAACAGAATTCTATGTCAGAGTAGGTCAACACTATAAAGCACTTGCATGCTTTGCACTTACAAAGTAATTACTTGTTTATGGGTACAACATTAAAAGTTCCTTAAGTCCCAGTTTCAAAAGTGACTTAGTTACTTAAGGCACTTACACAAGTTACATTTTTGTGTGATTGGGCCCCTGAAAACACTCTGCAACCATAACATAAGACAGTTGCATGAAAAAATACCCTCAAAAAACTCACGCAGGCCTGGCCTGGCTTTCCCCAGTATCCAGTCTAGGGTAGCTAGTGGGACGGGGGGTGGGCATGAGGCAAGGGATCCATGCCACAATTACCCTCCAGCTCCCTTTAGGTAAAGTGTATCCAGCAGCTATGTGCTGCTCCCTCCTCCTCCTCCCCTGCCTCTCTACGTCCCTTCTCCTTCCCCCATTGGCAGCTCTGGGGTGGCCATAACTGGGGGGCAGGGGAAGCAGAGGTGAGGAGGCAGCTGGAGCACTCCCACCTATTGGATAGGGTTGGTGCAGGCAGGCTCGAGCCCCCCCCCAACCCAGCAGGTGAAAGTCTGTTGAGATGGGTGTGGGGTTCTAAATCTTGGTGCCTTGTGTAAAGTGCCATAGTTTCATAGTTTCTAGGGTCGGAAGGGACCTGAGCAGATCATCAAGTCCGACCACCTGCCATGGGCAGGAAAGAGTACTGGGGTCAAATGACCCTGCCTAGGTGATTATCTAGCCTCCTTTTGAAGACCCCCA
>NW_017729008.1:6069962-6095379 GCF_001723915.1 Gavialis gangeticus | reverse complement strand
ACTGGGGTCAAACAACCCCGGCTAGGTGATTATCTAGCCTCCTTAGCCATGAGTAAGCACACAACCCCTAAATGTCTGTAGGCACCCTTAGGCTGGCCAACAACCCTGTGGCACACACAGCATATAGCCTGGGTCTTTAAAAGTATGAAGGAACCTGAAGTGAGTCCTGGGCAGAATTTAGGCACCTAAGGCCAACAATGAGAGCTACAAAACCAGCCTAGCCTCTTAGGAATCTGAGAGTCAGTAAACAACTAAGTTTTCACTAATAATGTTCCTTAATTTCCTAATTTTCTGCTTCTAAACATACCAGAAGATGTTGCAGTCTTGGCATAATTGAGTGGTTCAGTGCCTATCACACCAAAACATATGTCCAGTCACAAACTAGGAACCAGCAGATCCAGTGGGACCAGAGTGAAGTAAGAGGGCACATGACTCAGTAGCCAAGTGAGCCATTTGCATGGGACAGAGGAAACCTAGGTTCCAGTCTCTGTTTTCAACATTGTTTTAGCCAAAGTCTCTCTAATTCAAAATTCTTAAGCAGGCCTTGAAGCAGAGAGCAGAATTTCAAAGTACCATATCATATTTTCTCTTACTTGCTGTCTCTGGCTACAAAGTAGCCCATCTTCAGCAGGAGGGTGGAGAATGTGCCTACCCCAGACTTGTGGCTAACCTGTGATCAGAGCCTCCCAGAAAATGAAGATATAAATTTACCTACCTCAAACTGAGAAAGGCATTGAACCAAGGACTCCCCCTTCAAGAGCAGGGAGCACTCTCTACCATTCCTGCTGAAGTTGGACTACTAGGTAGAAAGGATTGCAAGTTATAGGGCCAGAAAGAAAGCAGGTACAAGGGAGCCTAAGCCTGTTGTCCAATGTTGAGGGTAGTCAGCTGGGGGAAAAGAGTTTTTGTCTCCAGTCCCTGCTGCCAGCATTGTTTTTGGTATTTTATCCAATGACTGTTTAACCTAAAATACATTAATGTACTTGTAAGGTCTGAGGGGACATAACAAATCAGGTCTTTTGTGAGACTTAGGCAGAGTTTGCACAACATATGAAGTAGATTGCAATGGATTGTTCAAAGGAATTAGGACTTTAGTTTCTCAAACTGAATTATTTTGCAAAATAAGCATTCAGAAGCCTAAATCTAGGGGTGCCTGTAGACATGCAGGGATGCTGCTTTGATGTGCTGTAATTACTTGATTAGATTGATAGAAACTGCTGCAGCGTACTAATTAACACGCTTTACCAGCCTCTGTGTCTCATGTATTCAGCATCCCCATGCTTCAAAATGGTGGTGGGGGTGCTTTAACTACAACTTGTCAAATAAGCTTTAGTTAAAGCACCTCCGCCACCATTTTGAAGCACGGGATGCTGTATATGCAAGACACTGTGGGCACTTTAATTAGAGTGGCTCTCAGAGCTGCTCTAATTAAAGCACCCCCCACCCCCAAATACTCTAGATGCCCAGGGCTCTTTTTAGGTCACAGTAAAAGTTGACCTGGATCACTTTTGTCCCCGGTAGTTCAGTTAGGAGTATTTATTTTTCTTAAATTGTGATTGCATGCACTTCTTATTAAACTTCCCAGTTATTGGCTCCTTGTATACCTTTATACTTTAATACTGTATAAATTATGTTTTTCAGGATGAGGATATTCTAACAAGGAGATATCTGGGAAATAAGCCAGCTTTGATGGTTTGCAGAATTGCAGAGTGGTATAAGAGTATACTTACATTGAAATACAAAATGTCTCAAATTAGCACAGCAAATGGCAATTGACATCTTATGATGCATCTTGGCACTGATTTTTAGATCAAACCATGTAGCAGGCTTTAAATGAAAATATATTTATCTCTGGTGACATTAATAGGATCTAAATCTTCAGCTGTTGGGTTGTGTTTACTTATAATCCATTGAGAAACCATCTTTTTTTTTCATATTTAAATGCTGTCTTTGGCTTCCCAGACAACAATATATCCCATAAGTGCATATGACGTTGCCAACAGGAGGAATGATGGGATCATTTTCAAGACATTCTGCCTCTGAATTTGGACAGCAAACTGCTTAACTGCAGTTTGTTTTTGGCCATGGGCACCTGGCCCATCCTTGAAAAAGATGACCTCTGGCAAAATCTTGTTTTTTTCCCCTGTAATCTGGAGTTAGCCCAAAGAGTTCCAGATGTCAGAGTTCTGGTCCAGCACAGTGCCAGTTTTTGAACAAAGGTTTCCAGGATCAGAGTGGCTTTTATTGGTGGAACATGCACCTCTACTATTTAAGGAGAGGACCAGTATTATACCATTCACCAGAAGTTTACCTTAAAATGGAAATGTCATTATGAAAGTATTTTACATTAAACAGATATGTGACTTCCCTGTGTTTTGGCTTTTGTATATAAACAGTGAGTAAAACAAGAATTTATATTTGCATTGCTAGTTGGAAGTCATATAAGTGAATACTGAGTCCAGTTTTGGGCTCCACAATTCAAAAAGGATGTGGAGAAGCTTGAGAGAGTCCAGAGAAGAGCCATGCACATGATCAGAAGTCAGGAAAACAGACCTTACAACGACAGGCTGAGCGCCACGGGGCTCTTTAGCCTGGAAAAGCGCAGGCTCAGGGGTGATCTAATGGCCACCTAGAAGTTTATCAGGGGTGACCACCAGTATCTGGGGGAATGTTTGTTCACCAGAGCACCCCAAGGGATGACGAGGTCGAACGGTTATAAACTACTGCAAGACCATTTCAGGCTGAACATAAGGAAGAATTTCTTTACTGTCCAAGCCCCCAAGGTCTGGAATAGCCTGCCATCGGAGGTGGTTCAAGCACCTACATTGAACGCCTTCAAGAGAAATTTGGTTGCTTATCTTGCTGGGATCCTATGACCCCAGCTGACTTCCTGCCCTTTGTGGGGTGGGGCTGGACTCAATCTTCCGAGGCCCCTTCCAGCCCTAATTTCTATGACATCTATGAGATCTATACCCTCTAAGAATATGAAAAGGCCTTTGGGTCAGGTTGTGTTTGTTCCTGGAAGTTTTATGATGTGGAGGGAGAAAAGAGTCTTTCAAATTTCCATTGCCCTTACACAGAAGCCAGACACACACAGTGCATAGAAAGGTAGCTAGCCATCTTACTCTGAAGTTAGACTGAAGGTAGGGGAGTTATGCAACTTAAAGGATAAATAAGATAAATAGACAGCATAAGTTTTCATGAACTCGAGTTTACTGCATCAGATGCTATGAAGGGACAGCACAGATCAGTGTATAAAGTGGAATGAGTGATTCGAATACAAAAGGGAAGGGAGGAGTGAAAGGATGGGAGGGAAGGGAGAAAGAGGGAGGGGAACAGTGCTGGGAGAGGCAAACAAGTGAAGAACCCATACGAACAAAGTGGTCACAAAAGCTAATCAGGTAGTGGGGTAAAAATCCACAGTCCCTGTTTAAACCATACTTAGTACAGTCCAGTTTGCGAATGCAGTTTCCTGTTCAAGCTGGCTTTTTGAATTTTACTGCCTGAGAACAGCAATCCTGAAGTCTGCAATGCAATGTCCAGGAAGGTTCAAGCGTTCTGCCACAGGCCTTTGTGTCTTTTTGCAGCTCGTGTCAGAGTGGTGTTCATTCATTCTTATACATTATGTAGAGCTCACTATGACTGTCTGATGAAGACAGCAGAGGGGCACCATAAGCAGGTGGTGACATATGTGATATTGGTAGAATTGCAGGTGAATGAACCTCAAGGTGTACTCTTTGTTATTAGGTCCAGTGATGATGTGGTCTGTATTGATGTGAGGGCACAGCAAGCTTTTGGGTGCACTGTGCAAAGCCTGGTGCCCTGATGAGGCTGGGAATTAATTAGTGTGTTACTTGAGAGATGCTGTTTGAGGTTGTGAGCTACCTATAAGCCAGGACAGACTTGTTCCTGATGGCTTATGCTCTCCATGTATCATATTTAGTTGGTTTATAAGCTCCATATCTACCCTACAGCCAGTGTATGCAAGGATAAATATTGGTTGAAACTTGGAATTTTCTGTTCTACAGAAATTTCAGCATTTTAAAATCCATTTTTATTTCAAAACAGTGAAAACAATACTTTTTTAAACACATCATGAACAGGAAATTCTGATAATGCTTATTTTCAGAAAAGGAAAAAATATCAAATTCAGTCTCATTTAAGAACAATATTTTATTCCAAACTTACTGTTTTTAATTATCTGATTATATGTCAGTAGTAGTGCATAATATAGCATATTTGTCAAGTCATGTCAATATATTACATATCATATTATGGACTAATACTGCTACCATGTTAAAATAATTTATTTTGGTTGAAACATTTTTTATCTTAAAAAAAAAACAACTTCCTATATTGTGGTGTAATGAAGCAATTTGAAACTTTAATAGTTTGAACTATAAAAAAAGCTAAGCACACAATGAACTACTTAGATGATCTGCTGTTTTTACTTTTGAAATTCTTTTTCCAAGTTATTGAAAACAGTGGCTCCTTTTTGGTACACTAAATGCTTATCTCATTTCATTTTACAAAAATTTCAGTGTGTTAAATTGTTTTTTGCAAGCACAATGAAAACAGCTGCTCTTCTCTTTTGTAAGCTAGATGCTTATCTTATTTTCTTGTTCAAGGTGTTGTTTCACTATAACAAAAACAGGAAACACTTCCAGCTGGAAAACAATAAGAGTTTCAGTCAGTACTACTAACAAACGTTAATCAACATATAAAATTAGTGGAATATATCAGCCATTATGTCATGTCATATTATGCAGAACAAAATCTGGCATTCAATAGTGCAAAATTAGCATAATTCAAATGAAAAAACAGTACATTTTTAAATATTGAATTTTATTTTTCTCCAAAATAAAGCCTTTCAAAATAATGCTTATTTAAAATACATTCTCTTCTCAGGAAGTATTGACCAAATTAATATGATTTTGCAAAAAACAGTATCCCAAATTGCATTTTTGGTAGAGAATTGATTCAATGAAACCATTAAAAATGTCTGACCTGCTCTAGAAAGAGATGCTTGACCTGATCTAGAAAGGGCTAACACCAACAGAAACCCTGCCAGGTGAGCAGAGCTTGGCCCCTCATGTGATGGATGAATTTGTACTGTACATGGGCAGAAGATAAATGGAGATCTCAAGTACAGCACCTTCAAGAGGTCCTGTTGACCAACTGTAATGTCATCCCAAAGCAGGGCTGTATTTTACATCTTGTCTTTTATACCATTTACAAAGTAGTGGTTGTAGGACTCCAGTGAGTCCCACTTATGCTGTCAAATGCTCATCTTTTCTCAAGACCCTTCTTTATATTTTCTTTTCCCTTCACCCTTTTCTTTTAATATCTTTATCTGCCAGAATGAGACTCTCTTCTTCACTTCCCTTTTAATCAAAAGGGTCAGTGCTGCAACAAAAGGCACTCCTTCCTAATCAACCCTAAGAGTATGACACCTCCCCAATACTCTCACCACATCATTTCTTTTAGAACATGGGAATAGGACACAAATAGATATCTTCTGATAGCAGTATAAGCACCAGCTAGTGGCCTGTCAAACTACTGAATTTTTTGTATTAGTCCTTTCATGCTTGGCATCTGTACTTGGTTCCTTATTGTAAAAGGTTAGGCTTGAATTCTTCCTACTAATATTTCTGGTATTTGGCAGATTCAGTGATACTTTCTCCTCCCTATTTTTTTTTGCACCGTCGTACTGTCTCTCATTTATGTAATTGCCCTTTGGCACCTGTCTGAGCTTTCACAATGGTGTTTTATCCACTAGCATCATCTGAGCTACATCTAATTCTTCAAGGCAAATGTCGTAGATTTGACTGCACTATCTTGTAAGTGGTAGGACACAGTTGTAGCTCTCTCTCCCATCTCTTCTAAAACACTCCTCTCATAGCCACCCCAAATCCAAGAAAGCAATAACTTAAAGCTGTCAGCAACTGAGGAATTTCAAACTTTTCTTATTTTCGTAGAATTTGACGAAAACTGTGAGGAATAAAATCTATGAAGTTTTTAAAAATCAAACCTCCCATTAAAAAGAAGAGAACACCATTTCAAAGTTGAGAACAAGTTTCATGCTAATGGGTTCTAGGAGTTGATCTTTGCATTTGATTATCAACTCAAAAATAGCACAGTGATAAATAGCAGAGAGCGTACCATTCTGGTTTGACTAATGACATTGTCACTACAGTATCTTGGTTCCTGTCTTCACCTGAAGCTCGTTTGCTTCTCAGGTTCATTACATTTCATCTGTGTAACTGTTTTGTGACCCAGTAAGGTCAATTCTACACCTACCATTAGGACAAGCAAAGAAGAGAGAGAGTGCATACTGCTTTGATTTACTACAAAAGTATTCTTTGAATCACTCAGTAACTTGCTTTATTCTCAGGTTTGACTGTTAATTTTTTCAGTTTCCTAATATGAAAGGAAGTCTGAAAAATGATAAATCTTCACAGTTGTATCTAAAAAAAAATAAAATAAAAAAAAAAAAGCACTGTATGAAACACGTGTTATGACATGCTTTGCTCTCTACATACTATGATGCTTGTTCTGTGATCATGTCCTCTTGTCTGATACGGTGTAGTCACAGAAGTAGCAGTGGAATTTTCTCCTTGATTGGGGCCCCTAGAAAATGCTACCTCACTGGCATGGTGTCCTCATGTAGAAGAGCGGTGGTAAAGTGCTGCTTGGGCAGAGGGAGCGGAGAAGGGGCACCGAGGAACCAAAATGTCAGTCTCAGGAAAGAGAAGCTGGCTCAGGGGCAAAGCATGTGGAAGGCCATGTGCTGCATGGAGTTAGGGATGCAGAAAGGCTCACCCCATTTTTGTCGCATTGCATATGGAGCATGCCAAGCAAGATGCATCTCTCCCAGCACTTATATGGTTGTGTGTGGGAGGAGAGGGGAATTCACTGTATTGGGTTTGCTTTCTTAAGTTTTGCCCTTTGTATGAGCACACATGTAAATTTTCTTTGTAAATTACAGAGTTAACATTTCCTTGAAGTTTGCCACGGTTTGTTTTATTTATTTCTTTTACTGTGTTTTCTATTTCATTCTGCTGCAGAAAACTGACCACCACTGAACTCCTTGCCAAAATTCCACAGAAACCAGGGGGTATTGGGGATCTTGCCAAAGAATTTAGATCCAATATGCTGCACAATACACAGGGCTCTGCCTCTGATAGACAGCGACACACTGGTTGGTTTTTGAACTACTGTATTGTATACATCTCTAATGTGCATTTAGGTGTAAATGTCATTATTATGTTAAACAGAACTTATCCTTGACTGTAGTCTTTCCAGGTGCCTGCTTTATCATTGGGAGACTAAAAGATGTTTTTATTGGCTAATTTGCGGGGGGTAGAGACTGTCTCCTGTGCGTAGGCCTGCATGTCCTATCCATGTTCTCTTCCCTTTCTCTCACACACCACCTTAGCGCTCTGTCATGAATATATATAACTGAAATATATATGATTAAGAGAGTGTAACACAAAGGTACATATAACATTCTTTATTTCCTGTTTCTTAAATAAAACGGAAGGACCAAAATGCTCCTGTAGAGGCTTGTATGGGTTTCCTGCTTTTGGGAACAGGAAGGGAGCATATACTTGCCTGTGGGTTGAATTTGGACTATACTAACATTTTTAAGGATAGGTAAATGTAAGTTTCTTGATTCTGTTCCCCAGTCATCTTTAAAAGATGAAATTAGCACTGCAGAATAGGGAGTCCCTGTAGGAGTTAGTTGTTCTAGTGTAACTTAGGAATGAGGAACATTTTAAAAAGAACTAGGATTTCCAGAAGGGGAATCGTGCACAAGGCAAATATACTCCATAGTATACAAAACCTCTGAAACTATGATCTAAACATTATCAAACAGATGACGTGCAGATTCAGTTAAGCCAGAGAGCTTCATGATTGAATGAGGATCCAGGAGTAAGTTCTTTTAAGTAGAACAAAGAGTTAACTAGTGCAGTTTAAGTGCTGAACTTCAAAATCTAGTTTGTAGAAATCTGTGCTGGAGGCTGGTTCCTCAAATTCAAGAAACTTCCATTTTAGAAAATGTTATTCCCAGCCTCCATGCTGGGGGTGAAGACTCAGATCAGCTGTAGGTAGTTTTCTAGGATGGTAGGTGGGTGCTTCATTTCATGTACACACTTTGTATCTGTCCACATCAACTTGAACTTTCTTCAAAGCCACCCTCTTGTTTTGGAAAGCTACAGCAGGGGTTGGCAACCTTTGGCACACAGGCCAAATCTAGATATGAAGAAACAACAGCACCTATAGGTCTGATCTGGTCTGTGTTTTCTGGTCTGGAAGACAATCCTGATTTCTGCTCCAGCTCCAGCTGACCATGCTCCATGCAGAGGGCTGCTTTGTCACTCCTGCCCTGCATCCCCATGGCCTCTATTCACTGTCGCTGTCAAATTAGTCACTACAAATGCTTGTTTGCCAGGTTTTCTGGCAGCAATGGTGAGCAGAAGCTACAGTGAAGGGGTGAGAGAGCAGCCCTCCACAAGGAGCATAGTTAGCTGAAGCAGCAACCAGGGTTCAGGTGCCCACAGCAATGTCCAGGGTCCCAAGAGGCAGCCAGCTTTTAGCAAAAAGGTTGCTGACTCCTGCTCTAAAGGAAAAAAAAAATCTTGCATTTTTCTTTACCTAATGTATGTGTGCATTCCTCCTTCACCTACATCCCCAGCCTCACCCCATTCTCAAAGGATAGAGATAGATGCCTTCAGCACACTGAAATTTGAATATGTTTCCTCCTACATCTGGCATGCCAATAAAGATTGCTCATTGGAGGTCACCTACTGCACCACACTACTTTTGCTTTTTCTTGGAATGAGGCCAGTCATACTTTGTTTCTTAATAAATAAATTGCCATGTGGAATATATAAAACAGGCATAATATCTCACTGGCGAACACTGATTATTCAGCTCCTTCACTAGCAAGAAAACATCCTATCCACAGTTTGTGTACTATGAGCCAGAATTTTCTCTTTTAACGGATAAAATATCCTAAACATCCTTTCCAAAAGAACACTACCTTTCTTCTGATGTATTATTCATTAAAGTTTAACTATTTTCACAATCAATCTCAAGAAATCACTGTTCCTATTTTTACTGCAAGTGTGAGACCAACCTTGCTCCAGACCAGCTGCTTGTCAATCAGATGTCACTCTATAGATGCCCCTGAACAATTCTCTTCTCTAATTAGAGAAGGGAAAGTAGCAATTTAGATTTGTCTGCGGAGTTCAGCTGTTGGCAGACATGCTTTTTTTTAAGTTGAGCAGCTCAGAGTGCTTAAAATATAAATACGTAAAATTTAAAAACAATTGCAATTAAAACTCATGTCACTTCCCCTATGAAAAGCACTTTTCTATTGATATAGTATTGCAGCAATGAAAACTTTATCTCTACAGAAGACCATTATCTTTAATGAATACTTCATTGTTAATGCATACAATTCCTCCAGGATACTTTTTTCAACAAGGGTATAATAAAAATTAAGCAGTAGATCTTGTTAACAGATAAGCAACACTTCTTGCTATATATAGGTGCAAAAGTCTGCATGTATATATATTAAAAATAACTCTTTGACATATTGCTAACTTGTACTGAATCCCTCTTCTAGCCTCAAAAAAAAAAAAAAAAAAACCACAAAAATTGTATTCCCTGATTATTTTTTTGCTACCCAGAGGGAAGCCTCTGGGTGTTCTTGTGTACTTTCACTCACATTAATATTGCAATTGCTTTTATTTGGACAGTAAAAGAAAAGCAGAGAAAATAGTAGTTTTTAAAGCTTTAAATTGTATGTCAGCTACCAAATCTTTCTATGGGACCCTCTACATGTGCAGGTAAAGGAGTAATGAAGGTATCTAATGAACAATCCAGACAAGCCTCCTCAGCTGACAGCTCCCAGCTGTGGGGGCATCCCATGGACCCCTGGGGCTGGAAGATTTCAGCTTTGCCCTGCAGCTGCCACAATCCAGCATCCATTGCCATGATCCACTGTCTGCAGCTGCAGGCCTGTGGGTCCCAGCAACCTTGGGGCATTGCCTGAACCAAGAGTCCACAGCTGCCAAACTCTGCCAGGGCTGAGAGTAATTTCAGCTGTGGACTCCCAGCCCTGGCTGCGCATGGTGCACCTCCCTATGGGGGGAGCCTAGTCAGTTGATAGGGCTCCCAACTGCAGAGACCCTGCTACATGTACAAGTTAAAATTTGATAGCAACCAGCTATAAAGTTATTACACGTTTTTTGAGCAGTAACTTGATAGCTGGTTGGAATTTTTATGGAGTAATTGTTAATTTACTCATGTAGCTCATCTAAATTAATTGCTCAATTAACCTGGTAATTGTGTGATTCAGGTAACTTGTAGAGAAGGCCAAAATGAGGCTTTCCATACAGCTATATATTATCTCAAGTCCATGACAATTTAAAGAGCGATAATAAATCTGATGAAATAGCTCATGGGCTGAATCTGGCCCATGGGCCCTAGGTTGCTGATCTGTACATTATGTCATTTGTTACATTCTTAACTTTTTGCATTGCTGCTCCTTCTAGAAAACAGCCCCCCAACCCTGCCTCACCTACCTGGGGCTGTAAGGCATACCTGCCTTTTCAGTTTTCAATGAAGCTACCATTAGTCTTTCATACGGTTAGAAACCAGTGGTGGCATGTTATCTCAGTGCACAAATCTCTTAAAAACCCTACTCAATGTCTGCTTTTCTCTTTAAGCTTATAGGCCTTAAAAAACTCAAAACTCAGTTCGACAGCACACATGGCCCAGTTCTGGCATTGTCTTTTCTTTTTTGTACTCATCCCTCATCCTGAAAATGCTTTTTCAAGGTATACCTACTTGGCAAGTGGTAGTAAAGAGAATGTGACACAGAGCTAGACTGTCGCAGATCCTTGAGCTAGTCTGTTTACAGCAAGTTTAGGTATTTTGTTACTCTCACTCTGTTTTGTCAGATGACCACCTAGACTGATCCACTGTAGTCCTTCCCTTCTCTCACCATCAGGAAGTTTCCAGCCTTTCCACTGAGGAGTTGTTTCTTCTCTGTCTTGAGCTGATCAATGGGCAGGTCCCTCAGTGGCTTGCCCTGACCCTCCTTTCTTTGTCTCAGGCTCACCAATGAAGAGATGTCAGCAAGTAATCCTTCTTACTTTTCCTCCATCCCCCTTCAGCCCTTCAGTTCCAGGTTTCAGACCAAGGAAAATCCAGCAGACAACTGTCCTGCTTCCCTTCTGCTATTGATGTTTATTGGGCATCCAATTCTATCTTTCCAGACTGGGAAAGTCACCACACTAACCTGTCTTCAGCCCTCTGGCCCTGAATTCTCCAAGTAGGCTTCTCTCCCAGCTCTCAGTCTTCTCTGGGAAACTCTTCTGGCTCACCCCTGGAATCTCTTATCAAGTCCTGGTTAGCTTCCTTTTCCAGGGAACAAATGAAGATTTTCACTAATCCCCAGTTGGCTCCTTCCTCCAGGGAACTCCTGTAGGCATCGTGTTTCTCTTCTTCTTTTTCCATATGTTCAGTTGTAGAATCTGACATTTAAAGTGCACTTAATGTTTCTGCAACTCTAAAAAAAAAATAAAAAAAAAAAAAAGGTGACAGAGTAGTAACATAGCCACCTTCTTTTTCACAGAAGAGCAAGATAATAAACATAATGGTGGTGATGGTACCTTGTGAAGTGGGGCAAGCGTGCAGTTTTAAAAAAAAATACTGGGCACAGTTGTTATTTGATTTCTATGGTAATTATTGGTAATTATGGGGAAAAGAGCCATGTGCTAGCATATTCGTTTATTATTTCTGCAAGTAAATTATTTTTCTATCCATTCTAAATAATGGTAGTGAAACAGTCCAGGTCTTAAAATGTCATGCTTTTTTGGAAGAAAGTTAACAATTGTACTTTGGCATATATTTATCAGATACAGAGAGAGACTTTATGCACAGAATCATTAAAAATGAGATTCTATTATGGGAGATCAGCAGCAGATCCAGGGGTGAGGCAAGTGGGCTGTGGCTATAGGCCCCTATGGTTGTGCCACAGATGCATGTCAGTGTTGACTCAGGAACTCTGCACGCACAGTGAGCACACCAGCTTATCAGCAGGAACTCTGGCCAGAGCCAGAGCTTTCATACCACTCTAGAGCCCAGGGGGTGACCACCACCACTGCTTGTCTCCTCTTTTCCCCCTGCCACTGAATTCATATGGGGCATGGGAAGGGGAGGGCAAACATCAGTGGTGCTCAACCCTGGTTTCTAGAGCCTCACAAAATCAGTGGCTTCAGCCAGAACTCATGCCAATCAGCCCAGCATGCACTGACCAGGTGATGAGCTTGGAGCTTATTGCACATGCACAGCACAGGGAAAGCAGGGTGCAACTGCACTACCACACTCCTCCTGGATCCCCACTTGTGGCTGATTATTTCTCCATGTAAAGAGACACCATCACCTTGCAAATCACACTGTGCTAGAAAATCCAATATTCAGTATTGTTACAAGCTACTAGAGTTTAGGAACTTGGAGGTCAGAGGTATTTCTCATTTTTCAGATCTACTTTGCATTTTAATAGCAATACAACTCTTAACACTTTCTACCGGCTTGGAAAATTGTCCTAATCCCCCATTCCTAAAATGGGGAATTCCATTATGAAAGATAGAAAGTTTCAAACCAGTGGAGTTTTTTAATCTGTCAAGTCTATCCCCCCTACCTTAATGAAAAGGCCATCTTAAGCACTAAGAGAAGGGCAGGGAATTGCTTATTAAAAATGCCCTTCTGTGACTGTAAAAAATAAAATCAGGTTGCGCTATTAAAAGGGCATAAAAGATTCTGGAAGCCAGAATCTTTACTTTAAATTAGTGAGTTTCAAAAAATTTCATGTTGACACCATCTCATTCACTTGTGGAATCTGACATTTAAAGTGCATTTAAAGTTTCTGCAACTCTAAAAAAGGTGAAAAACTGGTAACATAGCCACCTTCTTTTTCACGCAAGAGAAAGATAATAAACATAATGGTGGTGATGGTACCTTGGAGGTGGGACAGGCTTGCTGTTTTAAAATATACTGGGCACAGTTGTTATTTGATTTCTGCAGTAATTACTGATATCAAGACAATAATAATGGGGAAATATCCACCTGTTAGATTATTAATTTATTATTTCCACAAGTGAATTATGTTTCTACCCATTCTGAATGCTGACAGCGAAACAAACAGTCCATGTTTTAAAATGTCATGCTTTTTTGGAAGAAAGTTAATAATTGCACTCTGGCGTATATTTCTCATGAATTCTAACTTATGAGAAAAATATATATGTATGGAGAGCATGCCTGTGCATAGACTATATAATATGCTAGGCTGCTCTTTATAAACATTGAACCACAAACACAGCCAGGAAGTTCAACTTACCTTATTACATTTCCAATCCTCTAGGAGCTAAGAGCCATTGAACTCTTTAAGATGTGCTGCCCTGTGGCGAGCCCAGTGACATATAATAAATGTACATCTTTTCCAAAGCATTTCAGGCTTCTTCCTTTCTTTTTTTCTATTCCTAATAGCCATAGTCACTTTAAGGTTAGATTAACTTGTCCTTTTTTGAACATTGAAAACTCAATTTGCATATATGAACAGCATGGAGGGAAGGAGAGGGAAGAGGTGAAACCGAATAAATTGTCACAAGGGACTGTGGCAGTTCACGTAAATGGAACAGGCTAGGGCTGCTCTTAGGATCACTGCCAGAAATGTACATGTTTATTCCTGTGAAGCGTAAGGTACCTTGCAAGGCAGTGTCAGTTTCTTAGTGCCGTTCTCTCTCTGTTTCTGTATTATACATGCTTGGTTATTCAGAATCCTGGAGCAAACAGTTGCAGAAGCGGAGGGCAATGACATACTGTTTATCTGTCAGGTGTTACAAAGCATTGAAACTGTTTCTGTTATGAACAGATTTTCTGAAGCAGAGGCCAGCCAAATCTATATCCATCTTTCTAAATTATATTTGTGTTAAGTTTCTTCTTTCTTCCCTGTACAGTAGTACAAGCGAGGAAAAAGAAGAACCAAGGCTGAAAGAGTCCAGTGATGGACACTAAGCTAAAACAGACAAGTAAAGCAAGGATGTTTTTCAAAGATAACGAAAAGTGTTAAACGTATCGATTGCATAAACCATTCAACATTAAAACCCTGAAGATGACCAGTGACATTGTTTTGTACCCTAGAGAACCTCCAAAATCAGGATTGGAAAAAAAATCATAGTTTAGAAACTCATATTCTGGAAGACCAGAGGGGAGATGGACAGTCCCTCACTTATACCACCCATGCCATTTGTGTAAATTGGGTACTTGGCTGCTACGTAACAGGACTTCATCTTTGATTTATATTTCCTGACTTTCATTGTTGTTCTTAAAACATAGAGCTCAGCCCAGGTCAGACTGCTAAAGTTGTGCCAAGTTTGTGGTGCATTTGTGTGTGTGTTATATGGATTTCATATAACAAAAGTGCAGTTTAGACATGCTTGAAACTTGGTCCTTGTTCTAAAAACATTTGCCGTGTGTTACTATTTATTTGTAGCATAAATACTATAGTGAGATACTTTGCTCATTTTAGTACATTAGGTAACAGGACCACCATACATTTTCACCTTAAGATAATTAATATTTCCTTTCTTTTTGCTCAGGAATGAACTATGGCCTAGCTTTTTTTGCATCATTTGGTCAGTGTCGTAGAGGTCTCCTTCTTGCTCTGGTTCCACATAAGAAGAACTAAGGGCAATGTGTTATAATTGCTTTAATAGCTCAATTATTGTTAGCACATATTTACACCATCCATGAACTATAATACTTCTGTAGCCATGGGAAATATTTTATTTTTGTTATACTTTGAGTGGTGTCATAATAGCTAGCCAAGAAAACAGCTGCTAAGCTATTCACTCATTTTTCTTGGACAGTATTTTGTGGGACAGGTTGTAGATGAGGGTCATTTGGACTTCCCTACTTATAAATGCAGAGAACAGAGTTTCTGGATGGTGGTGTTAGGTTAATTTAAAAAAGATAGATGTTAGTTTAATGCATCCGAACCTGACAACCGCAAACTCTGAGCAGCTGCATATCATAATCATCTTACTGTAAGCTGTGCAGAACCCAATGTGTTTGGCCATTTTTTTTTTTAAATAGCCTCTAAATTTGCATCTCATTCAGGGTCAATTAATTGCAAGTGTAGATGACAGTATGGTGTGATAGTAGGATGATCAAGAGCCCGCTGAAGGCAAACAAAAATTTCCATTAATTTCAGTAAGCTTTAAATCAGGCTGCAGAGGTCTAATCATTGACAATATACACCCTTTCACTCCAGGCCCAAAATTAGAGCCTGAGAATGAGGCTCCTTAAAAAATCAATTCCCTACATCTTTCACAGCATGTACTTGCATAAACAAAAAAAGTGCTTACACACACAAAAATCAAGACGTGTAAGACAGTCAAAAAATTCAGTTTTGAAGCAGGTTACTTCAGTAAATAGTGAGGAGAAACCTCTGGCATATCAATTAACTGTCTAATTCCACCACTACGACAGAGTGAAGTAAAGAGTCTTAAGTCAGGCCCGTTCTGTTTACCTGAGGGGCCTGGAGCTACTACCAAGAAACAAACCCCATCCACTCCCATGATATGGTGACCCAGCTTGATAGTAAGGCAGAGTGGATTGTTTGGATATCTTGAGCATATCCTGGTCTTGACTTCCTTGTCTTTCACTCAACGTGTTCCTTGGGACACACTCAAGGCCGCTCCACTGCCTCATGTCTTACATTTGGTGACTGTCGAGTGTGAGTGAGCGGGCGAGGTTTGTTTCTCAGTAGAAATCTGTTTTTTGGCAAGGGGTCAATATAGACATGGCCTTCTAGATGTACAGTTGTACTGCCAAAAGTAGAAGCTTATTTTACTGTATCTGCTGTAGCCTGTGTTGCTTTATATATCGTATCAGTTTCTTGATCTAGCTCTGATGTTATCCATAATACTAGTGCGATAAGATATGACTCTTGGTGGACAGTTGGTGATGGCTTAAAATTTCAGGATCATCCTGTGATGGGGTAAAGTTGCAGCTCCTGACAAACTTGTTCGGCCACCTTCAGTTTAAATCAAGGGCCTTGTCATATGGGACACTCACCACATGTGTTATCTGAGATGTAGTAAGCATTACTGTGCCATATTAAAAGTTAGAACGTGTTCTCAGCTGTTGCCTCGTAATTCTTACTAACATCTCAGGCCTCCCTGGACGGGGCTTCAGCTGGCTGAGCCATACCTCCTGGACCCTGATCCCAGCACCAGGTGCTGCAGCTCTCACATCTGCCTGTGAGGACATGCAACCCCCCACACTGGGGCAAGTCAGGCCTCTGCCACTGGAGGGAGGCAGGGGAACAAAGCCCAGGAAAGGGTGCCACTCCTGCCATGGGCTCCACAATTGCAACTGAATTTGTGGAGTGAGCAGAGTCTCTGCTGCTGGTAGTTTTGAACTGGCACTGTGTGGGAGTCCTGAACTTGGAGCTCAGACCAACAATTAGCTGATCGCCAGTCCCAGCTTCCGCACTGCACTGGAGTCTTTATCTCGCATTATCTCTATGGAGCAGTCCAACGATAGCTAAACAGGTGTTACTTTATACAATCTGGAGATACTCTTCCCACAAAGATGTGTAGCTTTGCTATGATATGGTTGCACTTAGCACAAGTTTTACTGGTCGAATGCATGAATGCTTGCATTTTGAGTGCACTTAACATGTCTTATGTGTAATGTGTGACATGGCCCCAAGAATGGCAAATCCTCTTGTGGAGCAATGCCTGCAAACCACAAAAGCTCTTCCTCGGCCCTTTTGATGAGAATAACACTTCAGTAGCTCTGGTTCAGTTGGGGAAGAAGTTTGTAAACTCTGCAGAAAGTTTGGAAACAAAGCAGAAATCTGAGAGATGGAGCAGGCTTCTTTTCTGCAGGGGAAGGGAGACTCCTTACAGAAGAGAGGGAGGTAAAATCAAGAGACGGCCTTTCCATTTTCCTTTTACCTCATGTTCCACATAATGGAGGGATGTGAGATGAGCATGTTTACTGAGCTGTGGGCAATAATAGGGAAGTATGCTACCCATGAAGTTCGTAATGATTTTATCAGTCCCTTAAACATCAGATGCCAATATTTCCGACAGACAACCTCAGCAGCAACTCAGAAAAATCAGTTGAGATGAAAGGGAAGGTAATAGTACTGGAGGGTTACTGTGCCAGCGCACAATGGCCAATATGTACCAAGAACTCCTTAGCAGTCTCTTTTGGAAAGTCTTAAACCTACTTTTTGAAGGCTTGGGGATGGATCCTGAGTCCTCTGAAGTCAATGGTAAAACTCCCATTGATTTCAGGACAGTCAGAATTTCATCTTTGATCCTTATATCAGCTATGCCATTTTGAAAGGTTGGGCTGGTACAAGGCAATGCTGAACCATGGAATGAATTGGAGGCCTGGATTCCAGTGCAGCCATGCAGTTGTAGAATTCCCAGGACTTTTCTTGAATTTTTTATTCGCATAGCATGTAACATATTTTAGCATATGACAGACTAAATGCAGCTGTATCAGTAATAAGGTGACCTGGACCGGCATTCTGAACAGCATGAAAGTCTCTTTCTTCCTTTAAACTTATTTCCAATACCATAGACCTCTTGTTAGTTGGATGGAGCAGAGTTTTTCATACAGGGGTCCATTATGGTCATTCAGGGTCTCACTCTGTTCTCTCATTTAATCTGCCTGGGTCATGAGCAGTTGGTTATTTTGGAACATGAGGAATGAAGAGCAGGGAAAACAGAAAGAACATGAGAAGGCAGGTTTACACTCCCTCCTCCTGCTACAACACTTCATGCTCTCTGTCCATTTTATCTAGCATTTTTCTCATCTCTTCCACTTCCCTTCATTAACAAAAAAGTTTAAGCATCCTTTTCTACCCTCCCACTTTCTTCTTTCCTTTCATTCCATTTTTTCTCGTGTCATTGTCCAAAGTTGTTGTCATCTCCCTCTCTGATATGTCTTCTTCTTGTCAACAATTTTTTCAACCTTCTCTTCTCCACCCTGACCTGGCATTGCAAAATATAAAATTCTACTCTGTCATCTTTTTAAAGTGACACCATATTCCCACAACATCTTAATGAAAAAGGAAGTCAGGGACAGCAAGCCAATAAGGAGACTTTTACATCTGTGAAATGATAAAACAACAAGTGCCTGGTATGAATGTATTTGAACATTGTTCTATCCTGGGACCTCTAATATGGAAACTCCCTATAAAAAGACCATGCAGTCCATCAGCAGTTTATGCTGTTGCTTTTTAGCTTAGGCCCTTCCAGCAAAATTCAGGAAAGACTGAGCTAGGTCAGACTAATTCTTCATTGAGTCATAGTTTATTTTCAAACCTATTCAATCTAAAAGCTCTTGCTTCATGGGCCACTCTTCATAAACATTAATCCTCAGGTTTAAAAAGTTGATAGTATCATCCTAGGCCTGTACAATGGGACGGGAACTATGGGAAACAGGGCAAACCAAAAGGAGGAGCATAAAAGGGAAGCAAAACATCTGACAGAAGCAAAACATTAACATAATTTCTTTTTGCTGAATGTATATATAAAAAAGGGAATATACCACAATAATCATCCAGGTTTTTTGCCTTCAGCCTGTCTGAGGCCATGAGGTTTGGAGATCTGATCACTAGTCCGAAAAGGAAAGGCTGTTTGCAAGATTTCTGGGGTGTTTTTTCCTGGAAAAGGTGAGAGGATAAAAGCAGAAATCTATGAAATACATTTTATGCCTTAAAAGGAATATGTATATACATATGCATACATATATACACAGACACTCACACACATATATATATATATGTGCACAGAGAGCGAGAAGTAGGAAGACAAATATTTCAAACTGTCAGTAAAATAATTGGGAGGTAGGAAGGTGCTTTCCTTTACCTCTCCAAGGAGTAGGTTAAATAATACATCTAAATTTTATACCCAGTTTGAACCAAATGAATTGGATATTCTTATTTGTTTTGCTCTCTCACATTCAATGTTCACTATTTTCTAGAGTATTTTCATCACTAATGAGAATTCTCACTGTTTGGGAATTTGAGAATGCCAAAGAAGAAGATAGTATTTGAACATATGTTTTGTAGTAATCGTGTTTGTTTAATACACCTTAAATTATTGTGCTCTGAACAATAACTGTGTTATGTAGAAATAATGTATAAACTTGTATTCTGGGTAAGTTTTTCCGGTTGTCTCCTGGTTGTTACGAAAATCAATCATTTCTTTACAACTTGTGTTCTTTCTGCCTTCCATGTTCTTATTTTCTGTTCATTGTGAACTTAGTTCTATTGTTTCACTTTCAGCTTGCCTTTTCTTTCTTTTTTAATGCTTTTTACCCCATTTAAATTTCTTCAGGTTTACTAGCCAATGATTTTTGCAGTTTCATTCTTTTAGAGTATTTTTTCCCCCTGCAATTAAAAACAATTTTCTAATTAAATTGTCTATTAATATACATGTTTTCATTAATTTGTACTTGTAATGGCATCACTAGAGGGCAGTATTGATTAAATTAGTGTGCTGAGCAACGGGGGTATGCTACCAATTATTAGATATTAGACGCTTCTAGTATAAAAATACTTGCATTTTACTGGCTACATATACTGTTTTATTTCAGTTTTTATCATGACTTAGCTGTACAAGACAGAAGGCATTATAACCTCCATAGTAAAATGAATTGGATCATTTTATATGCAATTATATTAGAAGAGAAGAACAGTCTATGATGATATAATTAAAAATGGGAGTGCATGGGGCCTAGTAGACAGTGATAGCTAAACTGTTGTAAACTGCCAGTTTAGAAAATGTTCATAGAACTTTAAATTTAACTAGGCATGAGGGTTAAAATAGCACTACATTTTTTTATAAAAAATAAAGTATATAGACTATCTCTGTACTGTTTCTCACAGAAAATATTTGCAGTAAGAAATAAATATCTTCCAGTTCATTAACTTGTTCCTTGAAATCTCAGTACAGTATCTTTTAAAGTAATGGAAAGCAAAGATAGCCAAGATGGTAAAGTAAGATGTTGACTCATTTGTTCTTATTGATTTACAGGTCTCCTGACAAATACAGCAACAGAGAATCCTTGTAGGAGTGGTCTAGGCTCTGTGTGAGCTACTTAGTCAAGTTTCACTGCTGTGGATCATCATTTGTTATATGTCATCAACTCAACTGTCTATTTCTCTGTATCTCATAAAAGACAGCATAATTCTTCTACATTATGAGCTAAAGTCTGTTCTACCATACTAAGGATCACTGGACTAAGGAATATAGATATGCGAGATATGCCTGGGCATTAGCAATACAAAAAAGTTCATGGTTAACGTTTCATCTGCGTTATACACCACTGCTGGACTTGATGTTACCTACATGTTTTAATCTGAAGAGTCTACTACACTGAAGAGTATCATCCCAATCAGCCTTAGAGAAGACTGTTTTGTCTATGGGAGGACAATGAGTTGCAAAAGAGAAACTCTTCTTGTGCCCTGGACTGTCTGAATTGCTTTTATTTTCTTATACTTTCAGTATATACGATAGACCAAAGAGAAAAATCTATTTTAAAGTGGACACAATCTTACTGTTAACAAAGTTATCTGCGTTAAAATGTAGGGGGTCTCCACAAAGACATGAATTCAGTTGTCACAAAGCTGAGATATTGCTGTCCAGCAGAAGTCTTTATGGGACACTGCAGTAAAAACTAAACCAGAAAACTGCTTTGAAAAAAACACACATTCTAAAGAACATAATGGAGCAGCGAGGGAAAAATGACCTATGTTTGAACTACTTAGATGAAAAGAATACAAACTGTCTACATGGCACCTTTATTCCTCTGTACTTAGATTGACTTTCTCGTACTAAAATCATTTTCAGTTTTAACCAGTTAAACATGCCTCTTCTACAGTTCCATTTTTGATAGTTAAAGTTGGATAATACAGTATTTGCAAAGAGCATGTTTGGTCATCTGTGGCCTATGTCTCATCTGATACACCATTTAGCACCAGAAAGCAAATTAAAGAAAAAAAAAAGTAACACTTGTTTGAAAGAGATCATTAAATGTATTTTGAAAAGCCTAAAGTTATATATTTAACAGTTTTTATATGTTGTATATTTGTAGAAAATCCTATTTAACAATTAACGTGGTAACTCTGACAGTCATGACAAGTGGTTCAGAGTTAAGTTGTGTTTTATTACTTCAGTTGTTTCTGAAGTGACTGGTGTCGTTTGCTTTCTTCCATTGGGACGTTCTGGATGTAAAGCATGACCAGAGAGGACTCTGTAGAAAAAGCAAAGAATAATGTTGTTTATATTACATAAATGCATTCAACCATTGCACTGTTGGAAGGCATTTTTTGTCTTTATGTACTGGTAAAATAGAGTGTAAAATATTTTAATCATTGCTTTTCATACCGAGTTATTTTTCTCTCTCCTTCTCCCAGCCCTCTTTTACATGATACAGTACAAAGGTCATTTTGCAACCTATTCCTTGATTCAGTTTCAATGTTTTACCTCATCAGTAGAAATCCCACTTTGTCAGCATTATCAGGTAGTGAAAATTAATGCTAGAGCAGCATAGAAAAGAGGAGAAATGATAAAAAAGAAAATTCCCTACTCCCTATTACTGTACCTTTCTATGTACGAGGTTTGGTACGTACTGATATGATGAGACCAACAATTGAGGTTAGCTTCTTTCTGGCAAATGTATTCTGATTTTAAGTACTTCTCCAGATTTCCACTGTAGTATGCTACCTAATACTCCAGTTAACTTTTAGTATTATACTAGTTCTATGCTACTAAAGAAAATTATAGACAGACTGCTCAAGCAATCATAGAAGAAAAATATAAGAACAAAATAACTGATTTTTTTTCAAGGCCTGTTCGAATATTGAGGCTTATTAAATACAGAGGTTACAGGAACCATGAATTGTAGGTGACTGTGTCTTTGAGTAAAATAAATATATACAATATTCTTATTTAATCTTAGGGGTTTTTACCAGTGTCAAAGTAGCAATTAAAGCCCAGCCACTTGAAAAGGGTTATGGACTGACTGCACTATAAATGACTGATGTCAGGTTTAAAATGTCATGCAATAAATGATGGTAAATACAGTTACTGTACTAGTAGAACTCAAGAGCCAGAGCCCTCATCCTATCAACTTTCTGTTTTGTTTCAGTTTATTTTTAAAGGGAGTGTAGTAGCCTTACTTAGTAAACACAGAACAATTAAAGATGTTACAACATTTTTGTTGCTTTACAGTATTCAGTTTTGTGTTGGTTCAGCTAAATTATAAAAATAAAGAAAATACTTTTATAAGTGAGACTTTTGTTCCCTGATCATGACATCCTAGAAGAAATTTCTCAGGTTATGTTTGACAGTCGGGGCACCCAGAAGTAAGCTTACCTGATGATATGAGGGTTGAAAAAATGTTTAGCATTTTAAAATGAAATTGTACCCTATATTTGGTAAATGGAGTAACAGTTTTGAATACCTTAGGGTTTGGGGTATCTATATTAAGATAAATGAAGTACGGAGCTCCTATTCTTTGGAATCTATGCCTCTGTAAATTATCTTTGATTTGGCACCAAAAAAATCACTTGCCACTTCTGAAAGTTTAGGCAAATGCATTTTTCCATTACTTTGAACTTTGAATGTTCAACGCAAAAAGTAACGCATCATTTTCTTCCAAGGTCCTCTATGAAGAAGAAAAACCAAAGTGAGAACATTTGAGAAATAGTTGGGAAAAAATTGCCATATTCTAGTAAGAAATGTCATTTAGCCTATTGTGTATGACAGCAACCTTAAATCACTTATATGTTGTTTTTTAAATGCTTTTTTTCAAATGTATACTTTCAAACAAAAAATATTGACTGTTTTGGTTAATGTAAATGAACATCTTCAATTCAAGGCTGAAACCTTTATCTTGCAATAACATTATACTTTTCAAATACTGTGGGTTCACACTTTACCAGTCAGCTACATCAAGAGTTGTGATTTGTTTATGTGGATATTTTCTGCACCTTCTTCACAAAAGTATTCAAAGCACAAACAAAGGCTGTTAAATATCCACCTATTCACAGCTTTCAGACAGGTTACTTTTCAAAATATGCTTGAAAGGGAAAATAAAATAGAGTGGGAAAGTCACCCCTCAGTCTAATAAAAACATCTTCTAGAAATACAGCAAGCCTTTAAAATATTTCCAAAAGGGCTGCCATATAGTTTCCTGTGTGGGGACAGAGCTAAATAATTCTTCAAGCATCTGGGATTTCATATGACTGTGATTGACTACAATATTTAACATGCTGTAATGACCCACGTTCAGATCTTTGGATAACTCCTGGCAGGGAATACAGGGGGCTGGACAAGATGGTTTAGGACGCCTCTTGTAGGCCTGTGTTCCTGTGCTGTGTTCTCTGATTTTGCAGCTATGTTTTTAACTTATTATTTTGTCTAAACAAATCTTTCCCTTTTTCTACGGTAGCTTAGTTCTTAAGCACACAAAGTCCTAGATCATCTGCTTGTTTACTGAAATTGTACCCAGATGCTGCTGTGTAAATCTTTAACCCACGCATTTTCTATTTAATATGGCCTATTCAGCACAGCCTCTATTCAGCACAGAGCTTCCTGAAGAAAATAAAGAATGCAGCATTGTAGCTGAAGCATTTGTACAGTGGGACAAGACATACCTGAACCGAAGAAAAATGGATTGGCTGAAGGGATAAGCATAGCTATGCGGTTTAAGTTAATGAATTGGGGAAAACAACAGATACATGGCAGAAATAGAAACTGATACCTAGGGAAAGGAGGCAGAAATGTCTGAGAAAAGCATGGTATTTCACAGCAAAACTTGGTGGGATATAGCAGGAGCACAAGAAAATACCTCCTCCTGTCTGCATAGAAAACATTAGAAAACTCGATGGTTATTTGGAGGTCATCCAGTGGAGGTATTTTTAAACATCCATGTGTCATAAAAGATAAGAAATATCCATCAAAAAGTAGGCTTGGAAGCATATGCATAGATGCACATGAATGCACCATTGAGGGGGTGAACTGAAATATTTCAGGGAAATAGAAGTCATTGGCATCTAACCTTTTGTGATTGAAAAGTGTTTCCAAAGAAATGTTGAATCAGGTGTAAATAGGTCTCTTTACTTGTTTTGGAATGGGTCCTGCAAAAATTGGGTTAGAATTGCCTTGAAATAGCAGAAAATAGCCCCAGTTCCTGATTTACAACGCAGTCCTAAACACAGCTGCTTGAGCCAGAGGAGAATTCCTGTCATGTAGAGGAATATACATAGAGGAATATACTCTGTCCTCAGGGTGTATAGAGTGCTCTTCTTCCAGAAACCACTAGAGACAGAATAGGACATGACTTATGTCTCCAAACACTTTAAGGGCCATTGGAAGTCAATGTATATTACAGTAGTTTTCACCTGATTTTATTTATGCTGGGAAACGCAACTGCCAACCACATGGCTTCAGGACTCAGGTGAGTTCAAAGGTGATTTATGGCCATCTAGTTGTCATCCCCTCCAGACTTGCACCATACCAAAGAACAGTAGTGAATAATGGGAGTAAGTTGGTAATAGGAATTTACTAGTTTTCAGAAAAAGTAACTGCAGATGAAAGTGACGGCAAAAAACGTAAAGTCCTGTAAAATGAGACAAATGGCTGGTATGTACATATATGATAGAAATAACTCAGGCACTAATTTTGTTGGCATGTTACATGAATGCTGCTTTATAAAGGGTGATATCTTGGCACCATCTTTTAAGAGAATTGATGCCAGTGGAATGTAGGAATTGCCATCTCAGGTAAGTGATTTTATTTCCAACTCTCATTGGGACCTGATAAAAGTATGGGAATGCCTAATGGCCAAATATAAAATGAGATCTTGTGGCAATGAGTTCTACACACTGCATTTGCTTGTGCCTCATGGAGGCATGCATCCTGACGTTTGATGGTTCAGTTTAGCCCGTGGTTTGGACACGTCAATTTCAAAGTATTTAATCTTGGAGAGGAGTGTAAATATAAACCAAAATCACCTTAGTCTTAATCAGATTTCTGGTTAAGACTATTAAGAGAAAAATAAAATAAAGGATGTTATATTTTCAGCTCACCTATATTTTGTTTAGAGAGCCAGGAATAGAAGAAACCATAAGGGATGAATGAGAAGACAATGGGATGGTAGATATTTTATCAGCAAAGAAGACTGTATGCTCAAGATAAACATGAGCCTTCAATGCGATGCTGTGACTAGTAAAGCGACCAAAATGCTGGCTTGCATCCATAGATGCTTCTCAAGCAAATCCCGAGACATCATTCTCCTCTTGTAC
>NW_017729008.1:6051459-6069558 GCF_001723915.1 Gavialis gangeticus | reverse complement strand
GGGGGGGGGGGGGGGGGGCTGGACTCAATCTTCCGAGGCCCCTTCCAGCCCTAATTTCTATGAAATCTCTATACAGCTGCTAGTAAGGTCAAGATGATATGCAAGCCTTAGGTCTATCAGAGAATCACCACTCTCCTAGTAGAAGCTACAAGCATATAAGCATTCATTTAATTTCCCCCCAGGGGAAACATGTACCATCTGGGATACAAATCTCTCAGGTATCAACCTGGAAGACATCCCTTGCAAAAGAAATTCTCTCACAGTCTGGTCTGGGAGGGGAGAAAAACAGTGGGACAAAACCTCCCACCCATGCCCCAACCTGGGAATCCAGTCCCCTTCAGGACCTCTCTGGGAGCAGAGTGGAGCAGCCTCTCCTTGCTCCCTGCCTACACCCACACTGGGGACCTCAGTCTGGGGAGTAGGCAGGTAGATGGTGTTACCTGCTGCTTCCTCTCTGCTCCAATTGCCAGGAGCAAGCTGAGGAGGAGCAGCTGCTCCCCAGCATCCTTCTGCTCCCTGGTCAAGTGTGTCCAGTCTGGGGAACAGGCAGGAGGAGTTGCCTGCTGCTCCCTGGCTTTCACACGGTCTTTTTCACAGAGAGGAAAACTGGTTCTCTTTGTTCAGTTCTACACTAGGGAATGCAGTGCAATTAGACATCTTTGCTGTCAAAAGAAGAGTGTTGTGAAAATGTAGTCACTGGGTGCATGTATGCATTCAGTTGACCTGGTGGAACTTTAGCAGTTTAGTCTGAGTAGCTGGAAGCCCTACTGGTAGAGCACTATACAAGCACTGCAGAGCCCAGCTAAGTGCTGTGGACAGCCTACACTGCCAATGGCAGTGAGCAAGCACTTCCCACTGCATGCATCCCAGTGTGCTATGTGGGTTCTCCTGTCTGCCTGGAGACAGTTGACAGCAGCTAAGGGTATAGGTCAGGGCTGATCAGCTGGCCTATGCCCCCTTATCTTTCCCTCCCAGCAGTCAGGCTTTGAACCAACAGATCCAGAGCAGGTCTGTTGTCTTTTCAAGCCCATAAATTTATCCTCCAGGAGCCTGCAATGGATCCTGACCCATCTGGCACCAGTTATGGACCCAGTTCCAGTGCAACATAAGTGAGTCTGATCAGCCAAATGCTGGTGGGCGGAGTGCTGATGTTGGGGGGGCAGAGGGTTTTGAGGGCTCTGGGAATGGTAGGGGCAGCCCATTTTATGTCTGGGGAAGGGGGAGGGAAGGGTGTTGGCTCCATTCCTAATAGAGGTCTGTCTATGCTGTTTGGGGACTGGGGGAGGGTGTCTGATGGATTTGGGTCTCTGCCCCCCCCTCCTGTACTCTGACAGCATTACACATGGAAATGGAAGCCCCTGACCCCTACCCCCTACACTGGCACAGACCGGCCTTTCAGGTTAGGATCTAGGAGGATGGTTGGAGGTCTGAGGTGTAAGGCACTAGAGCCTGGGCATTATTAAGCAGGGCAAACTGAGCCCCATCCCCTTTCCCATGATTAATTGATTCTGAGATTGCTTTTAAGGAACTCCAGTGCAATGTTCTGGCTTTTGTCCTCCTGCCATGTAGCTTCTGCCTCTGTGACTGCTCTGGGTTCTGCCCCAGTACCCCTCATCACGTACTCTACCATTCAGACTTTGGACTCCCGCTTGCTTCCTGGTCACTGGCTCTGGTAAACATGTGTTTGAATTTCTAACTGACTTCAGCTTGCTTTCTGAACCCTGATCCTAGTTAGTCCTGTGGCTTGGTGCTCAACTGGTGACTTTTGATGCCCTGGCTTGTAACTCATATCTGTCCTCTGTTACTCCAAACCATGGCTTACCTCTAGAACCTCTGTTCCATCCCTGACTCTACCTGGCATGATACCCCTATAGACCTAACATGTAATAACATGGGGGCTCTAAGAGAGGTTGGGGAAGAGGTAAGCAAGTCTGTTGGTGGAGTGGAGCTCTAGGGACAGTGCAGGGGTGTGCTTGAATACAGAGGAGATGGGGTCTGGCCCCCTCCTCTACCCAAACAGCACATCACATGTGACCCCCACCAGGATTGGAGTCCCCCACCAGCATGGATTGGCCTTTCAGGTAGGGGCAGGGGGATGAGTTTGGGGAGCTCTGGGAACATTAGGAGTTGGCTGTTCCATGTTGGTGGGGAGGGTGTGGGGGGCCTCTGGTCTGGTGGGGCCTATATTTCTGTATTGGCACAGGATCTGGTGGCATTGTGCCCTCTCATACCTAAAGAGCATTTCATATGGCCAGAGTCCATTGCCAGAGTCCCCAAACACCTCCCCCCATAACACTGACTAGACTTTCAGTCTGTTTCTATGAGTGGAGGGGTTGCGGGGGGGGAGGGTATTATGGGAATAGCAGGGACCAGGCCAGGGCTAGGTGGATGCTGGTGCATTGGGAGTCTAGTGCTCAATTCAATTTCTCCCAGTTGCTGGGGGGTCGGTGGGGGGGGGAGGGTTCTCAACTGCACAGCCGCAGGGCTATGGAGATGTGTTGGGCTTTTCTAGACCTGAAGTTGACAGGGAGAGGGTTTTGTTTTGAAACTCAGCCAGAGGAATGGGGTCCATATAAATCATAGACTGGGGGGTGGGGAGGGCATGCTGGGATGCCAGGGGGCAGCACGGCAGTCTCTATTGGAAAGATAAGTGTATACATCTATACACTTTCTATCTCTGGTAGAAAATTTACCAGAGGACACCTCTACATTGCTGGATGTGCTCGAAGTTTCTACAAGACCTGTCATTTTTGTTGTGGTAGAAATTGTTTGAACATGTGTACACTTAGGTTTTCTACTGGTAGAACTGCGATTCCACAGGGTGCTCATGGTGCAGTACCTGCACATAGTTACCTCTCAGTCTTCTATGCATCCATGTTTATGTGGATCCAATAGCATCAATTTGTTATGGCACTGCTTGTAGGGAGAGATTTGGAAAATTAGATTGTATGGTAGGATTAGGTAGGTGAGTCACCTTGTGTCATCGCCATGGACTGATGACTAGATTTCCTTTCCCTAAGTCCTAACTCCATGCTGTTTGCATCAAGCCCAATTATTTGGATTAGAGTTTATCTGTCATGAAGCACACTCGCATGCTAGAATGCAGTACAGCAAGAAAAATCCATGTGGATGAACAGGGACATAAAGTGTAACAATAGCAAATGTTGCACACATAAGTAATACAAAAGAGAGAGGTTAAAAGAAGGTTGCAAAGCAGATGGGAAAAACACATATGGGATCCTGGACACGAGACACATTTCTACTTGTGTAATCAGTTTTATTTTAGTGTAAAAAAGGAAGGGACACACAGCGTAAGTATACAGCCCCATACACACAGCCCTGCACTAGTATAATTTACACAAATCTGGTGTAGCATTGCCATGATAAAAGTCAGGAGTAAAAGTACATTGCCCTATGGTGACATAGTAACGTGCTACTTTGCTGTAAGGCGTGCTACGGAGACATAGTGATCATGCAAGTCTACATGTGATCATCAGCTACATCACCATAGTGGCGCACTCCCCGGTATACCGTGCTGCTATGTTGACGTACCGGTGAAACCATGTGCTGCACACATGGTGCAGTAACTGCCCATACTGCACCATACTTTAGTATTTCCAAAAGGAAATACTCAAGCACAGCAATAGCTATATCACTATATGGTGACGTGTAGATATGCCCTATGTGTTGGATATTCACAGCTTACCCTCAGGTAACCATTTCTTCCAAAGCAAGCAATCTGTTACCTGCCCCTCCCATCTAGTGGCAATGCACTGTAATAACTGCTTACTATATGCAGATAACTAGGAGTAGTTGCACATCTGTTCACTCTGCATCCTAGTGGACAAAACTGATGCAGTTTAGTTTATTTGCACCAGTGTAAAGGTACTATGCATCCAGGACTATGAAATAAAATATGTAGAAGAAAGGGATAGATAGATCTGGGAAGCATGGGTCTCTCCTGCCCCTGGGGAGGCATGCCCCCCCACCCCGTGCAGAGCACAGGGGAGCTGGCCCCACCTCCACCTGCCCTCCAGATGAGCCACCCATGACCCCACCCCGCTCCCTGCCCAAACTCTGTGGCCGCCCATTGCGTCCCCAGGCCCAAGCCCCAAGCATTGCCCAGCTGGGCAGCAGGCCCAGCCCCAGCCCTTCCCAACTCTCTCCTTCCTCCTTATGGGGCCTCAATTCCACCTCTCCCCCAAACTTATCTACCAGAGCTGCTCTCCACGCTGCCTGGGGCACATGGCCTGACTGCCCTCCTCCCAGTCTCTTGCAGGCTGGAACTCTTCCAGCCTTCAGAAATCTTATTGCAAAACTGCAAAATCTGCAGGTTTCTCTTGTAAAATGAGAAATCTGCATTTGCCTCTGGTAAAAGGTAAAATCCGTGGTTTACTCCATTTTGTGGAAAACAAAAAACCCAGATCCCTTATGGTAAATTTATTATAGTTCAGGTAGTAAAGAGGAGTTGTTACAGCCAGAATCCCTGAAGGAATTCTAGGAATTCTAGCTGAGTTACAGATGTGTAAATATTTGTGTCCTCACTTTTATAGACTGGAAAAACTGAAAAAAAAACAAGTTCTTCTTGTTACCTATTCTGTACTCTAAAATTCTATTGGAAACAGTGATAAACCTACATAGCCTAATAGCAGCCACAACTTAGGGGTTCCAAATTATATAACATTATGTATGTTTTAATTATATTTTCCATATCTTGTGGGGTGAGTTCACTAGTTCCTTGGCACCCAAATTATCCTGTTCTGAACAGCTCCACTTTGGGAAAAGATGGGACAGACGTAAAGAGAAGGGAGATTGGTCCCAAGGGAATGTCAGGGCAAAGATATGACTATTTTTTTAAGGGTCCAAGGCAAGAAGCCTGCTAGTGTAGGGTGGAGCAATACTTCCCTCTTTCAGACAATCAACTTTCAATGAATCAAGAAAAAGATTGGGGGGAGGGAGTACTATTTAAGGAACCTTGTTGCCATTGTGAAAAGTTGAATGTTTTGGTTTGTTAGTGGACTGGCAATTTCTGGAAGGAGGAAAAAAATGGTGATCCAGAGTCCTCTTCCCAGTCTGGAAAAAGAATAGACTCAGCCTTCTTGAAGACAAGTGGGAAGCTTGCAGGTTGCATGTTTGCAATAACTTTTATTTGAAAGACTATCAGCCAACCCAGGGAGAACTGAGTAAGGGGAAATTTAAAGAGCCTACTTGAAAGAGTGATTTAAGGTTATGAGCCTGCTATACAATCCCAGTTTCATTAGTAGTTCAAACACCTCTATAAAAAACAATGCATTTCAGTGGATCTGTCCTCTGTGAACGTCTTCTGCTGACCAGAGGCAGGACTGCTGAGAACATTTGCTGCTGAGTTCAGAAACTTATGCTGTGATGCACTGTACCATCACAGCTCTGAAGGTGCTGCCAAAATTTTCTCATTTACCCCCATCTCACTTATTAGGGTTATGCTCCTAAGCCTACAAAATAGCCCACAGAATCTAAACCTGCTGATACCCTAGGTTTTCTGAGGTTGTAAATGTTAATGGGACTTGAAGGTGCATGAGAGAGACTGCTGGGGCCATATCCCTTAAATCAGCAGTGGCACTCAGCAACACCTAGGCTAAGTACATTGAAAAAGCTTGAGTCTGAATTGATTCAATCTTTGCATGTTAGTCTAAGCTGTGTAGATTAAACAGATAAGCAACTGAACAGACATTTACTTTTGATTCTGGAAATATGGACAGATGCCTAGAGTGGCCCAGGCCAGAAGCTGGTTTGGGGCGGGGGGAGGGCTAGAGCACCTCTCCCTGCTCTGCTGGAGCAGACAACTTGGGCCAAGTCTAGTCCACCCACAGTGTGAGGCTGAGGGAATGTGAGTTAACTTGAATCTGGAGGGGATCTGGGACAGTAGTTCAATAAACTGATTTAATCTAAATCAGTTAAGTTTGATACTACATCCTTCCAGGTTTATCTTAAATAGGTTTTGACCATTTTGAAATTGGTTTATATGCATTGTACTTCTGTTGTGTTACAGATTTGAACCAGTTTCCAATAGCTTATACTGGTGTATGTGGAACTTCTATCCCTGGTGATACCACTAATGTGGTGTCTACATTACAATATCTACAGCCTATATAGGATCACCTGAATTAGTTTCATACTAAGAGGCTTGGGTTCTGCTGGTATAGTTTTAGTGCTGGGTCCTGCTGCTGTTCAGTGTGGACTACCTGCTAAATAATATCAAGTTTCTCAAGCATGTTTTTTAGCCTGTGTTGAAGTCAGTACTGTGCGGCTGATAGCATCCAACTTCGCTAGTTTAAAGCTAGCTTTGGTATGCCTATCAAGCATTGTTGCAGCCACTGCAACGTAGACTCTGTATGTTCTTGCAGGATGATAGGCTTGCTAAGGAAATCCCACTAAGAAAGGCCATTGAAAGAATTATTAAATTATTTAAAAGCCAAATCTAACTCCTAACTTGTGCCATTATCCCTCTTCCAAAGGAGAATGTGTCTTTGTTAAAGGCTAGCAGTTGCCTGGGCCTCAGAGGCTAGCTTCCCAGTGGACAAAAATAAGTAATGAAGGGTCTTACTAGCTTCAAAATAAAAACTAGTTTCTCTGTACACATACACTAGTTCTGGGTTAAGGGGGATCACATGGGGCATTTATACATATACTTTTTTGTCCCGTGATGTGCCAGAGATCCACCGCTTTGGAGCAGACTCAATTAATCAAGTCTGCTCCGCATGCAAACTGATGCAAACTGCACTGCACACAGTTGTATAAGGGGCAAAATACATGTCAGCACACTAAAAATGGCAGCAGTGTTCTTCTGAAATAAAACACCTTTTATGTGTCTTAGTTCAAAAGCGTGCCACTGCCATTTTCTCGGTACTGATGCACATTTCACTATTTATACAACTGAAAGTATCTCAGCACTGGGCGCTTTTCAACATGCCTGGAACCACGGTGCTTGCACATGTAAAAATGACCATGGTTTGTAGAACAATTAGTATTTCTCCAGAATCTCAGCCTAACATCAATTCTTAGGTCTCAGAGAGCCACACTGGTCTAAGAACAGAATCAAATTGGAGACCAAGCTAAAGAACAAATTTGTACTCCTTGCACTGCTGCCTCACTCCAGAGCCTTACATAATACAGCATTGCACAGATTTACCAAAGCTGAGCAGGAAAAAGAACATGCAAGGCTGTGAGTATCCATAGTGCCTGGTGACACTTGGTTCAATATGCAATTTCATATTTATGCTCTGGACTTACAATTTAAAACTCGTTGCACAACTACATAGTCCATTAAACAGGATGTTCCAGTCAATATCAAGAAATTGCTGGGGTTCCATCTCAGAAGACCTACACAGGAGCATGGCAGAGTTCTATGCAAACTCTTTATTGATACTGGTAGGATGTATATTTGTGTATCAGAGTCCCACCCTGTATTCATTATACCTTCAAAGCTTCCTTAGTATCAAGAGTTATTTTAGGTGTGTCAGGAAGGTACCAACTACTTAAGGGTGAATTGGTTATAAAATATGCTGTCTCACCTGTTCCCTACCTTTAATGCATACCTCCTTTCAAGGCCAGATTATGTTACATTGAAGATCTTCTAGCATGGGAATACTGTACAGTCCACCATTCACCCCTTCTCTGCTGTCACCCCCAACATAATTTAAGAGTGGTTGCTGTTTACCTGCAGTAACCAATACAAAGTCTGAGTTGGAAAAAAAAAAAAAACTAGCTTGCTGCCTACCTTTTGTTACTACAGACTACAACAGATCACTTTCTTCCCCAGTGACAGATGACATTTAGCCTATAAGCCTTTATAACCTACATGATAATAAAATGGGGTTACATTTTTTGAGTTAAATTGATAACATGACCAAATCGATTTCATTAGTGTATCTGTCATATTTGCTGTTAATGATGGCTAACAGTGGAATAGAAACTGACAACAATCCCTGAAAAACTGTGCAGATCAAAATTATATTATACTGGCATTCATGAATTTTAATACCCTTTTTTATCATAGGTTTTTTTGAACTCCTTTTTTAAAATTCTAAGCTCACAAGAAGAGAATTAAACTTTCTACACCTGTCTCAGCTGCTATTATTTCTATTGTTACAAGTTAATAGGCTTGAGAATGGAAGACATTTCCACTAACTAAAACAAAAAAGGCCTTGCTGAGAGTCTCTTGTGAGTGCTTATAAGAGAATGGATGAATCTCTGCTGCTCAAATGTTGACATCAGAGTCATTTCTCTTGAATGACTTGAGAGCTTTAGGACACCCAAATTGCTGTTTAGAAGACTGTTTGTGGAAGATGTCATTTGTATTAATAGACTTTGGGGTATATTCTCCTCTTGTGCATAACTCCCTTTAATACTAATGGAGGTTCTGCAAGAATCAAAAGGAGAATATAGGTATCTGACTGTCATGAATCATCATAGCTTTATAATCCCATTAGCAGAACTTAAATGTATGCGAGTTAGAAGTATTATGTAGGTAATGAAATACTCAACACTGAGTTACAATTTAGAACATCAAAATAGTCCTAGGTAATGTGATAACTCGACCTGCCTGATACTTGAAAATGCAGCAGAAGTTGGTATACATATTGTATAGAACTATGAGACCTTTATCCTCTCCTCCTTCAAAGCCCGTGGTATGACCCACTTATTAAGTTACACTGACTGAAAATAGGCTGATTGTTAATGGATAGGCTGGGGCGTTGATATAAATATGTGTTTACCTATATTAAAAATGTGCGCATAGATGTAATATGCACACAAAATGTGTCTGTGTATATCTACGTGTATTGTGCCTGTTTAGAGTTTAATCAATGAACAAAAGGAACACTGGGACAAGTGTTGCACTTTAAAGGGGCACAATCCATAGACACATATGTAAGTGTGTAATTACCATGGTAATTTTAATCTCGCTATCTGACAAGAATAGCAGTGAAGATGCAGCAGCACATATATGCTGCACCTATAAGAGCCCAGTAGAGTCTTTGGGTACTTATTCAAGTAGCTAGCTCACATGGAGACCTGTATTATTTTGTTTTATCTGATACTGCTAATCTTAATAAATTACAGTTCCCATTGCAATGTAGATATACTCTTTGGATCAAGTCTTTTGTCTTACTTTACATATGGATGATGTGTAGTACACATTTAAACATTGTTTGGTATTCAGCATCACTTTGGCAGTGGGCTTTACTCAAGATTAAATCAAATTACTGCATATTAAGCATCACCATCTACATGTGCAGACACTTACTGCACAGTAATTTGTTCTAATCATGAATAAATTTGCTACCTGTATATACAAGTAGCAGTTTTACTCCAGAGTAATTACTGCACAGCATGGCATGTGTAGACAGCCTACTGAGAGCAAGTGTCCTCCCTGTCAGCTGGGCAGCAGGGGGCAGGAGATTGCTCTTTGCCACTGGGAGCTGCCTGCTGCTGGGGTGGGATCTACCACCAGATCCCAGGTTGGTGTCAGTGTCTCTGTGCCCCAGCAGCAGGGAGCTCCCAACCCACTCTCCACCATAATGGAGTGGGGCCTGGGAGATTCTTATCTCCCAGTCCTAGATCTGCAATCAGGGAGTGAGGAATGGGAGTTCCCTGCTGCTGGGGCATAGGGACATTGTCCCTGCCCAGGCTCTGGTTACAGAGCCCACTGTGGCAGCAGACAACTCCCTGGGGCAGAGAGCTCTCTCTCATCCCCTGCCAGGGGACAGCTGTTTCTTGGCCCCATGCTCTTTGCCAGCCCCTCAGCTGGCACCTAGGAGGAGTCTAGAGCTCCCCTTGGCTGCTCCAGGGGGCCAGTACAGGGCTGGCATGGACTGGAGCAGACTGCTGCCATTCGCAGCAACCCTGCTCCTACTTCCTTGCATGTATAGATATGCCTGCCCAGGATGGGTTTACTCTACAGTAAATTACTTTAAAGTAAACCCACCCCAGAGCATTTGCATGTGTAAACATGCCCAGTGGATGCATCTGCATGAGACACTGTGTTGCTGTAGCAATGAACTACGGCGACATAGTGCTGGTGGGCACAAACCATGACTTGATGCTCCTGCGCAGTAGTAACAAGGTACGGTGTAGTAGCTCATTGCTGCTGTGTAGTAGGCTTGGAAATGACCCGTACAGCACTAGGACCATGCAGTAACAACTTTGCAGTCAGGAGCACGTGTAGACGTACCCAGTATGAAGTTCCTTAGCAGGGGTGACAAACCCTTGATACGAGGGTAACAGTCTTTCAGTAAAAGATGAGTAGGCATCTAGTGTGAAGTAAAGAAAAGCAAAGAAATATAGGGAGAGTTGGTAAAAGGGCAACAGTGGCCATGTCTATATGAGTCACTGACTGCACAGTTGTTACTGCACAGTCATTTAGTACTTGCATACATAAATACTAAATGACTGTGCAGTGACCAGTGTAACTTTGCAGTAGTCCCCACATGGTTTCTTGGTGATTCTAACTGTGCAGTAGCTTGTTACTACTGCGTAGTAACGTTGCATCATGTTTTGTGCCATGAGACGCTACTACGCTATAGTAACGAGCTACTGTGCAGTTAGTGTCTCATGTAGACGAGGCCAGTGTGAAGAGAATAAGATCTTTGTTGCATAATTTCTAGCACACATATGGCCCCTCAGGCCCTAAATTAAATCGGTGACATGATACGTTCTGCAGTGAGATCAGGAACAATGCACACACCCAACTGTGAATATCCACCAGGGCAGTAGCTTGATTTTTGTATTTTTAGACAATCTGGATACTTTTCCCCAGTGTTAATTGTGAACAATATTACCTGTAAAGCTTCACAAGAGCATATGCTATTCTACTCCCAGGGAATAAACTGGTATCCTCCTTCCCTCACAGAATTCCTTGACAGTTGTAGTACAGTGGGCAAAATCTGTAGTGTGAGAAGTTTTACAAGCATAGACTTTCTAAGGGGTATTCCAGTGATTTCCAATCCAATGTTCCCTATGTAATTATCCTCTCTTGCCCCCAAATGAATCAAGATTACATCCACTGTGAAGTCTACTGCATCTTGATTCACTTCCTGCAGTTTTCCATTTTGTTTAAGCTTCTATTCATTCTATTGTGTGTCATTTCCCACTTTAAGGTCATGAGTATCCTCTTATGGGATTCAAATTAAGATAGGGTCCTTAACAAGAAGAAAAGCAAAAGAAGTTAAATATTGTCATCTTATTATCCAGATGCCTACTGTAGGCTATAGCAGTCTTAAGGTATTATAGTGCTGCCTATCACTATATTCTGATCATATTCCATGGAAAAGTAATAGCAATAATAAGGTTTTTCACAAACACTAGAAAATCTTTGGAACCTCTCACTTTTACTGGTAACATGTCTACTTTGGATAGAGGGTTTTTGATTTGTTTTGTTTTATCTTTATTAAATCCTTTTTAAATTTGTGACGTGGTTAACAATTCTGTATATAAGATATCAATGTGATAAGTCCTGTTTTTATGGCAGAAAGGTCTCTTCAATAAAGGATGGTCTTGCAGCTTTTTGTGCAGGCTCTTGATTCACTTAATCACTAGATATTTGTTCTGTAGCTCCCTTGAAACAAGAATGTTTTGCCTCCATCTCTCATATACACATCTTAGACTGTGATCTGCACTAATGCATAAGACTGCAACTATTTTACTATAATAGCAAGAAAAAAGATACAATTATACATTACAACCCTTTGCAGATTGAATGTCAGTGCACATTGAAACTAATCTAGAAAGCCTGCCTTGCTTCCTGACAAAATGGCTGCTGGAGCCTGGCTATTGCACCCGATGTTGCACTCCTTTGCTTTCAGAGTGTTCTCTTTACATTGTAATATAGCTTAGTCTTAAATCCACTCCCACTCCCCCAATCATCTGGTTGTTACCAATATCCTATATCTTGAGGGGACTAAAGTAAAACCAGCAGCTGTGGTATAACAAAAGGATCTGACTAGGGGCATATAGCTACCCCCATTAGTTCATACACACAGAAAATGTGAATGTCTTTACTCTGAAACACAAACCTTAAAATGTGTAATTTTCCTTACAAAAGTTTCCTTTGCCATATTTTCTTCAGAGACATACTAGTGAATTTCCTTCCTATTAAATTCAAAGGGGTTTTAAGTAAAAGATGTGATGCGCAAGGATACTTTGAAGCACTTTGCAGCATTATTATAAATGTCTATAATATACATAAACTACAACAGCTCAGTTCAACTAACATTTTAAAACATACACAGATATTAAATCTGCCATTTGATCCATTGCTATGATAAGACAGTAGCATTGTTTACAGTCTAAATCTAATTAAAGAGTATTCAGGAATGAGAAAGAAATCAATATCTTATATGTTTTTTTCCAGCTGCTCTTCTCATCATTGCTAACATGGCAGAGAAAATGCCAATACTTTGATATCATACATGTGCTTTGTTGAATTTGCAGTGATAGTCACAAGGTCAGTTGTGACAGAATATACTCAAAATCCCCAACAAAGTCTTCAATTAATAGCTGGTTATCAGACAGCATAATCAAAGCCTGCAGGCAAATATCAATGTATACCAAAGTCTAACTGCAGGGTCTCTTTGAACTAAATATATATTTTATTTTAACCATAGAATCATCATCTGATTATCTCAAATGCTTGACAATTCTCAGGTTAAATACTTGTTGGATTTTTATTGTTCTGTTGAAAGCCCTGTCTAGAACCTGTCAGTTTTAGAAATAATTTTCTGTTAATCTGATATAGTGATAGATCAGGGCGGTTTTTACGGAGATCTTTTCATAAAATAGGCACTTGGCTGAAAATAAAAGGATGCAATTGATAAACTTGTTGTTGCCACAAAGTTATCAACTAAGTGGAAAGCTTTGTTTTCCACTTTCAGGCCATTTCCCCCCATGCAGTAGATCATCTTAGGACCTGTTGGTCTTGCCTTTTTACCTATGAATATACAGTGTGTGTTAACTCTTGTTAGGCAGTCAAAGAGGTTAATTACAGTACTATGTTAGATAAAATGGTCTGTCTTACACTGATGTAACTTTATGAACTTTAGTATAATTACTCCCTATTTTACTACAGTCCTTCAAAAAACCAGTGGCCATGTACATGCAATTAGTTTCTCTTGGGAGAGTCACTGGTGTTCCAGAAGAAACCACAAGTGTACCGATGTGCAGGATTTCTTTCCCAAAGAAAAATGGCTGTTCCAGGAGAAAAATAACCCAGGAATGATCAGGGTTAAATCAATTCCAGGAGAGTTTCTTCTTGGAGAGTGAATGTCTATACACATACTCTTGTGAGAGAAGCCACAGCACAGTTGTCCAGCATCCCAGGGTGCTTTGCTCCCACCTCCTTTTGGGAGACAGTGGGTGCATCTACACATTCATTAATGTGCTGTGTATTAAGTTTAGTACCTCTAATATGAGGTACTACATAAAGGTGCATTAGTTTAGTGAAAAGAAATGCATTTTTAGTGACGCTTAATGCACAGTAGACTAATTCAACAGCACATTAGTGTATTAGCACTGTTTTTGCTGTGACACTTTAATGCACAGTAGAATAGGCTACTGAACATTAAAAACATGTGCAGACATGCCTAGTGCATTCCTTTCTGAACTCTGATGTTCATTTGGAACAGGGAGCAGAACACACCCTCTTTACAACCCTACGTTGTGCTGCAGAGAAACATAGGCTGACTCTGAGCAGTCTGGGTTAGTCAATCAGGTCTGCCGTGTGGACTTCTGCCATCTATCCATAGGCAAATGGAGAAAGTCTGCAGAGCACACTTAGATGTGTACACAGGGCTCCCCTGGCTGTACAGTGTTATCACTGCAGGCTTTCTGCCCTTCAGGGGCTTAGTATTTGAATATCTGTACAGGCATCCCCGAGAAGCTTTTTCTACCAGGAAAACAACCCAGGGAGAATTATCCCAGAACATTTGAATGTGTGTGCACAGTCTAAACCAAACACCTCTAAACTATTAAGTAAGGGGTGAAATCTTGGCCCCACTAAAGATTACAGGACTTTTTCCATTTGAATGAAGCAAGGATCTTATCCTGGCCTTTTCATCAGGTACTGGATATAGCAGGGCACTGGGGTGCTCCTGCTCCTTTAAGGTAGCAAACAACCTGTGAGGCTCCTTGTAGTTGGTGCAGGGGTTTAATGAGAAGCTCACCTGACCAGAAGAGGACTCTAGCTGAAGTTATATAATCTCAGAGCCTGAACCAGTCAGGAAGACTCTCTGTGGCAGCCATGAAGTGAGATGCTCCTGGCAGCAGGGCTCCAGAAGGGACTGGAGTTTATATAAAGAACCCTGAAGGCCTGGGAACAGAGGAAGGTTATGTGGGCAAAGGGAGAGAGAGCTTAACAGGCAAGTGGCATTTGTTATATTTTGAACCCGCAGAGAGCCTGAGGGCAGAGATACTTCCTTTTTATTTGAGTGGTGCTGGTGATTTAGCCATGAGCCCTGGGGCAGCAAACTCGAGGCCTGCTTAGAGAGTGGGCAACCCCAGAGCACACAGACTGAGAGTGGGACCCAGTAAGGGGTTGAGGAGCCTATGGAAAGGCTGAGACCTGGATCAGAGGGCCCAGGTGCCCAGGGAAGGACTGAGCTGGGCTGAAGTCCACAAGCCCAGAAGGCGGTAAGGCGGACCTGAAGGTTCCTGAGCTTGGAGAAGGGCTGCATTCAGGACCAGGGGTCTGAGAGCCCAGAGGAAGGGCTTTGTGTAGGACTGGGGGTCTGAGAGCCCAGCCAGGGGATCAATGCTAGCTGCCTCACTAGTGGATCAGGGCAGGGGGCTGGGACCTGCCCCTCCCGCTGCAGCTCTTTCCAAGTCCCTACCCAAATTGGGGAACTCAGGCCAGGACCTCCCTGCTGCCAGGGTGGGGGGATGTTGTCTCTGCCCGAGGTCCAGTAACAGAGCCCGTCCCAGCAGCACGCAGCCCTCTGGGGGCAGGGAGAAGTCTCCCAGCCCCCACCAAGAGACAGCCCCTGGGCTAGTACCCAGAGGGAGTCTAGAGTTCCTCTTGGCTGCTGCAGGGGACTGGTACAGGGCCAGAGGGGGTGGGAGAAGACTTCTGCCAGTTGTAGCAGATCTGCTCTTGCATTCCCGGGGTGTTATTTGAAACTAGAGTAATTTACTTACCCTGCAGCATTCGTATGTGTAAATGCATCCTCTGAATAAAAACAGACATTGCATTTGAGACAGTTCTGATTGACCCATCAAAACCTAAGACTTGTAAAGCCCTTTACATATGCAGCTTCTCCCTGGAATGAATGGCAGTTAGCTCAAATTAGCTGTGATTGTCCTGGGGGAAGGGGAAAGTGTTATCTCAAATACTTCACTGGTAAATAAAGTGGGACAATGGGCTGTAGGCCCTGGAATAGTAGAAGGCTTTGTCACAGGAGAAATCCAAGGTCTATTTTTTTTTAATCCTGTGTAACTGCCACCCAGCACTGTCTGTCATCACTAATAACTTATTTTAGATTTCTATGGTAAACTGTCCATGAAAGTTTTTTTTTTTTTTTTTATAAAAGATAAGGTGAGGATCAATGAATAGGTATAGAAAGATGAGGGCACATGGAAAATTAATCAGTCTACTTCCATAGTAAGGGTACCATTTACCCATGAAATTTTAATTGATATGAAATAATAAAATGGACCATTTGTCTTTATTTTCTTGTAATCTTGGACTTCAACAAAAATCTTTTAGCAACTTATTTGTAACTTAAGTGATCGAAAGTAAAGTATTCTAGTAAATGGTTTAGGTGACTTATTGGTGTTTTCTCTCTACTGAGTATTTTCATTTTTCATGATGTCCAAGTCAAGCACATTATCTGGGAGAAGATATGCCTTTTTGTTATGTCCTCTCTTGCCATTTCCTCAAAAATAGGTGAATGCCTCTGTTTCTGGAATAAGTATATAACATATACTGACAAATTTTAATCTTCCAAGCAGCATTCTTATAATTAAAAATGCCAAGCTGTGTTTTAAAATTATTGAGCCAAATCCTTAGCTAGTGTAAGCAGATGTAGCCAGGAGCAGAAAACTATATTTTATCAGTTGTCTTAATCAATAGAGTTTTTTGTATTTACATCAGTTCAGTGACCTAGTGTATTGGTTTTTAACCAACTTTTACAGTTACAATCTGTGACAGAGTAAAATGCTTGCTTACTATACCAGGATATCTAACTTGACTTGAAAATTGATGGCATCTTTATATACTTAAAAACCTGACACATCAGGAGGAAGAAACTTTGAGCCTGATGGAACTATGGGCTAATACACTTTTACACACTAGTGTAATTCTTTTTATTTTAGTGGCGTTAAATTGGTGTAAAGCTATGAAGTTATGCAATAGGGAAAGAAGAACAGTAAGTTGTATCCATTATAGCATATGGTACAATTATGAGAAAAATTATTCAAGATTATTGGCAGAGGAAAGTATAATACAAACAATAAACAATGTGGTTTTAAAAATGACTACAATAAAGAATATGTATAAGTGCAGTTGTAATGATTGCAACCCCTGACATTATAAAGGTCATAAAAAAGCGATGGACTATTATTTCAGCTGGAGGGCCACTTAATGATTTTCGGTGAGATGTCAAGGGCTGCATGGGAGCCCCTTCCCTTGACAAGTGCACTTCCACCTGGTCACCATCTTGGTACCAGAAGTCCTGCCCCTAACCCTTGACTTCTGCCACCAGAAGATCTTCCCATTGTCATCCCCCCTACCCCCTGGAAGTACTGATTTTGGAAGAGGAGGGTTGCCATCTTGGAACTAGAAAAAAAAATCATACACTAAAAGTTAAATACCTACCTACTATAGAATATTTCAATTTTATTACAAAAAATATTTTTGTCATGATTTGTGTTTACATGGTTAATATAGAGATGATTGCACAATAACTCAAAAATGAAGTCTTACTCCTCTATATTGCATGGGTGGGGTGTGGCTGGGCCTGTGTGTGTGTGTGTATGGTGGGGTGTGTGGTGTGTGTGTGGGTGGAGTTGTGAGGGAGTGTGGCTGTATGTGTGGCGGGGCAATAGGGTATGTTAGGTGTGTATGTGGGATGGTTGTGGGGACAGAATGTGGGTGTGTGGGGTTTGTGAGGGAGGGTGGAAAGCTGTGGGGACCTGAAACACTCCCCCCCAGTGTGCACAGCCCTTACAACCAGCGGCAGCAGCAGCAGTAGTAGGTGATGGGCGCTCAGGGCATTCATGCCCCATGCAGGCACTCCTTGCACTCATGATGGCAAGGAGTGCAACCAAGCTGGCTCACCTCTATCACATGGGGCTCTGTGCAGCACACAAGCAGGTCTTGGCACTTGTACGCCACTGAGGGAAGACCTGCATGATGAACTCGGCTGCATTTCCTGCCCTCTTCCATGCAGGTCCTGGGACCAAGCTGGTAATTAGGAGGCGGGGCTCCCCTCAACTTCCAGTGGAATCCCGGGACCCTCATGGTGGGGGTAGCAAAGGCAGCTGGCTTCATCATACAGGGCTTCCCTTGGTGGTGCATGAGTGCCAAGACCTTCATGTGTGCTACATGGAGCCCATGTGATAGACGTGGGCCAGGCAGGCTGCTCTCCTTACCACCATGTGCAGCACTGGCTAAAGTCAGGTGCCACTGGGTGGCAGTGCCTGTGTGGGGTATGAGGGCCCTGAGCACCCACCACCTGCTACTGCTGCTGGTGATGGCTGGTCCACCCCCCATGGGGGGAGTGTGTGTACTCACAGCTCCCCACCCTTCCTCGCACTCACAACTTGTCCAGCCAGGCGTCATGCTGCACCAGCACCATACTCTGTGCTCCGGCCCAGCTGCAGCTCCACTTGCTTCCTCACATTGCTTCCCTACTTGGTGCCCAGAGTAAGTGGGACACCAGGAAAGCTGAGCATGTCCTTTAGCTGCTGCAGCAGTGGCAGTAGCAGCCCCACCTGGAAGCTGGGTACAATTAGTTGGTGGGCACCCACAGACTGAATGAAATTGCCTGGTGGGCCACATGTGGCCTGCAAACTATGTTTTGCCCATCCCTATCGCACCCAGAGGGTGGTAGTGGATGGGTCCTTCTCGAC
>NW_017729008.1:6048021-6051448 GCF_001723915.1 Gavialis gangeticus | reverse complement strand
CCCTTCCGACCCTAGAAACTATGAAACTATGAAACTATCATAAGAACAAATGGAACAAAGCAAGATGAATGAAAGAGTAAATGAGATTTCCCTATCAGGTCTACAAAGCCATGTCTTAGTTTGGTTTATATCAGTCAGTCTTTGTTTCAGACCTTACTTCTGAAAGCTACTTACTTCCTGTTTTTCAAATATTTTATCCAATATTATCATTAATATTTCAGTGTTTCAGGGTTGTTGGGCGCATAAGCAAAATGAATTGCCTTGCTTTTAATTCATGACATCTTAATTGCTATAAATATGTCTTATTTTATAGCTGATCTTTCTGATTGCCCATATCTGTATTATTAAATGGATGATATACTTTGTATGAAATGTGGAAATCAATCCATGATTGTAATTTCTGTATTAAAAAAAACAAAAATTAACTTGGTAGATAAAATCTATTTAAATTCATGAAGCATCAGAGGAGATGGGTTTCCTAAAAACTAACTATCAGTCAAGTAGGTGAACTGAGGAACATAGAAAGGGAATTTTCTATCTTGAGTAAATTTCCAAAGTTCCTTACAGTGAGTCTCATCCTAATATCTCTTTTTATTTCAATACCATTGATGTAGACCAGATAGTCTTGTTTCACATGTACATCCTTTGGGCCAGCTGAGCCAACTGTAAAAATAGACATCTGTAACTTCTTGGGTCTACACCAGGGGTGCTCAACCCCCAGTGTGCAGAGCCATGTCATCTGGCCTGTGGGACTCCCCATGGGTCCAAAAATTTGGTAGCAGGAGAGAGGTGGCATTGCTTCCCTCCCCCTCCCCACCTCCATATTTCCCCATTCATAGAGATCTATAGGTCCTGTACACTGGATTGTGTGCCTGGTGTCAGCATGCAGTGATGAGCAGAGGCAGTGCTGGGCCCCAGAGCTTAATTGCAGTGTTGGGGGTGGGGGCTAGGAGGGAGTGGGTCTAGACCCCTGACACCCAATCCCAGCATGCTGGGGCAGGAAGGGCCCATCAGAGCATCCAGGGACCAATTATGGTGTGAGTGAGGGGTGCCAGACCTCTGGGGACCAATCCCAGAATGAAGGGGTGGTGCTGAGCCCCCAGGACCCAATCCCAGTGTGCTGGGGCAGGAGGAGGCTGTGCCAGGCTCCAGGTCCTGTTCCCCGTGATTGGGGCAGGGAGGGGGCCTCAGGGTGAGTGCCCTGGTGAGTTTCGCTCAATCCAGCCTGCAGAGCAGCCCCATCTGACTCATCTGGTTCACTCTCTGCACTATATAAGGGATACCCTCTTTGACATAATCATGGAAGTCATTACATAGCTTCCACTGAGACTATTCACCAGTACTGACTTAGTAAAGCATGTGCTTAACTTTAAACATACAAAAGATTCTGTTGACGTCAAAGGGACTAATGGCCTTAAAATTAATCAGTTCCTGAAGTACCTTGCTAGAGATCCTTATTCTTGATCTGGTCAGAATTTTTTTAATGAAAAATGTAAGAATATTATGAGTGTTTCAACAATATCTCCTTTGTTTCCACTTTCCAATAAGCTCTGTTTTGTCTCTGATATTATCTATCAGCTGCATACAAGTTTGAAACTTAATTTTCTCCTTAACATTGATCAGCATGTAGTTAAATGAGGTAAAGTTGTAATCTATATTGGACACATTCTGGAAAATTTACATAAGTAAAATTCAGGATCTTGATGGCAAAATTCCCACTGACTTCAATAGGGCCTGTAGTTCATCCTAGAAGATGAAATTCCCATTGCTTTCAGTAGGAGATTGATGCACACCTGTACTATTGGAAAAGATCCATATCAGTAATACAGAGACAGTATTTCATGCAATTGTTCCCACTTCCTCCCAAACCCTATTATTGAATAACAATATAAATTGGGGACTTTTGAGATGGGTAATTCTTTCACATGATCTGTTCATGCAAATAAATTAAGATGAGGTCTAAAACTGCACAGAGGTTTTGCAGTTAAACATAATTCATTGCATAGGAGAGTGTCCAGTCAAACTATGTTAATTATAAAATCCTTAAAAAACAAAATCAAAACCATTTAAAATCTCTGTGCTAGATATTAAACACCTCTGAGAAGAGAAAAATGCTGTTGGCAGTTTTCTTAATAAGTCTAGTTTGGTTAATTATTGCCTGAAGCATTTCTGAACTAATTATTTACCCCCAAAGGGGACTCCACATTTTCAGCATAAAAGTGCCAGATATTGATTTTCTTTAATTGACAAGGTACAGTAGTAGACAGACCACACAGAGCTGAAGGTTAAGCCGTTCATAGAAAGTGATAGCCAGGCCCTACAGTTTCACACAATGCATCAATGTGAAAGAGACCCAGGCCCTGAAACTGCACTTTCAGGGAAGAGGATTATTTGTCTCTGTCATCTGGCCTTTATGGTTCATTTAACATGTTAAATAGCCAGTATAAATGAACTGTGTTTAATAGTTGCACATCTCCTAAGTCAAAGACTGTTTTCCTGTTCAACAAGGGAACAAGAGTATTTTAACTGCTTTCTCAAGAAGAATAGTATCACACAGTGAGTAACAAAAATGACATCCTGCTATTCTTCAAACTTTTTTTTTTAATTAGTCTCTTTCACATTTTTTTCAAAAGCAAAAAAGTTGAATCGATTTTGGTGTAAAAAGAGCTACACTTACAAAATGCCCATAGGCTGCACGTGTTGTCACTTTGAGGTGTGTTTATCTGTCTGTTTGTAAAAGAATGCATAGAGACATATAGATGAATACACACCAAAATGTGTTTGCATACATCATGGACAGAAATGTGCATCCGTATATAAAATGGCTGATATGCTGGTTCTGATGAAGTCAATAGAATCTTTGATATTGGCTTCATTGCTCCAGGATTTCACCAACTATACACAGAGAAAATGTGTATCTGTGTGGACTGATATGAAGGTTTTATGGGCATGAGTTTGGGATGACTGCATCATTTAGGAATGACATTGCTGCAGTGCTATGCAAGTCATCCTGAAATTTATAGTACCTCATATCATGTATAAAGTGTGTGGATGCTTGCCAGTCTGGTTAAAGCTACTGATTTCTATTACAATATATAGATGATAAGTAATAATAATGATGATATAGTCTTATCCCTTTAACATATTAATCTTCATAACTGCTGTTAGCTCAGTTCACTTACACTTTTAAAAATCTTCCTTGATCTACCCCTTCCTTTTCTACCCTTTCAACCACTACCTGGAAAACCCACAGGACAAAGCATAGCACAAAAGGAAAGAATCAGAAATAAAGTTGCTCCTGCTTAATTTTTGTTTAATTCATTTTGATTTCTACTTGTTGCACAACTTTTTCCCTATTCTTGTGTCCCCATATACCTTGTCCCCCTCCTTTCGATCCCCACTTCATTAAATCCCTGCTCAGTCTCCT
>NW_017729008.1:6042778-6048010 GCF_001723915.1 Gavialis gangeticus | reverse complement strand
ATCCAGTCCAGTTCAACCCAGTCCAACCCAACCCAACCCATCCCAACCTTCTCCTTCATATGAATACATGTTCTCCCTTCTCTGCATACTGTCTCTCCTTTTGCATTTATTACCTTTTACCTACAATCAGTTAACTCTACCAACATAGCCTCAAATACTCGGTCATACGCATTCTAACTGTCCATTTAGCCACCAACCCAGTCACTAAAATATAAGTATCTTACTGGGTTGGGTTGCATTCAAGTCAAAAATCCACATCAGCTGAACTATACAGTGCTTCTGTCTCTCAAAGGAAGAGAGATAAGACGTACAGAACGCATAATGTTCAGAGACTATGGTAGACAGCATTATGAAAAATGCCTATAAAATAACCAATCAGCAAAACTGCAGTATGATATATTTTAGTGTTGCATCTGAAATGGCACATTAAAATGATATATTTCACAGAATAACTTATTTAAAAAAATGATTAATTCATTATCATTGTCTCTTTTTCAGCTTTGTGAAGTTGTTCAATTATTTGTTTTTCCCTTCATGTAAGAGTGAAATCCATTAAGGAGATTAATATCTCAAGTTATTAACTATACTAATGGGTTTTTCCCCCCTGAAATTTTTGTCTTTCATTGTAGTACTTTCACTAATGGGATCACAGGTTTGCTTTGATATGGAAAGGACTGCTGAATAAAGACTATGCACCTGAAACAGAAAGCTTTAAACAAGAATATAGTTTCTATGATGTTGCCCCTCAAATTGAGGTAGTAAAGCTCCAAACCCAAATTTTTAAGTTTATAGCCTCTCTCAAAAGTCATGAAAATAGAACAGCGCTACTGTAAATTCTGCTCCTTTTCATGATGGGTGCTGGTGTAGAAAGAACTAATGGTATAGTTGTCTATCCTAGTGGAAGTTTGTAAAAGTGGCTTAATTACGCACAGTTTGAACCAACCCTCCCCTTCCCCCCAAAAACCCTGAAGGCCCATTTTGAATAGCTTTGGATTTGGGTCCAATTTCAACTTTGGTCCATCTTTATTTAAAGTGTGTGCATTCCTATACATAGAGACTACAGTATCTTGGAAAATGTTGCAACATCAAAAGTTGAGTCTCTTTAGTGATACACACTAGTGTCTTTGAAATTTGTTTCACTGCTTCTTGAAGACTAAATTAGAAGCTATAAAATGGCTGTTAAGTGTCTCTCACATGTTTATTGGCTTCTGAGGATCTGCAGTGTTTTTTAGAGGACCATTGGTGGCATGACAAAATGGACTTCTGAGTCTCTGATTCACTCTACAAACAGTATGAATCTCCTTTTTTTAAAAGCTGTTTAAATTCAAGGAAAGTTCAGGGTTTTTTTTAAGTTATTCAAGCCTGTTGATTGCAATTCTCTTTCAATGAGGTACCCAATGTATTCACTTACAATACCAGGATTAAGAATTAGACACGCTCCTTTACTAAATGCTCATATACTTGCAGAGAGATTATTCTCATACAAAGGATTATTCATATACCACTGTAGTAAAGGTGTTTTATATGGCTCTCAACCAATAACACTTGAAGTAGCCTCATGAACTTTAGTATGAAATTGACCCATCAAGGTCCCATTTGAGTTCTATCTGTTATTTCTTTCTAAAGACTTTTTTTACAATATTTGCTGTATAACCCAATTGACTAGATCTTAGAAAAACATTCAAATGATCAGATGTATATTTTAATACATTAAATTCAAGTTGAAAATGTAGGTAATTACCAGTGGTTTCAAATCTATAAGCTACATATCTATAGTAAATCTGGTTTGTTCTTTTCATGTGGCATAAAACGATGGAGTTGAAGGGGGCATTACATCAGCTTTGGCTGTTCATTTTGGAAAATCATGGTAAGAAACCTGAACAATCACATTAGAAAGTCAGTAATTCAGGGAGAGACCTGGAAGAAAGCTAATGTGTGTAGCTAAACAGTTTCTTAGTGAAGTCCACCATTAGTCTGATGCCTTTGTATAAGGAATTTAAAACAAACAAACCAACAGAAAACCATAACTTTTGGACTGTTAGAAATTGCCTTTCAAAGGAAGTCTTTTCTCCACTGGTTGGAATATTGCATATTCTGGAAGGATGTTCTGTGTCTTTCCCTATTCTCATGCTAAGTTGCTGTAGGTACAGTCTAAACAGCTTTAATTTAGAAGACAGAATGACAATATTTTTTTGAACAACCAACAGATCTAGCATTACTGGCTGGCATTCAGCAAAATGATTTGTAAAAAACCCATACTAAATTGAGGAAATCATTAGCTGCTTATGAACAGTTTGAGAGCAAAAAAAGATGCAAAGTTTGAATAAATAATCACAATTATTCATAAGCTCTATACATGAATGTCTGAAGATATAATTCTCTCCACCCCTCAAAGATTCTGATTGCACTTTTCGGAAATATTAAGAACCAGAACCACAGCTGAACTAAATCAGCATTTCTCCCCCAAAGTCAAGTTATCCTAATGAAAGGTCTGGATTGTAAAATGTCTTTTTCTGAGGAATGTCTGTGTGGTCTCTTCCAAACTATTTAGATATTGCCTTTTTTATTTCAGTCTCTTTAACAATCTTCCTTATACTTTTTCCAGCAGTCTCTTCCTTACTTCCCTCCAAACAATCTTGTCCTGTTAATCTAAGTATTTTCTGCTTGTTCACAATTTAAATAATATGAAAGGCTCCTCAGAGGTGTCCTCTCCCCAGTGATTACAAAAATCTTTCTTTCCCACAAATTCTCTTCTTGGTGGAATCTTTTCAAGCATTTCAAATCATTAAAATTTAAAAAAGCTGAAGGGGTTGGACATTTCATGTAATCAAAGCTGCTTTTGTTCTAGAAATTGCATTCTCAGGAATAATCAATAGGCTTTAAAATCTCTATACAACTGTAAGTCAATGCTAATTAAAAACCAGGTTTATTTTAACTGACAACACGTAACTGAGTCACCTCACTATTTCTGGCTAGTCTTCTATTTATTTTAGGTCCTTTGGTTTTGCTACTGTTATTAAAACAATAGTGCAAAATAAATAAGTTATATTTTGATTAGATGCTATCTCTTTAAAGACAGGAACTTATTTTCTTCCTGGCATCTGGAATGTCTAAAAAATCCATAACAAAACTATAATACTAGTGATTTTTTCTTTCAGCACTAGGTGGAGTTATATCAACTCTGTAAGTCTATTCCCATGAGTCTTATGCATTTTCTAGTCTCCTTCCAGCTTTCTTACATGGGCCACATAAGAAGTTCCAAAGCATGTACTAAGTAATCCTTGAAATCCTAGAGGCAATCAAGGTACTGGAATTGCATCCTACCAATACCTATTAGACAAATAGATTATAGTAAAACAGCTGAACCAAAAGTACAGACAGAACTATGAGGATTCCTTTTAATTGATTTGGGACTTTGTATTCTAATACTTTGCATTTCCTTATCTAAATATTAGGAATCTCATGAATAATATCCTTTGATGGAGGCTTTTTCTTGAAGGGAAGGCTTACAGAAAATATGTTTACTCAATAATTTTCATGCTTTTAGGCATACTAATGTATTGTATGTATTGTGTTTTTTTTTTAATTCAGTTATGATCTGAACCAGAAATCTAGATTGTAATATACCAAAATTCTATGGAAATTAGGATTTGGGATCCACAGCTGATTTTGTTTCTCATCTCCTGCCTCTATATAGAATTGAACCAATAAACCTAGATAGACTGAACAGAGAGAGATTTTAGGGCACTGTGCTATACTTGTGCTATATTTTGTCATACTGAATCAGTTCTTCTACTGTTCTCATCACTGTAGTATATAACAAGGTCTTGAAGTTCATTATCTGATAATAAGTGGTATTGCTTACAAAGGTGCTGGTTGCTTTTCATCATCTCTTTGGATGAAGATTCTTTGCAAATGAGTGTTGCATTCTCATAGAATGCATTTTTATATGTAGGTAGTAGGTACATTTTGGCATATTTTTATTATAGAGAGCTAAGTCTGTTACAAACATGGGAATAAATAATACTACAGCCCTGGCCCCAAGAAAACTCTCTGCCTCCTAGCTTGGTGAGCTTTACCCTTGCTGTGGAAAGTCTCACTGAGATTGCAGAGCAGAATTTGTCCATGGCCTTCATTTAATCTTTCAGATATGAGAGCACATGCCATATAATAATGGCTGGTGGACTGAACAGAGATCTTGAACTTGAATTGCCATTCTATAGGAAACTGCAGTAGAAGAGGAGAAATAAGCTTGATGTACTTGCAGTAACCAGATGTGCTGCAGTATTTTGCATTAATTAGTTTCCTAAGTACTTATAGTTTTTCATGCCCAGATATATAGTTTCATAGTTTCTAGGGTCGGAAGGGACCTGAGAAGATCATCTAGTCCGACCCCCTGCCATGGCAGGAAAGAGTACTGGGGTCAAACGACCCCAGCAAGGTGTTCATCCAACCTCCTCTTAAAAACCCCCAGGGTAGGAGCCTGCACCACTCCTCTTGGAAGTTGGTTCCAGATCCTAGCCACCCTGACCGTGAAGTAGCGCCTCCTGATATCTAACCTAAACCTACCCTCTGCCAGCTTGTGACCGTTATTCCTGCTCACTCCTGGTGGTGCTCGGGGGAACAGTGACTCCCCCAGTGCCTGTTGGTCCCCTCTGACTAGTTTATAACAGGCCACAAGATCCCCCCTCAGCCTTCTCTTGTGGAGGCTGAACAGGTTCAGGTCCCGTAGCCTCTCCTCATAAGGCCTTCCCTGCTGTCCCCTGATCATGCGAGTGGCCCTCCTCTGGACCCTCTCCATGCTGTCCACATCCCTCTTGAAGTGTGGCGCCCAGAACTGGACACAGTACTCCAATTGCGGTCTGACCAGTGCCACATAGAGGGGGAGGATCACCTCTTTCGACCTGCTCGAGATGCATCTGTGGATGCATGACAAGGTGTGGTTGGCCTTCCTGACTGCCTCCCCACACTGCCAGCTCATGTTCATCTTGGAGTCAATAATGACTCCAAGATCCTTTTCTGCCTCCATGCTGACAAGAGGGGAGTTCTCTAACCTGTAGGTATGGTGCCGGTTGTTCCTCCCCAGGTGCATCACCTTGCACTTGTCTGTGTTGAATCCCATCCTATTCTCATCCACCCATCCTTGCAACCTGTCTAGGTCTGATTATAGCCTGTTGCTTCCTTCTAGTGTGCCCACATCCCCCCACATCTTAGTGTCATCAGCAAATTTGA
>NW_017729008.1:6030996-6037778 GCF_001723915.1 Gavialis gangeticus | reverse complement strand
TCCAGTCCCTCCAGAAGCTCCCTAACTAATTCCTCGCTAACCCTTGGCCCAGGTGTGCCTCCCCCAGGGCCCGAGGGGGGCCCAACAGGGAGGTGGTTGTTCTGGTCCCTACTTAGGAAGACGGAGGCAAAGAAATCATTAAACATATTAGCTTTGTTGTCTGGTGTGACGACCAAATTTCCCAACAATATATTGTGTTGTTCAGTTCAGTAAAGAAGGTTGCAGCTACTGACTCCAGGTCATCATCTCCTGTAACGGAATAGTGTGTTTTAAGCAAAAAGATGGAAGAAAGCATTACTTGTGGATGTGCTATGTAAGAGTTTAGCATCAATGGGGAACTGCAGAACTGTGAACTTAGTTGATCCATCAGGGCAGGTACCCATGAGCACGTACATACAGTTTGAGGCACCACAAATCCATCTGCAGCTTCACAAACTGCATGTCTTGTATACATGCATGCCTTCCTTGTTTTTGACACCAGGATCTCCCAGTGGAAAAAAACCCAAACAACCTCCCCCCCACCCCAAAAAAACAAAAAACAAACAAAAAACTCTGCTAGAAAACAAGTGGAGCAGCGCATGTGGCATCAGCATGCAAGCCTGAAACAGAACCTGGCTGGCCAGAACCATGCTCTGGTTGCTGGCCAGGCTCAATGTTTCTGGATCACTGTTGCTGCAGCCCTGAGAGGCCCATAGGATTTCAAGTAAGGCAGCTGCAGCCAGTCCAGGTGCTGGCCCCAGATTCCCCTTCCCTACCTGGGGCAACTTGCTGCATGCCAGAGCACACATGCAGGGGCATTTCCTGGGGGCAAGTAGCAGTGGCACAAATGTGTGCTGCTGTTTATTCCTGGGGAAATGCATGTTCCTGCTCGTGGGGGTGTGCCCTTAGAGTCAATGGAGACTGTACTACTATTGCACACATCACATGCTTTCTTCTGTCTAGCAGTAGCACGTTCATCTTGCTCAGGTTTAACTTCAACCAAAGTTCACTATCTTGGTTGCTGCCACTCTCAAAAAGCAGTTTAATATTTCCTCTTTTGTCTGTTACTTGTTTCCTCTGCTTAGCCATCCTCACACCTTTGAGAAAGGGAAAAGAGCACTTTCTGCCAGTATAAAGTATTCCATTTCCAAACTTAGGAATGACTTGCAAGGAGACAAGAAATGCAGGTTTGAGACCAAGGAAGCCATGGAAATATTTACAAATTAGGTTGCTACAATTTATATTGAAAAATATTTTAGGATAAAAATATCTTAAATATTTGTGACAAAAAAGGAAAAATAGCAAAAGAAAAAGCAGATATTTACATTTGCAATTATCTGCCAACACATGCACCGGACAAACTATTTTTTTAACAACAATCTTCGGCATTGTTGTGCACTCACTAAAAAAACGTGTAAGAATGGGCTGTATGAATATTAAGAACCAAAAGAATAAATACTGGCCAACTAAATTATATTTTCCCCTATTGCAAAACCATATAATTTAATCTGTAAACATGTTTTCTTGTTTGCACATAGGGTTAGACTCTTGGGCATTCCAGCACAATGCTCATTGCACCTGAGAATTGGGGGTTTATAATAAGTTGGGTTTATGTTACCTTTACATCTCACATCTTGAAAGTTGATGGACCCAGACTGACCCTGGCAAAAGTCAGAACAGCTTCAGGGATGTTCTAATTTCCACTAGTTCCCAACCAGCTGTTCCACTAGCCAGACTGTGTTCATGATCTGCCATTTCTGAGCCCCCTACAAGAGGTCTATGTTAAGCTGGTGCTTTAAACTCATTTTCTATCTTTTATCTTTTAGTGAAAAGAACACTTCCAAGGACAGAAGAAATTGGCTCCAAATGGACAACTGAAAAATGAAGAGAGTACAGGGACGTACAAACTTTGTGAGTGCTAAAAAACACAATGCAGTAATGGCCTAAACCTTTTACTAAACCTGTCAAAGTTTCACCTGGTGTTAAGCTCACCTTTTTAATTTACCCTTATGCAAACATTACTGTATATGTACTGTAGTATTCATGCATATTCTAATAGCATGGTCAATCATAGATTTGTAAACAGTATGTTAATAAAACTACACACAGAGACGCACACAGACACACATATTTATATATAGACATATATTAAATACTATATATAAAAGTTAATACTAAAATAATTATACACACACACACGCGCATGATTAAAATAATTATATATAAAATTATTCTCCTTTGAAAACAGTATAACCAAAGATTATGTTTATGTGTCATGATTCTGGAATTGTTTAAATCTAGGGTTTTTTTTTCTATTTTTTCCCCCCTTAGACTACATTTGTATAAAGCATGAGGTATTTTGTAACTCAACTACATTTTATACCGTATACTATTGATGCTGATTTATTTACAAACTCATAAACTAGAACTCCTAATGGATATGAATAATATGAAGATTTATAAACATCTGTATGTAAATAAAGGTGTGTATATATTCTCAATGCACTGGTTTAGTTCTATTTAATGTTAATAGGAGTCCCACTTGGTCAAGGAGAAGAGAATATTTTATAAAAAGTTAACATGAGGCTGTAGTTTAACTAGAACTGTTATAAAATTAAGATCAGTACTGTATTTACACTATCATTATATTGCAGCTCTTCATTTCAATGGCCTTTCCATGTTTCATCAGCTTGTACAAGGCTATGTTTGTTCCCATTCCTCTTGTACGTAGTCTTGTTCTGTCTTTCTTAACAAAATCATTTTCACTGCATCTGGTGTCTCACACAATCCAGTCATAATTCCTGGTCTGAAGTCACATTCTTTTGTTATTGACACTGTGTCTTGCTCTGTTTTTGGTGAAATATCTATTGTCTTGGAAATCTGCTCTGTGAGTGCTGCCAGTGCAGAGGCTATTTTGTAAGCGTCATAGTAACAGGCCCTGCACGTGGCCTTTGCATGACCTATGGGCCTGTCACTCAAGGGTGACCTAGTTTCCCTGTCAGACGCATGCCCAGTGTGAGGGAGGATAACAGTGCGCATGCCCAATTATGTTATATAATCAGACTAGAAAGTTCTGTGGAGTTTACATTCTGATTGGCTACCAAAATTCTGATAAAAGCCTAGTGAGCCCCCTCCCACGGGGGGAAGAGAGAGAGAGAGAGACAAAGAGAGAGACCCGCGTAACTGGGGACAGAGGCTGACTCCTTCAGGGACTGTCCTCCAGTTAGGCCCTTGGGCCTATTGGTCTCTCTCCCCACCTAGCATTCTGTATCGTTAACTGTATTGATCTTCGGCTTCCAACCATCTTCGACCACGATTCCGGATCACCCCTACGGACTTTGACTTCAATCTCGGCGTGACTTACCTGGCTCCTGACTTCGGCAATCATCTCGGCTACCCAACTGTTCTGTGGACTGGCGACACCGACGCGTTACAGTTCTGTTTGTTATTTGTCTTCCTTTATAAACTGTTGACCATCCCTGGGACTTACCTGACAGGCAGCCGCACCTATTCCCGGGCTCCGGCACCGGGAGTAGAAAGCAAGGGCCTGTCGGCGAACCCCGTGGGACAACAGGTCCCCCCTGTTGTGCGTTATTAACTGTAACTGAAGACTCTGTACCTGCGCTCTACCAAGCGTAAGTTAATAAACCTATTCAATTAAGGCACATCCAGCTTCCGTGTCACTCAGAACTCCACCGCCACTAGACCCAGCCTGTTCGTTCGGGTTCCACCATGACACTTGGGACCCTTTATCTGGGGAGGGAAACCCAGCATCTATTATATCTTTTTATCTTATGTTTATTCTGAGATGCTAGCAGCTAGAGGAAGCTGTAATTTTTCTCTCATGTCCCTTTGCGGATTTTTATCTGAATCATGGTGCTTCAAGAATAGTACAAAAAATTATTTGGCTGTGGCTTTGAACTCACAAGTTAATTTTGCTTTAATTATGCTTGCAAGTACTTTACATGAATATTTGAATGCTCATATGTTACTAGTAAGTACTTCTCTAGAAAGAATGTCCCAGTGGTTAAAACACTAGTTTGGGATCCTGAGGACCTTGGCTTAAGTCTCCTCTCATCCCAAGGCTTACTTTGTGGCCTGGGGGAATTTACTTGGGTAACTGCCTCGTTGAACACTTAAGTCTGTTATTGAAGTGCTACTATTATTGCTTAAACTACCACTTACCTTTCCCTTAAGTTTATGTTGATACTACCTATAAACTGCTTAGGATTTATAATCTCGAAAAAGGGATACTGAAATAAGATGCGGACACACCTATCTTGTCAGTGGGCTCTGAAACTGCAGATGAGCTCAGAAAATGACTAATTATGTTAGAGCCTGCAGTGGCAGGGATGGGTGAACATCACTGACAGGTGCAGGAACACTTACCTGGGCTGCAGGAGGACTTGCATTTCAAGCCTCTACTTTGTCTGATTAATCTTATCACCAGACTACTGGGTATTTTGGAATGGATCTCAATCTCTCCTGTTAGAGCTGTTCTAAATTGTATAACTAATTAATAATTGGAACAAGGACCAGATACTATAAAGCATTGGACAACAGAGTTAATTTCCATTTCATTTTAGGCCTTTAAATATAGAATTATGTATATAAAGTAGAACATCTCCAACACAAGAGATCACTACTTCAGAATGCAGGCAGTTCTCGGACACATTTAGTTTATGAAAACCGTGTCTTAAGTTGAAATGTTATAACTCAGAACTGATTTTCCCAAAGGAAATGATGTTGTAAATGGGGGATTATTTCCTGAAACAAGGCCCGATATCCTATATTTATAAAAAATAACCAAGAATTTTGTAGTCAATAAATTATAGATGAGTAACGTAGCTACATTAATGTACTTATATTGTAAATAGCAATCATTGATTTGGAAGGACTTCTTTGAGGTGACTTAACTGGATTTTTTGAAGGGTTCTTGGCTGAAGTCTTCTTAGGAGTCTTGGCTGCAGTTTTTTCTGGAGTCTTGTGTACTTTCTTAAAGGAAGTGTCCAAGGAAGGTGGGACAGATGGAGTCAGCCAGAGCCTGGCACCAGTCAGCCCCATCTCCCAGACAGCACACAGCATCCTGACAAGCTGTTCTGCACCCACACCATGGGACAGCTGCCGCATGGGTACCAGGTGGGGGGCGTGATCCCTGCTGCCCCATGCTGCATGGCGGAGCTCTGCCATGAGTGTCCAGAGGCCCTGATTGCTGCTGCCGCAGCTGATGAGTGCGAGGCTTTTTTTTTAAAAAGTACTGGGAATAGGCTGGGCTGGGTGGGGGATGGGCAGGGCAGCCATGGGGGCTTCTCCTATGGCTCCCCTGCTGGGGCAGAAGCAGGGACAGCTGGAGGAGCCACAGGAGAAACCCCCATGGCTGCCCTACCCAGCCTCATCCCCTGCCAGGCCCAGCCTAGTCCTGGCAGTTTAAAAAAAAAAAAAAAAGTCTTGCAGCAGCAGCAATCAGGGCCAATGGGAACTCATGGCACAGTGCATCTCTGTGGGGATCAGCAGGGATTGCCCCTCCCCCCTCCTGGCACCCACACTGCAGATTTTGCGTTGTGTGGGTGCTGCCCGACTCAGCAGGGCACGGAGTGCTGTCTGGGAGCTGTGGCAGCTCTGGCAGTCAGCTGGAACCCTGGCGCTGCTCAGCCCCAGCAGCTAGACAGTATGTGGTACCACGCCATGGGGTAGCTGCTGTATGGGTGCCAGGCAGGGGGGGTGATCCCTGCTGCCCCCCACTGCCCTGCACTGCATGGGGGGCTCTTCCATGAGTGCCAAGAGGCCCCAATCACCACTCCTGCAACCAGTGAGTTCAGGGCTTTTTTGTTTTCGTTTTTAAGTGCTGGGACTAGGCTGCGGCCAGCCATGGTATGGGGCTAGGCAGGGCAACCATGAGGAGAACCTGCAGCTGTGCCTGCCACTCCCTGGCTGATCTAAATCTCCAAAACAGCATCAAAACTCCTGAATGGATTCGGCTGAACTGAAACAGAGCAGTGATCCAAAACACCAAAATGAATCACTGTCGTCTGAAACAGCCGAATCCAAAATTAAAATGAGACATGGGCATTTATTACAGCCCTAATGATTATGGTACTCAGAGATGTGAAAATTCAAGCCCTGGCTCCCAATCAGGTACAGGAAGGACTTGAATCCAGGTGACTACCCTAATCAACAAGCTATCCTTACTTGTTCCATGGGGTATGTGGATTTTTAAATTCTTACTTAAGAAAGATGATAGTTAGGAATGCCTAGCTACTTTTAGGCCTCAGCCCTTTTGTGCTTCACCTCGAGTACTGCATCCAGTTCTGGGCACCACATTTTAACAAAGACATGGACAAGCTTGAGAGAGACCAAAGAAGAGCCACCCATATGATCAGAGTCTTAAAAGTCAAGCCATATGAGAAAAGGCTGAGGGAGACACCAGCAGACTCTCCCTATGCCTGAAGAAGGGTGCTTGTGCCCAAAAGCTTGCAAAGAACAATTTTTCCAACTGTTTAGTTGGTCTAATAAAAGACATCACATCTACCCAAATAACCTTGTTGGCCTATGTCCTTAGACCAACACAGCTACAATCAACACTCCCAAATATGGATGAGGTCTGTTTAGGTACTTTGGCCACCCTGCTGGTCACCTCCCTCATTCTTGTCTGTCACAAGACTCAGGAAGGCCAACCGCACCTTGTCATGCATCCACAGATGCATCTCAAGCAGGTCCAAGGAGGTGATCCTCCCCCTCTATGCGGCACTGGTCAGGCCGCAGCTGGAGTACTGCGTCCAGTTCTGGGCGCCGCACTTTAAGAG
>NW_017729008.1:6030053-6030756 GCF_001723915.1 Gavialis gangeticus | reverse complement strand
CAGGAGGTGCTATTTCACTGTCAGGGCAGCTAGGATCTGGAACCAACTTCCAAGAGAAGTGGTGCTGGTTCCTACCCTGGGGGTCTTTAAGAGGAGGTTAGATGTACATCTTGCTGGGGTTGTTTGACCCCAGTACTCTTTCCTGCCATGGCAGGGGTTGGACTAGATCATTTACTCAGGTCCCTTCTGACCCTAGAAACTATGAAACAACTTTTGATGGCATTTGGAATGGTGGGAAGCTGCCTTCTGATAACTAGGGTGTGGCTTTAAGTGTCTTACCTTACTCTACACTCTGTTTTTTTGCTCTCTGCACCATCCTCTGTGCCTATTTGCCCTCAGCATAGTTATTCAGGCATGTCTCCCTTCCTTTCTTATTAATGCAAAGATTTAACAAGATCAGTCCCAAGAGTACTTCTTGAGAAACTCTACTACTAATATCACTTCAACTTGACACTTCTGTTTCTAACCGTACTGTGGTCAATCCCCCTTTACATAGTCCCTTAACAGTTTCACAAATCTTCAACTAATTTCTATCTTCTCCAATTTAATAATTTGCCATGTGGCACCATATCAACTGCTGTACTGAAGCCCAACTAGATGAGACCTACTGCATTTTCTTTGTCTAGAACAGGGGTTTTCAAACTTTTAAAGTAAGTGTACCCCTGGGAGGGATGGCGAGTGGCTGGATGTGAAGTGGTTTGGA
>NW_017729008.1:5990632-6025053 GCF_001723915.1 Gavialis gangeticus | reverse complement strand
GATTGGCTGGCTTCAGGGATGATGCTCAAGGGCAACCAGCATGGTTTGGAGGGTGGTAAGTGGCTGGAAGTGGAGGTGGGGTAGTGAATGGCCTGATGCAGTGTGGTGGGGGGTGGGGGGGTGAGCAGCCAGACAGAGTGAGGATATGATGACTGGCAGAGCAGCGGCAGCACAGCATCTGTGCAGCCCTGCCCACACCCTGCCCCGGCCTTGCTCATGCGAGGTGGCGGCATGGGGTGGTGGCACTCCATCTCCACCCACCCCCGCGTACTCCCTGGGACCTTTGAAAGTCCACCCCCCAGGGCTATGCGTACCCCCAGTTGACACCTCCAGGATACCCCAATCAGTTTTCTACTAACTGGATATCTAGTTAGTTTGGCAGGATTTCCCATTTTGGTTAATCTTTCATTTTCTTTTATTTCTCATTTAACTTCATGTCTTTGATTTATGCTTCCTGTGAAATTTGTTCTGTAGCTTTGTATACTATTGACTGTAGTTGGGCCTGTATTTATGTGGATTGCTCCCCCTCTTGAATATAAACAGCATATGATATACACCAGTTCCACTGTACTTTGACCAACATAGAAAATTTATTCAAAAGACTTGCTACTGGACCTGTTATTTCATGTGCCAAACTCAGGTTATTAGGTTTGCAATTCTGTAAGCCATACAGAACCAGATGGAGCTTATTTTAAGCTGAGTTCATTGCTAGATATAGTGTATTGCAATAAACACTTTGTTAGCCTGGATGGCATTGTGGTGGGCCAGTAGGGGGTGCTCCTGTGTTGAGCCACCCATCTCACTGTGCCCAACCACCTTCCAGGCTCCAAGTGCCTCCCTGGGGGGCGCTTCATGTCCAGCTGGCCCTCTTCCTGGAGCACACCCGCAAGTCTGGGGTTAATGCCACCACCACCCAGAGCCTGGACTGATCCTAGACCTGTGCCTTCTGGGAAACACAGGTCTAGTACTCCTTGCAGGTACCTGACCCACTGAAAGAACTTGGAGTGCTTCCCTCAGTCTGAAGCATAAATAGAGGTCTTCCTTAGCTGAATCAAGGGGACCCCAAGACATAATCTAGATCCTCTCCCATGCTAATAAGTCTCCCATGCTAGGTACAAAGGAGACCTTTATTGGTTACAAGGAGTAGATTTGGAATAGGGTACAGGGTAGAGCAATATCAGGGAAATACCTTAGAGCAAACAGTGGCATGGTAGCCTTTAGTTAAACATCAGCACCTGGGCCCCCAATCTGCCTTCCAGATGGGAGACTGGCACTGGACACAGTGGGATTGGGGCTGGGGCAGGTTCCCAGAAAAGCTGATCTGCCCCAGCACTGCTGGCCCCAGGTGGCAGCACCCGGCTCCTGTCAGGCAGCAGGCAGATCGCGGGCCCACTGGCACCCCCAGAAGGGCTGCAGGGGCTGTGCTGGAGTCCTCCCAGGGGGGCATGCCCCTGATCTGCCTGCCGGGTGACAGGAGGTGGGTGCTGCCTCCTGAGGCCAGCGGCAGCACTGATCTTCCTGGCACTATGTGAGGGCTGTGCCTAGCACTGGTCTGTCATCTGACAGGCAGATCGGGGGTCTGCACCCCTGGGAGGACTCTGGTATGGCCCCCACAGCCCTCCTGGGGGTGCGGGCAAGCCCCCAATCTGCCTGCTGGATGAGAGGAGCCAGGTGCTGCTGCTTGGGACTGGCAGCAGCACTGATCTTCTCAGTGCTGGGTGCGGGCTGTGCCCAGCACTTGTCTGTCATCTGGCAGGCAGATTGGGGGCCCCACACCCCTAGGAGGACTCCAGCACAGCCCCTGCAGCCCTCCCGGGGGTGCAGACAAGCCTCTAATCTGTTGCTGGATGAGAAGAGCTGGGTGCTGCTGCCTAGGAGTGGCAGCAGCACTGATCTTCCCAGCACTGGTCCCAGGTGGCAGTGTAACAGGGGGCCTGCTCAGGGCTGATCTCCGTGTGGCCCGCCCACCTGTTCCTGGGCTAACCGCCTGCATTCTTGTCCACCACACCTTGTTGGTATAATTAATTAATGGATGTTAATTAAGCGGGAGGCTGCCCATTTACTGTCCCAATGCCAAGTGTGCTATCTGTGGCTCCTTTCCTTCCCTACACCGCAGCCCAAGCCTCGCAGATGGCATCTATAGTTCTTACAATCACCGGCCCCTACACTAGGCCCCAGAATCCTCCTATTGAACCCCACGTGGATTCCTCTTCCTCAGGCAGCCTCTTCTGCCATCATACCGGGCAGCATAGCTCCTTGAGCTTTTTTCCCTTCAGGTGTGGTCCCCCCACCGAGACCTTTGGCTCATCTAGCCCTGGCTCACCTCCAGGCCAGTTGGGTCCCCAGGTCCTCAGCTCTTGGGCGTCCCTCGTGGTGGGCCCCTGGCCGTTCGACCATTCTGGTCCTGGCCCCAGCATGGGCCAGTCAGGAGAAACTCAAACAGGCCTGAGTCTATGGCCCTTTTCTCATTCTCTGAGGGTCTCATTCTCTGAGGGACCCTCTGGGCCCTTGAAAACAAGGGATAACCCACCCGGTTGTGGGGACTAGGGGTTAAGGTGCCCCAACCCGCCTTTCACCGGGGTGGTAAGTGGCCTAGCATTTCCTGGGGGCTCCCACATCACTGGGAGCCCCACCAGGCCACCCACTCCTGGCAGGATGCAGTTTTAGGTCCTACCCAGGATCAGGAGCCTCCTATCCTTCCCCTACAGCTCCTCCCTTACCTCCAGATGATTTCAGCAGCCCTCTGGCCAGGCAATGTTGTTGCATGGCCTCCAGCAGCAGAACTGCTCTGATTTATATGGGTAGCCCTGCATCTAAAATGGCTGCCCTAATCAGGCACCTGCCGGCTCCTGCCTTCTGACCCTTAAAGTGGCAGGCTACCCTGCCACAGGTAGCACCCAGCTTCTCTCATCTGGGAGGCAGATCAGGGACTTGCACCCCCTAGGAGGACTCCAGCACAGCGCCCGCAGCCCTCCCAGGAGTGTGAGTGAGCCCGTGATCTGCCTTCCTGCTGCATTTAATGTTTCCCCATAATAACCTATGGGTGAAACATTGAAACAGCAAAACAGTTTTGATGAAACGAAATGGAACTGTGCTTTTGAAACTAAACGAAACTTGAAATGAAATACTGTTCCATTGAATCATCACAATGGAAGTCGAATTGGAACAATGCTATTTCTCACAGCCCTATTATGCACACCAAAATAGAAGTCAACTGTTGCTGAGATAACAGCAGATGTTCACTCAAATATCAATGAGTAAGTGATATCAGACATTCAGACAACAACTTTCAGAGATTATAAGAAGTTTCTTGGTGTGGTGTAGTGGACTGAGGCAGAGAGATTTAATTCTATTCTTGGTTCTGCCAGGAAATGACTTTAGCTAGTCATTTTACTTTTCTGTGTCTATTTTATTTCCCCTCATCTTTTCTGCATCTTATCTGTAGAATACAAGTTCTTTGGGAAACCTTCTCACTATGCATTTGTAGACTACGCAGCTGGGTAACACTATCATAGTAATGGTGAGAATGGAAAAGCTGACCTGGACAGACAAACATATGGAAATTCCTCATTTTCTATAATGTCAAGAGAAATTGCCATTGTTAGCATTCTTGTGTACATGACAGGAAGACTTGGAGATCAATCAGCTTCATGTCTTCATTGTGTAAAGATTTTGGCTAGTTACTATAAAATCGACTTGCAGCAGAGCTGGATTCCAACCAACCAACAGAAATGGCAAGCTTTTAATCAGGCATTTCTACAATGGAACACATCCATTTGATAAATGAACTAATTAAGCAGATGGATAACTATAACCTACCACTGTGAATGACATTTATCAACTATGAAAAAGCTGCAGTTTCACATTTAAGGGTTCTATAATCCAGGGAATAGTGGGGAAAAAAATACAAGTTCAGTTCATGAGACTTATTTACGTAAGTGGAATTTAACAACGGGTTTGTGGTCCAGCATGATCTATGCTGAACATAGAGAAAGAGGCATGAATCACAGATACCCTAATTCAGCATTTTTCCTTAATATCAGATGTTTCATGGATTCCAGAATATGGCATTTGTTCCTTCATTTTTGCCAATACAAACTTGTTGAAACTGGTCCAGTGCTACAAAAATCTATATTTCTAGTCTTTTCCCTCATTCATACACATCTGTGTTTGCATTCCCTAGCTTTTTAGATGGTGTTCCAGAACTGATTATGGGAACAAAAAATAATGTTTTGTGGATTCAGTCTGAAGAAACTGGACAACTCTGTTTAAGCATTTACAGCTTCCTTTAGACAGATCATGCTCACAGATCCCTGGCCTTTTGGAAAAAGTGATAAGTCTTCCCATTGCTTCCCAATGTGTATTACAGGAACTGAACCTGTAATGAACTCCGTGGTGAGTTTCCTACAGAATTGGGATCTATGCCAGATGTGTCTATTTTCTGTTGAAATGCAACCTCTCTACACTGCTAAGCCTAGAAAATGTGGGTGTTTTTCAAATTATGTCTAGATCTAATACATGACATGACAAGAGAATAAATATAGCTATTTTAAGAAAAGTGAAAATTATGCTGAAGGGTCACAGTAAAAAGAAAAATCATCATCAGGAGACATTAATGATTATATAGAAAAATGTTGTGTACTGTAGATCATTTTTTCCTGATTTAACTATCAGTCAAGCACCTGTAATCATACAGGGGCATGAAGATTTATTATTGGAATTGAAAAATGGGTAGAATGGAATTAATTTGTATCATTGTGAACCAATGCTATTTATTAATGATGAGTGACTAATCCTCTAGATACTTAGTTAACTCATGTCTGTCTTTATTTAGCTGTAATATTGTTGCTCTTCTTTTCCTTCCTAAAGAAAGCAAATGCTGTCATAATTGGAAAGTAAGATACAGGCACTCTTATATAGAGAACATGGAGATTTGCTGCCATTAAGCTAAAGTTATCTGATTTTCCAAAACAAACAATCTGAATTTCACACTTTTAAGTGTGTCCTCTGAAATACATAAATTTAGGTGAAAAACTCATCAAGATAGATACCCTACAAGAGAGAAAAAGTCTTTTTATTTGTATGCCATATTCAAGCAGAAGATCTGTTATAATTCCAGCTGATTATAAAATGGTATTTATTTTCTTACTGGCCTGGGGGGAAAGTTTGCTAGATGTTATTGGTGAATACCAATTTTGAAATAATATGGAAATTTGGTGTAGAATAGGGACATCAAATGTATGGCCCACAGAGCTGCATCACCTGGCCCATGGGGCTCCCAGAGGGGCCAAGAATTTGGAGGCATGGCATGCAAGGGTGGGGTCTTTTGCTGGTCATGGAGCCCTATTGGGGATGTTTGTCAGGAATAGGGGATGAGCGGCAGCTCTGCTAACCATGTCTACATCCAGCCTGTGAAGAGCCCCATGGCCTGTATCTGGTCTGAAGGGTGTCACAGGCCAGCTGGGCACTGTGAGTATATCAATTTAGTTGCAGGCTGATCAAGTACTGGAACTGTATTAGACACTGGGCTTTTTGGTTTGGGATCAAGGAGGTGATGTTGGGAGGAAAGCAATGACAAGTTTCATTTATAAAAAATAATGAATTTTACTTATAACAGCAAAAGATATAGTTTGCACATATAACAGTTAGTAAAAAGGTTAAGTTAATAAACAGACAACGTAACAATGCAAGTTAAAATTGGCAGTGATAATAAAAACAGAGAAATCAACCAAGAGTTCCCACTTGGTTAGTAACTTATTGATAGTCCCTCAGTGTCAAGTACACGTCAAGTTGATTCAGTGAAGTCAGGTGTCCCTGATCCATGCTGTTGGAGGAAAAATTGGGGGAAGGTCCCTCAGTCAGGATCTGGTCCTTGCTCACAGAGGGAGTAAGCGATCCGTGGGGGCATGGGACAGATATGACCCTTCTGTTCCATCCTTTCTGTGGGTTACTTAACGTACGTGTTCTTTTATATCATGTCTACGCTAATCTGTTGGCTTTATAGCCATTCACAGTCTTATTCTATAGCAGTTAACCTATGGTGTTAAAAGGTGTTAGAAATAATTATAATAAGTTACTCCCTAAGCTTGGGTTTACCCAATAAGCAAATCACACCACATCATTTTGGGGTCTGAGATCAACACGTCCCCACCCAAATTCAACCCACTATGTTAATTATACCTTGTGGTTAGGTCCATTAATTTTACTGACTCTAAGCAAAAAATATTAAATTAGCTAGGTTTGCAGTTTTATTCTTTAGTTCTGCTTTTTAAAACTCATGCTGTCAAGACTAGTGCAAACAGCTATATATAATTCTTATGAGTTATACTCCAGACAGACAGTAAACAGTTTCATAAGCTCTATTTCAGATATCTTCAAAGTGCATTTTCTTTTTGCTATAAGTTGCTTGTTAACCCTTTTGGTTCTGGCCATCACAGAGGGGGAGAGCAAATTTGACATCCTGCATGTAGATGTTTATGTTCTGAATTCATCTTCATGTTGTGCATCACTTTATAAGTTTTCCAATTCTCAGTTTGCTGTTTTAATTACAGAAAATTAACTGGGACCACCTTTGAGGAGCTTACTGCTCATTTGATAGGTTTCTTCACAGGATGGTATAGTTTTTGTTGTACTAATCTCCTTTGTTGTACTATCTGCTTGGATAGTACAACCTACTGTATCAGGTAGTTGGAGTATATCTGCACCGTATAAGATGGTACTAAGAATACAGTGACAGGAAAACCATGTCCTGCCCACTTGATCCAATTCCCTTTGCAACACACACAACAGTCATGGAGATGATTTTTGGTGTGTGGTCAAGACGATCATAGTGCCACTGTCAGATTTGCAGTGTTGGGTGTGCCCACAAAAGTGGCAACAGCTACACTGTAATGGCTGCTCCATAAAATGGTTTCAGCATGTGGTATACTGGGAGCAGGAGAGAATGGGCGAGGTGTGTTTTCACAGTGGTAGGACATACAGCCCTCTATGACATGTTCTAGCAGGCCCTGCCCAAAGGCTGGTGACTAAGTGGACTACCAGAACACTGTGATCCCATTTTCAGCAAATGTAGAGTCTCTGGAAGGGGGAGGGTAGAAGGAAAGAAGCTAGGAAGCCCCTACTGGAGCAAATAGGAAGATGTCTTCATGGGAGTGATCTGGATAAGCAGCCGTCTTGACCAATATCACAGTGCTCAGCAGCTTAGCTTCACTTCACAAGATGAAAATTTTAAGTTGGGAATCTGAGAGACAGCACACTTCAAGGAGTCCCTGATAAATTTCAAGGACTCTATCACTGTATTGACCACAAGAAGAGGAATAGAAAGAGTAGACCCAGGACTGAGCTGTCAGTATCCTGAAGAAATAGAACAAGAATCAGAAGACCCTGAACTGTGCAGGGTGGTTAAAAACTAACATGACTTTAGTTTAAATTGGCCAGTGTGACAATACTGCAGTGCTTCATGTACTTCCTTCTAACATTCACAGACCCCTCCAATTCCTTTCTCTTTTATAGGTATACAGGGAGATGGTCAAGTGCTGTGTCATCTATATAGTGCTGTGCTATCTGTGTCTGCATAGATAACCAAATTAAAAAAGAGAGAGGGCAATTGTTTCTCTGCTGTGTCTTCTCTAAAGGCCTTAATTTCTGTCTGGAAAAATCCCATAATATGATACAGTAAAAGCTCTGTTATCCGGCATCCCCTGGGAATGGGGGATGCCAGATAAAAAAATATGCTGGTTAATTGAGCGGCCCCTGCCGCCACTTCTCATGCTGCACCTGGGGCCTCCCTCCACTCCTCCTGCCGTATCACCAGACCTCCCGAGGGGCACTGCAGGCCCCGCAGGACAGGGAGGTGGGCCCTGCACAGCCTGTTATGGCCCCAGGCCATGGGGGCTTGGAGAAACCAGAAGTGCCCACTGTGGCCACTTCTGGTTTCACTTTATCTTACAAGTCAGCATACCAGTTAGTGGAGCAAGCCGGCTTGTAAGATATTGGATAACATAACTTTTACTGTACTACAAGGTGGAGAATTAGAAGAATTTTTCTGACACCTTCATCTCAAGGAATATGTCCACAACCAAAATGAATCCACTTTCAAAAACACTTCATCCTGTGACAAAATTGAAAAAAAAATTAACACCAAAAAATCTGAAAAACCATCAGATTCAACACTTTACTATGGACAAAATTGAAACCTCTACCACTATATTGACTGCTTCAGGGACAGAATGAACAATAAAATAATCAACAACAAATACCACCATAACAACCTCTCCTTTTTAGAGGGTGTATCTACATGTACCTCTTTTAAGTGGGATTAGCCTAAAATCACCATTTTTAAAGACATTACGGGCACATAGCCAAATTTGCACACCCATAATGCCCCTTAAAAATGGTGATTTTACATTATTTCTGCCTAAATTTGATACCTGCATAAAGCAAGTATCAAAATGAGGTGTGAATAGCAAAGTCACAGTAGACCATCAAGGGACACACACCGTGTTAATGCACATTAGTGCATCTGCATGTGGGCTAATGTGACTTAGTTATTTGTGCCTAAATTTAATGCACCTTAATGTGCATTAGCATGTTCATGTGTAGACGTGTACCTAAATTGCCTTAATGTGCCTTAAGCAAAGGTGCAATAAGTTTAGAAGTGCGTAAATACACATGTAGACACATCCAGAAAGATGGGCCATAGAATCTCTAAGATCCAGCCACTAAATAGTAATAAATCCAGCAGTTAAAGGAGGAGCTATAGTTATACCAGGAAGACTACATAAAAGAAGCCAACAGACAACTCTCTGACACCACCTACTACAAAAAAACTAGAGGAAGATTCAACTCCCCTTTTCACCTTCAAACTCAAAACTACCATCAAATCATTTCCATCTGAACTACAAGAAAAACAACAGAATTTGATCCCCATCCCCCACTACCCAAACAAGGTATTTTTTTACCTGCTCCCTAAAATTCACAAACAAGCAAACCCAGGCAGCTCTATAACATCCAACCATGGAACCCTAAAAAAGGAAATGTCAGGTTTCATGGAATCCAACTGTTATGTAGGGCAATCTCCCAGGCCCAGTCACAGTACTGGCCTGCCTGTCTGCCCAGTCTTTCCTGCCCTGCCTTTGATGTAAAGTAAACTGGTATTACAATAAGCGTGAGGCTGCCTGTCACTGGATGGGGTCCTCAGGGATGGCCGTGATACCCCTAGGGCTCCTTTACCATACCAATCCTGCCCAATGGGCACCCTCTTTCTCTCCTGCCACATCTTCCTGGTAATTTTAATAAATTGGGAGGCTGCCCTCAAGTTTGTATTCTGGACACAGTCTTGCTGGACCCCACTAACCCTGTGGGTTCTTAGACCCTTTTGAGGTCCCTCTTCAAAATGGATGCTGCATGGGACACCCTCAGCCTTATGGGCTAGATGTGTGGCTCCAAAACCAACCCTTTACCATACCATAAGTCTCACAGATCATATTTAAACGTTGTTTCTCCTGGGGCCTTGCTCCAGCTGGTCCTCTTGTCCTCACTAGGCTGTCTGCAGCCCCATCTCTGTGTCCCACACTGGTGCTGGGCTCTCTGCAGCCCTATCTCTGCATCCCACACTGGTGCTGAGGTCTGCTTACCCCCTTATTGCTGTGCTCTTCTCTGGTGCTGGGGTCCCCATGCCATTGTGGGTCCCCAGTGAGGCCTTCTGCTTCCCCAATAGCCCCAGCCCAATCCACCAGTATTTACAAACAGTAACTTAAACATGAGCCCCTGGGCCATAACATAATATAAGCAGTTCAGGATGTGCTCTGTCCCTTTTAAAAAGTCAAACTTCCCCCAGCACTAAGTGCTTTGTAGGCTAGGGTACCTGATGAGCTCCTGGAGTCCCATTAACTCAGTATGCAACATATCAGGCAGTCCCTGAGCAATTCTTCCCTGGGGACTCCTACCCCTTAGCTGCTGCCAGAGAACTAAACTTCTAATCCCAGCCCTGGTGTTTATATATACCCAGGGCCCTGCCTTTTCCAGTCAGCTGACCAGGTGCAGGTGCAGGTGTGTCCCAGCCACCAGTGGAGGGTTCAGGATTGAGAGTGTGCTCGGGAGAAAAAGGCAAGAAAGGTTTATTGACTTAACAAAAAAAACAAAACAAAACACAACTACGCGTAATATAATGATAACAATGACAGACAATAACAATTCGCATTGGCAACTTATTGGCAGTTCCCTCTAATGCCTGATGTATGACAAGTTCTTCTTTTATAAAGCTCAGCAAAGTAAGGCATCCCTGATCTGCGCTGTCTGAGGGGTACTGGGAAGGGCCCTGGTATTCAGTCACTGGGCTCTTTGAGATCCATGGGCCTACTGAATGCAGGTCAGCAGCTAATTTCTAAATTAGTAGCTTCTCTTTTAATGCTGCATCTCCCTTCTAATGAAATTAGAAGGGAGATGCTAGCCAATTTATAACTTCTGAGCTATGCTGATAACTTACAGCCATTCAGATTCTCCCACTACAACTCTTCTTAGGACTGACCAATAGCAATACAAGCTTTTGCATTCTTCTGATAAAGTTAATTTTAACTGTGGCACAAGGCTTACTACTACTTCTACAAAGCCTTTCCAAATTTACTAGGCCTCACTACATACAAGGCCTCACTAATCTTTTACTTTAATTAGGCTCTCAGCAGCAACATACAGTTTACAATATCTAAACAAACAACAAAAACACCTGGTCTAATCCTCACAGAGTGCTCAGCAAGCACCATTATCATACAGACATAATTTTCAACTGTCACACAGGTGCAGGCTAATTTGCTTGTTAGCCTGTTGCCATAGTAACCTTCACCTGTGGGCTTCTGTCTGGCTCTTTGGGCTCTCTCCCTAGGCAGTTTCTGCTCTTAGAGGACCAGGCACCTTAATGCCCTGGGACACTGCCCATTTAAGAACCTAATGCCTAGGGGTTTGTACATGACCCTGACCTGTCCTGATTGTGTCCCATGTATCACAGGTGTCATCCTTGAGTTGCTGATTGCTTTGGCTCAAGGCCAGGACAAACTCAGCCCCTTGTTAGGCCTCATACATTCCTCCTTTCTTTCCACCCCACTGGGCCTCATTCATACCACCTGCTTTCACTGGGTCTCTTACACTCTTCCCACTCTCACTGGGCCTGTCACATGCTGTTCCACACAGAGCCAAACTCAGCCTGCCCTGCTCCCTTGAGCAGCTCCCATAGGCCAACAGGCTTGCCTACACATACTCCTTGGCTGGCCCTGGTGCAGTCTCTCAGGCCTCTCCTACAACTCTCATTTGAACGGGGACTAGCCAATTCATCTGGCCCTGGATGGAGCTCTGACCTGGGCTTCTCTCTGGGTAACTCATAACTCCCACTCTTTGATTAGAGCCAATTGCTTGCCCACTCAGCCTCAGGCCCACTTGCAGCCTCAGGCATCCAAGGACTTATCTGGGCCTAACTGCCCCCTTCCTGGGGCCTTTACACATGTTCCCTCTCTGGGGCCTCAACTTGCTCATCCTATGGGCACTCTGCCAATCTCTGTCTTCTAACCCCATGCACTCCACCCCTTCACTGGGGTATCTACTCTGCCCCCCTCACTGGGGCCCTTACTGCACTCCTATACTGGGGCCTCAGGGTCTTACATCCTCATAGGCTCAGGTGCCCTCTGCCTAGGCATGCCTGGCCTCACTACTCACTCAGGTTCTTACACCCTCATGGGCTAAGGGACTCTGCCTAGGTGTACTTGGCCCACTACCGCTGTAGGGGTCTTACACCCCTACAGGCTCAGGTGCCTCTTCCTAGGCATGCCAGGCCCCACTATCCCCTAGTCTTCATGACCCACCAGATAGTGGGGTCTGGGGTTATTAGGTGCCCCTACCTGCCTTTCACTGGGTAGGTAACTGGCCTGGCATTTCTTGGGGATTGCCCCAGCACAGATAGCCCCCCAGACCACCGTTCCCCAGCAGGGTTCAGTTTTAGGTCTTACCCAGGACCAAGCAGCCCTGTCATAGCTCCCTCATTAGGGGTCCTGGATGCTGTCCTTGGGTTCTCTATCATTGGGCCCAACTCTCACTCTGTCCCCATTCCAATCTTATAATAACCTGCATGCTGGTTGACCCCTACCATCTTCTGCTGTGATGTCCCCCTGATCAAAGAGACCTTCAGCCCTTACAGGCTCTGAGCCCACCTCCAAGTCAGTCAGGGGGGCAGATAACTCACAGTTCCGCTGGCCTGCCCTAGCATTGGGCTTAATTGCCCTTTGGCCCTGGTGCTCTTGTATTGACCAATGCAAGGGATCAGAGAGTCAACCTAGCAGCTGCTGACTCCCCATACTCCAGAAAGGGGTCCCTCCTGGGTCTCACCAGAGAGCCCTCTTTTATTCTGGGCCTTGCCTTGGCCCCCTTGTAGGCCTACCAGCTGTTAGCCCCATGCCTAGGCTGGGCCTTGTTCTAACTAGACTGAAGCCTTATTCCTGGGGCTCTGGACCCCACTGGTTCTGTAGGAACCTCCTGCCATCCCCATAGTTTCTCCCTTACCTTTTCTCATCCCTTAAGGTGCTTTTAACACCATCCTAAAACCTCTTGTCACCCAAAGACTGAGTTTTGTCCAAGGCACAGCAGACTTCCTATGAAAACTTAAAAACATAGACCACATTACCAGTAATACCCTTCTAGCCACCATGGATGTCACCAGCTTATATACCAATATCTACACCAGGATGGCATCCAAGCCTGCCTTACATATCTACACGAGTAATATTACAACTCAGAGTACAGGCCTAAACATATTACTGAACTTATACATATCATCCTCACACACAACAATTTCAGTTTCAATAACCAACACTTCTTCCAGGCCATGGCACAGCTATGGGCACCAAAATGGCCTCACAATATGCCAACCTTTTTATGGCCCACGGGAAAGAAGAATTCTTCAAGTAGTGCACAATAAAACCCATGCTATAGCTAAGGTATATAGATGACATCTTCATCATTTCCATCACAAATTTAATAACCATCACTCCTCCATCAGACTTCCATCATGATCTCTTGAATACTCCAGCACCACCATTTCCTTTTTAGACACTATTATCAATATCTGGAATGGTAAAATACAAACCACCATATACAAGATACACCACAGACCAACATTACATATCTACACAGGACCAGCAATCATCCTAAACACACCAAGAAAGCTATAATATACAGCCATGCCCTCCGATACCACAAAATTTGCACTGAGGAGAATATACGTGATTGTCACCTTGCAAATCTCAAATGGCCTTTCACCCAAAAAAGACACTCCTCCAGAGAGATAGATCACACTTCTGACAGTGCAACCTGGATACCATGTGAAGAATTGCTGCAGTACAAAACAAAAATCCTCATGAATTGCACACCATTGGTTATGACATCCCATCCTTACCCAGAGCCCATACAGAAAGCCTCAAACAATTGCAACCCATGCTAGGAGAAGACCAAATTCTTAAAGAGATCTTTCCAGTACCACCTGCCCTAGCCTTTAAACAAGCACTGAACTTTACCAAACTCATCACCAGAAGCAAAGTTCCTATGGCCCAAGGCACACAGAATGGATCCAGACCATGCTGAGACAAAAACCGTACAACTTGCTAACATCACCACCACTCCAACAATAACTACTCCCCACAACAATACCATTACCATTCCTAGATCTTACACTTGCACCTCCAGGCATGTAATAAATCTCATCTGATGCACTAAATGCCCTGATGGAAAATATGTAGGAGAAACCAAACTACAACTGCGTACAAGAGCGAACACACAGCAAAGATCTATCAAAGACAAAAATACCCAATTACTGGTGGGTGCTCACTTCTCTCTCCAGTATCTCAGTTCTAATCCTCAAAGGGAATTAAAAAAAAACCCTTTTGTAGACAAGCCTATGACCATCACTTCATAAATCTATTGGATCCAAAAAATCACAGACTAAGTATAGACATTGGACTTATAGCACATTATAAGCTGCCTGCTATCCAATCAACCCAGACGTACTTTTTACATATTGGCTTCTATTCTACTGAGGAGAGCACACAAACACTAACAGACTCTCCCTATTGCCTGAAGAAGGGTGTTTGTGCCCAAAAGCTTTCAAAGAACAATTTTTCCAAGCATTTAATTGGTCTAATAAAAAATATCACATCTACCCAAATAATTTTGTCTGCCATTGTAGGAGTTCATGAATATTACTAAGTAGTGAATTCTTTTGCTATTGACTATTAAACCTAACCTTTTCCTCCTGTTTTCCTGTTACCAGTGAGTTCTCTCCATTTGTTACACAGTTATAACAAATTGATGGAACTGTGTGATGGAAATGTGGCCTAGGTTATTGTACAGTCTGATGGCTAGGCAACTGGCTATGGGGTCAGACCCAAAGAATACTAGTTGAAGGGAGCAAATCAGTGTGGCTCAGTGTTACCAGTGGAGTCCCTCAGGGCTCGGTACTTGGGCCAGTACTCTAACATTTTCATCAACAGTCTAGATTCAGAAGTCAGATGTGAACTGGCCATCACACTGCAGGACAGGCTGGAGATACAGGCTGACTTGAACACACTCTGAAGGTGAGCTGACCAAAACCAAGTGGCCTTTAATACAGAGAAGTGCAAGGTGCTGCACCTCGGTAAGAAGAACCCTCAGCATACTTACAAAGTTTGCAGTACTATGCTCTCTAGCACCATGACTGAAGGGGACTTGGGGGGTCTTGATTGACCACAAGATGAATATGAGCCACCAGTGTGATGCGGTGGTGGGCAAAGCTAATCAAACTCTAGTGTTCATCCACTGATGCATCTCAGGTGAAACCAGGGAAGTCATCCTCCTGCTTTACTCAGCCCTGGTGAGACCACAGCTGGAGTGCTGCATCCAGTAGTGGGCCCCCCCACTTCAGGAAGGATGTGGAGAAGCTTGAGAGAGTGCAGAGGAGAGCTACTCATATGATCCAAGGCCTAGAGGGAAGGCCATACGAGGAGAGGCTGAGGGACTTGGGACTCTTCAGTCTGGAGAAGAGAAGGTTTAGGTAGGACTTGGTGGCAGCTCACAACTTCATAAGAGGAGTACATCAGGACCCGGGAGATCATCTGTTCCCCAGAGCTCCCCAAGGGATAACAAGGTTTAACAGCCCTAAACTCCAGGAAGGCTGATTTAGACTGGATATTAGAAAAACATTCTTTATGGTGTATGTGTCCAGGGTCTGGAACAAACTCCCTCCAGAGGTGGTGCAAGCACCTACTCTGGATTCCTTCAAGAAACAGCTGGATTTATTTCTTGTGGGGGTCTCTTGATCCCAGCTGACTTCCCACTTATGGCATGGGGGTTGGACCTGATGATCTCTTGAGGTCCCTTCCAGGCCCTAATGTCTATGAAATCTATTAAATTATTTTGGCATGTATTTACCTTGTTGAAGTTTGTTTTATTTACCTTATTTTTTACTTGTGTTTGGTATTTTACTCTCCATATCAGTGTGCAGTATTATATTTGATTTCCCCTGTGTATCTTGCACAGTCAAGAGTCAGTTTGAATAGAAGTGTGAGGCACCAATAAACAAGAACCCAGATGTTACTTCTAAGGAAGAGGGGAAGTCAGCAGGGAAGACAGAAAGGGAAAGGGCTGAAAGACTTCTTGGGGATGTGGCTCCTGTACAATATTTATCATCCAACCTTTTTAATACTAATATTCTATGGAAAAATGATCAATAGTGTGATACCTATTGAAACAATTGCAGCCAGAAGAGTTTGTTATATAGTTGACAGATATGATTTTGAAGCTACTTAAATTGAGTGTTAAGGTACTTTATGGGTTATTAACTACACTACACTTAACATATGAACATGGTAAATGAAAAACTGTCCTATTAAAATTGCTTGCTAAGTATGGAGTAATAATGATTTGGGTGCATTATCATGCAGAAAATGTATATAGGAAAACATGTTCATAAAGTCATAGAAGAAACTGTTGTTTTAATTATGGTAATTTACACCAATACATACAGGATCTGTACAATATAGTTACAAATCTTCAGAGAAATAATTTCAGAAAATATTATTTAGAAAATTTAGCAGTCATCTAATACAATTAAATCAATCATCTATTAGGCTACAGCTAAGCAAACTCATGGGTAATGTCAATGTTTGTCACCATTCATTTCAGGATAAACCAGATGTTAGAATGGTCCTGCTTAATGTTTACATTCTATTCTTTTCAATCACGTTCTAGCACAGCATCTTCAGGTTAAAACAAGAAACAATAGCAACATCTTGGATTTCATTTGTGACTTTAGCTCTTATTTTTTGGGCTTATTTTTTTTACCAAAATCATTTTGTTTACTGGTGATGGGCTTGAAAAGGATACATAGAGCCATTTTTCAGGGGGTCAAATGTTTCCTTAGTCAATTAATACTGAAAACTGAAGTAGAGCTCCTGCATAAGCAGTGACAGAAGGATCAGTCACCTTTAATAATGACTTTCTTTTTTTTTCTGCTCCCTTTTTTTTAGTAGCTGTACAGTATGTGGCCAATAAATCAAGTGCACTCTGACCTCTGTCACATGACATTTAGTCTTTTGCATTCCTACGCTGTACTTGGTGACTAAAGTCTAGCAAGTAAAGGGCAGCTTGGGCTTGTGTTTCACACTTTTATTACAAGATGTTAGAAAAAAAGTGAAATATTTGGCAAAAAAATGAGCAAAAGCAGCCACACGAACAGTTTAGGTTTCCAGGAGTGAACTTGACCATAGCATTGGTAAGTAGCATTGAAAATAAATTTTAGAGTTGAAATCCTACAGAATGTTACCAGGCAGGCCCACAGCTGCATTCTGTTGTGAACACAAAGCCTTTGCTAAGCAAAATAAATTAGAAAAGATTCAAGAATATTGTGATGAACAAACGTCATATGGGAAACGCACTTTTTTTTCAAGAAAGAAGTTGCCAGTTGAGACCATTAGCCGTTCTGTAAGACTTATGCAATACAGCTAAGTCTGTACTGTTAGCAGATGGACTAACAGAGACAAATTATTTGTGATATAACTAATAACCAGGTCAGAACAAAATTATTGAGAGAAATGGACTTGATTTTAAAAGAACAGTCAATGTTTGCAAGATCAGTGAAAGCTCTGCTTCCTAAATGAATGTTATGTAGCAGAGCAAGAATTGAAATGCATCTTATTATGAACACTAAGTCATAAAGAGAAACCACCAGGATAAACAAATGAAAAAAAACTGTTTTCTTTGCAATAAATGTGTGAGTAAGAGCATCACAAAGTTGTTGTCCAATGCAAAGGTTTTGGTATCATGCATGTAGTAGAAGCTACCACTTAACAGAAGTTTTGTCCTGCTTAGTCCAAATTGCAAAGAAATACAAAAGTAAAATTAATTAATGAATGTCCATACAACTGGAAGGCAAAGTTCTGGTGTCATAAAAACTCTTCCTAGAATTCTAAATGAACAAAGCAACTTACTACATTGAAGGTAAGTCAAATAGTTCTCTTGGAGGTAATGTTATCAGAGAAAGATTATTATAAAACCAGGATAATCAATGAATATAGTGGTCTATCACCATAGGGCATGTGTAGACAAAGTGAGGGGCATATGTGCATGACACTTTCAAGTGGGTTAAATGCTTTTGCACTTTTTTAATTGTGTTGTTGTTTGAATGTGTCAGCAATGTATTGAGCATTAATTCCAGTCACTGTAGCACATTCAGCAGCTTAAATGACTTTGGGGCACAGCAAACTAAAATACCTCTGAGGAGTTTTAGTTTGCTGCCCTACAGCCATGGAGCAAAACACTGGGCTCCATGCAGCTCAGGGACTGTGCAGACAGCCTGTACAGGCAGCCTGGCAGCAGTCTGGGAAGACAGGCTCCACCGAAGGAAAAAAAAAAAAGCAGTGAGCCTTATCTTCCCCCCTGCCCCTTGGAGCCTGCCTGCCTGTGTGAGCTATGCGGGGACCCAGTCCTTCCCTCTGTGACTGCGGTGCCCCTGGGATTGCCTGAGCTGCCTGCCTGTGGGCAGGTACCACCTGTGGGGGGCATTGCTGCCATTGAAGGAAGCACTAGACCCTGCCCCCCCTGCAGTCTAGGGACCGCTCCACCCACCAGCAGCTCGCCCTCCCCTTCCTGCCACTGGAGAGGCAGGGAAGACATGGGTGTACATGACACAGGGGTTCACATTACCCTAAACTGAAACAGTGTTTTTAAAAGTCCACTGCTTCAATTTAGGGGCCCGCTTCATCTACACATGCCCATAATTTTTATTTGATATCCATATTTTATTAGATTTAATGTGATCAAGTATTACCACAGTTCCTAGCAGATTGACTTTTGTCAGGTGATAGTGTTATTAACTCTTTGTAATTCTAATCCATGCCAAGATATAAACTTTAGATTCTTATTAGCACTCCTGTATGGCACAGTTTTTTAACTTTAACACCTCAAAGGCTGAAATTCTTCCAAGAAACCACAGGAAAGATTTTATATCAAGAAAAGCTACATGTCCCTGAAAGCTGACATCGACATTCAGGGTGGGCAACTGGAAATGCTCTGGGTAAACATTTGTGGTGAACATGGCACAGGGAACAGAATGGTAGGAGTCCTTCTACAGACTTCCTAATCAGGACCAAGAGCTCAAACAGGAATTCACCAAGGAACTGGCTGAGGCTGCACTCTCCTGGTGCATGGTTATCATGGGAGATTTCAACAACCCAGACATCTTGTGGGAAGAGCACTCAGCTAAATCCAAACAGTTGCAAAGCTTTCTCATGTGTGTGGATGAGCTGCATCTGACTCAAGAAGTCTATGGACTGATGAGAGGCAAAGCACTGCTCATCCTGGTACTGGCAACAGGAGATGATTTAATCAGTGACCGAATGATTGAAGGGAAGCTAGGAGAAAATGACCATGAGCTGATCACCTTCACCATCTGCCATAAAGCTGGCAAGTCAGTCAGCATTGCAGAACTTCTCAACTTCAGGAAAGCTGACTTTGACAAGCTCAGGAGGCTTGTTGGTGAGGCCCTAAGGGACCACAACCTGAAGGAGAGGGGAGTTCATGACGAGTGGCTGCTCCTCAAGGGAGTGATCCTGAAAACATGGCATAAGGTTACACTTTTAAATAGTTAAATTGAATATAGCATAAATTTAATGATTTGATTAGTCTTCTAGAAAGTAGCTGCTTAACTCTATTCTGTAATGCTTCCAGCTTGACACAAGTGAATGAACTTTGTATGCCCTGGGCATGAAAGAGGTATGGGTAAGGGGTGAGTGAAGAATGAATAGGAGTTTTTACATGACAAAAAGGAGAGAAGATTTAACTGTTTCTGTAAGTGTAGCAGGGCACTGAGGTGCCTGCTACTGGTGGAGCGATAAGTAAAGGAATCCAGCTGCGGGATGCCAGGGTAACCAGTGGGAGCCAGCTGACCGGAAGGGGCAGGGCCTGGCTCCCATGTAACCCCAGGCTGAGGCCAGGTGGGGAGTCCCCCACCAGCAGCCAAGGGAGAAGGAGCTCTGCCAGAGAAAACAGTGAGGAGAAGCCTGACTACACAAGCAGCTCCTGATTGCTGTTATGAGGTGGAGAATTCCCTGGTAGGGATTGAATGTTGTTTAGCCAGATGGCTTAGATTTTTATGTTATAGCCCAGGGGCTTGTGTTTTTGTGTTCGCTGTTTAGACCAGAGGACTGGATGAGGCTATTAGGGGTTGGAGGAGGATTCATAGGGGCTCCACGGTAGCATGGGGGCCCCAGTACCAGAGAGGGCGCAGCATTTGGAGGTGCACTGACCACAATCCTGAAAAGGGGAGCGAAGAATTGGAGGCCAGGTAAGGCTGAGGCTGCCTCAGCCCTCCGTGAGACAAGCCAGAGCACTCTGGGGTGCGGAGAGTGAAACAGACCAAACAATGTCCGGGACATCTGCGAGGTTTGGGCTGCGGTGTAAGGGGAGGAAAGGAACCTCAGATAGCGTCCCCTGGTATTGGGGCAGAAAATGGGCAGCCTCCTGCTTAATTAACATCCTCTAATTAAGCAAGTAACAACAAGGTGTGGCAGATGAGAAGGCAGGTGGTTGGCCCATAACAGGTGTGCTGGGTCACTAGTGGACAGACCCCAAAAAGGCACACCTGTCATAATGGTGCATTGGCCGGGAACTTTTCGTATGGCCGTCTGCACCCTAAGACAGTGGTTTGCCCATATGAGGAAATGAGCCCTTGGGTGCATCAAGTGAGCTCAATGGAAGTGGACCCTAATACCAGACCCAGAGTCACAGCAGCAAGTCAAGAATCAGCTACATCTAACAATACGGGGCTTGCGGGATCATGCCGCAGGACAAAAGACCCTGCTAGCAAACATGATCAGGAGCACCCACCCGCGACCAGCGATCTGGGTAGGGTTGTGTGGCTATGGGATCAGAGTTGATGCTGAGGCAAGAGATGAGCCTCCTGCACTTACGATGGACATGACCGTCAATGGGAAAAAGGTACAGGCTATGTTAGATTCAGGCTCATTACAGACTATGGTGAGGAGGGACGTGGTACCGACAAAAGAAAAGGGAGTAGCAGATTGAGTAAACGTTCAGTGTTGGTGCGGGGACCCCCTCAAAATTGACAGGGTGGGGGCCACCCTACAAGTAGGCAAGAGGCCCTGTCAGATGCTGGTTGAGGTTGCTGAGCATTTACCTTATCTGGTAGTATTGGGCTGTGACTGGCCCGAGTTGTTGGAAGAGATAACCAGTGTGAGGCTAGGGTAGAGGGCAGAAGTGTTCGCGGGCACAACCGAACAGCCTCCTCCCAAAGAAAGGGGTGAACAAGAGGTGGACATCGCACGCTTATGGGAAGATGAACATTTCTTGTTGGAGCAGAGTTGGGAGCCAGATTTTTGGTCTGCACTACAAGAACACTTGGCCAATGAAACAGAGAGGTATTATGGCTGGAGCTGATAAAGACGCCGCCAAGATTTGAGATAAGAAATGACCTCCTGTACTGAGTTGAACAAGGGAAGCCTGAAGGAGGGGAGGTTGTACAGTTGCTGGTGCCTCGGCGCTATTAATGAGCTTTATTGAAGGAGGCTCATGAGCTCCCTATGGGGGGATATTTGGGCAGCGACAAGACTGAGGCCCACATTCAGGCAAAGTTTTTTTGGCCAGGACTGTTGCGGGAAGTGGCGAGGTATTGCGCTTCATATCCCGTGTGCCAAAAAGTGAATCCAAGACACCCCCCAAAGGCTCCTTTAGTTCCGATGGCTTTGGTGGAGGTTGCCTTTGAGCGGGTGGCGCTGGACATTGTGAGGCCACTTCCCCGAAGTAGCACCGGGAACCCATATATATTAGTTTTACTGGATTATGGCACAAGGTACCCGGAAGCTATGCTGATGCGGACCGTGTCCACCTCAAAGGTGGCAAAAGAGCAGGGCACTGAGGTGCCTGCTACTGGTGGAGTGATAAGTAAAGGAATCCAGCTGCAGGATGCCAAGGTAACCAGTGGGAGTCAGCTGACCAGAAGGGCCAGGGCCTGGCTCCCATGTAACCCCAGGCTGAGGCCAGGCAGCAAGTCCCCTGCTGGCAGCCAAGGGAGAAGGAGGTCTGCCAGAGCAAACAGCAAGGAGAAGCCTGACTGCATGAGCAGCTCCTGATTGCTGTTATGAGGTGGAGAATTCCCTGGTAGGGACTGAATGTTGTTTAGCCAGATGGCTTAGAGTTTTATGTTATAGCCCAGGGGCTTGTGTTTTTGTGTTTGATGTTTAGACCAGAGGACCAGGTGAGGCTATTAGGGGTTGGAGGAGGATTCATAGGGGCTCCACGGTAGCGTGGGGAACCCGGCACCAGAGAAGGCACAGCATTTGGGGGTGCACTGACCCCAACCCTGAAAAGGGGAGCAAAGAATTGGAGGCCAGGTAAGGCTGAGGCTGCCTGAGCCCTGCAGAGGGTTCAAGACCCCGAGGAGATTTGGGGCCAGGCACGGCTACAGCACCTGAGCCCCAAGGCGGTGGTAGCCCCAGAGAGTGGGCAGCGGGAGAAGCCCAGAAAGTGGGCAGTGGGAGAAACCCCAGAAAGGGGGCAGTGGAAGAACCCCGAGAAAGGGGGCAATGATTGATGGGTGCCAGGTGGTACAGTGGCAAGACAAACCAGAGTGCCAGTGAGGTGCAGGATGCGTGACAAGCCAGAGCGCTGGTGGGGCACAGGGTGTGAGACAAGCCAGAACACTCTGGGGTGCGGAGAGTGAAACAGACCAAACAACGTCCGGGACATCTGCGAGGCTTGGGCTGCAGTATAAGGGTAGGAAAGGAGCCTCAGATAGCGTCCCCTGGCATTGGGGCAGAAAATGGGCAGCCTCCTGCTTAATTAACATCCTCTAATTAAGCAAGTAACAACAAGGTGTGGCAGTCGAGAAGGCAGGTGGTTGGCCCATAACAGGTGGGCAGGTTCACTAGTGGACAGACCCTGAAGAGGGACACCTGTCACAGTAAGGAACAAGGCACCAGATGTGTAAATTACCAGCCAGTAACTACCTAACAAACGGCTGAAGAATCCCTTTGAAGCCCGAGGGCTCAAAGGAGATAACGGAAGAAGAAAGTGCTGCCACGTGGACAACAAGAACACTTCAAGGCTGTGGTCCATTTTTATAACTAAAGTGACCTTGATTTAAGGTCAGAAGAAGATGGATGTGAAGCAGCTGCTAAAACACAGATGAAGCATGGAAAAACCCCAAGAAACTAAAGAAAGACTGGCAAACCCTGTAAAGAGAGGACCCAGATGATGCCAAGTGGGTGAAGTTTTCTGTCTTGCTTTTTGGAGCACAGACACATCTGCTTTCATCCCACTCCAGCTACTGTCTTTCACCGCCATCATCAGCTTCAACATCCCATCTACTCAGTGAACACAGGGTTGGCCACCCTGTGTTGACATTGAGTAACTATTGCTGGTAACTATAACTGGTGTCTGTCTGTTTGCATGGAATGGTTGTTCTGTGTGTGTGTATGTTTGTGTGTGATGATGTGCATGATGATTTGTGTGTGTTTGTATGAATGGTATGTCATACCTTCTATGTCTAACTCGTAATCAATAAACACGGCATTCTGCCTTATCCCCCTTTTCAGAGTCTAGCTTGTGATTTAAGCAATTAGGTTAATTTATTAACAAAAGCACAAGCAATCCCATCTCGGAGGAAAGGCAGCAAAAAGGCACAGCAGCCCCCTTGGCTTTTCAGGGAACTAGTGGAGCTCCTGTGTCTAACAAGAAAGACCTACAAAGGATGGAAGACTGGATCCACCCCTTTAGGGAGTGAACCAGGAAAGCCAAGGCTGTGACTGAACTCCAACTGACTACATGTATCAAGGATAATAAAAAGTCCTTTTTTAGATATGGAAAAAGAAAAGGTAACTCTGGACCCCTGCTAAACCATATGGGTCAAGTGACAATCAACACGCAGGAAAAAGCCAACCTGCTTAATTGTATTTTGCGTCGGTTTTTCACCAGCCCCAAAGGATGGCACTTCTCAATACGATATGGGATGGCCAGGGTGAGGGAGAATTGTTACCCTTCATCAATGTAGACCTTGTGAAGGAACACCTTAAGAGGCTGGACACTTTCAAGTCAGCTGGACCAGACAGTTTCCACCTCAGGATACTTAAAGAGCTGGCAGGCATCATAGCTCAACCACTGGCATGGATCTTTGAGAACTCGTGGCACTCAGGTGAAGTGCCCAAAGATTGGAAGAAGACCAATGTGGTGCCTATCTTCAAGAAAGGGAGGAAAGTAGATCCAGGAAACTACCAGCCTATTAGCCTGACCTCTGTCCTGGGAAAGTTCTTGGAAAAAAGTATCAAAGAGACCATTCTTGGCAAACTGGCTGATGGCAACATCCTGAGGGATAGCCAGCATGGGTTTGTTGCTCTATCTGATTCAAGAAGTCTATGGACCGACAAGAGTTAAAGTGCTAGTGGACCTGGTACTGTCCAAAGGGGATGATCTAGTTAGTGACCTAAGAATCAAAGGAAATCTGGGAGACAGTGACCACGAGCTGATCACTTTTACTATCCATCACAAAGCTGGCAAGTCAGTCAGCAATGCAGAAGTCCTTGACTTTAAGAAAGGTAACTTTGATAATCTCAGGAGGCTTTTTGTTGAGGCCCTAAGGGGCCATGACTCGACAGGGAGGGGAGTCCAAGATGAGTGGTCACTTCTTAAGGGAGAGATCCTGAAAGCACAAGGTATGTCCATCCCATCTCAGAGGAAAGGTAGCAAAAGGGCACAGCAACCCCCTTGGCTCAGCAGGGAACTCGTGGACTGCCTACCTCTAAAAAGCAAGGCTTAGAAAGGATGGAAGACAGGAATCACAGCTAAGGAGTATTCTGCACTGGTCCATACCTGTAGGGAGTAAAACAGGAAGGTCTACTCCAACTAGGTACACATATCAAGGACAATAAAAAGTCCTTTTTTAGATATGAGGGGAGTTGGAAGAAAAGCAAGGGCGACATTGGATCCCTGCTAAACCAAATTGGGCAACTGACAACTGACACCCAGGAAAAAGACAACCTGCTTAATGGGTACTTTGGGTTGTTTTTTCACCAGCCCAAAGGGACCACCCTGCCTAACAATGCAGGATGGCCAGGGTGTGGGTGAATTTATGCCCAACATCAGTATAGACTTTGCAAAGGAACATGATGAGAGGCTGGATGCCTTCAAGTCAGCGGGTCCTGACAGATTGAACCCCAGAGAACTTAAGGAGCTGGCAGTCATCATAGCTCAGTGGCAAGGATATTCAAGAACTTGTGGTGCTCAGGTGAAGTACCCAAAGATTGGAAGAAGGCCAATGTGGTGCCCATCTTCAAGAAAGGGAGGAAAGTAGATCTGGGGAACTATAGGCCAATCAGCTTGACCTCAATCCCTGGAAAGATTTTGGAAAAAAATATCAAAGAGACCATTCTAAACAAGCTGACTGAGGGACAGCTAGCATGGGTTTGTTGTGGGTAGGTCTTGCCTGACCTATCTCATCTCTTTCTATGACCAGGTGACATATCAACTGGACAAGGGAGAAGAGATTGATCTCACATATTTTGGTTTAAAAAAAGCCTTCGATCTGGTGTCCCATGATCATCTCATGGAAAAATTGGCCAACTGCAGCCTCGGCTGCGTCACGATCTGATCGCTGGGGAATTGGCTCCGAGGTTAGACCCAGAGAGTAGTAGTTGACGGAAGTAAATCATCATGGTGTGCCATGACCAGTGGGGTCCCCAAGGCTCCGTTCTTGGGCCTATACTCTTTAACATCTTTATTAATAATGTGGACATTGGTACCAGAAGCTGACTGGTCAAGTTCGCTGATGACACCAAACTTTGGGGTAAAGCATCCACACCTGAGGGCAGGATGGTGATCCAGGCTGACCCAGAGAGGCTCAGAAAATGGACAGTCGAAAACCTGATGCAGTTCAACATCAAAAATGCAAGGTACTCCACCTTGGGGGAAAAAAACGCACAGCACACTCATAGGCTTAGCAGTGCTACGCTTGCTAGCACCATGGTCGAAAGGGACTTGGGGGTCATGATTGACCACAAGATGAATATGAGCCAGCAATGCTATGTCACAGCTGGTAAAGCAAGCACAATTCTGACTTGCATCCATAGATGCTTCTCAAGCAAATCCCAGGATGTCATCCTCCCATTGTACTCATCCTTGGTGAGGCCGCAGCTGGAGCACTGCATCCAATTCCGGGCTCCACAATTTTAAAAGGATGTGGAGAAGCTTGAGAGTGTCCAGAGGAGAGCCATATGCATGATCAGAAGGCAGGAGAACAGGCCTTATGATGAGAGGCTGAGAGCTATGGGACTCTTCAGCCTGGAAAAGTGCAGGCTCAGGGGGGATCTGGTAGCTGCCTATAAGTATAAAAGGGGTGTACATTGGGATCTGGGAGAACACCTGTTCACCAGAGTGCTCCCAGGGATGACAAGGTGCAATGGTCTTGTGATCCCATTGTATACCCCTCCAAGACTATTTCAGGCTGGACATAAGGAAGAACTTTACTTCTCTGAGTCCCCAAGGCCTGGAGCAGACTGCCGCTACAGGTGGTGCAAGCACCCACTCTGGATTCCTTTAAGAGACATTTGGACATTTATCTTGCTGGGATCCTTTGACCCCAGCTGACTTCCTGCCCCTGGGGCAGGGGGCTTGATTCAATGATCTTCTGAGCTTTCTTCCAGCTCTAATATCTATGAAATCTATGAAATCTATTTAAGTATTCTTCCCTGTAGGAGCAGGGTTGCTGTAAAATGTGCCAGTTTTTTTTCCTTTCCTTTTCTCTTTTTATTGAGCCAACCTGCCTTTTTAGAGTGATTTTTACTCAGAGTAGCCCAAAATCCTCACTCAAACCAATAATCATGTGTTGATAGGTGAAATTAGTTTCAGAATTCTAATGAAGCTCAGCAGCTGGGAGACAGACAGCTCATCTGAAGATTAAATGAGAAAAAATGCCACTTTTGCTGGTTCCTTTAGAAACTCATTTACATTCTGTCAGCTTCCATTAGGAATAGGAACTGCAAATATTGAGGGAAATATGCATGAATTCAGCACTGAACTGGCCAATCAAAGCAGCTTCTTCTTGCTTACAAAGCTGCCAAAAGATTTTAGGTAGTTATGCCTTCTGGAAACAGTAGGTGATGATCTCCTTTCCTTCACTTGTCACCCAACATCTGGGTTTTAACACAGCCCAAAGATTACTGTACAATACAAGAAATGAACAGTGGAATGTATTTAAACTTCAACCTTAGGAACAGGTACAATAGTTTGACCCTTATACGTTAAAAACAATGCATGCATGTGATCTCTGCTGAAACTGTATTAAGGTTGCATAGTCCAAATTTAAAATGACAGTCATAAAATATGAAAATTAAAGTTGGACAAGTTTACTTCAGTCTGTGTTATATTACATGCATGTCATGTGATATTTAGATTCTACATCTGTGACTGATGTAGGATTTAGATCCTATGTCTTTTTACATAAAATCAGCCTGAATGGAGCCATAGAATCATATAGAACTAGGGTGGGAAGGGATCTCCAGAGGTCAACTAATCCACCCCCTGCCTGAGGCAAGATCATCCCTATGCAAACCATTCCATACAACCATAATCTAAACTCTACATAAGACTACATTCAACCCTGACACAACAAAGACCTAGCACCCTAACCTGTTACAGGTAATGGCAACCAATGTCTTGCCAATGTGCTGCTTCTATAAAATGTTGTCAACATACACTCAAGAGGTCTTGGGTAGAGGCCCATGCCTTCTGCTACAGAGGAAGGCAAAACCCTCCTGAGTTCATACCAATTTGACCAAGTTTCTTGAGCAAGTTTGTGGATGACACAAAACTGAGAAGGATTATGAACATGTTGAAGGATTTTGGAGGGGTAAAATTCCTCCTTGATCCCAAATATGGCAATCAGTCTGACTCTGAGTGGATGGGCAAGACCCTCTAGTTATGACCCTCTGACTTTGCTCCTAGACAGAGAATCAGCCCATCCCATTTGAAGTCCCCAGCCTTAGCTATAGCCAACTGTCTGCACTAGCTGGAGAGAATCAAAATCTCCACCGATGTCACACACAGTTGGGCTGCATGCAGAGGAAGAACTCACTTAGGTTGGAGCCCCAGAGAAGACAAGTCCCGTATATCTTTGAAGTGAATTCTAAAAAAAGCGAACACCTCCTGATACCTAGAAGTGACAACAAGACATGGCAGATGAGTACAGGATGATTACTGCTTCTAGATTCTGCAAGGATAAGTGAGTTTTTACTCTACATACAGCCAAATCTTGTGCGACATTAAGGAGATTTTGATTTTCTCCAGCTAGTGCTGACAGTTGGTTACAGCTAAGGCTGGGGACTTCAACTGAAATGTACTTAATCTCTTTCTAGGAGCAAAGTCAGAGGTTCCTAACTAGATGGTCTCGCCCGTCCACTCAGGGTCAGACTGATCACCATATTTGGATTCAAGACTGAGTTTTATCCCTCCAAAATCCTTCAATGTGTTCACAGTACTTCACAGTTTTGTGCATTCCACAAACTTGCTCAAGACACTAGGTCAGATTGGTATAGACTGTCTTCCTCTGTAGCAGGAGGCATGGGCCTCTACCTAAGACCTCTTAAGTGTTCTGATTCCCAAAGTCCAAGTGTCTTGATTCCTTTTGCCCCTAGACCAATGTGGCTACAACCTGGATACCCGAAACATGGAAAATATCTAATTTTACCCAATTTTTAAAATGAAATCTTCATAACCTTACAAGGAGGAGACAAGTTTCACCACCTGAGACCCTGATCCTGCCTTTTTGGAGGTAATTTGCCACATAAGAAATGCCTGTGCAGAAGAGCATTCCATCTTTGTATTCCTTTGTGAAATAGGAAACACCAAAATGACTACATCCTGCTTACCACCAAACAGCTTTGAGATAAACAAACTATTCCAACTTTTCTTTGAGCCTAATCTGCATATAAAATGAGCTGTTCCAAACAGAAAATTTTACCACACCTTCAACTCTTCTATGAAACATGAACTTTCATTCCTACCCAGGAGAACTTTTACAATCTTTTCTCCTATGCCTGAAGAAGGGTGTTTGTGCCCAAAAGCTTGCAATTAAAGACTTTTTTTGTTGCAAAAATCTAGTTGGTCTAATGTAAGATATTACTTCTACCATGAGTCCTGATTCCAAGCATAAAAGAATTTGCCAAGATCCACTGACATTTTAAACAAAGCTCAAAACATCTTAGTGAGTAATTGTAACTAGGGAACTTGCTGTTTGACAGTGGCTTTAAAACTGTTGGAATAATAGAGTGATAAGAAGAGGTGAGTTCTAAAAAGCAGTCTGGCTTGCTTGATAAGGGGAGCTTCCTTGAACAATGTAGATTTCCTTTGATAAGTGTGAGGTTGGACAGGGAGTAATTTTTCTGTCAGTTAGCCTCACTGATATAGTCTTCATGGTTGAGAATGACAATATCTTCTCCTTTGTCCACTGGTTTGATTACTTTTGCTGTTGGATCTTCGGGACTGTGAGGGTTTGCTCTCTGAGGGAGGGAGGTTGCCATGGTCCTAGCTTTTGTCCCTGTGTGGGTGAAACCAGACAGTAAGTCACACCAGATTGAATGATCACCAAGAAAATGAAACACAGAGACACTAGAGCACATGTAGGAGAATATTTTTCATAAAACAATTATGACCTGTCTGACTTCACAGTTCTTCTGCTCAAAGGAAATCTACCAAACTCCTTTGAAAAAAGAGCATGGGAATGCAAAATCATTAATTGCTTGGGCATTAAGGGCATTTTACACATGCTCCCAACACAACACCGGGCACTTTTAATTAGCAAGCCATGCTAATTAAAAGTTCCCAGTGCTGCATCAGAGCAGGCGTATCAGTGGCTGTGCACTTTGAACTAAAGCACATTCATAGTTTCATAGCTGGTAGGGTCAGAAGGGACCTAAGTAGATCATCAAGTCTGACCCCCTGCCATGGGCAAGAAAGAATGCTGGCGTCAAATGACCCTGGATAGGTGATTATTCAGCTTCCTTTGGAAGACCCCAGGGTAGGAGCGAGCACCACTTCCCTTGGAAATTCGTTCCAGATCCTAGCTGCCCTGACTGTGAACTAGTGCCTCCTAATATCTAGCCTGAATCTACCCTCAGTCAACTTACAGCCATTATTCCTTGTTACTTCTGGTAGGGCTGAGGGGAACAGGGACTCTCCCATAGCCTGCTGGTACCCCTTGGCCAGTTTGTAGATGACCACTAGATCCTCCTCAGCTTTCTCTTGTGGAGGATGAACAGGTTCAGGTCCCATAGCCTCTGCTCATAGTTCTTGCCTTGCTGCCCCCTGGTCATGTGAGTGGCCCTCAATCTGCTCGTGATGCATTGAATGTGTTTTAGTTCAAAGCACACCGCCACCATTTTCTCAGCACTGATGTGTGCTGTGCCGCTGGTACATGTGATATGTGAGGCTGCCAGTGCGTGTCAATTTACATGCTGGAGCAGACTTGATTAACTGGGTCTGCTCTGATTCACTGGATTTCCAGTGCATTGGAGCAGTCTCCCCGCATGTGTGTAAGTGCTATAAGTACCAGGGATTTAACACAGACAATGACTTTATGGTCCAGTATAATCTGTCCAATACTAATCTCTGCACTTCACAGGTGATAATGACCCTCCTGAATAATTTATCTTTATCACTTGAAAACTTAGCAAAAAACATGTTTTTAACCACAGAATATAGTCCTGATTCAAGAATCCTTGGCTAATAATGTATGGTGCATGCTATTATGTCAGATTAGATTAGATTATTTTTGTACTGGTCTATAAAAATCTCTGATATCTTTCTGTCTTTCTTTTAAAGTGTCAAGAAATTGTTTAAAACATTTTTCAAGTTTTCATTAAATATGTGGCATTAGTCCACTTCACAATATTACATGGCTCAAAACACAAGTCACTGGCATAGGTTCAAAATTACCTGAATGTTTCATCGGTGGCTTGCAAATCAACAGCAGTGTTAATCATTCCAATTTCATGTTGCTAAAACTATATTTTTTATGCTTGTATTTATGCTGTGCCTATCTCAATTTGATTACCTGCTCCCGCACTGCTTTGGTGTGTGCGCCTGGTCTTAGATGCATTGGGACTTCATGCAAACCTTGAGGAGGCCCTTGATCACTTTCGGGCTCCCGCTGAGGGTACCTCCGGAGTTTTCGTGTCCCCTGATGGACGTATGTGGGCCTCCACCTCCACCCTATCCATATGCTAGCCCTTGAGATGAGCCTCAGGATCTTTATATGGCTTGCCCTCCAGTGATGCCTGTCTTGGATCTCTATGCCCCCTTTTCTTTCATTGGTTCTACTTTTGGTTTTGTTTGTACCAAGGGGCCTCTGGATGTTCCACTCTTGGAGACATCTCTCTGGTAGTCTGGTGGTTCTGCTTTGGTGCTGTCAGCTATAGCTGCGCCTTTTCACCACCAGTGTTCCCCTGGAACCTCCAAAGCAAGACACAACAAAATAATCAGTGAGCCTATGTTAAAGCAAGGAAAAGAAAGGAAACAAAGGTAAAGAAAGGAGCCACTCTGGCTGACTGGAAACACAGGTAAAAAAAAAAAAAGGAAGAAAAAGACTATAGAAAAAGAGGGATTGTTGGGCTGAGCAGCCTTTCTTTCCCCTTGAGCTCTAGCTAGAGCCCAGCCTGTCCTCCCGGCTTGGTTCTGTGCCCTCGCCCCAGCTTGGGTCTTCCTCAGCTCTTTTCTGAGCTGTCTCTGGTCCCACACCCCAGCATTGCCTGTAGCTGGTGCAGGACACTCTTGCAGCCTCTGCTGCCGCTAAAGCCTGCCTCCGCGTCCTATTGACCTGCTTCTGCCGGTGCTGGGTGCACCCGGTGTGGGGGATGCCTGCAGCCTCTCCTGCTCCCAGCATCCCTGCTTGCTCACTCTAAAAGCTGGCATTTATTTTCATGGGGCGACGTCTCGTGCTGACGTCATCCAGCTCCAGCTGCAGATAAGCATGGCTGTTAAACTGCACAGGCATTTCCTCCTGGCGTGTTCCTTTGGATCCTCAGTATCTTGAAATGGGTAAGTTTTTCTCTTTTCAGGGTTTTTTCTTTGGGGTTGGGTTACCCTTGTCCTGGGTTCCCACATGGACAGGGCTCCTTGTTCATATTCAATTAATGTGCTTTAGGTAATGCACATTAAATTTAGTACCTTTGGGTGCCTGTACATGACTGGGGAGGCTGCTGCAATGCATGGTAATTACCTCACTCCAGCAGCCTCGTGTGTCTCATGTATCAGTGTTCTTGTGCTTCAGAATGGTAGTGGGAGCACTTGAACTAAAGCTCATTCAGTCAACTCCCACCGCCATTTTGAAGACCAGAGATGCTGATACATGAGATTCTGTGGTGGTTTAATTTGTTTGTACCAAGGGGCCTCTGGTACAAAAACACTGCCTTGCCCCACCCCAGAGCATGTGTAAAAGTGCCATTCATTGTGAGTTACTAAAAAAATACATATTAGTCTATTTGAATGCACATTAGCTAAAGAGCATGTTTTTTTCTGATGCTTTAATGCACATTAAAATAGGCTAACGTGCATTAAAATGCATGTGTGGATGTGCCCAGTGGTACTAATAATACTTAAATTAGCACAGACATATTATTTTACATGCCCTTGGTCAGTCCTTAGCTTCGAATGTCACCCTAACTGATAAACAATAAATAGTACCACCAGGAGCTATGTTTACTTGTTTATTTGTCTAAGTATCCATAATAGGGTGCTTGTGAAAGAAAAGATGCAAATGTATTGCTTTTTCACTTGGATTTCATTTGTAAAGAGGGCCTTTACCTAGATAAACATGATCTATTTGTATTGTTGGCACGTCTCACTTCTTCTCTGGCACTCCTAAGCTATGAAGCTTTCTTCATAAATTTCCATATAGGTCAGTGACCTATATGACAGCGCTGTGCTGTAAGCACTTTTATACTCTATAAATTGCATTATACATTAGAAATATTATCTCCACATAGCAAACTATCTGTTAATGAATAGTTGAATGAGTAAAATGCATGTTGAAAAATGAACAAAGAGTTCATAAGGCAATTAAGCTCGGCATTATGTTTGCATTTCTCCATGATATTTGCATTACAAAAGTGTATTGTACAGTCAGAAAAGTGATATGGAGACAGATGTGTGATTATTGTGAAACTCAACAGCCTTCATAACTGAAGTTCTCTTCACTGTTTAGACCATGATGCAGAATAATTTGTTTTGAATCTGTAACATTCAATACATTAAGAATAAACATTTATAAATGTATTACCCATCTACAAAAGAGGCTAATAAGAATGTGAAAGTATACTGATCATTTGCACTGTAAAACTATTATATGAGAGAGACTATTCATTCTGTCACAGCACAGACAAATGCATTATCCTCTCCTGAATGACAACTCAAACCTTTAGTGACATAATTGCATTTCATATGAAAATATTGTTATTTTTGTTTAACATTTATATTGAAACAGTGCCTAGAGGTCAGCTGGGGTCTGGGCCCCATTGTGCTAGATGGTACAAAGACATACAGAAAATGACAGTCCTTAACAAAGTACTTGCTTTTAAGAGTCCAGAATGATAAGTGCAGAGTAAAGGAACAACATAGAGAGGGTGAAAAGGAAGCATATAAAAAGGCTGTGGAAGAGATAAATGGGAAAACAAATAAATCAACAAAAACAAGTCTTGGGCAGGTAGCATGGTGAGACATGGAACTGTTACAGTGTTTTATATGAATCTGGTAATTGAAATTGGCATATTTTGTGGAGTTGGCCCAGTTTCTTTAAATTTTACTTAAAACCTTCCTGGTTTCTTCACAGCTTCACTGTGGCCTAAGATTTTGGGGGCTCTACAATCTGGGGCAACCAGCCATGCAGACAGTTCAGAGGCTGGAGATTGCAGAGCTTACAGAGTCCGTAGTTTGCTGTTTGGGCTGCCGTAGTAATTCACAGGTCTATAGTTCCTACAGTCTTGGAGCACTAAGCCAAACAGAACTTTAGGGACCTGGGCCCCATTTACTTTCTTAACTTGTTTTTTGAAGAAAAGTACTTTTGTGCCAAATTGCAATGAAAGCAAAATTCAAAATAGCAAAATCCTCTTTGAAATGGACTTACTAATCTCAATATAGTTCTAGTTAGTTATGAAGATAAGAAAAATGAAGTGCTAAGAAGTAATGATGAATGTTCACTACTTCAGGGCTTTCTAGAAACTTTTTTTAAATTTCAAGCTGTGAGGAAACAAATGAGAATACTGGCAACTGAAAAAAGAGATAATAAAGAGCATACATGGTAGATTCTCTATAGCATTGTTTCTCAAACTTTTCAAATAGGTGATCTCTTATTCCGAATCACCTTTTTATGACCATCTGTAAAAGTCAAAAATAAATCTATGCTAAGTCAATATAATTTATTTTTGTGTGTGTTGCTAGGTTAGCAAAGAACATGTTCTTTTTATGAATTAAAGGTATGTAAAGCCATTCCTTTCCTGTATATGGTAATAGGCTGTTCAATCCCTCAGTCTCTGAACTGCCGCCTTTGTGCCCATGTCCACGGAATAAAGGATGAGGTACTCTCTTTGCATTGGTATCTATGGGTGCCTGTACATCTGCAGGGACACTGCTCCAATGCAATACAGCACATTGGGGCAGACTTGATTAATCAAGCCTGCTGGAACGTGCTAACTAGTGTATCCCTGAACTTCAAAATGGCAGTGGGGGCACTTTAACTAAAGCTCATCAAACAAGCCCCCACTGCCATTTTGAAGCATGGGATGCTGAATACACAAGGTGTGGTGGGTGCTTTAATTAGAGTGGCTCTTGGGATCACTGCAATTAAAGTCCCCCCC
>NW_017729008.1:5987449-5990540 GCF_001723915.1 Gavialis gangeticus | reverse complement strand
CCCCCCCCCCCCCAGTACCTCTGGAGCATGTGTAAAGATGCCCTATTAGTCTATTTGGAAAATATCTACATTTGTATGGCTGATTTGATACACATATAAAATGCTGTTAGCATGGTCAATATAACAATACCATTCTAAGACATTTCAGAGGTTGCCTTTATAGAAGCCATACCTGATTGTTCTTTAATTATATGGATATTGTACCATTCTGTTCTTAGTTAAATTCACAACTTGTTTCCAGGCAGCAGTAATGAGACTCTCTGGTCTGTAATCCCTGAGACCATATATGGCTTCTTCTTTTTTAAACCCAAGATAACAACTTTCCAATCTTTGGGAACAGTGTGTGTTTTATTAAGGATATATTGCATATCTTCACTGTTACCTTTGCTATTTCACACTTCATTTCCTTCAGAATTTTCGCATCAGCACCATCTGGTCCTGGTGATTTACTGCCCTTGAATTTCTCAAGTTGCTCAATAATGTTTGTTAAGGCTACATGTTAATTTCTTATGAAAATTCTCTTTGAGTCAAGAATTTTACCATTCCCCTTCATTGAAAAGATGGCTGGAGAAAGACGTATTTAATTGTTTTGCTTCCTAATCCACTGGCTTGCTTTCTTTCTTCACTGCTGGCCTGATTATGCAATGACCCCTTACAGACTGCCTCCTGGTTTTTGTAAGAAATATGTTTTAAAAAAAATATTTTTCTTCTTCCACCTCTCAAGGTTATTTTGAAGTTAGGGTCCAGAGTTATCCTCTTCTTTATTATTTTTTTCTTTTCTCTCTCTCTCTTTTAAGCCCAAGGCAGACTTTGTTTTATGTACTGTGAATTCTAAGGGGTTGTCTGTAAAATTGGGCTTATAGTAATGTTTGGTTGTGTTTTACCGGTCAGCATGGAAAGAACATCAGGGAGGGGAGGGGCACTACAAAAGCATTATTAAGAAAAAAACCCTTATATTTCCAATTGTCCTCCTAAGATCAATGAACTGAGTATCCTTCTTTGTGCAAGATGTCAGTCTTCCTTGTTCAGGTCAGAAGCCATCATCCATTATGTATCTTATATGAGTACCATTGTCAGACAGAAGTGATAGTCATATGCTAAATAAGACTATGGGATGCTGTTGAAAAAGGAAAGGCAAATCATATTATGGGGTGTTTAATAAAATGTCATGTAAGAGATGGAATGTAATTATTCTACTCCACTTAGAGCAGATGAGGCCTCAGCTGGAAAACTTTATACTTTTTGGACACTTGAAAAAGACGGAAGAGGGTGGTGGGGGACAATAAATAGAAAGAGGCTGGGGATCAATTGTTCTCCCTGCTTATGGGGAAGGGGCAAGAAGAAACTAGCTCAAGTTGTTGATTTATCTTGGAAATTAGAATATTAAAGGGGAAAAAACACCTTCCAAATGATGTGGGAGTGAAACAGTGAGAGGGATGCTAGGGATCATATTGAATTTTCTTCACTGGAGATCCTTAAGAATACGTTATACAAACATTGGCTAGGAATTGCTGTAATTAGGCATGGGGAGAGGAGAAGGAGCAAAGAATTAGACTAGATGACCTCTTACAGCCCCTTCAAACTCTCCTTCCTTATAATTTGATTAGGTTCTGAAGAACAGAGTTTTTGGCTCTGCTCTTCATTGTGGTGCATTAGAGAATCTTCCTTGAAAGAAAAAAAGCCTTTGAATTTGATTATATTGTGTTAGAAGCCAGTGTCAAGATTAAAGGATGTTTGATGTATTTGTGGCAACCTATGTTGCTAAGGAAATATACTATAGCATTGTTTTATTAGCTGGAGTTCCTGGCTAGGGACAGAAATTGCACATAAACTGGTATAAGTGATCAGAAACTGGTTCAAACCTGTAACACAACAGAAGTTCAGTGTTCATAAACCAAAACTTTCAGTGCACTTAAATTTTTAAAATGGCTGAAACTGGTTTAAGATAAACCTAGAAGCATGTAGTATCAGAGGGCATCTATACATGAGCATGGAGGCTGCACTGAAATTCCAGTGAATTGGAGCAGACTTGGCTAATTGAGTCTGTTGGAGCATGGTGATTACTATGCTCCAGCAGCCTCCTGCACCTAATGTATTAGTGTCTCCATGCTTCAAAATATCATTGGGGATGCTTGAACTGAAGCTAGTCAAATGAGCCCCCCTCTGCCATTTTGAAGCACAGGGTCACTGACACACAAGATGTGGCAGTACTTTAATTAGAATAGCTCTCAAAGCCATTCTAATTAAAGCATCACTCCTCACCCCCCACTGAGCATGTGTAAAAGTGCCCGGACAATTTAAGTTAAATTGGTTTCTTGAACTTCTGTCCCAAATCCCCTAGGAATTCAAGTTAACTCTCAGTACCCCACTATCCAAGATGCTTTGTATTTCCCTCAGAAACTCCCACTTGCAGGGTGGGTGGGCCAAGTTAAGCCCAAGCTGTCTGCTCCAGCTAGGCTGCTCCAGGTAGGCTCCCCCACCCCCAGTTTCCTGTCTAGGCTACTGCAGGCATGTAGCCGCATTCCTGGAATCAAAAGTGAATGTCAGTTCACTTGCTCATAACTTTAATCTATGTACTTTAGACTAACCTGTGAAGATTGAATTAATTCTGCCTTGGACTTTTTGACTGTCTCTTCTTAGCCTCTAAGGGCACATCCACATGAGCATACACATGCCTCTTGCCCCACCTCAAACCCCTTTGAGGCAGGGTAACAGACATGTGTGGGAACAAAAAAAATTCCCTGAGCTTCAAGTTTGGAGTGCGGGGAGAAAATTAGACCCCTGGATTTCCAGGGGTCTAAAAAAAATGAAGTTTAAAAAAGCAGAGCAGGGCATGGCCCTTGCCCTGATGCTGAAACATGCAGTGGGCCAGGCTGCATGTTTCAGCACCAGGCCTCCAGTGCTGGTGAGTAAGGGGTTGGGGGGCTGGAGGAGGGAACCATGGAGGGACCCCTGATGACCCTGCTCACTCCCCCAGCTCCCTGACACCTGCCTTGACTGGCCCTTCCCCCTGCCAGAACCCCTGAGCCCCCTCCTCCTGCTGTGGCTGGCCCCTTCCCCCCACCAGCTCCCCCAAGGCCCCTGACCCCTG
>NW_017729008.1:5983390-5987315 GCF_001723915.1 Gavialis gangeticus | reverse complement strand
TGATCCCTGCCCCCCCCATAATTTTAAAAATCAAAACAAAAAAAACCCTGCACTTACCTGACATCTGCCTGCTGTCTGGCTGACCAGGGCCCCACCTCCACAGTGCGGGGCAGGGTTGTGGGGGTAGCCATGAGGGCCTGGGGGCTCAAGTTGTGGGGGTGAGGAGGACATGCTTTGACAGTTCAAAGCAGGCCAACACCCGGAATATCTTCCGGGTGATAGCTGCCCAGATGTTTGGGCAGGGGGCACACATGGTAGTAGTGCTGCACAGAGGCCAACCCTGCAACCAGAGTCCACTGGCAGCTGGCACAGAGGGGCAGATGCCTCTACTGGCTGTGCAGTCCCCATCCGGGTCTGGCAGATGCACAGCTGGTCACAGCCAGGCGGCAGCTCCCACTGACAGACTGCTGCAGTGGGTAGAGGTGACAGGGATCTCTCAGGGCTGCATCGGCAGTCCAGCTAGCAGAAGAGGTAGTGTCCCCAGGTACCAATTGGCTGGGCCCCAGAAGCTTCTGAGAGCTAGTATCCCTGAGCTGCTTGCGAGGGTGGCTTTTTATACTGCTGGGGCCAAGACAGGGCAGATTTTTATACTGCTGGGGACAGCACAGGTGCTGGCCCTGAGTTCTAGCTCCCCCTGGCTGGAGATCCGGGAGGAGCCAGGCAGGGTTACTTTGCCCCAAGTAGCACAATTCGCTCCACACCAAAGTGCATGTCTGAACACGCGCGCTGAAGCAAAAAGCCCTGGCTCAAATTTGCACCGCTTCTATTTGAGCTGCTGCTAGTACATGTGCCTGCAAGTGTGGACGTGCCCTAAGAGGTGATGGCATATTGCATTGCTATAGCCTAAATCTTGTGCAGTAAAAGTATACATAAAAAAGACTGGGGCATTTTCTAGAAGGTAGGATGGAGTCCTCTAGTGAATTGTGTTTGATGGGAGAACCCACAAGTAACATATTTTATGTAAGAAGTTAATATTTGTCAGGGATTCAGAAGCAGTTCTTCATTACAAACATCAGTTTCTTCAGTGCGCTGTTTCTTAATGGTGTTTTCCCATGTCTGTTAACATAATCTCCATCTTGTGCTCAAATAGTTCTTTGGAAATAAGAAAAAGGCATGACTACACAGAAGATTCCATCATATTTTACAGTGTTTGTGGAATACTTCAAGATTTAATATATACTAATATACCTTTGCTTGCTCCTGCTTCCATTGCCATGCAGAATACTGAGGCAGTGAAACCAGTGTTAGGAGTGCTATGGAAATGTTGTTTCTTGCTGTTTTACAGACTGTAAAGATTGAGCTTCACTCTTTGGCTCAAGCTGCAGAAACTGATTATTTTCATTTTAGATGTTCTTAAAGATCTCTGAAGTGCAAGCTGTCTCTACAGTACAAGGGAAACTAATGGTGAATGTGTAATCCTACTTCACTCTACAAAGCCATGATCCTTGAACGGTCCCTCACAGCACAAAGCAGCCATTAGTGCATGCTAAGTAAGGCCTGGGGATGGACACAGAGAGTCTTCTGCAGTTTGGCCTTCTGGTTTTCTTATTTTGGGGGTTTGAATAAGGAGATAAAAGGTCTAGTCCAACATTGGCTTCCAGAAGTCACCAAAGCTGCAGTTAATAGACCAAATATTAGGGCTGCAGATAACAGAACAGGCTAAAGCTAGCACTATCAAAGAAAAGCAGAGACTTGGATTATAGACTGAGGCCTTCATCCAATATAGGACATACTGCTAGGTACTAAAAAGTTTAGTAGTGCAGTACTTACATTTTAGATTTTGGTTCTGGGAGTTGAATTCATGGCCCTGTGTTGGGTTCCTAAACTCCCAATATAAAATAGATCATAATGGGAACCCAAACATCCAGGAACCTGAGGTGGGAACCATGATATAGAAAAGTCAGCATGCACCTAGTGAGGCTAACCATGGCAAATTGATGGGCATGTCCTAGATTCTACAGGGAGGCACCTCCAGCAGCTTGGAATTTACAGCCCTGAAGGTAGGCACCTATTCTTTAAAAGAAGCTAAGCAGGGATCATCTTTTCCTTTAAAAATTAGGGCTGGAGAAGGAAGTAGTGCTTCCTCCTTTACATAACAGTGCAGTGCTTAAGCACTCCACCAGGTAGTAGGAGACATTTTCAGCATGAGGATATTTAAGGACATATGCAAAGCCAAAGTTTTGTTAAGGAGGATGTGGGAACAGTGACTAGTGTTTCAGGGGTGAGTGCACACCCTGCTCCCAGATTCCCTGCCACTGGGATGGGAGTCAATGCCATGGGAGAAGCAGCTGGGGACTTTTTTTAAGGTCCTTGAATCAGGTAAGAAATTTGCCCATCCTCCAGTCTTTGCTTCTTCTCCCTTCCCCTCTGCTCAGCAGCATCTCCTATCCTTTCACATTTGCCCACTCCCCGACCCACTGCTGCCATTGTTCCTGCTGACAGAGGGTTGGGGGAACTCCAGGCCTGCTCCTGCCCCACTCCAGCTGTACTGCATGGGAAGCCAGGTTCATCAGGGGACATTAGCAGTGGCAGAGGTACATTAGGTGTGTTCTTCTTCCCTGAATCTGCTCCTGGGCTAGTTGGACAGAGAGGGAGGGGGTCTCTGCCTATTGCCACAGACACCTTCTTGGAATGAACCCAGCTCCCGATGCATTCCAGCTCGAGTGTGGCAGGTGAAGCTCTGGAGCTTCTCCACCCACAGTGCAGCTGAAGACAGTGGGGAAAGTGGCAGCAGTGGACGGGGATCAGGGAGTAAGAAAGTAGGGGTGTGTGTGGAAGGGACTTCATGGAATGGAAGGGAGTGGGGTAAGTCTTACCTGATTAGGAATTTAAAAAGACTATGGCTAATATGTGTGTGGTTTCATCTGAGAAGGGAGTGTGACCACACCACTGCACCCTCTCTGGATCGTCCTCTGTTCAATGACTCCTCCCACCTTCCAGATGGTTCTCTTTCTGTCAACTCTGTACTACTGCATGGAAAATAATTCAAGCATCAATGGACCACAGAAAGTAGAAAAGGGAGAGTGACTCAATAGTACAACTGATATCAGGGATGGGTGGTACAACCATGACCTAATAAGATCATATAGTTTTCCATTCAGCAATGTGGAGTTTACACATTTTTTTTCTCTTCCCAGCAAAGCAAAAAAGAGTTGTTTCAAATTCTCTGTAAATGTTGCCTATGGGCTGAGAAACTAGATGAAAACTTGGACTCATAGGGTGATTGTTTAAGACACATAAAAGAGCCTAACATTAAGCTACAAGTAAAGGGTAATTATAAATGGATCCATGTCAGAATGGCAGGAGTTTTCAAGTAGAGTATCATAGGGGTCTGTCCTGGGCCAAGTTCTGTCCAACATATTTATTAATTATTTGGGTGTTGTAATAGAGAGATTTTTGAGCAAATTTGCAGATGACGTGAAACTAGGAAGGATTAAAAACACGTTGGAGAACTAGAGCACCATTCAGAAGAATCCTGACAGATTGGAAAGGTAGGCTGGAGCTAACAGGGTGACATTCAAGGCTGACAAATTCAAGGTGCTACACCTCAGGAAGAATAATCAAAAACACAAATACAAAATGTGTGAAATGTGGCTGGATGGCAGCACTATAGAGAAAGATCTAGGAGTCTTAGTGGATCACAGACTCAGTAGGAGTCTCAAGTGTGATGTAGCTGCAAAAGGAGAATGCAAATTTGAATTGTATCAGTAGAAGCATTAGGTGAAAATATGGAAGGTCATAAGCACCTCTACTCAGTACTGGTTAGGCCTCACCTAGAGTATAGTGTACAGTCTTGGGCTCTACATTTTAAAAAGGATATGGAGAAGTTAGAGAGGAACCATGGAAACATGATAGCAATCTTCAAATACTTGAAGGGCCATAAATGGAAGGAGATTTTTTTGGGGGTGGGATTTGGGTGGGGCAA
>NW_017729008.1:5981596-5983339 GCF_001723915.1 Gavialis gangeticus | reverse complement strand
CCCATGGGAGGGGAGTGGGGCTGGGGCTGTGCCAGGCTGTGCTCAGGCTGGGCCAGGTCATGGGACAATCGGAGCCTGGTGACTCATCAAGGGACATAAGTGGGCAGCTACCATCATTGTGTGTACCACAGGGGCAGCCAGAATGTGCTTCTTGCCAGCCAGGCTCCCTTTCTGGTGGAACATGCTGTTGCCACATATGCTGCACTGCTTTTTTCAGTGGTTTTTTTTTGACACTGGGACCTCCTTGCAGTGAACACTTGCATATGTGCTGCAAGCAGTTTGTGGCACCTCTAACTGCTTTGAGGCGCTGCAAATGTCACATGTATGCTCATTAAGATGTGCGTTATAAGAGCTAAATGTGAAACAGCTACATACATCATAACTATAGCACTAATAGTACGATGCAGCAATGTTCAATTAACTGCTCAGTTATACTGATTTCCTTTATCTAAGAAAAATAAAAAACCCCCAAGATTTTAAAGACAGAATTTTAGTAAATCAGATAAATAAGGACAAGGACAGTAGGAAATTGTGACAGCAAACCAAATTGCCCAAGATTTTTTGTTATATTTCCTTACAGATATCTATGTTGTTAAAATATGTATTGAATGTAGTTTAATATATGATTGTTGTTGTTGCTGCTTGGATTGTTATCTAGGATGTTTATTCCATGTAACATCAACATGGAATAATTGCAGTAGTCCAATTTATTGCAGTAGTCCAATAACACAAAGTTTTCATAGAATCATAGAAAATTAGGGTTGGAAGGGACATCAGGTGGTCATCTAGTCCAACCCCTTGCTCGAAGTAGAGCCATCCCCACAATCCCCAATTAGAGGTTTTTCAGACCTCAGTATACATCACTTAAGACAGAGATTCCACAACCTCTCTGGGTACCCTGTTCCAGTGCTTTATTACCCTAGTTGGAAGAAAGTCTTTCCTTATATTTAACCTAAACTTTCCTTGCTTCAACTTGAGACCATTGCTCCTTGTTATGTTATCTGCCACCACTGAGAACAGTCTTGCTCCATCCACATTGTAACCAACCTTCAAGTAGTTGAAGGCTTCTTCAGTCTTCTCTTCTCCAGACTAATTTTTTCTCCATAATAAATTTTCCTCAGTTTAGTCCAGTTAGACAATATTTATTCTGTCAGTTTTAAACAGGAGTCATCTCAGTCTTTGTGGATGTGTACAAGTCCATAAGTGGACACAATGCACCCGAGGGTGCTGGGGGAGTTGACTGATAAGGCTGCAGAGCCATTGACTATTATCTTTGAAAATGCCTGGCAATTGGGAGAGGTCCTGGATGATTGGAAAATGACAAATATAGTGTCTCGCCTTAAGAAAGGGAAGAAAGAGGATCTGGGGAATTACAGACTAGTCAACCTCACCTCAGCCCCTAAAAAATCATGGAGCAGGTCCTCAAGGAATTTATTCCTAAGCACTTGGAGGAGAAGACGGTGATTAGGAACAGTCAGCATGGATTCACCAAGGGAAAGTTATGCCTGACCAACCTGGTTACTTTCTATGATGAGATGGCTGGCTCTGTGGATGCTGAGAGAGCACTGGACATGATCTACTTTGACTTTAGCAAGACTTTTGATATGGTTCCCCACAACATTTTTGCAAGCAAGCTAAGGAAGTACAGGTTGGATGAATGGATTATAAGCTGGATAGAAAACTGGCTGGATAGTCATGTTCAAAGGGTAGGAATCAATGACTCCATGTCTAGTTGGCAGTCGG
>NW_017729008.1:5974544-5976596 GCF_001723915.1 Gavialis gangeticus | reverse complement strand
ACTTTAGCAAGACTTTTGATATGGTTCCCCACAACATTTTTGCAAGCAAGCTAAGGAAGTACAGGTTGGATGAATGGATTATAAGCTGGATAGAAAACTGGCTGGATAGTCATGTTCAAAGGGTAGGAATCAATGACTCCATGTCTAGTTGGCAGTCGGTCTCAAGTGGAGTGCCCCAGGGGTCAGTCCTGGGGCCAGTTTTATTCAGTATCTTCATCTTTGATCTGGAAGATCAGATGAACTGCACCCTCAGCAAGTTTGTGAATGACACCAAGCTCTGAGGAGTAGTACATACACTGGAGGATAGGGCTAGGATTCAGAGAGACCCAGACAAATTGGAGAATTGGACCAAAGTAAATTTCACAAGGTTCATTAAAGACAAATGCAAAGTCCTGCACTTAGGAAGAAACAATCCCATGCACTGGTACAGGTTGGGGACTGATTGGCTAAGCAGCAGCAGCTCTGAAGAAAAGGATCTGGGGATTACACTGGATGATAAACTGAATATGAGCCAACAGTGTTCCCTTGTTGTGAAGAAGGGTAATGGTATAACGGGCAGCATTAGTTGTATCATTGCCAGCAGATTGAGGCAAATTATTACTCCCCTCTGTTCAGCATTGGTGAGGCCACATGTGGAGTACTGTGTCCAGCTTTCGGACCTCCACGACACAAAGAACATGGACAAATTGGAGAGAGTCCAGTGGAGGGCAACAAAGGTAGGGGACTGGGTCACATGATTTATAAGGAGAGACTGAGGGGGCTGGAATTATTGGGTGCAGACAGAAGAACAGCTCTCCACTATAACTCATAATGCTTTGCAGGAAGCATTCTGAGTTGCAACAATCCCCCAGACAAAATAGATGTTCACTGTTGGGTCCAGGAGGAAGCAGGGTTGGGGAATGCAGCTTCTGGCTATGAGCCTGAAGCCATTTTCCCCTAATGACAGCCCCTCCTCCCTCCCAGCCAGGGACCCATTTTCAGAATGGGAAGGGGGAAAGGGAGGAAAGGGAACTTGTTCTAGGGGTTCCGCAGCCAGCACTGGAGGGTGCAATGGGTGGATTGGAGACGCTCTATTTTGAAATGTTCTTCATCTGAATCCTCATGCAATGAGGGTTCAGATTTGTGAAGGATCAGGCCCTTTTTAAGCACTTTGAAGCCTTGTAGTTCTGTTTGGGCACAGCTGTAAAGCACTTTCAGTATCCAGATTAGACAAAAATTGTCACTTCTGTCTGTGCCAATGTAATCTGGAGAAGAGAAGACTGAGAGGGGATTTACCCCATGCAACTATCTAAAAGGTGGTTCCAAAGAGGGTGGACCTAAAGTGCTCTCACTGGTGACAGATGACAGAACAAGGAACAGTGGTTTCACATTGCAACAAAGGAAGTGTAAGTTAGACATCTGAAAAACCTTTATCACCAGGAAAGTAGTAAAGCACTAGAACAGGTTACCCAGACATAGGCTAACCATATGGAAATGCCAGAAATCAGGGACCTCATTTGGGAAATCTGGGACATTTTATCCCCGCTCCCTCCTGAGCTCTCATGAGTTGGTGGTGGTGGTGGGGGGGGGGAGCTGCTTGCTGGGCAGGCAGCCATGCCTGTCTGCTCACCTGTAAGATGATGTGCACCTCTATGACTCCCAGTAAGGCTGCACTCCCTGTCCCTGTGCCCCTACATTTCTGGGCACCCATTATAATTCTCAACAGCTGGCTTGGACCAGCCTCTAAAATCTGGGGCCATCCTGGCTGAACAGGGATATATGGTTGCTGGGTTTCCCTCCCTAGAGAAAGGGTCCCAAGTGTCACGGTGGAACCCGAACGAACAGGCTGGGTCTAGCGGCGGTGGAGTTCTGAGTGACACGGAAGCTGGATGTCCCTTAATTGAATAGGTTTATTAACTTACGCTTGGTAGAGCGCAGGTATGGAGTCTTCAGTTACAGTTAACAACACACAACAAGGGGGACCTGTAGTCCCACGGGGTTCACCGACAGGCCCTTGCTTTCTACTCCTGGTGCCGGAGCCCGGGAATAGGTGCGGCTGCCTGTCAAGTAAGT
>NW_017729008.1:5963511-5969544 GCF_001723915.1 Gavialis gangeticus | reverse complement strand
CTAGCCTTTTATCAGAATTTGGTAGCCAATCAGAATGTATACTCCACAGAACTTTCTAGTCTGATTATATAACATAATTGGGCATGCGCACTGTTATCCTCTCTCACACTGGGCATGCGTCTGACAGGGAAACTAGGTCACCCTTGAGTGACAGGCCCATAGGTCATGCAAAGGCCCCGTGCAGGGCCTGTTACTATGACGCTTCCAAGATAGCCTCTGCACTGGCAGCACTCACAGAGCAAATTTCCAAGACAATGGTCACCCTACCCAAAGAGGCTGTGAAATCTCCATCCTTGGAGATTTTTAACACCTAGCTAGACAAAGCCTTGGGTGGTTGATGATATGGTTCGGGATGGACCTGCTTTGAGCAGGAGGTTGGGCTACGTGACCTCCTGAAGTTCCTTACAACACTAAATTTCTATGATTTGTGAGTTTAGCTGAAAATCTAATAGCATGATATGACTAATTTTCATTAATGAGGGCCGAAGATCTTCTTTTGTGAAGGATTTTATGTAAAATTCCATTTAAAATAACTATTAACTAAATCAAGTCCATAACAATAATCATCTAATACTATATATGCAAAATTAATGTATGTTTAATCTGTTTCTGTATGCATATACATGTCTCTGTGTGAGTCTAATTGTGACCATCATAAATAGACCAGAAGGGTACTGAGAATAGCACTCAACTGAGCAATGTATACATTGTGTGAATGAACTGAATTGATAGACCTGGTAAAATTCATAAGACTCCAAAGAAAAGAAATTAGGGTGGCAAGCACTATCAAATGGACTCTAGAATAAGAAATCTTGACCTCATGTAAATACAAATCTTGAAGTGAATTTGTATTTACAAACATGTGAAGTGGTTTTCAAAGGGACTTGAGTAGTTTCTAAACCTTTTTCTTAGCTGTAATCATAACCTAGTAAAAAGTTCATATGTAACCTCTCTGTATACAAATCAAGCAATTTATATTTTTCTGTTTGTTCAGAAGATCTGCCAATTCACCAGTATAACTGTAACTATTATTTTATTTGTTGCAAGCTGTCTTCTTCCCTTTCATAAAAAAATATATATATTGTGTTCATTGCCTGGCATTATTTGTAAGTGTAAAGAGAATTATAGCTTTTTAGAAGTTAGAATGGGAAGTTACTGCACCTTAATACACTTCTGCCAATTCACTTTTTTCCCTCTAACGTGTATTCTCAATCATTCAGTTTAGCTTTAAAAGACTCAAGTGGTGCCATTTCACTATTTCAACTTTTCCATACTCTAGCACAGCCACTCATTAAAAATTCTTTATCTGTTATCTTTGTACAATTTTATATTGTCACACTTACTGATAGTCCCCTATATTACCCACAAGAGTTCTATTCTCTTTTTAGAATTTATGCCTTTGTGGATTGTTGTCCTTCCTTTGCTTTAGTTATTTATCCAAAATGTATATATTTTTTACTCACCTCATCATTTTCTCACACCCTCTAGCTCAGGGGTGGGCAATTATTTGGGCTGGAAGGCCACTTAAGGAGTTTTGATAAGATGTTGTAGGCTCAGAGGGAGGGTGCTGACCTGGCCTGGTGCACCAGGGAGGGGGACTAATTGATACTTTCAGGCCTCAGGCCCATATACCTTCACCCACTACAGGGGACACAGGACAGGGCAGGTAGGCAAGGTCTCCATGGAGACTGGATGGGACCCCTGTGGGCAGGGCATGCTTGGCTGAGCAGATGGGATGGGGCTGCAGGTAGTGTCTGGGAGGGAGACAGGTGAGGAGGGCTGGGGTTGGGAACACGGGGCAGTGACAGTGCGGGGCCAGGACCTGGGGCAGAGACACAATCTGTAATCTGCTCTCCACATGTCTGTGTGATGGACACTGGTTCCATGGACAGGGACATGTGCAGAGTGGGTCATGGCTCTTCCCCAGGCCCTGTCCCCATGCTTTCACCACCTTGTGATCCTGGCCCTGTCCCTGACTCCTGCCCACCTCCTTGCTTCCAGACACAACTTCCTACCCCTCAGAGGCCCCATCCCATCTGCTCAGCCATGCACATCCTTTCTGCAGGGGTCCTGAGCCAGTCTCCTTGGAGACTCTGCCAGGCTGCTCAGTCCAGGTGGCCCTGGCAGTGGATGTGGAATGAACTGGCAGCAGCAGTCAAGCAGAGTTGCCACCGTGGTAGCTGCCAGGAAGCTGAGTCCAGCTGCTGTGATGCCCCTGCCCCACCTCACCTTGTGCCTGGGAGGAGTGAGATTGGCTGGATGCACTGTAGCCTAAGTTGCCCCCCACTGCCTGGCCTGGGTGGTGCTGAGGGACCCGCTGAGGGCTAGATAGAATCCTTGGTGGACTTGGACCTGGCCCATGGGCCATATTTTGCCCAACCCTGCTCTAGCTCCTGAACCACATTTAGTGCTTATATAACGAAATCTTACCATTCTGCTGTTTTGGTTCTAAATTTCCCAGAAGAGCTTCCACTATTCTATGTATAAACCCATCACTTCGAAGGGCTGCCTCTGTACCTACTCTCTTTTTCTTGCCAATGAAACAAGGGAAACTTGGAAAAAAATATGCCCTGGAATCCTACTGTGAGTACCACTTTAAGAAGGAGCTCTGCAAGAAACTGGATACAGGAAGAATGTTAATACTAGAGGGTTAATCACTTTCCAGGACACCATCAGTTATTAACTCCATGATTAAGTGTCATTAACTTTTCCTGAACCAATCGCCACTGATCATATGCGGAAGATAGCCAGCATATGCTGCTTCTGTTAGAGACAAGCAATTTGGGAAAAGAGTTAATTGTTGGATGGTTTTTGCATCTATTCATTCTTTTATTTCCTTCGCTCTGATTCCCAACTGTCTTAAGTTTGCAAATCTCTGCAGGCCTAAACCCTCTCCCCTTTTGATGGGACAGTTTACTGGGAGATCTTTAAGGGGAATGCAGCAGAACTTTCCTGGCCAAAACTTTCATATCTCATCCTAGGTGTTTATACACTACAGTTATATTATACAATATTCTGCAATATTGAACTAATGTTGCTAATACTTTTTATTTGTGTTGTGTAGACATCAGTCAAAATGAAGATCTTCTTTTTCTCAGTATTGAACAAGCATCTTCTAAGACAATCTGGGATCTACAGAGATGATGAAGGCATGTCTGCTCAGAAAAATGAAGACATGAGTAGTATGGGTAGGCTTTTACATACCAGCTTTAGTCTATCTTGTTACATTAACAGTGAAGACATGGTGGCATGGGCTTTAGCATTGGCTGAAACAAAGACCTTTAGGGACCCGAGTTTTGTACTCTATTTCCATGTATGTGGTAAAAACTAGCGTAGTGTTTTTGCTTCCCATCACCAAAGGTTAAAGCTAGCATGGGCATGTATAACTATATCACCATTAAACCTTCATTTTGCCATGTAGGCACACCCTGTGGTATAACTGTGCCACTCAGTGGGTGTGTCCACATGCAGACAATTAATGCACATCAGCCCGATTTAAGGCACATTAAGGGCGCACACATCTAGATGTGTGCGCCCTTAATGCACCTTAAAAATGGTGAATTTAGGCTAATCATGGCTAAATTTGATACCTGCATAAAGAAAGTATCAGCTGTATGTGTGATTAGTTCAAGTGCATGAATGCACATTTAAACTCATTAATGTGCTTTAGCACAGGGACTTTGGCGCTGGGTCTGCCCAGCCACTAGGGGGCTAGCCAGAACACAGCCCCAGGGCTCCTGGCTGGCCATCCCTCCTCCTCCAGGGCTTGGCTGCTTTCTGGCAGCTGCTAGCTGCAGGCTATAAAGCCTCCAGGCATTTTGTGTCTTGGGGCACAAAGCATGGAGAGCCTGGAGGCTGCCTGCAGGAGTGTACCATGCCCCGTGTGCCCCCCTGGACAGGATCCAGGCAGCCTCTGCTCATCCTATCCCCTAGCTGGAACTGTTCCTTGGCCACAGGTAAGTGTTGCAAAGGACTGTAACCTGCTCCACCCCTTGCAAAGCCCTGAGATTCTGCCCCCAGAGCTGCTGGCCCTGATTTCTATGGAAGCAGGGCCAGCACCTGCTCTCTGATGCTCCTCACCCCCACCTCTGTCTCTTTGCAGGCACTGAGGTGAAGTGCCTCTGTCATGTGGCTCCCATCCCTGGTTGTGTCCCTGTCCAGGGAGCTGGTAGCAGCCACATCCTAGGGAGAGCCATGCAGGGGCCCAGAGAGCCAGTGTGGCGAATATGTCCAGTGCATTGTCCCTCTTGAGCCCTAGCTCTGCCCATGTGTCCACACCCATCCTGAGTGCCCAGGCCCCCAACTGGACCCATGAGGAGGTGCACAACTTTGTGGTGCTCTGGTATAAGGCTGACGTCCAGAGGTAGTTTGTGTGGGGCGGGCACTCAAACACCCACATTTATGAGGTCATTTCAGCTGGGATGCATGTGTGAAATCACTCCCAGATGGCACAACAATGCCACATGAAGGCCAAGGTCTTGGGAGTGCACTAGGTGGTCATGACAAAAATCAGTTATTGGACCACTGGTACCCTTAAGACCATATCCTTCATGTGGGAGCTGACCTGCATTTTGGCACCCTGGGACACGGACCACACCCCTGTGAGTGCCACCAGCAGGGATGGCCTGCCTACAACCCACCCTGACACTTTCAGTGATGAATCACCAGAGGAGGGGACTTAGGGGCTTCAGCACCCCACCCTGCCCTGCCCACTTCCCCAGCTACTACATCCACAGCCCCACACCCTGTGGCAAGGAGTGGCTAGTCATGCCACCACCGGCCACCAGCTCCTCCCTGATGTGGGGGGCCCTGGTTGGGCGCCAGTCTGCTGCTTAATGCAGGCTGTGGACATTAGGGGCTGCTGAACACCATTGCTGATGGACAGCCCCACATTGAAATGCCAGCCTTGCCAGCCCAAGACACATGGTAAGTCCTGCACTGGGGCAGATCCGTCCCAGTCCCCAGCCCTGCGCCTGCCCCCAGGCCCTGCTCCCACTCCCTGCCCAGCCTGTCCACATTCTCCTAGCCCCAGGTTCTTCCCCCAGAGCATGCAGAGAGTCAGGACACAGTTCAAAACTTTATTGAGCAGCCCATGTCCCTGCAGCTGGATGGGCACAGGCCTCTCGTATGCTGAGGAAGGCATCAATGCTGGTAGCAGTTTCCTCCTCAGCAGCAGGGGGCAGGGATGTGTAGTGCTGCCACAGGTAGCTCTCCAGTGGGTGGAGAAAGTTGTGGGGCATCCCAGGCTTGCCCCCCATGGCATTGTAGCTCAGAATCCCAAACCAGGAGCACAGGTGTGCCTTGAGCATCAGCAGGATCAGTAGCAGCAGGCCATAGTGACTTGGATACCCCTCCACCTGCACAGACAGCTCATTGTGTACTGCCTGGGGCACATGCTGTAGGGGTATGCTTGGGGCACAGTGGTGGCACCAAGGGAGCTTGCCCTGTGTTGCCTTCCCAGAGAGACCTCCTGCAGGGAGGGTGCGGGTGCAGCCAGCCCCTCATCCCAGTTGTCTGGGAGCCCCATGCACCAGAATCCCATGCACCATGGGCTGGGCAGCAATGCAGCAAACTGGTTGGCCTGCAGGGAGGGGGTTGGGGGTGTGTCTGGAGCTGTGGCAGTCGGTGCTGCCAGCAGCCTGGCCTGGTCTACTCTGGGAATGGGACAGGGGAATCAGGCTTCCTGTAGCCAGCACCTAGTGGGCTGCCAGCCCCAGGGGAACAAGCAAGGCTGGGGGCTTTGGCTGGCACCTGCCTGGGCCCAGCACTGCCTGGACAGCTTACCGTGGTCCCTGGACACCCATGCATGGCAAACCTCTGATCTGAGGCTGGGCAGCACAGAGCCACTGGTGCAGAGCATCTTATCTCTGCAGTGTTGCAAACTCACACAAAAGACTTCTGTCTCTTGCCTCTTTAGGGCCAACATCTGGACACAGGGGAGAGGCTGTAGGGCCCTGCATGAGTGCTGCAGAAGGGTCACCACCACCTGCCACTAGAGCTACCTAGATGCACCAGCAGTGCACCAGATTGGGC
>NW_017729008.1:5957951-5958511 GCF_001723915.1 Gavialis gangeticus | reverse complement strand
GGACTTGTGAGGGGAATAAAGGTTTTTATTATGAACATGTGTGTGTCCTGGAGTGGTGCTTGGGGGTTGGCAGGGGGTAGGGGGTGTGTGGGCAGCTGGGCAGGCAGGTGTTGGTGGGGACAGCAGGTCTTCAGAAGTGGCCCAGGTGTTCCAGAATGTGTCCACCCACTGGTTGTCCTGGCATTCCTGCAGCATGATGGGCTGCCACCAGTGCTGTTTAGCACAGTGAGTCCAGAGGTGCAGGGCTGGTGGGACAGTAGGACAACGATGGCCCTGGGAGCAGCTTTGCAGCAGCAGAGCCCTCAGAAATCCATGTACCAGTCATTCAGCAGGCAGCCTGAGTGGGCAGGGAAGTCAGGCAGTGCTAAGCGCCAGGCATGTAGAATAGTGGTGGGCGAGAAGGACAGCTGTGGCAGCCCTGTTACCAGATTTGCCTGGTAAATTTGGGGTGTACTCATTTATTAGGGGTACATTTCTGAGGTTCCTGTAATTCTATCAATGTGCTGCTTGTGTTACTTGTGTTTCTATATGTACCTGTATCTTTCCTTTCTGCAATTCCT
>NW_017729008.1:5951562-5952951 GCF_001723915.1 Gavialis gangeticus | reverse complement strand
AGCAGCAGGGGGCAGGGATGTGTAGTGCTGCCACAGGTAGCTCTCCAGTGGGTGGAGAAAGTTGTGGGGCATCCCAGGCTTGCCCCCCATGGCATTGTAGCTCAGAATCCCAAACCAGGAGCACAGGTGTGCCTTGAGCATCAGCAGGATCAGTAGCAGCAGGCCATAGTGACTTGGATACCCCTCCACCTGCACAGACAGCTCATTGTGTACTGCCTGGGGCACATGCTGTAGGGGTATGCTTGGGGCACAGTGGTGGCACCAAGGGAGCTTGCCCTGTGTTGCCTTCCCAGAGAGACCTCCTGCAGGGAGGGTGCGGGTGCAGCCAGCCCCTCATCCCAGTTGTCTGGGAGCCCCATGCACCAGAATCCCATGCACCATGGGCTGGGCAGCAATGCAGCAAACTGGTTGGCCTGCAGGGAGGGGGTTGGGGGTGTGTCTGGAGCTGTGGCAGTCGGTGCTGCCAGCAGCCTGGCCTGGTCTACTCTGGGAATGGGACAGGGGAATCAGGCTTCCTGTAGCCAGCACCTAGTGGGCTGCCAGCCCCAGGGGAACAAGCAAGGCTGGGGGCTTTGGCTGGCACCTGCCTGGGCCCAGCACTGCCTGGACAGCTTACCGTGGTCCCTGGACACCCATGCATGGCAAACCTCTGATCTGAGGCTGGGCAGCACAGAGCCACTGGTGCAGAGCATCTTATCTCTGCAGTGTTGCAAACTCACACAAAAGACTTCTGTCTCTTGCCTCTTTAGGGCCAACATCTGGACACAGGGGAGAGGCTGTAGGGCCCTGCATGAGTGCTGCAGAAGGGTCACCACCACCTGCCACTAGAGCTACCTAGATGCACCAGCAGTGCACCAGATTGGGCCCTCCCGCTGCAGTGGCTGGTGGTAACAGTTGAAAAGTGGACAGTGTGGTAACACACATGGCAGCACACACAGGAGGTGTGGGAGCTAGCCTCATGGGAGGAAGACATTGCCTGGGAGACCACTCGGGAGGAGGCATGGGACCAGGTGCAGCAGGTACACTTGCCCAGCTGGAGGCTCTGGAGCAGTACCACATGGAGCTGCTACATCAGCAACTGGCCAGTCACTGGAGCCCATGTGCAAACCTCCCCATGGCTGGCCTTCATCTCCCACCCTGCAGGGCCCCTGGGTCTTGCCTGTCACCCCACAGCACACCCCTGTTTGGGCCTTGAAGGAGTGACTCCACCACTTCCTGCCTACAGGAGTCCCTGCTGTTTTCCTTGGCCCCCGGATCCATGGGAAAACTGTCCACGGCGACGGTACTGGCTGCTTGCTGCCAGGCTCTGCACTCCAGGGCTCCGAGAAAGACTGACACTGATGTATATAGTGTTCAGTTTTGGAGGAGAGATTTTTATCGTTGATGAGT
>NW_017729008.1:5946021-5946562 GCF_001723915.1 Gavialis gangeticus | reverse complement strand
TAGGGGGTGTGTGGGCAGCTGGGCAGGCAGGTGTTGGTGGGGACAGCAGGTCTTCAGAAGTGGCCCAGGTGTTCCAGAATGTGTCCACCCACTGGTTGTCCTGGCATTCCTGCAGCATGATGGGCTGCCACCAGTGCTGTTTAGCACAGTGAGTCCAGAGGTGCAGGGCTGGTGGGACAGTAGGACAACGATGGCCCTGGGAGCAGCTTTGCAGCAGCAGAGCCCTCAGAAATCCATGTACCAGTCATTCAGCAGGCAGCCTGAGTGGGCAGGGAAGTCAGGCAGTGCTAAGCGCCAGGCATGTAGAATAGTGGTGGGCGAGAAGGACAGCTGTGGCAGCCCTGTTACCAGATTTGCCTGGTAAATTTGGGGTGTACTCATTTATTAGGGGTACATTTCTGAGGTTCCTGTAATTCTATCAATGTGCTGCTTGTGTTACTTGTGTTTCTATATGTACCTGTATCTTTCCTTTCTGCAATTCCTCACCCCCAGTGGAGCTATCTTGCAGGACTCAGGTTTAATGGGGCTGGGTTCCTCCAAC
>NW_017729008.1:5935659-5939965 GCF_001723915.1 Gavialis gangeticus | reverse complement strand
GGTTCCTGTAATTCTATCAATGTGCTGCTTGTGTTACTTGTGTTTCTATATGTACCTGTATCTTTCCTTTCTGCAATTCCTCACCCCCAGTGGAGCTATCTTGCAGGACTCAGGTTTAATGGGGCTGGGTTCCTCCAACTACTGAATCAGTCAAACACATATACACACATACACACACACAAATTAACAGGGGATGCCAGAGTCAGGCTGGATGATTCAGCATTGACAGGCTGACACCCTCATGTGCCTTGAACTAAGTTCAGCCCTTATTTCAGCAGGACAATAATAAATGCAGTTAGACACACATACACACACGCTAACAGAGTATATCTGAGCAGGCTGGGTTCGAACAGCACTTTCAACCGATACCCTCATGCACTTCAAAATTCAGGACATCCCAATCTCTTGTCACAATGGTCCTAATAGTAACTCCCTTGATCAGCAGAGTCCACCATAGTTTTGGGCATTACAGGGATCTCTGGCTTAGGTAAAAGAAACATTGCTGCAGAGCAAATGGGGAGGCCAAGAGGAAGGAAGAGTAAATGAGATTCAGAGAGAGAGTATAGCAACCAGATTGACCTTAAAAGTTATTTATTGCCAGGTATATAAACTCATGATGATACCAGTAGTAATAGCCATACAAGAGAGACAAATAAAGCAGTTACAGTATTACGTAGTTTCAATTAGGTATTTGGGGAAGTCTAGCTTGAGTTTGATTAGCAAAAGTCAGGTTTAGAAAGCTGTGCCTGGAGTAAGAGAGTAAAAGTCAGGTTCCTGGAGTCAGAGAGAGAAGGAGAGATAGAGATAGAGAGATAGTTGGAGGTTCACCCCTCAGTGAAGCTTGAACCACTGCAGGTGCTTGATGGAGCTTGCAGACAGGCAGAGTTCTGAGCATGATCAATGGAGGAATCCAGGCAGAAAAGGAGTGGAACTGGTGCAGCTTTTGGATCCAAGCACCAGGACTGAAACTTGAGCTTGGGTAGGGTTTTTTGTAGAGAACTAACAATGTCTCAAAGGGGAACACTAGGTTTGTTTATGGTAAACAATGGCTCATATGCTGTGATAATAGGAACTGATCACTCCTGGCTATAGGTGGCATTACTCTGAGGGAACTCACAATACCGACAGGTAGATTCAGTGTTTTGGGTACCAATAAAGGAGCCATTGCTAGAATTGATCTGATAAATACTGAGCTGGGTGTCTGTAGATGTGGGTTAATTATCATTTGGAGCAGGGATCCCCCATCATGCAGTGCTCCCCTCCTTCTCTTATCCCAGAATTCAGTGCAGTCCTTGCCTTGGAATCTCTTCTCCATTTTGAATGCTAATGAAGGTACTTTCCAGTCCCATATTGTATGAAAATGAGTTGTCATCCATTCCATCTCCAATGTAAATGAAACTAGGGGAGTTGCTTCACTCTTATCACCCTTGTCTGAAGGGCTTTAGCTGTGTCTTCCACTGCATTGTCATTGTTTTTTGTAAGTCCTTCCTCTAATCAGTTCTTGTTCAGGCAGAGTTGTGGAGGGGAGTGAGTCCTTTGTGAATCAAACAGGCTGCGTCCTGTGCCAGGGTTCCCCAAGAACACAGATCAGAGAGGTAATAGCTCTGGGAGTGGGGGGCCCTGTCTCTGGGCACCAGGGCCAGGAGCTGGGACAGCCAGGGCTGGGAAGTGCAGCTGTCGCAGGAGCAAAGCTGCCTGTGTCTCTGCCACACTGCTGCTTAGACACAGGAAGCATCAGCCCAGAAATCACATTGTGGAGACTGTGCTTTTAAGATGGCTTCCAAGTGCTGACACCTGTCTCTGGCTTCAGCATGGCTGCCAAGTGCTGGTATCCATGTAGCCAAAGGCTGGAGCTCCCCCCAGTGGCGAGTGTGGGACATGGCAGGGCTGGACTGACTTGGGTCTAAAGTTAGTCCCAAGACCCATCATGGGTAGACACCTGCAAATGCTTCATGTGTATTAAGCTAATGCACGTTAAATTTAAAACTACTTAAATTCACATGTAAACACAGCCAATGTGACATACCTTATAGAATAATAAAATAATAATGCAAGTACCTTGACAAGGCAAAATAATTGTAAGAGTGCCCATTACACAGAGCCCCAGGTATAATGACATCTTGCATATGAAATGAAATATTGCATGCCCTAAAAGGACATAATTTTGTTAACATCATCCATTCTCAGCTTTTCTCCAAAGTAGCTAATGTTGCATTTCTTTAGAACTAACAAACTTTGATACAAAAGGCAGTCTGAATTTGAATCACATCCAGCATATCTACCCAAATATTGCAAATCCACCAGAAACTGCATCACTAATTCTTTAATAAAATAGATATTTTATGAAACCTGACAACATTAGTGGAGATTTTTTACAATTGTAGATTAAGCCTTTCACAGGGAATCACTAATGACAGTTAGGTTCAATAGAACAAAGATTTCATCTAATATTAGTTTCTGGCAAGTCAATTTGCAAGGTTATTTTTGCAGATTAAATTAGCTATATTGGGAGGTCACCCTCTTGCTTCTAAATCAAGAGAGAGAGACAGTTGCATAATAGCATAACACTATAGATGTATTATTAACCAATCTCTTACAATAAGGAAATTAGCCATTCACCCAAAAGGGGTGAATAAAATAAAAAGATATTTTGTAACACAATAAATATCTTTAAGTGCAAGCTGGTAAAAGGCCAACTGTACAAACTGCCTATATCTTAGTGATCAGGCAGTGGAAAATCTGAATTGTTATTAAAGCTCTGAGTCAGAGAAGCAAGATGCTATGTTTTTTAAAAGGGAAAAATAAACTTAGTATCAAGATATGCTGTGCTATATGGTGCAGTTTTTTTGAAATGGCAATACAACATAAAGTTCTAGTCCACTACCTTTGTTAATTATGAGTTTATTTCCTCAACGATGTTTACATTTCAAAATCAGAAATGTGATGTTACTTAAAAATCTAGTCAAAACAAATAGATTTGGATGTGGAAACCTTATTTAATGTTTTAAAAGCTCAGTCAAATTATACCAGAGTGAAATACCCACATTTTACATATCGGGTTTAAAGTGCTTCCCAGGCCCCTGGTTAATTAGCAAGTAATTTATGAGATTTATATCAGGGAGGGAAAAACTTAATTCAGGAAAAAAAATATTGAGTTGCAGATATCTCTGTTCAAATCTTGAAGCAGGCAACACCCAGCTTTTCCCCCAAACCCTTTTTGATAGCTCAGAAAGACAGCCCTTTCCCCTCTCTTTACATTCAAACTCTACTACTACATTCAGACTTCTTACATTCAAACAATACTTATATTTGTTTCTTGTCAGGGAATATAAATCTGGATCTGTACAATTAGGAGAACAAAGACCAGTCCCTCAGCTAGTGTAAATCCATACAGTTCCATTGTCTTCAGGGAGATATTGGATGCCTACATGTGCATTTAAGAGCAACTACATTTAAAGTGCATAAAGTTAATGTGCATTAAGTGATTTTTGGCAGGTGTCTAACATGCAGGGACTTCATACAAAAGTTAGTCCTAAGTCCCTGCAGCCTTGCCATATACCCCTGTGGTCACCTGGGGGAGCCCAAGCCTCCGACCACATGGCTGCCAGCATTTGACATCTGTGTTGAAGCTAGAGCCAACTGCCAGCAGCTGGCAGCCATCTGGGAAACTCTGATTCCTGACCAGCCCCTTTCTTGGCCAGGAGCCCCATGCCCAGCGTAGAGGTAGCACATAGCAGCTCCCTCCTTGCCCACCCTGCCTCCCCATGCCAGGTCTCCTCTGTCTCCTGCCCCTGCTTCTGCCCCTACCAGCAACACCCAGCACCCCACTGCTCCAGCCTGGCCCATTCCAGCGATGACCAATGCCCCACGTTCCTGCTGGCAATAGTGCTGGTCCTGCTGGACCAGCAGCCTCCCTCTCCACCCCCCAACATGTAGGCCCTAGGACAACCATGTACCCACCACTCTCAGGTGCATATAGGTGAAATAAAAAAACGTTATTACCCTCACAACATCCATCCCTCCACCGTCCCCACTTCAGCAAGCAGAACGCTTTCCCCCCTCAACCAACAGAGCCCCTCCACCACCCTCCCCACCCACCAACAATAAAAAAAACCCTGCTTACAAGTAAGAAACTATATACAAGAGGAAAAAACTATATACAAGGGGAAAATGATATACAAGAGGAAAACTATTTACAATATAGTGGGCCTAGAGTGAGTGAGGATTTAGTCAGGGAGCTTCTGGAGGGGCTGGACGTTTTTAAGTCAGCCGGCCCGGATGATCTTCACCCTAGAGTCCTGAAGGA
>NW_017729008.1:5933780-5934892 GCF_001723915.1 Gavialis gangeticus | reverse complement strand
GAGAGGGTCCAGAGGAGGGCCACTCGTATGATCAAGGGACAGCAGGGTAGGTCCTATGAGGAAAGGTTGCGGGACCTGAACCTGTTCAGCCTTCAAAAGAGAAGGCTGAGGGGGGATCTTGTGGCCTGTTATAAACTGGTTAGGGGGGATCAGCAGGCGCTAGGGGAGCCCCTGTTCCCCCGAGCACCGCAAGGAGTGACCAGGAACAACGGTCACAAGTTGGCGGAGGGAAGGTTTAAGTTGGACATCAGGAGGCGCTACTTCACGGTGAGGGGGGCTAGGGTCTGGGACCAGCTTCCAAGTGAGGTGGTGCAGGCTCCCATCCTGGGGTTTTTTAAGAGGAGGTTGGATGACCACCTTACTGGGGTCGTTTGACCCCAGTGCTCTTCCTGCCATGGCAGGGGGTCAGACTAGATGATCTGCTCAGGTCCCTTCCGACCCTAGAAACTATGAAACTATGAAACTATATTCTGGGTCTTCCAGCCCACAGTGGGGGGCCAGGGAGGCAACCTAGCAGGTAGGGCTCTGGGGCAGATGCCCAGCACTCCAACCCCTGGATGTTCCCAGGGGTTGGGCTCAGGCTGGCGTGCCAGGTACTAGTTAGTGCTGGATCACATGTACACATACATTAATGTGCATTAACTAATTATGCCTAAATTTGATACCATCATTTGCAGGTATCAAATTTAGGCATGATTAGCCTAATACACATTAAGGGCACACACATGTAGATGTGCACCCATAGTGCACATTAATGCATCTTGAGTAGATATGCCCATTTTCAAATACAGCAGCTGAGGTTCTGACCCCACATTTTCTCTCATATAAAATGCTATTCTGATTTGTAGAGTGAGGGAGGTCTTCTGAAATGTAGTCTTGATTATCAACTAACATTCAACTCAGAAAAAAATTATTCAAAGTACTACTGAAGGCTTGCATGTCACAAAAGTGAGAGGATTGTTTTAGATATAGTTTGTTTTTGCTTTGCTAATTATTTCTGCTTTTCTTCAATGGGAGGGATGAAGAAGCATTTAAATATTATTATCTTCATCTAGGAGATTTTAATTTTTTTTTAGGATGAGGACAGAGGTATACCAGCGCAGTGTTTAACT
>NW_017729008.1:5924302-5928780 GCF_001723915.1 Gavialis gangeticus | reverse complement strand
GCTTTTCTTCAATGGGAGGGATGAAGAAGCATTTAAATATTATTATCTTCATCTAGGAGATTTTAATTTTTTTTTAGGATGAGGACAGAGGTATACCAGGGCAGTGTTTAACTGGGGCTGCTGCCCAGTTGCTCTGTCTTAGTTACCCTACTGAATATTAGTTGCTCGACTGGATGAGTATTAACCATCTTCAGGTTGACTGTGAACTGAATATCCAGGAAGCCTTCAGAGCATCTACCAATAAGTATTTAAAGGTATGCAACTTTATGGATAATCTGATTAAATGTGCATACTTTCCAAATTGAGCCATTAGCACTATGTATATCTAAGTTGTCATGATGTCTTTAGTACTCAGGGAAGGTAAATTAACCTTTTTTGTCAAATGTGAAGAGGAAGCACATCTATTCTTACATGAACTCTCAGTGCAGATCATTGCTAGGGTTCCTTTGTTTCCCTTGATTCATTCAGAAGTTATCGACTTCAGTATATTTGCTGACTTTATAAGCTGTAAGCTGTGATTAATAGTCCTATAGCATGTCAAGTTGTCTTTGAAACTAACTGCATAGATAGTTCATTTAAGATTATGTTAAGTATAGCTTGATGATGACTGCAGGAAAGCTCCAATTTGTTTAAGGAGACAAAAGAAACCTAAATATAAGGAATTCTTAAAGGAACAGCAATGAGGAAAGAAAGATCTTTGGCTAATGTTTTACCTCCTTATGTATTATTCTTCCCTGTTTTTTTGTACTTTTTACATTTTTGGTTTAAAAAGCAATTTTCCCTCTACTGCTCCCAGCTAATTTTTATATTGCTCCGTCTATTGGTTAAGTCTCTCACACTTCAGTTCTTCTTTCCTTTCATTATCTCCTTGTTCATTAAGCTATCATTCTGATTAATTTAATTATCTGCTTCTCTTTCCTTCCATTCAGTTTTTATCTTGTATTTATCTTCATACTATTTTGTCATGTCACATTGCTGCTCCTTTATTGTTTACCTCTCAGTAAGGTCAATGCAAATCTTTTCATGGAGTTCAGTGTGCTTGGGCCAAGCCCTTACACCTTATTAATAACCTACACTGGCTGAATGCTCCCATTGTATATTAGCAAGAAGCAAGGTTGATATCTTTTATTGCATGGTTGGAATAAATTAGACAAGCTTTTGAATGTGAGACATTTTTTATCAGGTCTGAGGAAAGAAGCAGGCACAGCAATGATCAAAACCAGTGGGTAGGGCTGTGAGATTGGAGAGGGGAGAAATCTCTAGAGATATCAGGCAAACAATCAGCAGAAGAAAAGAATCATGATTGATCATGTGACATGTGCTGGAAGGGCAATACAGCAAAGCGTAGGCAATCCAGGAAGTTTTTGGAGAGTGTTGGGGACAATTTCCTGGTGTAAGTGCTGGAGCGGCCAAATACGGGCCAAGCTCTTTTTGATCTGCTGCTCACAAATAGAGATGAATTGGTGGGGAATGTAGTAGCAGATGGCAACGTGGGCAGCAGTGACCATGAGATGACTGAGTTCAGGATCCTGAGGAAAGGATGGACAGCAGCAGAGTAAGGATCTTGGACTTCAGAAAAGCAGACTTGGACTCACTCAGGGAACTCATGGGCAGGATCCCCTGGGAAGTCAGACTGAGGGGGAGAGGAGTCCAGCAGAGCTGGCTGTATTTTAAAGAAGCCTTATTGAGCATGCAGGAACAAACCATCCCGACATGCAGGAAGACTAACAAGTATGGCAGAAGACCAGCTTGGCTTAGCAGGGAACTCTTCAGTAAACTAAATCACAAAAAGGAAGCTTATAAGAAGTGGAAACTTTGACAAATAACTAGGGAGGAATGCAAAATCATTGCTTGGGCATGCAGGGATGAAGTCAGGAAGGTCAAAGCACAACTGGAGTTGCAGCTAGCAAGGGATGTGAAGGGTAACAAGAAGGGTTTCTACAAGTATGTTGATATCAAGAGGAGGCTCAGAGAAAGTATGGGTGCCTTACTGAATGGGGGGAGGAGGCAACCTTGTGACAGAGGATGCAGAAAAGGCTGAAGTGCTCAATGCCTGTTTCACCTCAGTCTTCACAGACAAGGTCAGCTCCCAGACTACTGCACTGAGCAGCACAGTTTGGGGAGGAGGTGAGCAGTCCTCAGTGGTGAAAGAACAGGTTAAGGACTATTTAGAAAAGCTGGATGTGTGCAAGTCCATGGGATGGGATGTACTCAAGGGTGCTGAGGGAGTTGGCTGATGTGATTGCAGAGCCATTGGCCATCTTCTTTGAAACCTCATAGTGATCAGGAGAAGTCCTGAATGATTGGAAAAAGGCAAACATACTGCCCAGATTCAAGAAAGGGAAGGAACTACAGACCAGTCAGCCTCACCTCAGTCCATGGAAAAAATCATGAAGCAGATCCCAGGGTCACCCCCACCCCCCAATGGAAGGTAGCAGCACAGGGAACACCTGAATATGCAGTGTGGAGTGCTGTAGACAGCGCTCATTTTGATGCAGGCATAGTAGCCAAAAGATGTACCAAATCCAATCTAAAAGCTCTATTTAGTTTTAAATCTATATGTTTTAATGATTATATTACCCAATAAAATTTACTGATCTTTAGAAAATAAATGAGCTGGTTGATTAAAATTATTTAAATTGTTGTCAAAATCAAAGTGATTTTAAATCAGTGATTTTAAACAATTGTCCCTGTTGCTACTGGTGTGTTCTTACACATGAGTAAATTAATTGAAGGACTCTTTAATCCATAAAGCCTGCCCTTTAACAGAAGAATATAGAAGAAATGCTGTGGATTCAATTCAGAATTCTTCCAAGGTTGAAGGAACCATCTGGAAAAAACAATCACAAGCATTTTGAAGGGCAGAGAATGTGAAAAGGGATAACAGCAACCATCTTTGAAAGGGAAAGAAGAGGGCCTGGAGAGTTATAGACCAAGGATTCCAGTACCTGTAAATTCACTAGAGCAAATTATGAAATGGTCAAGGCAAAATCCTATTTCATTTGATATGCCTAAGTGACATGTACACTGCTACATTAGCTACCTTTTTGGCACTTACGTACAATTTGCAGTTCAGCTTTAGACCCACAAGCTAGGCTGCTGTGCCCAGTGACCATGCCCAGTAGGGATATGATGAAGCTGGACAGCTGTGTAAAGGATAGGGTTGTACTAGCATATAAATAAAGCTAGGTTGGTCTCAAAATGTTAGTCCCCGACAAAGCACCGCTAACAGCCCTCCCAACATTTAGCTTAATAGTCCTGTTGTTAGAACATTTGCCCATAAATATCCAAGTTCTAGGTCTCCCTCTAGGAAAGCTTGGGCTTGCATCTCAGCAAAGTACTCTAATCACTAGGCCATGGACCCTTGCCAGCTAATTCCCCAAACCCTTTGCCAGCTGTTCACTTGAAGCTCAACTACTGGACAGCCAAGAGAGGGAGAGAAATATAAGGGTCCAAGAGAAAGAAAGAGAGCTCCATGAGATGCAGCTGCTTTTCCTTCCAGGAATGATCCCTGTTTCTGCTGGGATGGATGTTTCACAGTGCTGCTTATCTATTTTATACAACATGAAGTGCAATGGGTCATCTTTAAGAGGAGGGCTGGAGAGGCATCTGGTTTATGACCAGCTCATAGTCTGGTAAGGAGAATGTTTTGCTGTAAAGCAAAAGATGAAGGTTCAACCCACTTCTGGGTGAGGGCTGGGTCTTCCACTCCTTGGGCAAGTGTCCTAACTAGTTTGGGTTAAACAGTAGGAGGGCCCATCTGTAAATGCTCCGGTACATCCACAGGGTAATTCTTTTTCATCATACCGTGAATAGAATTGGAAGATGTGCATAAGTGTCAAAAAACTGTAATTATGTGGCTGTGGGTAGATAACCATATAATCAGAATAGCAGGAGGCTTCAAGTACAGTTCTACAGGGGTCTGGTCTGGTTGGCTGATATTTAACATTTTTATCATTGATTTGAAATCAAGGGTATACAACTTTGAAGATGACACAAAACTAGGGAGACTATCTGAGATACTTTACAAGTAGAGGATCCAGCATTTATGAAGTGGGTTTGACTAGAATCTAGATTAACTCTGAGCTCTCTTATAAATCTATGAATCTGTGAAGATAAAATTAATAATAGTGTAATTAATACCTAGCTCTTACTCAGCAGTTTTCTTTTGTAAGCCCTAAAGCACTTTGTGAAGAAGATCAGTGTCTACAGAATCTGTATGTAAAACCTCGCTGGCACACTTCATATAGATAAGAAAACTGAGGTACAGGGCAGGACTGGAATATTCACACCATAGTTGGTGGTATTTATTACTGTGATATCTGCTAGGTGCTGGGTGTCCCTCCCCAGAGAAAGGGTCCCAAGTGTCACGGTGGAACCCGAACGAACAGGCTGGGTCTAGCGGCGGTGGAGTTCTGAGTGACACGGAAGCTGGATGTCCCTTAATTGAATAGGTTTATTAACTTATGCTTGGTAGA
>NW_017729008.1:5921979-5924159 GCF_001723915.1 Gavialis gangeticus | reverse complement strand
TGTGGGAGGGGGCTCACTAGGCTTTTATCAGAATTTTGGTAGCCAATCAGAATGTAAACTCCACAGAACTTTCTAGTCTGATTATATAACATAATTGGGCATGCGCACTGTTATCCTCCCTCACACTGGGCATGCGTCTGACAGGGAAACTAGGTCACCCTTGAGTGACAGGCCCATAGGTCATGCAAAGGCCACGTGCAGGGCCTGTTACTATGACGCTTCCAAGATAGCCTCTGCACTGGCAGCACTCACAGAGCAAATTTCCAAGACACTAGGATGGTAACATCACACTTCACAGACAGTCTGGCAAAGTTTTTGTGCTGCAGACAATGTTTACTACAGGTGTTGGGGAAATGACTTGGTGGGAAGCTCTTCTTGATTTCCTGTTTAATAATGAGGAATTATTTGAAAATCAGAAGGTGGAAACAAAATTGAGTGACAATGATCTAATATTCTAAAAATGTGTTAGAACTAAGAGTCAAACAAAGCAGAGTGTGGGCCCATGTTGAACTGGGAGGGGAAGCTAATAAAGGAAGGTGTGGAGAAAGCTGAAGTGTTTAATGATTATGTTTATCCATTATTACAGGACAAAAAATGTTAGCAACAAGGATGGCAACAAATAATCAGTTCGGAGTAGGGAAAGACCAGCTTCGAGATTACTTAGACAAATGGAATATTTCCAGTTCAGCGGGACTGAATGAAATTCATCCTAGAACATTCAAGGCATGGCCAAGATAACTCATGGAGGTCCTAGAAGGCTGGAAAAGGGCAAATAGAGTGCCTTTCTTTAAAAACAGGAACAAGCATGACCTAGGGAATTACAGAACAATCAGTCTAACTTCAATACCTGGAAATATACTGGAGCATATAATTAAGGAATGTATATATTTAAGTACTTGCAGAGTAACCAGGTGATTTAGGAGCACCTTCTGGATTTATCAAGAGTAAGTTATGCCTACCTGAATTCTTTCTCTTTTAACAGGAGAGAATAGTCACTGTTATATTGGGACTTTAGTAAGGCTTTTGGCACCAATCCCATAATACTTTCATAAGGACATATGACCTACATGAAACCACTATAAGATGGGTGCATAAATGATTGAATAATTGTTCTCAGTGGATAATCATGAATGGCACAAATGTCTAATTGGAAGGAGGTATCAATGGAGTCCCCCAAGGATGTCTTGTGTTCAGAACTGTTCAGTATCTTCCTTAGTTATTTAGAGGATGGAATCAAGCATACACTTAAGAAATATGTGGATAACATCAACTTGGTGTTGGTGGTTGGTAGGATAGTAGTTAGCACTTCAAAAGACAGGATTAAGCGTCAGAATGATCTGAATAAATTGGAAAAATGGTCTGAAGTAAATGGCAATGGCAAAGTACTACACTCAGGATAGAACAATCAAGTGGGGAGCAAACATCTGGGTCAGAGTCCTATAGAAAGGGACTAGGGGATAGCAAGCTGAAAATGAGTCGACTGTGTAATAGTCATTAATGTAACTAGAACAGGGCAAGTTACCAGGTATGCTAATTTAGTTCCCTTCCTCACTCCCTCCCCGCCTCAAAAAAATCTTGCCCGTGACAGGTGCAGACCTGAGCAGGTGTAACCAGGCAGGGGCAGTGTCATGTCCAGCGGTGCATCTGGAAAGGGAGGTGTAGCAGAGCACTTAGATGCCCTGCTCCTTTAGAGAGGGAAAACTGCTAGGAAATAGCCCGAGCAGTGAGTGAGGAGCCCCAGCTGTCAGTTGTCAGGGCAACCAAAGTTAGCTGGTGACCCACACCTGCCAGCGGTCAGCTGACTGGAAGAGGCAGGGCCTGGTTCACATTTAAACTCCAGGGCTGGGGCCAGGCTGGCAGTTCTCCACCAGCAGCCAAGGGAGAAGGAGGTCTGCCAGAGGGGAGAAGCCTGACTGCACGAGTAACTCTTGATTGCTGTTATAGGGCAGAGAATTCCCTGGTAGGGATGGAATGATGTTTAGCTGCACGGCTTAGATTTTATGTTATAGCCCAGGGGCTTGTGTTTTGTGTTGGCTGTTTAGAACTGGAGGTTTGGGTGAGGCTATTGGGGTTGGAGGAGGCCTCATAGGAGAGCCACGGCCAAGTGGAAAACCCAGCTCCAGAGAGAGGGGCCAGTGAGAAGCCCCAGAGAGGGGGGCAGCATTGACGAATGCCCAGTG
>NW_017729008.1:5911774-5916979 GCF_001723915.1 Gavialis gangeticus | reverse complement strand
GAAAATGGCTTCAGTGAGCTACATAGCCTGTATGAAGGCAGATGAAGCTGCCTGATGAGAGGACTCTAGGTTGGGGTTCAATCAGAAGGATTCTGGGGCCCGGTGTGCAGCCGGTGATGACAGGAACACCTAGGTGCCATCTGCGAGGCTTGGGTTGCGGTGTAGGGAAGGAATGGAGCCATAGATACTGCCCTTGTGCATCGGGGCAGCGAAATGGGCAGCCTCCCACTTAATTAACATCTTCTAATTAAGCAATTAACAACAAGGCATGGCAGACGAGAAGGCGGGTGGTTGGCCCATAACAGGTGGGCAGGGTCACCAGTGGAAAGACCCTGAAGAGGCACACCTGTCACAGGAGGGAAGTGGAATGATGCTCCCCAGGAAGCTTTGCCATCATGACCACAAATGGCACCAGGAACAGCCCCTGAGAGATTTCACCCCTGCCTGTACCTCAGCAGCAGCAGCCCAAGCTCATGTTTCTAGGAGACAAACAGCAGTAATGGCAGCTGCTGCTCAAGCGAGGAAAGCCCCAGCAGGTAACACTCCCCTTCTCCCTCTCTCCCACACTGCTCTTCAGTGGTCAGCACAATTCCCCAGCTCAGGGGCTGAAGGAGCTCATTGCTTCACTGGTAAAAGTATTACAAAAACACCTCCGAATAGGTGTATTAACCAGAGGTATAGGTTGTAGCTGTGTTGGTCTAAGGACATAGGCAGACAAGGTTCTTTGTGTGAATCTGATATTTTTTATTAGACCAACTTAAATAGCTGGAAAAACATTTTTTTAAAGCAAGTTTTCAGTTTTAAAAACCCTTCGTCAGGCTGAGGAAGTTTCTGCAGTTGGTGTGTGCTCTTCCTGGATGAAATGAATAGTAAAGAAGCTGGAGGCTGGGCTGGTATGCATACAGGATAGGCAGTCAGTGAAGATGTAGATTGAGGAATCAGTGGGTGAGAGACAGGCTGCGTGGCGGGGAGAGAAGCAGGGTGAATAGTGGAGAGGTATCTGGGGAGTCGCATGATTGGCTATAATGTGTCATAAATCCAGTGTCTATATTTAGTCCATGATTTTTAGTATCCAGGAGGTTGATGAAGTGGAGTTCATAGGCTTGTTTCTGGGAAGTGATTTGTAAGTTTCCTTTGAGGATCAGGACTGAGAGTTTGGAGAGAGACTGGTTTCCTTGTGAGAAAAATGCCCCCACAGGTAATTCGGTATTCCTGTCTTTGATAGATTTCCGGTGTGCATTCATTCTGGTGTGCAGTTGTTGTTTGGTCTCTCCTGTGTATTTTCCATCAGGGCATTTGGTGCATTGGATGAGATGTACAACATTGCTGGAGGTGCAGCTGTAAGATCCAGGAATGGTGATGGCTCTGTTGTGGGGTGTAGAAATTGTGGGGGTGGTGGAGATGTGTTGGCAGGTTTTGAGTTTCTTGTTATGGCACTGTCTGGATCCATTCAGTGTGTTCTGGGACTGAGGAAGTTTGCTTCTGGTGATGAGGTTAGCGAGGTTTGGTCCTTGTTTGAAGGCTAGGATGGGTGGCTAGATGGGATTGCTTTTAAAAAATGTTTTTCCAACTATTTAAGTTGGTCTAATAAAAGAGATCAGATTCACCCAAAGAACCTCATCTGCCTATGTATTAACTAGAGCATTGTTTGCAGATCAAGGAATATGATTCTTTGACTTTTTTCAGCTCTGACGAGACTTAATGTGGAGCACTTTTGAACACTGCACTTCAAGAAAGGTATGGACAAAACTCGAGTCCAGAGGACAGCAAGGAAAGTAATTAATAGAAGAAAACGTGACTACTAGAAACATACGACATACAAGAAAAAGATTGGGAGAACTGGATTATTTAACCTGTGTTTTTAAAAAGTGATAATACTTTTTAAGTACAAAAAGGCTTGTTGTAATTAGGATGTTGATCCAAATGTATCCAGAGAGGAAAAGACAAGCTGTAATAGACTGAAGTTGCCAAAAGGGAATGTGGGTTGGATATCAAGACTTTTCTAACCATTAGGTTTGTTGTGTACTGGAACAGATCACTGACAGAAATTTGGCTACTGGCAGTTTTGTAAAGCAAGTTAGATGAATATTTGTCTGGGATGGTTTAAATTGGGATGTCCCTGCTTTAAGAAGGTGGTTGGGCCAAGATTTTATGATTTTTATGACATGACTTGTCCAGTGGCAGAGCCAGGAACAGAGCCTAGCTCTTCTGAAGCTCAGTGCCGTATCTAGTATAGAACATTGGGTAGAGGAAGAGAGAAGAATATTTTTACTTTATTTCTCTTAGTATAAATGTTTCCATCTCAGATTTGCCCAGCAACAACATTAGGGACTGCAGAATGTCTGAGTTAAAATGTACTTTTTTGTGTCTCAAAAGCAAAATAAACCCTTTGGCCCTGATTCTAGCAATACATTTGCATATAAATAGTCCAGAAGTAGTACCATTGGCTTAACATGAGTACAGCTCCACATATACATGAGCATTTGCAGAAATAAGGTCTTAAAGTATAACTAGTTTACTTTGCATATCTCGATCTTTAAATAAGTACTAAGTGAGAGTCTCAAAAACAAATCAGTAAGCATATTAGGCAGTAATGAAATCCCTTCTCCCTGGTGCAATCATGAATCTTAACTTATGCTTGAAAAATATCAAAGAATAATCATTTGACAATTCTAACAGCTTCTTCAAAGCAATATGGACTAAAAAGGCTCAAAGATTAATAGAATTTAATTCTGTTTTGTGATTTTTATAACAGAATTTTCAAAATATAGGAGCAGGGCTGATAATCATTGTATAAGTGCTTGTGTACATTCCTAACTTTACAGGAGTACAGTCCCATTCATGCCAATGGCACTACTTACATTCTTAAAAATGTATAGTGCTTAAAGTTAAAAATATAGTTCAGTATCAAAGATCTGAACTTACTTGAAGTGGTATGTCCTTGTGATCAGGTCTTTAAACCATCTAGATTTATAAATACTAATATAAAATAATTTGTTTGACAGCTTACATTATTGAATTGCTCAATGACTTTGTTTTCATAACCCATCTGAGAGCTGAAAAAATATTACCCGATAAGTATTACCAGATAATTAATATTATGCAGTACAACAATGAATATGTCCAAATGACTTTCTTTTTCAAATAAAATATGCATATATCATTTTAGAATTATTCTTCTAGCTTCAGTGTTAGCAAAATGTGTTTATTAATTAGATTCATGATTTATTTTACCAGTGTGGTTAGGAACCTGTAGAACAGAAAGTAATCTGTCTGTACCACTTTTGAGATAAAGAATGGAGGAATTGCTAGGTAAGAGGGAATTGATGGTGCGGGGGGGACTCCTTCCCTTTTCTTTACTTATTTATTAAAAATTATACTTATTACAGAATTGTTGACAATCCTCTTTCTAAGATGTCTTGAACCTAAGTATTTCTGAAGAGACAGAAAGTTATCCTTTTTTTAAGCCTAACTGTGACAGACTTGGGTGAGCTCCCTTCCTAGAGTCTGGCATCTCTAGTAGCCAGACTGGCCTAATGATCTTCCCTGATCTCTGCCTCCTATCTCTCACCTGACATGCCTTGCTATTAACTATATAAAAGGGGAGGCTGGTAATGAACCTGGATTGGTCTACTTGTTCGTACCTCTTCTCTTCTTATTCCATGAGTGTACTCCCTCTTTAAGAGGGCTTTGGTCACCATAGGGACTAGAATCATGACCTCCAGCCACCCCTATAGTCATAATAATGCCTTGCAGAAGTTAATCAGTGTTTAGAGGAGGGGGTCCCTGGCCCTGACTCCACATTTGGCCCCTCAAGCCTTGAACTTCTGTCCACCTTCCTAGCTTCCACCCCTTTCCTCTAGTTGGGCCCCCCAGCCCAAGTCCATTGTCTTGAACTCAGCTTCTGGGCCCCAGCCCTGTCTCACCCTCTTGGTCTCCAGGGCCCTGGCCCTGGTCTTGTGCGACAGCGCTTCATGTCCCTGACCCTGGCATGGCAGCTTGCATGCTGATCTTCCCCTGGGGTCCCTGACCCTCCCTAGGCAGCTCTATACTGGGAGCTTTTCAGGCACTGCTATAGCCTCCAACTGCCCCTGTAGCCACAATCCTGTCCTCCGGTGTTAAACTTAAGTATAACAGAAATATATGCAAACCGCTTCCACAAGAGTTCTCTCCCACTCTGTGTCAATACTCCACCATAAGCTATACTTCTGCCTTAGCTGCCCCAGTTTCGCTCTTACTTTCATGGGTAGCTTGGGCATCCATGGGCCTGTTTCCCTGAGACCTCCTTTCCCTGCAGCATGCAGGGCCAGACTGCTTCTTCTGGCTCAGGCCCTGGGCTTTTATTCCTCAAAGTATTGCCCCCTTCCTGTCATGTGACTGTCTTGCCACACCCAAGAGTTTACTTAAGGGCCAGCCTGTGGTCCTCTGCTGCATCCCCATACAGCCAGCTTAGCCTGCTGCACTCTCTTAAAGTAACAGGACCCTGGCTCCCTATTACACTAATCAAACTGGACTTAGCTTGATATCACCAGCCAAGGGTATTCATGTAAGAAAGCACAGTCATCCTCTACGGGATCAGTGTCCATCAAAATGCAAGTGATTATGACAGTAGTTGCATAATAATACCCTGGAAATGTTCCTATGATCTATTGGTACTATTTTCAACACAATAACTTGACTTTAATCTTTTTGTTTAAATACATGGAAAGGACCAGTTGATCCTTTTGGAATGCAATGGAGACAATACTGACTTTGTGTCATCATCCTCCCTCATGAGACTTTCTACAAGCTTCTCTGTGGATTTGGTGCTCTGTGGGGAGACCAGGGATAGGAGAGGATTAAGCAGGAGATGCAATGTATCAACTAATTGCTGGGTTTCCCTCCCCAGAGAAAGGGTCCCAAGTGTCATGGTGGAACCTGAACGAACAGGCTGGGTCTAGCGGCGGTGGAGTTCTGAGTGACACGGAAACTGGATGTCCCTTAATTGAATAGGTTTATTAACTTATGCTTGGTAGAGCGCAGGTACGGAGTCTTCAGTTACAGTTAACAACACACATCAGGGGGGGACCTGTTGTCCCACGGGGTTCGCCGACAGGCCCTTGCTTTCTACTCCCGGTGCCAGAGCCTGGGAATAGGTGCGGCTGCCTGTCAGGTAAGTCCCAGGGATGGTCAACAGTTTATGAAGGAAAACAAATAACGAAACAG
>NW_017729008.1:5892261-5906774 GCF_001723915.1 Gavialis gangeticus | reverse complement strand
CTGTGGGAGGGGGCTCGCTAGCCTTTTATCAGAATTTGGTAGCCAATCAGAATGTATACTCCACAGAACTTTCTAGTCTGATTATATAACATAATTGGGCATGCACACTGTTATCCTCTCTCACACTGGGCATGCATCTGACAGGGAATCTAGGTCACCCTTGAGTGACAGGCCCATAGGTCATGCAAAGGCCCCGTGCAGGGCCTGTTACTATGGCGCTTACAAGATAGCCTCTGCACTGGCAGCACTCACAGAGCAAATTTCCAAGACACTAATATATAAAAAGGAAAAATCTGAGCTGGAATTAATGCCGTGATAATACCTGTGACTTACCTCACACTTTCTGCTGTGGTGAGACCAGTACGTTGTAAGCAGAACACCACTTTTAATGGTAATATACAGTTCATTTTATGAGGTAAAACAACATCAAGGGAAGAAGTGATGTTTCCCTGGAGGATATTTGAATGCTGTAACACAAGAAGTATCTTTGTCTTAACATGCATGCATTTGCTGTTGCAGGTAGCACTGCATGCAAGGGTGAGCCACTGAAGTTGCAGGGATGAGGTAATTTAATAATATTAATAATTTTTATCTATAGTACAGTTATTGAAAGGACCTGTATTTCATTCCAAAGTGTATTAATATTATCTCACCCCAAGACATGTTACACATGTTAGTATACACGGGCACTTTAACAATAATATTTAGTCCATCATACATTTCAGGCTATAAGGACTGAATACATATAAGTGAATATTATTCACTGTAATAGCCCAAATATAGAGAAGTGTGTGTATCACAGTTTTCTGATGAGGAATCTGGCACAGAACAAGTGAATCAGTGACAGAGCTAAAACTGGAGCCTGGGAATTCATGATTCATATTCCTATTCACAGAACACGAGCACATAGCCTTCTTGACCCATCTTTGGAAACTCTTTAAAGAAAAAATTAAACCAACATAGTTCTGTGAGAGGTCCCATATGGGGCTTCTGCAGTGCATAGCTGCTGTAGTACATAGAGGGAATTTGCAATGTGGTGGAGTCAGAGAACGGGGTGGATCCACTGGCCAAATTCCTCATGCTGAATATAATTGCTGTGACCACTAACTCCTGGGCTGCAGCAGTAGGAAACAGAAACATTAAGAGTGAAAAGGTGATTTCACCTCATGTTACTTAGGAGCACTTCCTTGGAAAGCACAAGAAGTTTGCGTATGGGAAAGGATTTCAGCTTATTATAGTACCTACACTGGGAGGGGACAAGATCTATAAAAATAACTGTATCAGCTCATGTATAAGACATAAGATTACATCTTCTTCCATGAAATGTATGCGTTCTAATTTGACCTTCTCTTCCTATTTTTTGCTTCAAATTGCCAGCTATTCTAGTTTCTTGCTTCCAGTTTTCTCTTTGAATCACATCAGCTTTTCACCCGCACCTACTTTAGTTCTCTGCTTCCAATTCTTATATTAACCCGCTTCAAGTTCTACATCGTTCTTATTTGAGCTCACCATTTCCATTGCTCATTTAGAACTGTATCAGTTTTTTTGAATTGCTTTTATTTTCCCTGTCTGCTTCAATTTTTGGGTTTAAATCACATCAGTTTTATATCAACTTTTCAATCACGCTTATCTCAGACATCTATTTTTACTTCTCGCTTTAAATCACATCAACTTTCATATTGATGTAATTTATGTAACCATCTTCCATAACTCATTCTTAGGATATTGACTTTAAAACGATTTCCAATTTGTATAAATCCATGTGCATCTGCTGTATTTGCAAAGCTTTATATGATATACTGAATTCAAGATAGATTGAAAATTTATTTTCTGTGTGTCAGCTGTGTCACTGGCACCACAGAGTTTTTATAGTAGTAGCTCTTCAGTAGCATTTAGGGGAAAACGCAAATTCAAAACGTGTGGGTATACACACACACAATTTATTTATGTTCTAGATTTATAACCAGCACTGTCCAAAGGCTCTCTTAAAGGCACATTTGCTCTAGTCTTACCATTTAAAAATGCAGTGTTAGAATAGCACTACCCTATGGTGTATCTCCATATTAGGGTGTCACCTACTCCTTTTCATTCTTCTCATATTTGATCTTTTCCATAAGCAGGTATGTGTGAGAGAGACTTGCAACTGAGTACTCATCCCTCCAAGGGTGGCTGTGCTTTTGATACCGTCAAATGAGGGTATTCATTCATTTGCAAACAGAATCCGCGAAAAGAAGGAATGGTGCATAGGGACAGTAGAACAGATGTGAGGACAATGTCTATGCAAGGCTATGAGTTGGGTACAGAAGCAGAAGTTGAATATATGGGAAAACAGGATAGGTACTGGGAATATGTAGGGATTGGTGGACCAAACTGCTATGGAGTAAAACCAGTGAGGACAGGAAGATGGACAAAACTGATGAGGAGACCACTGTGGCAGGGAACAGGATTGATTTGGAGTACAAATGATTGCTAGTATGAGTGTATATAGACCTCAGAAAGAAAGCTTCTGCACTGGGGACTAATATAATCCTACTCAATTTCAGGGGAGTTATAGCATTAATTGTAATTTACACATACAAACTCTCTACGGAGGGGCAGGAATGACCAAATATTCAGGTAAAAATATTAATATTCAGGGAAAAATACAATAGAACTTTCTCTTCTAGAGCAAGTGGGATGAATGGTATTCTTTTTGAGAGTTTTCAGAGAATGATGTTTTGATGGAGATTTCCTTCCCCTCCCCCTGTTAATCAGACCACTTTGGAAGCGGAGCTAGAGGTGACATCTTGTTGGGTTGTGGTGGTAAGGCAGCAGCTCAAGTTCTGTGAAGTGCAAGGAAAGGTTCTTGTATCAGGAACTGTCAAGAAAAGATATGAATTAAGAGGGAATCCACACATGGCACGTTATAAGAAATCGTTAGACTCATTTGGGAAGGGGTTTGCGTTGGATATGTTCCCTCCACATGAGACACACAGGCATTTAGTACTGACTCCAGATTTCTAGGTCTCATTTTTATAACCATTGTTTGTGTTATGTGGATTTGTGTGTGACTGCTTTTTGAATTCTATTTATCCTTAACTTTATTGAAATTAACTTATATTTTTCCTGTCAGACTGGCAGAAAGGTCCATGTTTAGTTTTTGATCCCTTCTTCACATGATCAAGTTAATCCTAAGTAAGACCATTGAGTATTGCATATGTCTAATATTTGGATGCTTATATTCATGATGTCTAGGGTGACAACCACACTACAGCGTAGGCTTGTTCCTCGGCCTTTCTCTGCTGTACTGATTTGAATTTTGATACATGTGAAAGAACACATTCTAATATCCTTACCTGGAGTAGGACCAGCTTTCCTAAATTGTTCCTTGGATTTCAGTTGGATAACTCCCACAACATGAACATGAACTTTGATCCAAAGGAAGGGCATCAAATTCATTTTGAACCACATGCTGATTGAGTAGTGCGGGGCCAGGCCGCAGGCTGAATGAATGATGCATGGCTGGTGTAACTGGTTGGACTGGACCACCAGATCAGCCTTCCCCACTCCTCCCACAGATGCTAGATGTATGTGGTTTACTGCACCACATGTGGCACCCATGTGAAACTGATCCAACGTATATATTGCATGTAGTGCCCACTTCAGCTGGTCCATGCTGTCTGGAAACTGTGTGGATCCTCTGGAGCAGAGACCACATGTAGCACCAGGTCCTAGGCTGGCTGAAGCAAGAGTTGTGTGTGATTCATGCTTTTGCCCTGCACATGGGGCTGGTCCAGAATGCTCCATGTATGGTGTTTTGGTCAACTCTGGACAAAGGAACAGCATCATATGCCAGATGATGAAGCTCTGCATTATGGATCTAGCCCACGGGCCATGTCTTTGACACCCCTGGTCCAAAGCAAGCTGATTTAAAGTCAACTGGGTAAAGTAGCAGCAGCAACTCTTTAGACTCCTTTTTTACAAGGGAAAAAAATGTTAACATTTTCCTTAGGACTTAGGAAATTAAAATGATTCAAAACTGATTGTTAACGCTCATTTGATGTCATGAGTCAGCAGTCATTTGGAGAGATGTTTGAAACTAGATTGCAGAAAACAATAGGAAAAAAGTGCTTTAGCAAACAATACTATATTTTTGAGGAGATGGAAAAAATGACAATGCATTGATACCACCTTTTAAATTTTGTGATTCATTTGTTATGAAAAAGATGGAGTCATTAGCTATGATGTATGGGAAGCTAATGTTAAAAACTGCTTTTATAATCTGAAGACAGCTTTTAGCTGATGTTACTTTTTATCATACACCGACACCTCTTCCTAAATTCCATTTTAGAATCTATCATCCAAAAATTCCAGAAGCTTATTACATTTCCTAGTCTTCTGGAAATATTTCTGCCATTGGCTGCCCTTAGAGTTAAAGCTAGAGGAACACTGACGAGTGGGCCTTGGTCTTAAATATGGGCAAAGGGAATTCGTCTGGGTCTATCTTATTTTGGAACTTTCTCTTAAAGATAGCTGGAGATTCATTAGATCTTTTGGGAAATTCAGAAAGAAAAAACAAAAATCCTACAACTGTTACAGCACATCAACCTTTTACTTAAAACTATAGTTTAAATGTTCAGCTACTTTAAGGGCTCTGAGAACACAATCCTGGAGCATTTCATTAATAATTAACAGGAGTATTTTTTAAATAACTCATAGTCGCACTGTTATCTGGGAAATTCTGTTAGCATTTTTATTTTCAGTAGGAACATCAGGAACATTTTTAGCTTTTCCTGAGCAAGCACATAATGCCATCTCCTGTTCTCTCTACTGCCTTTTCTTGTTGATTAAGAGGAGCAAAGTGCCTCTTAATTATAGGAAACTTGTAAGGGTTCAGAGTGGAAATCTCATAAGAATTTTTTTTTTCTCCAGATCAAGATCAGAAATAGATTGTGTATTTAGTGCATTTTGATATTGTGGCTTATATATTCAGCATTCCAAAATTTGTTAAATGCCTCAAAGAAGAAACAGTGAGACAGAGTGTCAGCTCTTCATAGGCCATACAGTATACCTTTATCTGTGGCTTACTGCGCTGGAAAATAACAGTAATGAGTGGCTGAAGAAGAACAAGGCTTATTCATGCGCCAGTACCACAGTGATTGATATGTGTAATGCTTAAAATACCAAATAATGAGTCAAATTCTTACTCTGCAAAAACTCCTGCCAAAGTAAAAAGAAAGAAAAATGGTATTATGGTGTTTTGGAATGTTATGATATTTGAACTGTTTTTAAGGAAATCCTGATAAACTGGACCTTGATCGGAATACTCAAACTTAGGTGCCTGTACTATATATGACGTTGTTAAAGGATGAGTTTGGATGTGAGAAGTTCTGAGATCCCACTGAACACTGTGTCATTCTACTCAAAATTATGATCACTTTTAGAATTCAGCACCTATTTCTGCCACACTGCTCAGGCAGTCCTGTCTCCTAAATATGGATTAAGATACCTAAACTTTAGGCACTCCAATTTGAAGCTTTAAGGCCATATCCTTTAAAATAAATGATCTGAATGTAACAGCCTTGTGCCGTACCATGAAATTGGCCACTAGCAGCCTGATTCAGCAAGGTGTGGGATGCCTATTGGGAAATGCTGAGTAGATGCAGCTGAATTCAGACAAGTTATTAGGCACCCATACTACATATTGCCATCTATCCACCCACTGAAGAGGGAGATATGTTAAAATAAGCAGCAGCAAAGGGCAGGCATTCACAGATTCTACAATACAAAAGCTGAATATTCTATTATAAAGAATTATACCTTTTTGAAGGGGGATAGTTGGTGAGTCTAAGGACTGCAGCATGATTTAAGTGATGCAAAGTTCATATGCTCTGTCTTTGGACAGAAGTGACTATTACATTGAAAGAAAATAGATGGACATTTCATTTCTTTAATTTGAGCCTCTAAATACACATTTCTAAAAGTGGGCAAGCCTGTTTATTGCATGTGCAACATTAGTGCCTTGATTCACATCTTACCTCAGATTCTATGTACCAGCACATAATTATGGATTTAATTAAAAAAGCCAGACATTGAAATTAGCTATTGTGATGTATGAGCATACTGTTAAATAAGCATGCTATTTGGTATAGGACAGGGAATTCCATTTCTAAAATTAAAGTCACAGAGCAGAAAAGATGTCATCTGTTTTACAGAATGAGAATGGAACATCAGAAAAAAAATATTTTTGCTTCATGTATATTAGGTAATGACAGACTAATGTTTATTTTAATTTAGCTAGAATATGATCTATATATTTAAATCTCATGGTTTATTGGGTTAGAAGTAATAGGCTCAATGAATCATTTTGTCTCTCTCTTATTTGCAGACTTGAGATTAATTAATCATCATCCAAAAAGAAACTACAACAAGTAGATGGGTCAAAGACAATTTCTGTACTCTGGGTACCTCTGAGTATATAAATGTTTAAAGCCATATAGGGAAGTTGCATATTCTGAGTACCTATTTATCTTTAGCTAGTGGCTCTGCTGTAAGCTTTCACAATGACATTATTGAATGTCTCTCCTAAAACTGTTTCTTTTGGGCATCAAGCCTTGATAACCGACGAACTTAAATATAGGATGTTATAGAGTATACTGCTGAGTCATATAAGCTACCTGTACTAAACTAAAGCATACTAGGTTTCCATACATCATGCTTATGAGAATGTGTTTTACTGAATATTTATTTCAAATCCTGCCAGTATGTACTTAAGCATAACTTTCCATCATCCCTAGATAATATGAATCAAGTGACTGTTTTTTGGAATTTGTTGATACCTTTATATTTATTTATATGTGTATTTTTAAATGCTTTCAGATGTAAACAAAAATAGTAGTATTAGCACCATATCTCCCTTGATCACGCAAAAAAATAATCGGTACTCTTAAACTTTTGGTATGTGTGGTTTTCAACATATACAGCTCTGGTAAACAGTTTTAGTGAGGCAGAATATAAAAACAAAGGTGTAATACAGCACAAAACCAATAATGACTATTGTGTTGGGGAGACTGATTAATGCAGAATATTGTAGGATAGGTGGCTTGTTTTTCCATTTAAAAATGCATTATTGTGTCACATTGTCTCATTAAATGTGTGGGATGATTTTCTTTAATTTTAAAGAGACCCCAACAAAAGGCCCTTGATTGGCTTTCTTATCCATTTCAGTGGAGCTCTGCAAAATCCTTAATGATAGCTGCATGACCAACAGAAATTTTCAAATATGTTTTTTTCCTTATTTACTCTTCTGATTGTTGTCCTTACACAAACATGAAAAGAACACTGAATCAGCTGTATTTAGATCTCTTTCACTTCGCTGAATTGTTATGTGCATTATGCGCCTGGACTAGAAAGCCTGGTAATTAGAGTTATTGAATCAGGCTGGAGACAATTACATTCATTTCCCTTGATTTTATCACAATGCTCAAAAAATGTTATCAAATGTAAAGATAAATGTATGGAGTCCTGACAAATATAGACTCTAAATCCAAACAGAGAGACAGAGACTGAAGCAGAGAGAGAGAGAATATCCTTTCATTTTAAATTGATGAAAAACAAAAAGGCAGAGAGGGAGATTCCTCCTTGGTGTAACAGCATTTAAGTCAGTGGGGAAATACCAATTTCAGTTTGCATCTAGGCTTTAAAAGCTATTTATTTTAAAATAAGTTGCCTTTTGGAATACAGATGTAATGAGCATAAAAGGAAAAGTAGCCTGAAAAATAAAGAAAGATGTCCCTGAAAAGCAAGTATTTGCTCTTAGACAGTCAAAGAGTTTACTTATCTTTCCAGGTTTCTTGTATAATAATGTCAGTGAATTAAACTCCTGAGGTTTTAAAACAGAAAGCAAGACATGTATTCTTCATCACAACATACTCTTTGTGACTGACTCGGATAGTCAAAACAGGAGATTGCAAGGTTCAGTTGTCCAGTGGATTGCCACGACTGACTACAGAGAAAAGGTGTGGCTCAGGACAGAGAGATGATTACATTTTTTAGTGTCCTAAGCCTGATTGTAATCCTATATTCCTGTCTCATAATGTGACATTCACCCTTGGCTGCACAGATGCTTGTGTTTCACCATGTTATTGTAATGGAGTCAGGGTTCATACCAATAAGCTGTTGTGCTTAATTCCCATCTAACATCCCATTAAACTTCCAAATTCAGATCCTGAAAACTATGGCTGACCTCTTTACAAACCCTGGAGGTACCCAAAATTACTACCTAAAATTGCTACTTTTCTGAGCTTTTGCCAGTAAAGCTTTCCAGGTTGCTAGACATCTTCTACACAGATAATGCTTCAGATTTTATAGTATTGAGCAGCTAAGTGCCTGTCTTACTCCTAAATCCTGACAGCATCTAGGGCTGATCTGGTATATTCTCAGAGCATGGATCCAGCTCTACACAAAAACAATCAGTGAAGGTATCAGCATCCTCTTTTAATGTAATAACTCAGTGGTTATAGCATTTGCCCAGATATCTAAAAGAAAACACTGGAGAACGGTGTATCACAGTTCAAGACAAGTACATCTTATCCTACAGTGTGGATCCTCATTCACACTGGGCTCGTCTACACATGAATTTACATGTGTCTAAACTTAATGTGCCTTAGCCTAAGGCACAGGTCTACATGTGCATGCTTTAAAGTGACTTAACATGGCTTGCTGGGCACATGCTTTTGTAGCCAGCCCTAAGCAGCAACCTGGACAGCCCCTGAAGCCTGCAGCAGCATAGTCACACAGTGCAGTCCAGCACCAGCTGAGGGGGTGGGAGTCTCCAGTCCCCCAGATGCAATCAGCCCAGCCCTGGCCCTGGCTCTAGCCCCATCTCTAACCCCCTCCCCATGTTCCTACCTCCCCAGCATTGTTTGAGAGTGGGCCAGAACTGAGTCTGTGCGTTCCTTTGCTGCTGCCAGGTGCCCTTAAGGGATGTGTAGACAAGTTAAGGCACCTTAATGCTGTGTATGTCAACTGAGCAGGCCGGAGCTGAGCCGTGGGGCCTGGTGTTGCCACCAGGCACCGCCTATGAGAAGAAGCAGTGGGTGCTGTTCTCCAAGACGCAGATGTTGGAGCTGGACCAGCAGTTCCAGCAGCAGTGGTGCCTGGCTTTGCCAACTGATGACTGTCTGCAGGGGCATAATGCCTGCCTCTGCCGCTGTCTCTGCCGGTGTAGTGTGGCACAGTTCCTCTGCTCACCACACAATGCAGGGAGTGCGTGGAGCCACTGCTCCTCCTTGGCCTGCCCACGTGCAGGCCAGGACTTGGGTTGTGTTGTTTTTTTGTGTCCCCATGCTCAGTCATTGGTCAGCACAATGACAAGTACTGCTGCTGCCAGAACCACTGCTCCAGCTCCAGCATTTGCACCTTGGAGAGCAGCACCCACCACTTCTTCTTGGCAGTGGCTGGTGGCAACATGAGGTCAGCTCTGGCCTGCTCAGTTGACATACACAATGTTAGGGGGCCTTAAGTAATCTACATATCCCTTTAGGATCCTTAACTATTTGTGACTAAATTTGATACTTGCTTTATGCAGGGGTGCAGGGGAGTCTGAACAGCCCCACCCTGCAGAAGCACCTCTTCATGCCCACTCCAGACCTGGGAGGACTCTCAGAAGGCTGGGGTACCAGGTCCTGGGACAGCGAGTCTCCGAGAAAAGGAGCCGACACAGGTGTGGGGAGTGAGAGACAGTTTGCCAGGTGAGCCCACAGGGGGAAGGATAAAAGATGCTGAAAGCAGCCTCAAGGTGGGAACAGACTACTTGTAGCCTGGGGTTACCAGGGGTTAAGCAGACACCCCAGAGTAGGGCTTTTTTCTGTTTGTTTGTTTACTTCATCATTTGATTTGTTGCATAAGCCTGCAGGTTCTGCAAAGCTTCTGAAAGGTAAGAGGCAACCAGAAGGTGAAGCATAGGAGAATCACTGGAAGACAGCTAAGTTATAGTTTGTTCGTTTAACTTCTTTTGTTTGTTTTGCATTGCTGACAAGGTGGGGTGGCCTCTGGGTATTATCTACTAGCCTGACTGCAGCAGAAGCAAAGGCCCTGAACAGTGGGTCCTTGGTCAAAGCCAACCACCAAGGTAAAATTGGTCAACTCTACAAGCTTGACCAAACATACCATGCTGTGTTCTGCCTAGAGTCTTCCCATAGCAGCTTACAACAGGTATCAAATTTAGACATGATTAACCCAGAATCACCATTTTTAAGGCACATTAAGGGTGCACACTTGTAGACCTGTGCCCCTAATGTGCCTTAAAAATGGCTAAAGTGCCTTAAATCAGCACATGTAGATGCATCCATTAAATTCAAAATCTCGAATGATTCTCTAAGGGTGTAAACAAGCATTTTTGGGATCTGATTTAGGCTGAAGTGATTTAGTTTAAGCCACCTATACCTAAGCCAGCAGCAGTGCAGGCAGCTGGAGGTAAGTAATTGGGGGAGGAGGGGTTTTAAGTCTGGGGGGTGGGGGCTTGGCAGGTCTGAGGAGAGACACATCTGTAGAGGGAGGGTGCCCAGTTCAGAGCCATGGTAGCTGGGGAGGAAGGAGGGTGCTAAAAATAGCCTGGTTTGGGTTGGCGGGGAGGTAAGAACAGCACAGCCCTGGGGCTGTGGTGAGTGGCTGGGCTTTTCCAGCCCTGGGGCTGTGCTTTAAATTCATGTAGGCATTCACTAGTTTGCGTTAACACTTTATTGATTGAGTTAATGCTTTGCCAATCTAAAGTTAATGTACCTCTGAAGTGAACTAAGTTTAGATCAGGCGTGCCATCTTTAGGGTGACGTAAGCCCCATGATTGCTTGTATACTGGGGCTTTTAGATTTATCTGGCACTGGTTATATCAGTCTAAATGTAATGTTTGTACATATCCTAAGGCCCAACCCCCATTTTTCCAAGGATGATCAGAGATCAGTGTTTTCATTCAAGGTATGGTGGGTAAATGATATCCATGTTTTGTTCAATGGTTTTATGTTGAGAACACTCCAAGACACAGAAGGCAATATTCAATTTCATTCTCTGGCAGACAGGATTCAAGCCTACATCTCCAACATCTCAGGAGATAATCCTCATTATCAAGGTACAAACTTTTTGGGATGTATGTGTATGGGGGATAGGATTCCCCTTTCCTTTTCTGTCCATGCTTTAAATGACAGGACTGATACACCTGCTAAAGCTTCAGGCACAATTCCAAACAAGAAGTAGGGGAATTCATTGCCTATTTATGGAATTCAATCTCTGAGGACATTGGAGATTTTTTTTTTTTTTACTAGCCCTTCAGGGAAGGTAGTAGGAACAAGAGGCTTCTGACAGCAAGTGGCATATTGCAGTCCCGTCTTGCATTGTCCTTGAGCACACATTGAAAGAAAAAGGCTTTAGGGCTCCCTTTACATTGTAGCCATCAATGCAAAAGGATTCTCATGTAGGAGCTGGATCAGGCCAGTGCACCAGTTCAGACCATATACACAAAGGGGACACAATATGTTAAGTATGCAACATAAAAACTCCCAGAACTCTTAACCCCTGGACTGCCCATACATTTAGACATGAAATTAGTTTTAAACACCCTTTAGGCATCTTAAAGTTATACCATTCCATGGAAGGTTTATTTCTGATTTGTTACCCAGTTCATGTGCTATAAATATGTGGCCACTCCTCAGAGATAAGCTGCCCAAGTTTAAGTCCTCTAACATCCTAGGATGTGGTGTCTATTCCCTTCATCCTCCTATTTTGTGTGGACAACTCACAGCTGCAACTCCTAGTCAGGCCTCTGCTTGCCAGCCCTCTTGTGGCAAGTCAGATCTGTGCAGGTTGGGAACAGTCAGAGAAGGTTTTTATCCTGAAGGTTTAGCTAGTCTAAACTCAAACAAACACTAACATCCATCATCATATGAGAAGCTTGTACAAACATGTAACAAAGTCCTTAGTTGCTTGAAATGCCATGATTCAGTAACAGATAACAAATTTATCATCCTCATTTCTGTGCTAAAAAGGGTTTGCGTTCTGTATAAAGACTTGCCATTTATGAATAATACCCCATTGACAATTAAATAAATACAAAAGTAACTTCAAAACTAAAAAACAAAACAAAGCACAGAAGTTCAACTCGGTTCTAATCAATCAACTACTACCCAGAGTTATAGGAGAAATACAGAACCTTGGACAGTTATAATGCCAGACTGAAGGACTTTCAGAGTATGTCTTAGAGGTTAAATGAATCTTTCCTCATTGAGCATATCTACACAACACAGGACGAGGCAAAGGATAGAGAAACTGAACTAAGGAGGGTTTCATCTGACTCAAAAATCTAATAGGCATGGTGTCATGGGATGATAGATTTAAGGATAGAAGTGCACAGGAGGGCTGGAAGCTTCTAAAGGGCACAGTATTCAAAGCCCTACAAGAAATTGTTCTTCTTGTGCTTCCACTGTGTCAGAATGGCAAGAGACCAACATGGATGCACAAGAAGCTTCTAAAATGAATCAAATGCAAAAGGAAAGCATACAGGCAATGGGAGAATGGGCAGGTCACCAAGGACATGTACCGGAAACTAGAAAAACCTGCAGGGACAAAAATCAGGAAGGCAAAGATAAAGAACGAGCTGCATTTGGCAAAGGAGGTCAAGGACACTGAAACAACATTCTGTAAGTATGTTAGCCAGAAAAGAAAGACCAAGGAAGTTGTGGGTTATCTGTTAGCAAGCCAGGGGAAGCTCCTAATCAAAGATGCAAAGAAGGTGGAGCTACTCACCAGTTACTTTGCCTCAGTCTTCACAAAAAAATTAAGCTGCAGTAAGGCACCTAACAAAGTGTCACAAGATGGGGTCTCCAAGGATGGCCATGATACCCTAGGGCGCCTCGACCATGCCAATTTGGCCTGATGGGCACCTTCCTTTCTCGCCCACCATGTCTTGATGTAAATATAATACAGGGAGGCTGCCTTCATGTCTGGTTGGGCATGGTCCTGATGGACCTCCCTGAACCCAGTGGGTTCCTAGACCCCTTGTGGATCCTGTTTCAGAATAGATGTCTCAGGATACCCCAGCCTTTTGGGCTATATGCGTGGCTCCAAACCATCCCTTTACCATGCCCCAAGCCCTGCAGATGGTATTGCCATCGTCTCTCCTAAGCCTTGCTACAACTCAGCCCCTTGTCCTCACTGGGCTCTCCGCAGCCCTGCCTCTGTGCTTCTCGGTGCTGGCCCCTCTCTGGTGCTGGGATCTGTGCACCCCAAATACTGTGCCCTCTCTGGCACTGGGGTTCCCACACTATAGCAGGATCCCAATGAGGCCTCCTCCTTCCCCAATAGCCTCTCCCAAACCACCGGTGTTATAAAATAACAACCAAACATAAGCCCCTGGGCTGTAACGTAACACAAGCTGCATAAGGTGTGCTCTGCCCTTTTCATTACTAGAAGCAGAACTTAGTCAGGCCTCTTTCCATCACTTACTCAAGGAGGGCTCCTTCCCCTTTGGCCAACAGCATAGAACTGCCTCCTAGTTCCCATCCTGGGGTTTATGTAGGCTGAGGGCCCTGCCCCTTCTGGCCAGCTGACCAGGTGCAGGCTAATTTCCTCATTAGCTGGTTGCCATGACAACCTTCACCTGGGCTTCTCTCTGGCTCTTTGGGCTCTCCCTCGGCAGTTTCTGCTCTTCTAGGAGCAGGCACCTAAGTGCCCTGTGACATAAGGATTATCTATATAAAGAAGGTGGAAAGCTGAGGGAGAAGAAGACAAAAGAGATGGCTTGAGAACTTTTGATGGACCTGAATGAATTCAAGTCAGCAGGACCAGATGGACTTCATCCAGGGTCCTAAAGGAATTGGCAGAGGAGATCTCAGGGCCTTTGACAATGATCTTCATTAAGTCATGGGAGACAGGCCAGGTACCAGAGAACTGAAAAAGGGCCAACATAGTGCTCCTCTAAAAAGGCAAAAAGGAGGACTTGGAGAACTGTCAGACCAACCTGGTGGCCTTTTACGACAAGGTCACTAAATCATTGGATGTAGGGGTGGCAGTGGATATAGTTTTCCTAGACTTCAGGAAGGCTTTTGATACTGTCTCTCACCTCATTCTCATTAGGAAGCTGGGGGATTGTGGCGTAGACACCCATACAGTCCAATGGGTCGCCAACTGGTTAGAGAGTCACACCCAGAGGGTGGTAGTGGATGGGTCCTTCTCGGCCTGGAAGGATGTGGGAAGTGGGGTCCCACAGGGCTCAGTCCTTGGGCCCACCCTGTTCAACATCTTCATCAGTGATTTGGACGAGGGGGTGCAAAGCACCCTGTTCAAGTTTGCTGATGACACTAAGATGTGGGGGGATGTGGCCACTTTAGAGGGGAGCAACAGGCTACAGTTAGACCTAGATAGGTTACAAGGATGGGCGGAGGAGAATAGGATGGGGTTTAACACAGACAAGTGTAAGGTGATGCACCTGGGGAGGAACAATCGGCACCATACATACAGGCTGGGGAACTCCCCTCTTGTCAGCA
>NW_017729008.1:5891839-5892158 GCF_001723915.1 Gavialis gangeticus | reverse complement strand
TGACCCCAGTGCTCTTTCCTGCCATGGCAGGGGGTCGGACTTGATGATCTGCTCAGGTCCCTTCCGACCCTAGAAACTATGAAACTATGAAACTACAGACTAGTTAGCCTCACCTCAATACTTGGGAAGTTACTGGAACATATCATAAGGAGTTCATATGTAAGTACCTGGAGGAGAAAAGGCTGATCACAACTAGCCAGCATGGATTTATGAAAAATAAATTGTGTCAAACAAACCTGGTCTCCCTCTTTGACAAAGTATGTGAATGGATGAAGGGAGTGTTGTAGATATAGTGTATCTGGACATCAGCAAATCCTTT
>NW_017729008.1:5883143-5886839 GCF_001723915.1 Gavialis gangeticus | reverse complement strand
GGTCTCCCTCTTTGACAAAGTATGTGAATGGATGAAGGGAGTGTTGTAGATATAGTGTATCTGGACATCAGCAAAGCCTTTGAGAAGGTCACACATGACCTTTTCATAAACAAATTGGAGAAATAAGGGCTGGACAAAACTACTATAAGGTAGATAGATAACTGGCTCAATAGCCACAAGCAAAGCGTATTAATGGGACCATGTCAGAATGGCAGAAACTTTTGAGTGGAGTCCCACAGGGTCTGTCTTGGGCCTGGTGCTGGGCAACATATTTATTAACATTTTGGATTCTGGCATAGAAAGTTGCTTGAGCAAGTTATCAGACAACAAAAAACTGGGAAGTGTTGTGAACACATAGGAGGTTGTAAGAGGCATACCATGCTCTACTGCAGTGGTCACACAAACAGGCCTTTGATAGTATACACATGCCATTTGTTTCTAAGGCAGCATAAACAGTTATGCTGAATCAGGTTCCCTACGATACCCAGAAATCTGATAAGTGTTGTTGAGATAGATGAAAACAAATTGTCTAGAGGCAGTTGAAAGGAATTAATTGAAAATAATTGATATTTTCTTTCGAAAAAGGTTTTCCCATCCCATTCCCAAACCATCATATCTTAACATTTTAACACACTTTTTTTTCAGTATAGAATGAAACTATTTAATGAGAAAGGTTGTCATTTTATGTTAAAAAGGCACAAAATATTATTTTTCTAATTTACTAGAAATGTCCAGAACAGGGAATCATATGATTGATTAGACCTAAACCTCTAATTATAGATTATTTTATATGTAGTGTTTCATTATGGAATTGATATAAAGCCTAGTTACTTCTGAGAGAGAAAGACAGGTGGAATCAGACTCAGCTACAAAAATAAGTGTAGTTCTATGAACATTTGTGGAGCCATGTCCTTATGAGTCAGATGAGAATTTGGCTCATATCTATGCATAGAAGGCAAGAGAAACTTGCTTTTTAGATTATATTAAATTCCTTTCTGTTTTCCCTTATTATTCTTTATAGAAGGATTTGAAAACAATCAGAACTTCTCGGGTAATGACATTAGATGTCATATATTTCAAGGTTATATTTTATAGGATAATATTTGTGGAGGTTGTTCATCTGTGAGGCCTACCAAACAGTGCATCTGACTGGGATTCTTGAGACTTTGGGTATATTCCTAACTCTGACACTGGCTTGACTTACGCGCTTAGGCAAGTATCTTCCTTTCTCTGTGCCTGATTTATCCGAAGAAGATAATAATACTGACTTTCTTTCATAAAGTGCTTTCAGATCTACTCATGTAAAGCAGTACATAAAAGCAAGATATAATGATAAGCTTTATTAATATCAATGTGGCTTGGACATTTTGTTTTAACTTCTGTAACCTGGGATGTAGTGAGGAGTGAGGAGGGTTGGTCAGGAATCTCATGGATTCCTGAACAGAGCAATATGGAATGCAAACTAGAGAGACACAACAAGTTATCTTTATTTTTAACCTAAAAATACCTATGATTAGGGACTCTCTTTAAAGCTGATACAAATTCTGTATACATGCTTTACAAGCAGTAGTCATGATTATAGCAGTGCCCTGTATTCTAACCCTTCTAATGATGCCCCATATGTCCTCTTCACTAGTTCTAGGATATGGTAATCAGACTCCTGACACAGGCTGCAATTTATTGATCGCATTATCTCTGAAATGCTTTTGTTGCACTGGCTCAGCTCCTTGTTCATCATGCTGATTTTAAAGTGTTATTCCACACTAACTGCAGCATTTCATGAGTTGGCACAACTTTATGTATGCATATGAAAAATTCTCAGGGGTCCTAATTTCATCTAACAACAAATCCCCTTTGCATGCCTCTTGTGAAATAAAGGAGTTGAAAAGGATTACTAAACTGGAAAATACCCTCTTTTAGTCCCCCTGGGTAATGCATAACCAGGGTATTATTGACACACTGTCACTGTTCTGCCTTCTGCTGCAGAGGGTATGCTGCAGTCAAGTCAGAATGGAGAAAGGAATGGAGGGGGGATGTCAGAGCATACTGAACTGAGGGTTGTGTAATTTCCAAGAGAAACTGCAAAGGGTGCCAAGGACTGGGTGAGAATTCATGGGGCTGAAATTTGACCTCCTTCTTCTATTTAATTTCTAGGCTGGGCACAGAGAACCTTGTCCTTCCTGCCTTAAAACTTATTTTAAGCCAAAACTTGTATTATATTGGTTCTTTGGAATATTTGTATTAAGTTACAGGCTCCTTTGATGCATGTTGGGAATGTCCACAAAGGGTGGTTATAAAGAAAATATGTAACTGTGGGGGAAGGGACAAGAAGGGTAATGAGGCCAGGCCAGAATCATGGACCCAGCCAGTCCCAATCAAGAGATCAGGGCAAATCATCCCTGAAACAAGTGCCACCTTCAGCAAGCATAGAGCAGCACCCAGATCTCAGGTGGGCTAGTGAGGCAATCAGGCAATCCTCTGAAGCCACAGGGAGCAGCCCCCACTTGCTTTAGTTCTTAAAGGCCAGGCCCATTCTGCAGTCTTCCTTTCTAGGCAAAAGTAACAGTTCTTTTTCCTGACCCTTTGTGTCCTTCCTTGCAGATAGTTTGGTTTTTACTCCTGTCTTCAACTGCGATAAGAGTCTTGACATTCCCTGGTCCCAGTTCCCTGTTTGTGATTCTGCTTTGATCTTCAGCTCCGGTGTCTGGCTTCTGTTCCCAGTTAACCCTCAGATCATCTGCAACTTCACCTTATGACTCCAGATTCTCTAACTCTTCTTATGGCTTCCAAACACATTTCTGAAATTAGACCTCACTGGACCCCAGCTCCCTTGGGAACCTGCCTGAACTACACCTGTGCTTCAGATAACTAATTCCTAGCCAAGATTGCCTATGCCCATACATATCAAGAAGTAACTGTTTTAAAAGGCAACAAAGGGTATTTAAGATATAGGGAAGGATATTCTATGAGGGTAGTTAAGCACTGGAACAGGTTACTTAGGCTAGGGACAGAAGTAAACAAGTATAAGTGATCGGAAATCAGTTCATATCTGTAACACAACAATTCACTGCATATAAACCACTTTCAAAATGGCTTAAACTGGTTTAAGACAAACCTGGATGCATGTAGTATCAGACCTCACCGATTTAGGTTAAAGTAGTTTATTGAAATTCTGTCCCAGATTCCCTCCAGATTCAAATTAACTCACAATCCTCTAGCATGTTAGGGTTCTTTGCACCTCCCCTGGACACCCCATCCTTGTAGAGTGGGCAGGTTAGCCTTGGCCCAAGCTGGAAGGTATGTTCTAGCGCCCCCCTGCTTCTGGCCCTGACCACTGCAGGCATGTGGCTGCATTTCCAGAATCAAAAGTGAATGTCTGTTCACTTGCCTATTGATTCAATGTACGTAGCTTCGACTAACCTGAGAAGATTGAATCAATTCAGTCACAGGCTTTTCAGCTGTCTGTACTTAGCCCTGAATTGTGGAACTTCCTTCCTTGGAAATTTTTAAATGTAGGTTACACAAATACTTGCATGAAATTCAGCTAGACAGTCATTTTACCTTGAGCGGGGAGCTAAAATATATGCCCTCCTGAGGTCCCATCCAGGCCTATTTTCCTATGAGTTATATGAACTTAATGTATAAAGTGAAAAGGTTACAGGACACTCACAATATCTATCCACACCCAACTTTCCC
>NW_017729008.1:5877133-5878143 GCF_001723915.1 Gavialis gangeticus | reverse complement strand
TGAGGTCCCATCCAGGCCTATTTTCCTATGAGTTATATGAACTTAATGTATAAAGTGAAAAGGTTACAGGACACTCACAATATCTATCCACACCCAACTTTCCCACCCTAGGATTGCTAAATTGATTTGGGCTTTAGAATGGAGTTCCTTTTCAGTAAATCATAGTTTTTTGGGGGGTCTAACCTAATGTGGAATGGCCAATTCACAATAAAAGGGCCAAAACCTTGCCCCCAGAACCCTGAGATTGTCTAGGAATTTGACCAGAAATCCCACCCATATCTCCTGCTTTCCTCTTATTGATGCTGAATGGGCATTTGGGGTGTTTTTTTATTGAGACAGATGTTAGAATGATTTCTGGATACATTTCTTTCCTTCCTAAAGGCTGTAAGAAGTTCTCCATTTCAAAGTAATATATCAGAACTGTTCCCAAATGCCAGAGAGATGAATTAAGACCACATACTATAATTCTCAAATAGAACACATACCTTTTCCTTAAAATCAGCCTCCCAAATTGGGGTGTGAGTATTAAATAGGGAAGCTGCTTTGATTCTTGCTCCATAGTGCAGCACCTATTACATTACTATTGAGGCTCCTGACGGAGCTGATTGACTTAATGGATTTTTATTCCAGAGCTGTTAACAATAGACTCTTTTTTAAAATGGTCTTTGTGGCAGGACACCTTTGGTGCCTACCACTTTAAGGGCTAGAACAAGCAGTAGAGCAGTCTGCAGGTAGCTCCCAATCAGGAGTCACATTGCCAGCAGGAATCTTCCTAATTGGGAAGAGGGCACACCTATTAATGATAAGAACAGGCCCTGAGAGGTGGAGCCAGCAGTGGATGTAAGCAGCCAGAGGGAGAATATTGCATGGCTGGAACTGGAGCTCACAGAACACCTTGGAAGTACAGGGCAGGAACTATGGGGATGGAAGGAGGATCCTGGTCCAAGGGAATGATGTAAAACTACATTCTGCTGGAGTTGGATGTTGTGGTGGGGATGTTTCTGCTGGGT
>NW_017729008.1:5868305-5872133 GCF_001723915.1 Gavialis gangeticus | reverse complement strand
CTTCCTCTGCCCTCATCTTCCCCTTCCCCCAGTGAGCCTAGTTTAAAGCCCGCTGGAGGAGATCACCCAACCTAGAAGAGAACACATGCTTATTTTTGGGGGAAAGCCTCAGCCCCCCACTGCCTTGTGGGTTACCCCAAAAAGGGGAAAGGCTAGGGTAACACACCCTGAGAAAAAAGCACAGGGTCCAGGCCCAGTGAGTGGGGCCTAAGGCAGGACCCATGCCCATTGTGAGGGGGCTGGAGAAGGGTCCATGTTTGTCTGCAGACAACTGAGGCCTGAGTAGGCCATTAGGCCATGAGTGGGGTCCAGGCATGTCTGTGGACAGCTGATGACCATGGAGTGTAAGGCCCCATAGCCCCAGTGAAGGGGAAGAGTAGTGTCCAGCAGCTGTGTAGAGTAGGGCCTTATGGGGCCTGAAGGATTGCACATGGGCTGACCAGAATGGTGGCAGCCAGCAGCTGTGTAGAGTAGGGCCTGCAAGTACCTGAAGGACTGCACATGGACTGCAGAGGGGCAAGAGTGGAGGCCCTAGTGAGAAGGAAGGAGGCCCAGGCATGCAGAGGATGCCTGAGGCAGAGTTGTATATTGGATGCCATCTGTGAGTCATGGGACACAGTATAAGGGAAGGTTTGGAGCTGTGTATAACACCCTTGGCATCAGGGCATAAAATGGACAGCCTACCATGTTATTACATCTTCTTTTATATGTCAAGGTATGGCAGGAGAGACAGGGCTGACTGCCCTAGATAGGGGGGCAGGCCAACATTGACTGGCCTCATGACTTCCCTCTGTTACAGTCTTGATGTTCCACTAATGACGCTGCCTTTTCTTAGAGGAATTTTGTTGCTTCCTAACTGTTTCTGGTCTCACTCTTTCTATTTCAGAGCTTTGGAGACTCTTTAGTTCTTCTCAGAATCAGAGATCCACCCATGCAGACCAGACTTCAGCAGCAGCGAGGAGGGTGAGTCAGCTGGAAGTGAGGGTGAGTCAACTAAAGATTAGGCTTTCTTCCTGTTCCATGCAGCCATAATTCTGGGAAAAAAACATTTGTTTCTTTATTCTGCCTTTTGAAAACAAGCTGAATGTTCTTGGGTGTGTTGTGTGAAAAAAAAGACAGTATACTATTTAGGCCTCAGTCTTTGAAATGTTTAACTTTTCACATTGATTTTAGTGAGACTACTTACACACAAAGTTAAGCACAGAAGTCCATTTTCAGGATCTAAGTTAATAATTTTAGATGAACTATCAAAAAATACACTGGCTAATCTAAAATTGTAGGCTGAAAAAGAAGAAGCAGGTAGGCAAATTCTTTGCCTTGACAATACACATTCACTTGGCTGAATAATAGTACCTATTTTAATAAGAGCATGGACCAGAGTATAATATTTAAAGAGGATAGGCAGGATTTACAGAAGTGAAAAGAGGTTTCAGAAATTAAGGGAACTTGATCTGATTTTGATTTTAGTTAGAAATTGGATTGAAAATTAAGAATGACACTTTCTTTACAATTGTGAGGCTTATTTATGGCAAAATTCCCTTTTTTTAGTATGTAGAGGATCAGGCCCTTGAAGTAAGCCATGGTCTTGTGAGGAAAAAATATTTTTAGGCAATGTTACCTCAAAATAATGGCAATCTCAGCAGAATAATTTATCTTTGGCATGTCCAACATATGTTATTGAAATTTCACAAGAGCTCTTTCTTAATAAGATTGTTGCACCAGTAAATCAAGCTGGGATCATAACACCATTTTTTTATTGATCCAGAGCCTACTTTGGGATTGTATTTACTTTAACTACATAAAAATGATTTTTGCATTCATTTTAATTCCACATTATGGAGGCACACTTGTTTTGAGACATCACATTGATTTACTCCCTGTTTGGAATCATAGTCAAGACCCTGGTTTTGTTGTTCAATCTGTGAACTCTGTGGTTACTACATTTATTATCTCATGTGAAGGAAGGCAACTTTAATGTCATGATTAGAATTATTAATAATCTCTTCTCTGGAAGGAGGAACCTACTATCTTATATTTATATGAGGTACCATTACACTACTACTGGGGAGTTGCATCATCATGATACATACTGTAATAGAGCAAACTGGCACAAATGGATTATATATAATATTTATTCATAACTTGTTTGAACCAGTACAAGCAGGACAGAGTGATATGAAACTAGCTTCAAGTTATTATGTAAGGTTAATAGCATCCTGGTTTTTAATAGCTTTTTACTTCATAGGCCATGTCCACACCTGCGTGGATGTTTGGTTCCCCAGAGACTACTAGCAGCGGTGAACCTTGTGCCACTGCTAGTTGTCCCTGGGGAACACTTGTGCCACAAGCCCTTTGGTGCATAGCAGTTTACTCTGGGTGGGGTAGGAGAGGCTGAGGCTAGCAGTGGGCTGGTTCCAGCAGCCTTACCTGGGGTCCTGATGGCCTCACAGGGCTACAACAATGGTGATTCTGCCACGGAGCCTGGTTAGCACCTGGAATGAGGCTCTGGTTGGCCGTGCTCTGGTTTTGAACAGCACATGCTGCCCCTATGTGAGCCACTCCTTTTTTTTTGCATGGGTTTTTTGGCCTCAGATATCCCTACACTGCTCCCTTGCAGTGCAGAGAATAACTGAAAGTGCGGTATGTAGACAGGTACATCTGTGTGCAGTGCCACATACCACATGGCCATGCTTGTCTGAACACAGCCGTAGCATCTAAATAGTGAGAACTTTAGTGTCTTGAAATGTGCAGCTTCTGTGAATAAAACTTTCATTGAATTGTAGATATGGAAATATAAAGAAAAGCATATAGTCTTGCAGTCTGGTAGACTATGCACTTCATGGTTATCCAGTCATACAAAGGAAATTTGATATTAGTCTGTGCATATTTTAACTAGCTTAAAGTCCTTTGAAAAATAAGTTTTATTAGGCAAGAGCATAGAAAGTAAAAGTATAAGGAGACAAAACAGGAAGATGGAACAGAAGGAAAGAAACCTAATGAGTGGTATTGAGAAAGATACCCATTGTGCAATTGAGCCGAGTTAGCTTACCGTTTATGCATGGTAGTGTAACCCAGGTGGGGGCGGTACTCCAAGAGGTACCCCCTCTCCAATTGAAGGGATCAAAACAGATGCACAAGTGCTGTGGGAGGTGTAGAGACTCTCCTCCCCCTATAGACCAGAGCCAGACCACCAATGGGGACTTAACCATATACCTTTTAATGAGAGAACAGTACTGGGAACATAACCAGTATAAACCAGGGGGAATAGGAGACACTACAACATCCCAAGGGGGTAGGATTCAACAAAGGTTAGACACTTATAATCATAGACATATTCATCCAGTAGACAAAAGACAGGGTTAACCAAAATATAAAACACAAACAGCAGAACAAACAATACTGGTTGGTGAAATATAAAAGGTACAAAATGTCAAATAATGGAATATAGGGCCTGGAGGGGGACAAAGGGGGAAAACACAGTGACCCCTTTCCACTGCAACAAGAATTTCTCTCTGTTACTTCACTCACCCAAAGTCATCCCAGCTGGGACTTAAACTCAGTTCTCCAACATGGTAGGCAGAAACACTACCACACAGCCACCAGTACTGCTACTGTGCTAAGCTGCTAGGGATCTGGGCCTTCCAGGAGCCCTGGCCTCACGCTGAGCTGCCTGGCTTCTTATTGGAGGATCTGGAAGCAGAGCTGGGAACCTCTCCTGTCACTGCTCAGATCCTTGCTGGAATCATAGAATCACAGAAGTAGGGTTGGAAGGAACCTTGTAGATCTTCAAGTACAACCCCCTGCCTGGACAGGAAGAAAAACTGGGCT
>NW_017729008.1:5863017-5863305 GCF_001723915.1 Gavialis gangeticus | reverse complement strand
TGCTTTTGTGACCTGATCATAAAAGGCAATCAGGTTGGTCTGACATGACCTGCACCTAATGAAACCATGCTGGTTGCCCTGAAGCATCATCCCTGAAGTCGGCCCATTGCAAATGTGCTCCTTGATTATCTTCTCAAACAGTTTCCGTAGGATTGAGGTAAGACTGACGGGCCTATAGTTGCCCGGGTCCTCCCTCCTCCCTTTTTTAAAGATGGGGACCATGTTGGCTATCTTCCAATCATCTGGCACCTGGCCCAAGCACCATGAACACTCATAAAGCCATGCCAA
>NW_017729008.1:5858991-5862710 GCF_001723915.1 Gavialis gangeticus | reverse complement strand
GTGCCTTCTTCATCCTCCCTATATATTTGAAAAAGGACTTTTTATTATCTTTGATCTTGGACGCTAATCCTAGCTCTATGTCCACCTTAGCTTTCCTGACAGCCCCCCTACACGCCCGAGCAGAGGAGATATACTCCTTTTTGGTGATAGCACCCCCCTCCCACCGGGTGTCCGCCACCTTTTTGGCAATCAGGCATTTCCAGATGCCCTTGGTGAGCAAGGGGGGCTTTCAGGCACTCTTGCCCCCCTTGCTTCTTGTTGGGATGGTCACCCCTTGGGCCCCGAGTATCGTCTCCTTAATGAATGACCACTCATCTTGGGCACTGAGTTCCCTGCTCTCGAGAACCCCAGCACCTCTCCCACTAATCTCAACTCGTTGAAGTTGGCCCTCTTGAAGTCTAGGGCTACCGCCTTGCTGCAGGCCCTTGACACCCTACACTGGATGGTGAATTCCAGCAAGCGATGATCGCTATCACCCAGGTGGTGAAGAATGTGGAGGCCCCTTACCAGGTCATCGCCTGTGGCCAGGACCAGGTCCAACAGGGCATTTCCTCTGGTGGGACTGTGCACCTCCTGAATTAAGTGGAGGTCCTGTATCTTGGCCAGGAACGTCCTGGAATGGCCCGACCTGGCTGACTGTTCCTCCCAGCAAATGTCCGGGTAATTAAAATCACCCATGACAACTACATCCCTTGTCTTAAGTGCCTCTGCAAGCTGGCCTGGGAATTCCCGGTCCAGTTCCTCCCCTTGGCTGGGTGGTCTGTAGTAGATCCCCACCGTTAAATCCCTTTCTTCATGGCCTCCTTGTATCTTGACCCAGAGCGCTTCAGCTTGCCCCTCCTCTGACCCCATTCTGCTGGCAGAGGATGTGTATTGCTCCTTGACATAGAGCGCCAGAACCCCACCTTTCATTCCTTCTGTATCTCACCTGTAAAGCCTATAGCCTCTAATGCTAACTGCCCAGTCGTGGGATGAATCCTACCACATTTCTGTAAGCCCTATTATGTCTGGGTTTGAACTGGCTATTCTGAGGGCGAGTTCCTCCTGTTTGTTCCCCATACTATGAGCATTGGTATATAGGCATTTAAGGCCTTGCATAGCTGCGTGTGCCACCCCCCGATTTGGAAGACTGTCTGGACTCCTGTTTCAAGGTTCCCCTGGAGCTGGGAAACCTTTCCTGCCGGCCACATGCCGTGCTGCTGAGGGTCCAATAGCTGCCTGAAGGTCCCACTCCTTCATGGTCTTCCAGGGCAACTGCTCCTGCCCTGGTGGCCCAGCTCTTTGCCAGCTATTTGAGACTCCTTCCTTGTGGTCCCTCACTGGTCTCTCCAAGGGGCCAATAAGGGGACATGGAGGGTGAGTCTCTGGGGCCTGATTGGTGAGGAAAGGGAATCCCAGGTCCTCCAATCATCTTTTACTCTTTCAAAACCCCTCAGCTAAGTCACTGCCAACTAGTCTGTCACATCAGGATCATGATATAATGGGAATAGTATCATAACTGGAGAAGTTATGCAGGTTTTTAGGCAATTCACTTGATAAATCCTTGAAATACCCTCTTTATTTTTCATATATGAAAACTGTGGAGAAACCCTCAGGAGCCTAAACCACAGTTGCAGATATTTTTGGACAAAGATGCCAACATACCCATATTGTGCAGAAGGCCAAAACTGTGCTGTCAAATCTGTAATGTCTCAATGGAATTATTTGACAGAACAGTCTGGCTGTCTCAGGAGTAGATTCTGATGTTGATTACACCAGAATCTGTGTATTCATTTCATTCAAAGTTTTTTGCTTTTTTTGGGAAAAGCTCCTAAAAATTAGTTTAACTGAAAAATATGAAACAATCCTGCGCAACCCTGCTTTGTCATAAATCTAATCTAAGTGTACTGATGTTCAATGTGAACAAATTATTTAGGTTCCATTTGCCTCAAATTAACCTCAAATGGAACTGCCTTCTCTTTTCTTTCCTTATTCCCTAAGCTACCCCTGACTCATCCTTGTCTATCTATCTCTTCTTCAGCCTGAGATAGTTCTGGGCATCAAAGGAGGCAGAGCTACAGGAACCCAAAGAACTTTCAGGCCCATAAGGTGGCCATGCTCCTGGGCCCCAGAGCCCAAAAAAGCAACAGGCAGTCCCTAGAGCTGAGAGACAGAGGCTCTGTCTGCATGGAGCCCAGAACCATGGGCTCCATCTGGGTGGAGGCCTCTGAGGTGCCAGAGGGGGGGCTGCAGGCCCCAAGGGGACCCTTGGTGTGTGTCATGTGCCCATCCATGTCATGCTGTTGGTAGGCTAGTTGCGACTGGGAATGCCTACCTTAGGGACTCACAGGCAGGGCCTCGGGCCCTCCTGCTCACCCTCATGCACAAACTCCACACTAACTCACACTCCAGGCCGACAAGCAGGCCTGTTTGCATGGCCTGTTCACAAGGTTCTTGTCATGTGGCTCCCTGGGGGGCTGGGTGAAGTAGGTGCCGGGTGGGGGGTGAGATCTTCCTTGGTCCACTTGGCCACTCCTCCCACTGTCTGGGATTAACCCCCTCCCACCATGGGCCTCACTTACCTCCGGCTGTGCTGGGGGTTGGCGGAGTGCTCCGCAGCTGCTGGGGGTCACTGGGGGGCTTTGGGGGAGAGGTGGCATAGCAGGCTTTTACCTGCGCATCTCTTGCTGCTCCCAGAACCCATCTTTTTTTTTTTGTTTGGTTTGGCAGGCCCTTTTAAACTGTGCACATGTGCAGTGGGCCCGCCGTCAGTGGAATGCAGTTCTTGGCTAGGGGGCACCCTACCTGTGATTTAGGAGATCCTGCCCCACTGGAGAAGGACTGGTAAGTACCCTCTCCCCCTCACCTACTCTCTCTTTGGGGGGCAGGGTCAAGTAGGGGCCAGGAGGGGTGAGACCCTCCTCATTCCACTCAGCCACCTCCTCCCACTGTCTGGGGTTAACCCCCTTCCACCACGGGCCCCACTTACCTCCGACTGTGCGGGGGGTCAGAGGGGTGCTCCATGGCTGCTGAGGGTCATGGGGATGACCTAATCAGTGACCTAGTGATTGGTGGGAAGTTGGGTGACAGCGACCACGAGCTGATCACTTTCACCATCTGCTGTAAAGCTGGCAAGTCAATCTGCAATACAGAAGTCCTTGACTTCAACAAAGCTGACTTTGACAAGCTCAGGAGGTTTTTTGGTGAGGCCCTAAGGGATCATGACCCCAAGGGGAGGGGAGTTCAGGAAGAGTGGTTGCTCCTGAAGGGAGTGATCCTCGATGCACAAGCTAATGGTATTCCATCTCAGAGGCAAGGCAGCAAAAGGGCACTGCAGCCCCTTGGCTTTCCGGGGAACTAGTACACCTCCTGTGGCTAAAAAGAAAGGCCTACAAAGGATGGAGGATGGGATCCACCTCCAAGGAGGAATATTCCACATTGGTCCGGACTTGCAGGGAGAGAAGCAGGAAAGCCAAGGCTGCGACAGAACTCAAACTAGCTACAAATATCAAGGACAATAAAAAGTCCTTTTATAGATGTGTGGGGAGCTGGAGGAAAAGCAAGGGCTGCATTGGACCCCTGCTAAACCAGATGGAACAACTGACAACTGATGCCCAGGAAAAAGCCAACCTATTAAATGGGTACTTTGCGTCGGTCTTTTACCAGTCACATGGGATGCCTATGCCCACTACAGGACAGAGAGGTCTGGGTGAGGAAGATTCCCTGTCCTCCATCAATGC
>NW_017729008.1:5853487-5853991 GCF_001723915.1 Gavialis gangeticus | reverse complement strand
CTGGCCAGAAGCGGGCTGGCCAAGCTCTTACCAAACTCTGGGGTAAAGCATCCACACCTGAGGACAGGAGGGTGATCCAGGCTGACCTTGACAGGCTCAGGACATGGGCCAACAAGAACCTGATGGTGTTTAACACTGAAAAATGCAAGGTTCTCCACCTTAGGAAGAAAAACCAGCAGCATCCCTATAGGCTTAGCAGTGGTACGCTGGCCAGTACTATGGAAGAAAGAGACTTGGGGGTCATGATTGACCACAAGATGATCATGAGCCTTCAATGTGATGCTGTGGCTAGTGAAGTTAGCAAAATGCTGGCTTGCATCCATAGATGCTTCTCAAGTGAATCCCAGGACGTCATTCTCTTGTTGTACTCTGCTTTGGTGAGGATGTAGCTGGAGTACTGCATGCAGATTTGGGCTCAACAATCCAAAAGGGATGTGGAAAAGCTTGAGAGACTCTAGAGAAGAGCCACGCTCATGATTAGAGGTCAGGAAAACAGACCTAAAA
>NW_017729008.1:5840898-5848487 GCF_001723915.1 Gavialis gangeticus | reverse complement strand
ATCATGACCCCAAGGGGAGGGGAGTTCAGGAAGAGTGGTTGCTCCTGAAGGGAGTGATCCTCGATGCACAAGCTAATGGTATTCCATCTCAGAGGCAAGGCAGCAAAAGGGCACTGCAGCCCCTTGGCTTTCCGGGGAACTAGTACACCTCCTGTGGCTAAAAAGAAAGGCCTACAAAGGATGGAGGATGGGATCCACCTCCAAGGAGGAATATTCCACATTGGTCCGGACTTGCAGGGAGAGAAGCAGGAAAGCCAAGGCTGCGACAGAACTCAAACTAGCTACAAATATCAAGGACAATAAAAAGTCCTTTTATAGATGTGTGGGGAGCTGGAGGAAAAGCAAGGGCTGCATTGGACCCCTGCTAAACCAGATGGAACAACTGACAACTGATGCCCAGGAAAAAGCCAACCTATTAAATGGGTACTTTGCGTCGGTCTTTTACCAGTCACATGGGATGCCTATGCCCACTACAGGACAGAGAGGTCTGGGTGAGGAAGATTCCCTGTCCTCCATCAATGCTGACCTCGTGAAGGAACACCTTGAGAGGCTGGAAAAATTCAAGTCAGGTGGCCCTGACAAGCTGCATCCCAGGGTACTCAAGGAGCTGGCTAGCATCATAGCCCAGCCCCTGACATGGAACTTTGAGAACTTCTGGTGCTCTGGCGAAGTGCCCAAAGAATGGAAGAAGGCCAACGTGGTCCCTATCTTTAAGAAAGGGAGGAAAGTGGATCCGGCAAACTACAGGCCCATCAGCCTGACCTCTATCCTGGGGAAGGTCTTAGAAAATATTATTAAAGAGGCCATCCTTAACAGACTGGCCGACGGCAACAAACTGAGGGATAGCAAGCATGGGTTTGTTGTGGGTAGGTCTTGCTTGACCAATCTCATTTCCTTTTATGACCAGGTGACCTATCAACTGGACAAGGGAGAGGAAATTGATGTCATATATCTTGACTTCAAAAAAGCCTTCGATCTGGTATCCTATGATCAACTCTTGGCAAAACAGGCCAACTGTGGCCTTGGGTCCACCACAATCCACTGGCTGGGGAATTGGCTCTGTGGTCAGACCCAGAGGGTGGTGGTTGACGGAAGTCAATCGTCATGGGACCCTGTGACCAGTGGGGTTCTCCAAGGCTCTGTCCTTGGACCTATATTGTTCAACATCTTCATTAATGATATGAACATAGGAGTCAAAAGTGGGCTGGCCAGAAGCGGGCTGGCCAAGCTCTTACCAAACTCTGGGGTAAAGCATCCACACCTGAGGACAGGAGGGTGATCCAGGCTGACCTTGACAGGCTCAGGACATGGGCCAACAAGAACCTGATGGTGTTTAACACTGAAAAATGCAAGGTTCTCCACCTTAGGAAGAAAAACCAGCAGCATCCCTATAGGCTTAGCAGTGGTACGCTGGCCAGTACTATGGAAGAAAGAGACTTGGGGGTCATGATTGACCACAAGATGATCATGAGCCTTCAATGTGATGCTGTGGCTAGTGAAGTTAGCAAAATGCTGGCTTGCATCCATAGATGCTTCTCAAGTGAATCCCAGGACGTCATTCTCTTGTTGTACTCTGCTTTGGTGAGGATGTAGCTGGAGTACTGCATGCAGATTTGGGCTCAACAATCCAAAAGGGATGTGGAAAAGCTTGAGAGACTCTAGAGAAGAGCCACGCTCATGATTAGAGGTCAGGAAAACAGACCTAAAAATGACAGACTGAGAGCTATGGGGCTCTTTAGCCTGGAAAAGCACAGGCTCAGGGGTGATCTGATGGCCACCTATAAATTTATCCGGGGTGTTCACCAGGATCTGGGGGAATGATTTTTCACCAGAGCGCCCCAAGGGATGACAAGGTCGAATGGTTATAAACTCCTGCAAGACCGTTTCAGGCTGGACATAAGGAAGAATTTCTTCACTGTCTGAGCCCCCAAGGTCTGGAATTGAACCACCTCCAGTGGCAGGCTAGCACCTCCATTGAATGCCTTCAAGACAAATTTGGATGCTTATCTTGCTGAGATCCTATGACCCCAGCTGACTTCCTGCCCCTCAGGCAGAGGGCTGGACTCAATCTTCCGAGGTCCCTTCCAGCCCTAATGTCTATGAAATCTATAAATAGCTTATCCCCTTTTCATGGATACATGTGAACATTTAGAAAGTGTTTGAACATTTGCTGTTTCCTGAAGTTCATATAAGGTCATTAGTAAAAAAGCTAAGCAAGGAGATTTACAAAATATTCATCTACCCTTAAGCAGTATGACATCCAAGGAAAGTAATTTCAACTTAGTGTACTGTACTCTATGGTAGATACCTAGATCCATAACTATCTATGTAAGGACTAGTTGAGATGTCTAAATAGGGATTTAAATCACTATTTGAGACCTGTTGGGGAGAGTTGTCTCAACCCAAGTAGGGTCCCATCACCTATGGAAAAATCAGTGGAATTTGTGGGGACAAAGAGAAGACAAGACACTCATTTGTTAGTAACCATCGTTACTCACTTTCTTACAAAGTGACACATTTACCATTGGCCCAGTTCTTTTCCATTGCCTTTTCCCTTGCTCTGATTTCTTATGATGGCTTCCTCACTTCAGAGTTCAATAACCTCTGGCTAATCTTAGGGAATGAGTTGCACTTATCTCCATGTGCATGGCTTGTTTACTTTTGACATAGGGTTCTCACTAACATTGCTCATCCTGGCTCCTGTCTGCCAAGCAGGGACTTAAAACAATGCAGAGTGGTATTTTAATAATGCCCACCAGGTCTTTGTCTCTAAACATGATCATGAACATTCTGACAATACAGTGGTGATACCTTCATGGTGGTATGTTGCTCTACAGCTCCAAGAAGATGCATAAGACTTTTTAGGCTTGCTATATAACATGGAGTGATGGGCTAGAAAATGAGAAAAGGGCAATAAGGAAGGCAGGGGAAAAAAGTGGGGTAGGAGGATAAAGGGAAGACCAGCCACAGAAAAAGTAACTGAGAAGAAGCAGCAGGCTCTGGAACATGCAGGTGTTGCACCACTTCCTTGGGTCTCTGAAAAGCATTTCTGGAAGAGTTCACCTGGCTCTGAATAGATGGTGTATTTGTTGTTCTGCTATTGCTGGAAGTATTTCATAGGTGGCCTTTTTGCATCCAGTGGCTTGTACAAATGCCAGCCCTTGTTGGCTTCCTTGCTTGTATGCCTCAGGGAGGATCTGATGCCTCTGAACCATGGTGGCCAAAGCCAGGGGGGAAAGCTGGGGCAACTGGCTGGAGGTGGTGGGCTCAGGGGGAGAAGTGTCAAATTTATTTGCCATTTTCTTTTCTCTGTCCCTGGTTTCAAAATAGTTCAATTTCTGCCATATACCCTACTATCACTTCAACACCCAGCCATAAATGAGGATGAACCGTATGCTGAGGCTGTAGCTGCCTCAGATATACATAAGCCTCAGATATACATAAGCCATACACAGATTGATCCTGATTAGGCTGGCCAACCTGAAGTGGAATGGCATTGGGAGACTTTTTTCCCAGCCACTAAAGTGTAGGTGTCTCAAGTGTCTCATTTTCAAGTATTGGTATAAAATACTCCATGCCTATTGGGTGCCTCTACACGTGACACTACATTGCTGTAGCAATGTGCTACAGTGGCATAGCATCCATGGGCAAAAACCATGAGACTGCAGCCACATCACTGTAGCAACACACTCCCTCAGTATAACATGTTGCTTCGGTGATGTAGCAGCTAAAAATTACCTTGTGCCATGCCAAAAGGAAGTACTAAATGATAGCGCAGTAACAACGGTGTCATAGGGGCACATATAGATGCACCCATTGTAACCAGCCTTGGGTGCACTACTGTCCTCTTGTGGAGAGGAGCTTGGACTGCTCTCCCAACTATCTGGTAGTCTGTGATCTTTTCTGCCATGCCTTGTTCTTCAAATTGTTACAGGCCCCCACCATGGTTGGAGAGAGGTGGCTAATATTTGCCCACCCACACTGCAGTCTCCTGGGCCTAGCCCATCTGCATTGCTTACCTGCTTGTGTCTACCACACATACTGCCTGTTCCTACTTGCAGAGCTTCTACCATCTAAACTGCCAGTTTGAGGCTTGCATGCTATGGATTATACTCTGAGTTGTGTACAACTGCCCATTGCCAAAATAGAAAAGCTATGTGCTTCCCCAGGGAAGAATAAGATTGCTTTCTTGAGGTGAGATGTGTATTTTTGAGGATGCAAACAAGCGTTCACTGCACCCAGTTTAGGTGGTTTACTGTAAACTGCCTAAACCCAGACCAGGAGCAGTGCTTTCAAGTGTCTGCTGCTGTCGGGAGCAGTGTAGGCAGTCTGAGGTAAGGTAACTCAGGGCAGGGGATGAGACTGGCAGGTCTGGGGGTAGATTGGTTGATCCATGGTCTGGGAGGGGTAATCAGAGGTCTAAATATAGCCTGGTCAGGGTTGTGGGGCAGGGAGAAGGTAGGAATAGCACAGCCTTGAGGCTGGAACAAGTGATGGGGATTTCCCAGACCCAGAACTGTAGTGTGAAATGTGTGCAGGCATGTGCTAGGTCGGGACAACTGTTTGTAGATCAGGTTAACCCTTTATCAATTTAAAGTTGATCTAAAATGAACTAACTTGGTTTGGGTATGCCATTTTGTGGGTAAATTAAGCCCTGTGAATGCCTGTATAAATGGGCCTTTAGATCAGCCAAACCTTGGTTAGGTTGGTTTGCTAAGTGTTAATTGTAGAACATGTACATAACTGGATTGAGCAGCAGGGCAGGCCTAGATAGATATCAGGTAGGAAAAATGGGATTTGGGCCAAAATGTTGAAGTAAAAAATAGCTTAAAGAGATGAATTTATCATAGTTGTAATCTCTGTGTTTTAAATGGTGGCGTAAGAGTCATATTCTCAAACTTGTTTTGAGTGTCTACAAGCACAACTCAACTACCTGTATGTCAAGATGAGAATGTAACATGCATTTTTTAAGCTATCTTGGCAATCAGCATAGTGTGTTTTCATATGGATAATGTTCAAAATGATTCAGGTTTAGGCACACTGATTAATTTTAAAAAATATATTCAGTGTGCTAATTATGCACAAGCACAGTGAGATTTTGAGATTAAGTAGCAAAGAAATTAAAATGTGCAGAGCACAACAATAATAGTCCTTTTAGCAAATTTCTGTCTTTTTAAACCTCATGTTGCTTTAGATCCCTTGGGGTTACATTAGTCACATTGCATAACATAAAGTTCTACCTGAAATGCCAAGGAAACAAAGTGTGAAAGCCACCAAAAATGACACATTACAATATGGCACAATGTAAGGCAATACATCAAAATGTGGCATGGTTAAAATCCATTACTTGAAGAGAACAATTTATTGAAGTGTGTGTTTTTTCTTTCTTTCTTTCTTTTTTTTCTTTTAAAAAGAATATTTGCATGTATTGAGCTGTAGGCTGCTTCTACACTGAAGTTTTGGGACCAAATTCTGGTTCACATTTAGGATGTGTGAACAAACATATGTTGTGAAGATGGCATTAAGATAGGAACAGATTTTGGTTGACAGCATGCTGAAGATTGCATCAAGTTGCTTTAGACATAATTCACCAACTATTTCAGCCTATAGGAAGTTTACAATACTAGGGAAGAGCAGGGGTAATTTCAATTAGTGGAAGAGGGGGCATAGTATAGTTCTGCTGTCCTATGCACCCTTTCCCCAGAGATATAACAGGGCAGCTCTGTGCCTAGAGCATAGAGCAGCAGCGACTGCCATACTGTTGGTGGTGACAGGGCCACTAGGCAGCTGTCGTGATGGCTATTTTTACATGCCCTCCAAAGTCGGTGCCCAAGGTGGCTTGCCCAGTTGTGCCCCCTGCCCCCCAGTTACACAACTTCCTCTTCCATTTCTCCAGATCCTGCCTATACTGTCATTATGTACTGTTATTACCTCATTCTGGAGGGGAGAGGCAGCTAGCACAAAAGCTGATGCAACAGCGTCTTCTGGCTTTACGCTAGCAAAGTCCTGTGCTGCAGGAGAAATTTTCCATCAGCTCTCCCTGGTATCTTTAATGCCACTTTGAATTGCTTGTGCTGGGGAGATTGGCCTTACTGAACTATAGAATCTGATGTCCTAAAGGGTATTTTCAAACTTGAAACTTGACAGATAGCCCTCTCAGTGTATGTCCCTGACTTGGCTTGAGACCATTATTCTATATTTACCAAAGTTATGATAATTTAGAATTAAATGGTGAAATCCCAGTGGAAAAAAAATCTTTGACTCCAGTGAAAAGTGCTGTCTAGAAGATCTGCCTTTTTTTCCTCCCTACACTTTTTCATAAAACCTTACTTTAAAAAAAAAATCTCTGTGCATATTTTGATTTTATGCATCCACTTTTTTGTTTTTCTCATTTTTATCTCTTTCTTTCAGTTCCTAAATTTAAAAAAATTCAGACTTTTTACAAGAATTCCCATTTTTCAATTAGCTTTATTTTCATAGATTTTTTTTCTTGCCATTAACTAGTAATAACTTTTATATCTACTGAAATAATTTTCTTCTAACTTAACATGTTTTACAATTCTCATTAAGATGTAAATTGGTACTTAAGTTTGAAGAAATCAATGTTAAAGTAATGAACATATCAAATCAAGAAGAGTTAGAATGATACTATCTTAAATTCTGGTACAAAGATCTTACATTTTAGTATTAAATGCAGTGCCATAGAGATTCAAAGTTAGCACCATTGACTGACTGGCTCCTGATAAATGTAAAAGTAAACTGACTAATTAAAAGTACCTGCTTTTCCTTTCTTTTTTTCTGGAGGTAGGCAGGGGGGAGGTCTTTTTCTGACTATTTTCTATTAATTACATAACTGGAGCTTTCTCTCTCTCACCACCCCCCTGTCCTTTATTTTTTTAAGAGAAGAAAAAAACAACTAAGAAATGAAAATGAGAGGCTTTAGGGCTTTTTCAATTGATGCATTTTCACAGGACTGTCTATATTTGTAATTCATAAAATCCTGCCAAAAGGAACACCTAGGCTCGCCAGTGAAATTATTTAGAGAAAGTTTGCAACTGATTTTTCTTTGAGAACTTGTAGATTCTGTGACAAATAAAATCTTTCCTAAAGCCAGAAATACAATGTAAGGGTACAACGGATAAAGTAGGGCTTGCCACAAAGTGGGTTTGTAAAAGACACACAATTCTAGAAGGGTGCAGACAAAAGTGCAGTTCCCCACTGTGACGGAGAATGCTTTGCAGGAAATGTTCTGAGTTAACAATGATCCCCTGGACTAAACAGAAGTTTGCTGTTGGTTCCAGGGTGGAGGGGAATCTAGCTGCTGGCTTATATATATAATATTTGATTTCTTTAATTTATGTCAGGTTTGATTTGGGAAAAGGTATTTGTACATATGGGGATTACTTCTATACAAATATATATTAGTGACCTAGACGAGGGTGTGGAGAGCACCCTGTTCAAGTTTGCTGACGACACAAAGCTATGGGGTAAAGTGAATACACCGGCAGGCAGGGACCACATCCAGGCAGACCTGGATAGGTTAGAGAAGTGGGCGGATCTGAACAGGATGCAGTTCAACAAGGACAAGT
>NW_017729008.1:5839775-5840357 GCF_001723915.1 Gavialis gangeticus | reverse complement strand
GGCGGAGGGACCTGAATCTCTTCAGTGTCTGCAAGAGGAGACTGAGGGGGGATCTTGTGGCTTCCTACAACTTTATTAGGGGCCACCAGCAGGGACTTGGGGAAAGTCTGTTCACCAGGGCCCCCCTTGGAGTCACCAGGAACAATGGTCACAAGCTGAGGGAGGACAGGTTTAGGTTAGATATTAGGAAGAACTACTTCACTGTAAGGGTGGCCAGAGCCTGGAATAGGCTCCCCAGAGAGGTGGTGCTCTCACCTTCCCTGGAAATCTTCAAGAGGAGACTGGATAGGCACCTGGCTGGGGTCTTATGACCCCTGCCACTCCCAGTGCTCCTTCCTGCCCATGGCAGGGGTTCATACTAGATGATCTGTCTAGGTCCCTTCCAACTCATTGATTCTATGATTCTGTGACATACTGTGTATATAAATATGCATTAAAGGATCAGAATCCTTTAGACTGTTTCCATACCTGTTTGAGTTTTCAGTCTAAAACAGATGAACTAACATAACCAACATATCTTGATTGAATTTCACCTCAAATATATATGTGTGTGTGTGTATGTATGTGTATGAGATGTTTTCA
>NW_017729008.1:5833893-5838847 GCF_001723915.1 Gavialis gangeticus | reverse complement strand
GCAGCACAGAGGCAGAGAGGGATCTTGGAGTCAGGATTGACTCCAGGATGAATACGAGTCACCAATGCGACGAAGCAATAGGCAGAGCCAACCACACCCTGTCATACATCAACAGGGGCATCACTAACAGGTCCAGACAGGTCTTGCTCCCCCTTTACGCAGCGCTGGTCAGGCTGCAGCTGGAGTACGGTGTCCAGTTCTGGGTGCTGCATTTCAAGAAGGACGTGGAGAAGCTGGAGAGGGTCCAGAGGAGGGCCACTCGTATGGTTGCGGGCCTCCGTGGCCAGCCCTATGAGGAGAGGCGGAGGGACCTGAATCTCTTCAGTGTCTGCAAGAGGAGACTGAGGGGGGATCTTGTGGCTTCCTACAACTTTATTAGGGGCCACCAGCAGGGACTTGGGGAAAGTCTGTTCACCAGGGCCCCCCTTGGAGTCACCAGGAACAATGGTCACAAGCTGAGGGAGGACAGGTTTAGGTTAGATATTAGGAAGAACTACTTCACTGTAAGGGTGGCCAGAGCCTGGAATAGGCTCCCCAGAGAGGTGGTGCTCTCACCTTCCCTGGAAATCTTCAAGAGGAGACTGGATAGGCACCTGGCTGGGGTCTTATGACCCCTGCCACTCCCAGTGCTCCTTCCTGCCCATGGCAGGGGTTCATACTAGATGATCTGTCTAGGTCCCTTCCAACTCATTGATTCTATGATTCTGTGACATACTGTGTATATAAATATGCATTAAAGGATCAGAATCCTTTAGACTGTTTCCATACCTGTTTGAGTTTTCAGTCTAAAACAGATGAACTAACATAACCAACATATCTTGATTGAATTTCACCTCAAATATATATGTGTGTGTGTGTATGTATGTGTATGAGATGTTTTCACTTGATCTGGACATATGACCCATTCTAATATATATATATAGAATGGGTCATATGTCCAGATCAAGTGAAAACATTGTTTTCAAAATATCACTTACAGTTTGTATACTCTCCTCTGAGTGAAGCCACAGGATATATAGGCATTCCCTCTCCCAAGAGAATCTCTCCTAGGAGTAATTTTCCCTCGGTTGGTAACAAGTTATTTTTCTCCTGAAGCAGCCATTTTTACTCTTGGAGAAAAAACAATGAACATCTGTACACCTGTATTTTTTTTTCCCTGGGAGAGCAGCAACTCATCCAGGAGAAACTAGGTGCAGGCATTCAGAAAGCCTGATGTAGATTTGAATGCACTTACTGTGCAGGTTTCTGTAAGTGGACTATGTTAATTTGGTACTGAACAAAGCACAAGTTCAATTGGGGAAGGGGGCAGGGGGAGGGAGACACAGGCTGCCTGTATTGGCTGAGGCCAGCAGGTTGGGAGTGCTCCTGAACTGCTAAGAACAGCCTAGTGGCCAGGGCACCTCTGATTAGCTGCTTGGCACATCAGTTCCCACCCCCCACCAGCTTTCTGTCAGCCACAGGCATCTGTCAGCTGCAGATAAGCTGGGAAGGTAGCAGAACAGTTTTTTCCCTGGGTCTGTGCCTGCTTGCAGGTGGCATGGGTGTGCCTGGATGGGCTCCTGTACACCCACCCAGGGACTCCCAGGGGTAGGTGCAGAGCCAGGGAGCATGAGCAGGTGCAGGGGATGGGCAAATAACTCGACAGCCTGGCTTCCCCCACCCCCATCATCATAGGACACAGGCATGTCAGCTGCATACAAAAAGTGGAGCCAGCCACCTGCTGAAGCTTTCTGGGTCTGTGCCTGCTCATAGTGGGCATGGGGGATCCCTGGGTGGCCTCTCACACATCCACCCAGGGGCCCCCATATCCCCTGCAAGTTGGCACAGATCCAGGTAGCACAAGTGGGCTGCAGGGGACAGGAAAGCATTCCTCCTCTCCTCATCCCATATCAGTGCCAGGCACTGTGCTGACTCAACTCTGTGAGAGTCCAGGGGTGGGGTCAGCTGGGCACTTGGCTGGAGAAGCTAAGCATGGACTGAGTTCCAGCATTCCTCCCTGCAAGGGGGGAGTTAGCAGGGGCTCAAGAAGAAGCTCAGGATGCCAGAGGACAGTGAACTAGCTTGATTTGATAGGGGATCTTGTACAACAGTTTGATGCTCTGAACTAATCTAATTCAAATAAGTTTGAATGCACATCGATCCAAGACTATCTTAAACTAGTCTCTGCCATTTTTCGTCCAGACTATGTGCCCTGGACTTCTTTATGGTCATGGGTTTGGTTTGAGTTACAATCAATAAGTGCAGATTATTTGTAATGTCTGTACATAGCCTGAATATCTGTACAAGGTCTAAAATTTGAAATGGGGAAACAAGGAGGAAACTATATTTTTTAATTAATTTTTGTGGATTAAACAAGCCAGATATTGCAGAAAATAAAAGATCACACCTGTTACAGCAGTTAAAGCTGTGACTAAAATGGCACAAGCAGTTTTTAAAAGTAATTTTGCATTCTTTCCCACTGAAAAGCCATATCAGGGCTTTGGGATGTGAACAACTAATCCACTTAATACTTATTTAATTATCTCAGCACTGTATTTTATTATTGTCCATGAACTACTTAGATGTGAACTGATACCTTCTCATCATGAAGCTTAGCATACCACCTGCAAAAAAAATTAATCAAGGGGAAAATTAAAGAAAAGCAATGTACAGTTTTGTCAGCAGTATGTTAATACCTTTCTTCATTTACACTTATGTACTGTATATAAATAATGTTTCACATCTTAAACTTGGAATTCTAATATCAGTGCAGTACAGCCTTTTCAATGATAAAAGTCTCCATGTACATACATGATAAGGAAAATCATGATCTTATTCACTCCCATGTCTTATTTGTGTTGCCATGTACACAAATCAATTCATTGGAAATATATAGGATTTTGACCTAATACAACACTTACAGCTATAATGTAAACAATTAGCAAGTGTTGCCACAGTATGGAAAATTAGGTCCTACTGATAGCAATTCCTTTGTTTATGGTGGAAAAGAGGTAGTTTAATCAACACGGTGTGTAGGAACTGCTTGCTGACAACTTCTGCAGCATATGTAAAAGTTGCTTGAAACATGTACATCATCTACATTGATCCAGAAGATGTGACAAGAGAAAAATAATGTCATATAAGATGGATTTCAACTTCTGCCATAAGAATGACAATATCTTTAAAGAACCAACCACACATGTTTATAGTTATTATACCACATCCTTTTGGCATAATTCTAGCAATTGTTTGTCTAAGAATAAACGACCTAAGAAACAAACGCTTTTCCTGACCTGTACTCAGAAGCTATGTGGATTGGACAGTATCTCTAAAAGAGTAAAAATACTATGTAAAATGTACATGGTTGGATCTCATATTGACTTTTACCTTTGTTTACTAAGTTCCTGTGTGTCAAACCAGCATATATACTGTACAATCAATTTCCACTTCTTCATTTCCTCTGTTCTGGTCATCATTAAAGATGCAACAACATGAGCTTCTGTAGTTTGAACTTTGATATCCTCAAAACCAGACAATGAGAAGGTGGTTTTGGTTAATTAGCACACAGCCATGCTCTAATTTGAATAGAAATGCAAGTGTGAAAGGCTTATGGGGCAATGTTGTCACACAGTAGGGGCTTCTTGTAGGAGAGAGAGCATTAGACAATCCTCAGGCTTCTGATTTTTTAAAACATCCTTGCTTGGCTTATAGTCCTAATGATGTTATCATCCTGTGAGTGGACACAGGTGTGGTATAACAGATGGAGATTAATGTAGGCAGCCAAAATACCAATTTTGAGCATCAGAGGTATTTATTATGGGAAGTATTCCCAGCTACAAATGCCATCGTGTTTCTCTACAGCCACAGGTAAGGTGTTTCTATTAGCACTTCAGATTATATCTGATCTAGATAAACTTAAACTGAAACATTTCCTGAGCAAAATATTTACAGAATAATATTTTATTACTAAACATCTAAAGAGGCATATATCCTATTGTCTTAATTTGTAATTATTTTAGGGTAGTGGCAGGTTCTGCATTTTAGATAACAGCTTTGATTGATTAGCAAAACACCTCAGATAGGTAAAGAAGGTCTTTTGTCTTTACGTCTTCTTGGCATGTAATTCCTTGCTCTTTATGCAGATGATCAGCATCCTGAGGATATGAACTTCACCAATTATTGTACCAAGGCCTCTCTTGTTTCTATTGTTTTATTATACAAATATGTTCTAAATCTAAAATATCAAATATGGTGTTAGCTCTTTTCCCTCCATGTGATCTTAAAATGAATTATTTCTTAAAATATATTTCAGTGAGATAGACTGGATAATAAATAGAACAAAACCCAGCAGTTTCAAATCTTTTTGTACTCTCAGGTTATGATGATGGACTTTTTGTAAATCATTAATAGCATTCAGATGAATTTCATTTGTCCTTCAAGATACAGCAGTGACACAGTGGGGGAATGTTTTTTAAGTGATCAACCTTTAAGGCATTCCAGTGAGAGAGTTTGTTTAACTGCTGACAAATTCAGAAACACTATTTTCAAAATTCAAGGGAATTCGCCTCTTAACTATCCAGTGATGGAGAAAAGAACTCATTAAGGCAAGATATTCAGGAGAGAAATCTGTGTTGTTCTTGTAGCAGAGAATAGTTATTTGCTAAGAGGAACACTTATGCAGGTCTATTAAGACCAAGCACTTGCTTGGTACTTTTTAGTGTGTGTGTGTTTGGGGGGGGGGCGGGGGGGAAGCCCACTATGAATTGTGTATCCCATCATATTGAAAGAAAGCTCGCACCACTCTAGCTGAAACAATTAGAAACAGACTATCTATTAAGGCCATTCTGCTTGTTATTTCAAGTCTCTATTGTGTGTGGTTGTGCAGCAGAGAGAGAAAAGGAGATGGAGTCTCTGCATCAAAAAGTATCTCCCCCCCCCACATTCACCTTTCTGCCATGTGAAATCTATTGCTGTG
>NW_017729008.1:5815311-5828893 GCF_001723915.1 Gavialis gangeticus | reverse complement strand
ATTTCAAGTCTCTATTGTGTGTGGTTGTGCAGCAGAGAGAGAAAAGGAGATGGAGTCTCTGCATCAAAAAGTATCTCCCCCCCCCACATTCACCTTTCTGCCATGTGAAATCTATTGCTGTGATAACTCTTAATATAGTTAATATGGAGCTTAATGTACTCCTTTTGTTTGAGCAGTTCTTTGTCTGCGAGTGAGCTTGCTAAATCTTGGTGGGTTTTTTTTCTTTTCTTTTTTCAAAATCACAGTACATCTAAACTATGTTTCTTTAGATCTGTTAAATCAATCTTATCCAAAAGATTTGGGATGATCTATAGAATGAGTTTGCATTAATTAAAATGGAGCAATTTTATTGAAAATAATCTTGTATTGTATGCTATGCTAAGTGGTGTAGAACAAGCCTACTATTTTCTCTCACTGTGAAGGAACAATGGTAAATGAAAGAAGAAGGTTTTTTTTCTTTTTTTACACATACCATGGAATAAAGCTTCCAAACAACAGTCATCATTAGTCTCATTTGCCTCATCTCTATGAATGTTTGGCATTGGCTTATAACTAAATTTGATTAACAGCTTTCCAGGATTTCAGCAATTTCAGGAACAAAAAATACACAATGAGCTTAATATTCTGTTGAGTGGTGGCATGTTAACACCACAGATGCACCAATGAGGCTGTACATTGTTTTATCTTTGTAGGTTTTTTTTAAAAGAATTAGTTTGTTGGGTTTTGTTTTTGGAAACTTCAAAAGCAGGGTGATTTAGACCCAAGTGTAAGCTTTATCCAGACCATATAGATCCATGGAGGTCAGGATTAGAATTGACTGGGAATTTTTGGATGAAACATTTTTCTCTAAAAATAATTCTGAAACTATCAGAACTGACATTTTTTTCCCCAACACTTTCATCAGGAAGGGTTTCCTAGGTTCTAGATAGAAGCTCTGGTCAACATAAAAGAGAGAAAAGAAGCCCTCAACTCAGAATATCCAGTAGTCCAATTTGTTAACTGCGTGCTTGGGATGGAAATCTTTTGTTCTGCTCTAACCAAAGCATAGACTCAACCTGCTTTTGGTTGGGTTTTTTTGTTTTGTTTTGTTTTTTACATTGCAGAGAAGCACCTATCTCTCTCAATGCATTTCTACTGGGTGCAAAGGGAGGGAGGGAAGGAGTGGGAGTAGAAAATTGGAATTTGTTCTTTATCATCCTAATGCTGAGTCAGCCTACAACTTCAACATGTTACACATATTCTTGTTTCCTCGTCAGCCCTAACCAACATAAAAGCTTCATTTCTAACCTACCATTAAGGAAGACAAGTCTACAATATTCAGAAGCACAACAGGTATGTTCCACTTAGATATATCAGGCATATTTTGCAGCAGATAGGCTGGTAAAGTGTGTTCAGATTAGTTTTGAAAATACCTTTCAAAAAGAAAATCTAACAAATAAGTTGACCCACATACTGGCATTTCTTTATAAATGCTTCTTTAACAATTTATTTTGTGTTGCAACAAATTGATGTGAGGGGGAAACATTTTTCTTGATGTCTACGTAGATATTATTTAATCTGTCGTGGCTTGCAACATAGAACTATTATATTTTGATGCCATTATATCTTGCTATTTCTCTGAAAGGAAAAAAAAATGGTAGTTTATCATTCAGTAACATTGCAATGCAGACATGCAGACTCCTTAGATTACTTTTTTGCTTTTGCACAAAAGCCTTGATGCTGTAAACCCTTATGCAATGTTCATGGCTTCTGCATTCTGGCACAAGTGAGAGTGGAGACCATGCATGAACACAGATAAGTGAAGCACTAGCTTTATCCTTTGCACTGAAGAGAAATAAATAAGAAGCCATTTGTATGCACACTGCCTAATTTAGGCATGCTCAGAATAACAAAGGAGCCTGACTTGGGTGAAGAAAGGGTGTTAAATTATATTCAACTCTCATCATCTGAATTAGGCACCTAGCTAGTCATTCTTTTAGGTCCTTTTCCTGCTGCTAGGCAAGAACTTGGTAGTTTTTTCATAATGCAAGGTTTGATTTTGATATCACATATAATTTATCAGGATCCTCACTTCCACCTTGTGATAATGAGTACAAAATTCCACATTGGACAGGCCTATTTGTTGCTCATACTATCATGGGCATGAGCACACAAAGAAACTGCTGTCTCCTCCATTATTAGAAAGGATCTCTAAGGCTAGGTACAGATGTTTGGGGAGTTTAGGGGGAGGTTAGATAGCATTAAAAATGGCCAACTGATCTATCTTGGTTTGCCCAGATGTGGACCTTACACTTAGATCCATTGGCGACATGTAGAGGGTGCATGGGGGTGCCCATGCACCCCTTGAGATTGGCAGTGCACCTCCTGCGAAAAGCACCGGTAACACTGCCAGTGGCATCTGTGGACAGTTGCCACTTGCCACCCCCACCTCACCACTGACATTGCTGTGGCCACCTGCGGGAGCTCTCCACTCACCACCTCCACCGCTGCTGCTGCCTGCGAGCAGTTGTCATGTTTCCCCAGCCTCCGGGGGCACATGGCACTCATGCTTAGACCTAGTTAGGTCAATCCAAGTTTGAAACGTTACAGAATTTAGGAAGGTTAGATCAGTCTAAAAATGGTTGACCTGACTGAACTGTACCTCAGAGTTAGTTTAACTTAGACCAGGTGTGTCAAGAGTGATCTAACTGAACTTCTGTACAGTAACCAGCACAGTCCCAAGGCTGTGCTTTCCTACCCCTCCTAGCAACAGCATGGACACATCTACACATGCACATTTACTGCAGAGTAACTGAAATTACAGTCGCACATCTACACATGGATGCCTGTACTGAGCAGTAAATATGGTGTATAAATTAGATCAGGCATCATGTAGATATCAAAGTTATGCCTGATTAGTTAATGTACAGCAATGCATGTATAAATGCTTTACTGCACAGTAACACTGTGTGTGTGGAATGAATTGGGTGTAACTTGAGTCCCAAGTCAGTCTACACACAGCATTAATGTACTTTAATGCCTGCACATGTAGATGCGTGCCTATTCCCTCTTACCACACAGTAACTTACTGCACAGTAAATTTAAGTGGTGTAAATGCACATATAGACATGACCAGTATTTTTAGCCCCTTGGTTTCTCCTCCCCCTGTGGACTGGCCAATGACCCCTACCCCCCATCCCACAAGCCACTCCCTGTTCTGGTTTTACTGGTGTTTGCTGGTACCATGAGCCAATAGAAATAAGGGTGAGGGGAGGGGCATATGGGATGGAGGGGTTGTTCATACGGGTATGTGGGGGTCCAGGGGGCTAGCCTCTGGGTCTTGGGAAGGGGCGAGAGCCCCCTATTCCACCAAACCCTCCCCTGCAAAACCACCAGCTTCCTGCTCTGTGCACCCCTCCTCCTACCCTAATTTACTTGAATCAGGCTCCTGGGAATGGTGGACACCTGTAAAACAAGCCCAGGGGGTGGCTTGTGGTTTTTGTTCAGTGGCATTGGGGGGATAATTTGGGGGGTTTACAGAATTGGAGAGCCTCTCTAATCTTTCCAAAGTCCCTCTGATCTCCCCAAGTCCCTGCATGAATCCTGGTAGCTCCCTGATCTGACCAGACCCTCCTAGACCCTATAACCACCTGCATACCCTACTAGCTCCCTGCAGACCCTGCTAGTGCTCCAATCCCACCAATTTCTCCACAGACCCAGTTAACTATGCAATGGAAACACACTGTAGGAATAAAATAGCCACCTATTATGCTGTATGATGTAGTGGTGGAAGTTTAATTTTTGCTTGTTATCAAGAAAAGGGTAACAGTTTTATGTTTTCTGATTTTAATTATTCCACTTATAGTGTTATACATTTTTTTATTCAGCATAACACTTGCATTCTTTTCATCTAGGAACAGTATTTATATAATATATTCATTTTTATGGAAGATATTTTTCCCCAAATAATTAGAGAACAACAATGTAATGAGCCATGTGCCTTGTTGAGAGGCCAAGAGAATAAGAGAAGAAAAAACACCAAGAAATGCTCCAGGCAATTAGCTGAGACCCAAAAAATGTTGCAATAGAACACAAAGATGTTCCTTGAGGTTTTTGTTAGGTTAATCTAGAGGGAGGCTCCAAGCAGAAATCTAGATTTGAAAAGCCCTGAACTTAGATTATCTGTCTTTAAGCCAAAACTTTCTAAAGGCATAGTAAAGATTATACTGAGAGCAGCATCAAGCACTTCTGAAAATTTAGCCCTGTGCCTCTATCCATCCATATAATATCATCTAATTTAATTTACTTTTCATGACCACTTATCATAGCTGGTATAGTTACTTAGTTGTACTAGTCTTTCACTTCTGAAAGCAAGAGTTACAAACCTGGTTTACTACACCAGTGTGAATGAGTTTGTAAGTGTCATCCTGGCTCTACTTGTGAGTAGGAATAGTTCCAGGTGGTGCAGTGGCATGGTTGCACCCCCTTTTGGATCACACTGTAGGAGCAGCAGGCACATATTTTTAGTCCCCAAAGCAGGTAAGAGTTCCTCCCTTCTCCTCTCCTCTGTGCTCAGTGGCACCTCCCTCCCAAGCCTCCCCTCCCTCTTCTCACCACTGCAGCTGTCACCAGAATTTAGCTCCTGCCCTACTCCAGATGGGCTGTTCAGGAAGCCAGGTTCAGCTCCCTGCCTGATCACCCTGTTTGTTCCCTGCTAGTGTGGGAACAGGAGCAAAGAGGGGGAACCTGCCCACAGGCGACTGATAAGGGGGATACGGGGGGGCATATGCTTCCCTTGAGATGGGCCCCTGACTCAGGACAGAGCAGTTTTTTTGCCATGTGGGCCGTGTTGGGGGGGAGGGGGCACTAAGCCGTGGTACAGAAGTATAGGAGTGGATATGGGGCTTTTGGTCTGCCCCCAGGCCCACCCACAAATTGTGCCCCCCCAGACTCAGGAGTCACCAGGCACCCCTGAACCTGCCTGCTACCAGTGCTGTCCCCAGCTGAGACTGGCACCCAATGCAGGTGTTTCCTGCAGCCCCAGGTAAAGCAGAGCAGGAGTGGCCAGGACCGTGGCAACCATGGGCAGGTCTAACTTTCCTGTGGGCAGAACAATAAGAGAAGGAAGGGCAGTAGTGGGTAGGAAGTAGAGGTACCACTGAACATGAAGAGGAAGGGAGACTGTGCTGAGGGTGGGAGGGTTCTTACCTGATTCAGGAACTTAAAAAAAAAAAGCCTAGCTTTGCTTTTCCCAGGCTGGGCTCTGCCGGCCTCCATGCAGGGGACAAAGCTGTGAACAAGAGAGTGCAGCTACCCCTGCAGCACCTATTGCTGCTCCTGATCACCTCTTTTAAAAATATTGGATCTGTCTATGTCTCTGTCTCACAGCAGAAAAATTGGCTTACTGTGTTAATGTAAGATTCATCCTAGAATAGGGGAGGGATTTAATGAACTGAAATCATAAACAGAATTTGGGGGTAAGTCTACACAGAACATGTGCATTTTTCCTGTTGAATTGTTAGTCCTTCCTTTTTGTAATAACCAGAGTAAAAGAAAAAGATTAAAATGTATTTATTTAATTCCAGGACATAAAATACAAAATAGGTCTGAAGCAGGACCAACTGTATGTACTGGGAACAATAATAGATCCACTAACTGTAACATAGTATAATTATTGTTAAGGAGAACTGACCCTATGCCACTATTGTTCCCATCATTATTGTTATTCAGCCAATTGTCTTTAGTGTTTTACGGAAACAAATAGAAAGGCTGATGCCCTAGGGACTTTACAATATAAAGGCCTAGTCCTGCAGACACCTATCCATGTAAGAAACCTTATGCATTTGGGTAGTTCCAGTGGCACTAATTAAAATATGATACCATGAATTTAATTCACTGGAGAAAGTTAGCAGATTGAGGAAAGACAATGGACATGAAGAGGCAGTCTTGTGATGCCTCACTTAAGGCTACTGCATTTCTTATCACTTCAGTGATTATGATGTTGTTTAAATGTGTATATAATAGTGGTACTGCTGAGTCACTTCATGTGAAATGGACCTTGTGAAAAAGTGAGTTTAAGGAAGTTCTTGAATTATTTGAAACTAGTGGCTTGGTGAACTATATTGGGAAGTTTTTCTTTATGTAGGGGACAATATGGACAAACATCAGAGTTTTATTTGAATGAAACAGATTAATAATGCTGTATTTTCTCACATACACCATGCCCTGGAATATAATGGACACTTTGTTTTTGAAAGGCAGAAAGACAAAGAAAAGATTTTACTAGACTTATGGTTGCATAGAGCAGAAACAGAGCTTAATCTTCAGCTGACTCACTTCAGTGACTCACCCTTCATAGATACTACTAAAGACTGGTCCCCAGGGGTGGTTTTCTGATTTTGAGAAGAGCTAAGGAGTTTCCAAGGCTCTGAAAGAGAAAGAGAGAGACAAGGAGTAGCTAGCAGGCAGAAAAAAAATGCCCAATACAAGGGTTCGCTTGAGTAGTGGAGCATCAAAATCATTAAAAAGAGTGACAATATTTAACACACATGGAGTGGAGAACAGTGAGCCATTAAGTTAATTAACACCCTCAGCTGCCTGAGCATAGTAATGCAACAGATGCTGTATTGTGGAAAAGGAGTCAGAGCAAAGGGTGATTCTATCTTGGGAAGCTGATTTTCTGCTCTACTTAGCACATGAACCCTAATGTTGGCGGGGGGGGGGAAGAATGTGTGTTGCATGTGAGAAAAACAGTACAGAGTCAGCACCTTAAAGATGCGCTGATCACTATTAAAACCAGAAGCTTGATTCATAAGCTTTCAAAGTCAATAAAGAGACTCCCATATACTTCAATGAGCTTTGCATTGGGCAGTGTAAGGCAGATTTTCGTAAGTATTTCGCCCGATAATTATGCAAGAAGGTATCTAGGGGTGCCTGCACACAAGCAGGGAGGCTGCTTCAGTGCCCCGTAATTCTAGTGTGTCAGCTGGACACGCAAAAATTCTAATCGAGCCTGCTGGAGTGTGCCAATTACTGTGCTCCAGCAGCCTCCCACGTCTTGTGCGTCAGAACCCCCAGGCTTCAAAATGGTGGTGTGGGTACTTTATCTAAAGCTCATTTGACCCTGATACATGAGACACTCTGGGCACTTTAATTAGAGTGCTCCCCCACCCCCATAGTCGCAGAGCATGCATATAAATGCCCTAGGAATAGATAGAAAGAGAGAGCAAGTGCAGCAGACTTTGGTATCTCCCCTTCATGAAATTCATAGCCTCAAATTAAATGCTTAAACTGATGAATCAATAGACTTAGGTACCTCAGAATGGGATTTTCAAAAGACTGCTGAATGGGTAACTTCCTGAGGTATCCAAATTGAACTGCTGAGGAGTGGGATATGGCTTAAAACCTGTACTTCAAAAGAGGCATTTCATCGTACACTGTAGGGAGGCAGATGCCTCTTGATCTTTGTTCAAGATTCACAGTCCTCAACCTTCTTCTGGGAGTAGGCACTTATATTTATTTATATTTTACAAAATAAGCAATGGTGAAGCTTCTCCAGGGACAACTCTGTAGCTGCTCTTCAACTCTTTGCCTTGGAGTGCTTGGGTACCTATACACATGCATCGAAGCTGTTCCAAAGCACAGTAACTATAGTGTGTTCGAGCAGACTCAATCGTGGTAATTAAGTGTGGTAAGTACTGCACTCCAGCAGACTCCAGTGTCATGTATATAAGCATCCCTGCACTGAAAAATGATGGTGGGGGTGCTTTAACTAAAGCTTGTTCAATGAGCTTTAGTTAAAGTGCCCCCACCACCATATTTCAGCATGGAAATGCCGATGCACATGATGCTCTGGGAGCTTTAATTAAAGCAGCTCTTGGAGCGGGCTCTGTAATTAAAATGCCCTTCCTCTCCACCCCGCCTGCCACCTCCTAGAGCACATGTATAAATGCCCCTTGAAAGTACTCATGGGGAGCATTTCCAGAGTAACTTTATGATTGCTTTTCTATGTCTTCTCAAAAAACAGAAGCTGATGGCAGTTGTTGGTTGTAGTTGTGTTGGTCTGAAGACATAGGCAGGCAAGGTTCTTTGGGTAGATGAGGTATCTTTTATTAGACAAACTAAATAGTTGGAAAAATGTTCTTTGCAAGCTTTCGGGCATAAACACCCTTCTTCAGGCATAGGGAGACTCTGAAATATAAAATTATTTAAATATTGTATACATAATTTATTCACAAATTTATTAAATTAATTTATATTACATTAACTAATTTATACATTTTAAATAAACAAATTATTTAATAAATACTTTAAATACAATATTTTTTTAAAACTGAGTAATTCTACAAGAAACAAGATTATCTTTAAAAGAAGCAGGGGAAACATTTTTTGTGAATAGTATCAAGATGTGAATCTTAAAAAAAAAAAAAAAAAGAAACAAATGACCAAATAAGATAAAAAGTAAAATCAATATTGATAAAGTGCAGCAAAAGGGCATATTTGAGGCAGCAATTTTTTTAACATCCCAGGCAAAAATACCTTAGTACAACCATAATAAATTGCATTGGTTTAATCGCTTAGTAAATAACTGGAAGATTTGTACAGAATTTATAGTGTCACTTGAGCAGCATTTCTGTAAAAATAACACGTTAGGGACTTAACTTGACAATTTAGCATAGAGATGGTATCTCCATAGTGTCACTGTGACAATATATATTTTTAAATTAATAGCTCATTATTTCCTTCACATATCAGTTTTTGAGAATGACTTTCATGGTTTTAAGATATCACTTATTGCTTGCTCTTTGTGCTCTGCTCTCTTCAGTGCTCATATGAAAAGTTATTGTGGCATATTAAACAACACGTTATTAATGGAACCTCCTTTTTGTTATGAGAGTCCAGTGTGGATAAAATGCCAAATAAATGCTGTGACTTGAAAAGAGAAATTGGTTTAACATACAGTCTTGAGAAAAGGGTAATATATAAGCTTTACCAAGTACAGAAGTAGACATGATGACTTAGAAACTATAGCTATACAGGTCCTAACTTGTAAAATTTAGTCACATGCAAATCATCATCTCTTGTGTGTTTCCCATCTTTTTGTAGGCTGAGGATCAAGGCACAGGTTAAACTTGTCCAGTGTTAGTCTATAGAGCCAGGGAGTGAAGTTAGCTGTTCTGTGTCAAGGCCTTATCTTCTTCAAGTGTCTAAATCCCTCACAATGTGGAGCTGAATTATGTTGCAACAATCAGGGGGCACCTAATAAATTACATACCTCCTTCCACGCTCTCTTACTCCCCAAGTTATTCTTTTATGATAGTGTCAGACTGGTCTAAAATGAAGCTATAGGGGAAGGACAGCTGTGTGTTCCCCTTACTATACTACATCATTGGCCTCATTCAAGTTTGGGGTCCCTACTCTCTCTCAAGGTAGAACCATGAGCCACTCTCACTCTCACTTATCCAAAGCCTATGAAGCTGCACTGAGCCTTGACCAAGACTCTAAGACCCGTCTGGACTGTGCAAAAGATTGTAAGAAGAAGGGACTGTGGGAGAGCATGTAGGGTAGTTGGGAAGGTAAAGGAGTAGCGCACCCTTCTACAAAGTAAGTGGTGCTGAAGAAGGACTACTGAAGTTTGCATGGGGTGGGTTGAGGAGGAAGTGGGCTTGTTAAATTGCACATAGAGACTGGGGGAGACCAGGAATTTTGCGGTCTGCTTCTGTTGAAAGGGACTCTTGCTACCTATCCCCTCACAATCCTACAGTCCCCCTTTTCCTGATTGCTTCTGTGTGATCCCATGGACAAGCAAGTAGGGTCTACATGAGGTTGCTCCAGATACAGAAGAGTAAGGACTCAATTATATGACACTACCCAGACAACTAAAACTATGCTGCTTCTGCTTCCAGAGATAAGGTGTGCAAAGGCAATTCAAGTGGCAGGATCCATTCATGCTGCAAGCCCAATCAAGTTGGACAGCCAACTGGACTTCCTTCTGTCTCTTGCAGTTTCATTCTTGTTGCAGTTTCATTCTTGTTGCAGTTTCATTCTTGTTTCCACTTTGCCTCATGCCCTGTAGCATCAGAAAACTCCAATACTCTTGTATGCCAGGATCAGCCATGGTGATCAGTAGTGTTTCTTTCCCTCACCTCTACAATCCGTTTCTCTCCTAGGCTGCCTTGAATCCTCATTACAGGTTCCCTGTTCCTCCTGGCTCCTATTCTCAGTCTCTCTTTTCCGGCTTTTCATCCAATCTCGGTGTCCTCCTTGTCTATGGAACCTTTTCCTAGTCCTTGTCTAACCAGACCTAATTTTCCCTTGAACCTCAATTCCTTGTCTGGTCTCCAACAGGGAAATGGACTAGCCATTTTTTACAATGAAGGAACTGAACATCATCTTAACTATTTAATTTCTGGCCTCTAAGTGCTGGCTGTTCATGGAATCAGATCATTGTTGACCATAGCTATGTTCATGGCATTATACCACTGTTAATACTTTGAGCCTTCCAGTTCCGAATGCATTTTTAAATGTACTGATGCTATCTATTCCTTGACATTTAGGTTCAATAAGAAAACAATTTCCACACTCCCATTTACAAATACATGAGAGAGACTGACAAATTTCAGTAACTTTGTTTCAAATTCCAAAGCAATAAAATAAAACAACACAGACATTTTCACATATGCGTCCAGTGTGAGGCAATAATTTTGCAGTTAACCTTCTAATTATCTTACTGATTATACTGTCATTGGAGAAAGTTGAGATTGGAAACAAAGTTTCAAACTATATTAAAATTAATTCACTCCAGGCTAGTTTTCAGTGTTTCCAGAATTATAATTCAGTATTCAATGTGACTGAAAATCAAATTAAGCATTCTTGCTTGGGGACATTAGCGTAAGGCAGTACTAAGTTAAAGATGCCCATGAAGACCACCTACATTCATTTGCAATTGCAGTTGTCTGAAGAGCCAGGCATTTTCTGGCCCTCATCCAAATAAGTTGGACTTTTTTTTCTTTTAGCCTCCTAACACTTGAGAGGCTCTGTAATAATTGGCTTCAGTGACTGAGAAAAAGATGATTTCATCTCAGTTGGTTATATGAAAAAAACTTGAAATACTGGTCTTGTGCCATCATAATTTATAGTTTTCAAGAGGACATGATGCTTTTAAAGCTATAGACATTGTCTCCTGGTCTTCTAGCAATGATTAATTCATTTTGAATATACAACTCTTTATTAACTTATTATAGTTGCACTAGAGCTTCAATAAAGACTGTGTACAGTTCAAGAAATATTTTCACATGTTCAGTTTTTGGGTTTTTCAATGCTAATCTCTAGTTCATATCAGTTTCATTCGGCGCACTGTTTTACAGAGAACAGAGCTAGTGTTTACATCTCCTTCCTGTTTCAAATGTCACTAAGCAAATCCCCTTCTTTGACAAATGACGCACGTGGAGCACAATAGTCCATTTGTTTAAGCCCCAATTTTGGCAAATGTAAAAAAATGCCTCAGTAGCATTTCACTGTCACAGACTTTGAAAACTCCCTTTCAAGGTAGTCCTTACTGGCTCAGTTTCTATTGGTATTCCTTGTGGATAATGTTGCCACCATTTGTTTTGCTACTAATCACTGTTGACATTTCCATGAAGTGCTAAATGTGCACAGTCTGCCTACATTTATGAGTAGCTGACAGTGAGTAGGTCTCCTAAGACAGATGCAAACAGTTCCCAAACTTAGATTTCTCTTCCACTTCATAATATTTACTGTCATTCAGGGCCAGGCCTTCTGTTAACACTTGTTCACTATCTTTCCAAATCTACAATGGTCAAAAGTGAAGAATGACAGGCTTTAGGCTGTAAATGGATTTATGCCCTGACTATGATTATGCCAGACAGAAATTTTTTCATCCATTCATTCTTCCCCTGAGAATGAAATAAAGGTTTATCTGTTATATTTTAGACTTTGACACTTTACTTTGTATTTCTACATGCACCATATCTCGGATAGATTAATCTAGAGACCTTCAACAGGAAAACCACAAGCCCCTATCACATGATGTAAAAGAGTTACTCCTGTCAGTAAGACTTGTACTAACAGTTATTAAGCAGTATCATATTCATGGATGCACATGGAAGTGCTTCATTTGTTTTAGAATCTGATAGATTGCTACTGTGTTCCCTACAAATACCTAAGAAACACGCAATTTATCACACTCATCTACATGGATTTTTGCTGTTTTTTGTCAATCAGTTTGTACCAAGGATCAAGTATTTTTATTTCAGCTTGTTAGAGAGTTGTTTTAGGTGAACTCTTACCACTGGCACTGTGTCTTCGGAAAGATCTATTGTTATGTCGAGTACTGATCTTTACGAGAAAACTGCTGAAACATATTTGAAAGACAGGTCTCTAATGTCTAATACACGTTTCTCAAAGTAAAACTTCTGTGAATCACTATCTCTCAAAGATATCATTCCTAACTCAGAAGACCACAAGTGATGGGTATGTGGCTGATTTTCTTTTGAGGTTTTTGGTACTTATACAGCAGTATTGAAAACAGGATGATAACATTTGTTTTCAAAATATTTTAAAGGTAGGCTTTTGCACAATTTGGTTAGCTGAAATTTCAAAACTGTTAGTGTTTTCAAACTGAAGAACAATAGTTGAACATCCCACCATTAAAATAAACAATGTCTAAATACTCCTTTATCTGCTTTTGAAAAGATTTCTAAATTAATCAGCATTATATCATTGTATCTTTTGTTGACAACATTGTTACTTTGAGTCCTGCCTAGCACAAGTTCACTAGGAGCTTAGGTTTCAGCACCAAGCAAGGTCAGGCTTTAAGGGTCTATTATCTCAACCCTAGTCATATAAAACACCCAGCAGTGCAAAGGGATACAATCTTATTTCATGTTGTCGGCCAGAGGTACCCAGGCATAGATGGCCTGCACTGGGTTTCAGCTTGCTGGTTTAGGAGGAACCTAGGTTCATGAGCCCAGGCTCCCCTTTACTGCCAAGTAGTAAAGGTATGATTGGGATCTGATCCCCAGTCCCAAAACCATGCATCTTGCTATGCATGTGTCGCAAGGAAGGAAGCACAATTGTTTAGATCAAGGATCAGACCCCATTGTGCCAGTAAATGAATGTATGCCAGGGTCTTTGAATCACTGACTGATGCGTGTTTAGTACCCAGGGAGTAAAGATATGAGCTACCCCTTAGCTGGTCTAAATTGTAAGGTTATAAATCCATGTGCAGAGCGTTAACTTCTCTGGATGGGTTAGGAGCCAAGATACCTTGGTTTCTTTGTTTCAGTTTCTACATGACACCAACATTCCTTTTGAAAATTCTAGTAATAAACTCTTTTATTTTAAAATTATATGTTTCAATAATTTGTTTTTGGTGCTTTGGTCTATTTTGCTAGGCTAGGTTTTCCTACTCTACTAACCTACTAGTGTACAAAAGTGGGGGGCAACCTTTTAGATAGGTGTGTCACCAATGAGCCCCACACCTTCCCTCAGTGCTACTGCCCAACCTGCCTTTCTGCTTTCTTGTTTCTGACCTGTGCTCTGTGCCTGATACCTGTTTGTTTTCTGATTCCTCCCTAAAGGG
>NW_017729008.1:5809568-5810311 GCF_001723915.1 Gavialis gangeticus | reverse complement strand
CCTGATACCTGTTTGTTTTCTGCTTCCTCCCTAAAGGGGCCCTCTCCTTTCTGTTCCCTGTCCTATCTGCCACTGTGCTTCCTTTCTCTTCTTTGATCTGCCATGCCTCCCTGAAACCTGGCACTCCAGCACAGCTGATGAGCTCCTCTTGACTTGGCACCCTGAAAAAAGCAGGATGTGGCCCCAAGCTGGGCTGTACCACACAGCTGTCAGGCTGCTGACATGGATGAGCTATCAATGAAGTCCTGCCATGCAGCTAACATCAGGTTGCATGGGAGGGATCCTGCAGCACATTTAATTTAAGATGCGATGGAAACCAGTAACAAAAATATTACACATATATTGTGGAATAATTGTGGTTGGTTTCTCATTTTGTCATGCCATTAATTGCCTGAATATGGGGCCAGGTGATTATTTAAGATGCAGACAGCAAGTTAATTGTGTCTTAAGTGCAACATCTGCCAGGGCCCTAAGAGAAGAGCTGATTTTTTGCAATACTTTATGTTGTTGCTGACTATTTCCTGCTTTGGGGCATTCTTGCTTTACAGGTTACAAGTTGAGACATAGGAATAATTTGTAGCTAAGGTTCAACTTACTCCTGCTCTTGTCTATTTCCTACCTACTTATGTAGGAAGGGGAATAGCACCTAGCAAGTCTTTCTCTATTATGAAGGGTTTACTGAGACAAAATGTCCATAAAGGAGACTTTTTTTATAACCCCTTACTGCTGCATGTATGGATATA
>NW_017729008.1:5802939-5804568 GCF_001723915.1 Gavialis gangeticus | reverse complement strand
GCAAGTCTTTCTCTATTATGAAGGGTTTACTGAGACAAAATGTCCATAAAGGAGACTTTTTTTATAACCCCTTACTGCTGCATGTATGGATACAGCCAGACTTCTAGTTGTAACTTTCAAATAGCCTAACCTTTGAACATTTCAGTAAACCTCAATAGAAAACAAGCATAACCTCATTAACAACTAGACTCAGTGCCTGTGATAAGTTTTCCTCATCTTTCCCCAGTCCTCAAAAAACATCTCCATTTGTATCTCCCAATACACAAACAGACTGAATTAACCTTTTTGGCCATGCTTTCTGACTGGGAATTTGTACCTGCTTACCAGTGCAGATGGCTCTTTATTATTTATCATTCTTTTCATCTTTGCATCATCTGCAAAGATCATCAGTACTCATTTTATGTTTTCTTAAGGGTTTTGATAAAAAAAGATTTAATACCAAGAAGCAATCCCCATGGGACCCCATTAGAAATACATTTTATCCATTTAAGTTTGTACTTTGTTAGCAAAATTTCCTTAACAAAATGTTATGTAGTAACAAATCAAATGTGTCACAGAAGTCTATACCAACATCAGCTTTCCTGTAGTTCTCTCAAATTTTTCTAGTATTTCAGAACTTACTGAAAATCAATACAAATGATCAAAATTGTTCCTCAGCCAATTCTTTTAAAGCTCTTGAATTCTGGTTATGTTGAACAAACTGATTTAACAATGTTGAAAGTCAATAATCACAATTTAAGGTTCTCCCTGGCTACTATTACAATGAAAGACACTTCATTATCATTGTATGATACCTAGAGAGCTTCATTAAAAAAAGTTGTGGATCATGATTTTTGTAAAAGCATCTTTTAGACCTGTTATCATTTTGTTTTGGATCCCCCCCCCCCCATTTTCATTAACCAAGCCATTTTTTTAAATTTTATTTTGTTGACCCACAACTATGTTGCATTCTGTACATCTGGAAATGACTCACAGATTGGTAGAGTGATAACTAGTCAAAAGCACAGACTTGTTCTGTAGAGTAGTCTTGACTTCTCTATATCATGTCTTTTTAATACAACTAAATGTTAGATTATACACCTTGTGGGGGGGGAAGAAAGAATGTAAGCCACATTTAAAAGGTAGAAGACAGTGTTTTGGAATAAAGTAACTCAAAGGGCTCGTTCATCCGCTACATAATTAATGTGTAGCTGGTGGCAAGGTCTTGACGTGTAGAAGGCCAGAATCTACAAGGGATCCTATTTCAGCAGTATGTCATATGCTTTTCCTATTATTTTCAGTGGGCACATCTACACAAGCATTTGATCTGGCCAAAGTTTACTTTGGTGAAAACTACTCTGGAATAAGCACTTTCAGGCAAGTGTCTACACATGCAGGGGTTAGGGAGAAGATTTTCTGCTCTGCAGATTTACAGTGAGTGTGGCAGGCAGGGGACTCACCCAGGGATGACAATAGGTGGTGCTCCCCCATCACAGGCAACTCCCCCTTGGTAGGCAGAGTCCATACCCAGCAGGGCCAGTGTTGCAGTCCTGGTGGCACTGCAGGCAGCTCTGGCTCTACGCCTGTGTGATGCTGGGGTGAATGGTGGGGCTTAGCTCAGGTTGGGGGGCTGGGTGGTGGGGCACCCAC
>NW_017729008.1:5796352-5802858 GCF_001723915.1 Gavialis gangeticus | reverse complement strand
CAGGGGCCTGTTGCAGGGCAGTGGACATGTGGGGCTAGGGTCAGGGGCTGGGCAGCAGGCAGCATGAACATGACTGCCAGGGCCAAAATGGTGTCTAGCACCCAGAGGTCATCTTCTGTGGTCAGAACTGCCCAATCCAGGATGGCATTCTGCTTCTGCAGCACCTGGAGCCGCTCATGTTCCAAGGTCAGGAGTTCACACTCTGGGGCTCAGGCAGCCAGCGGCTGGGCCCTGCATCCCCACTTGCTCCTCTAGGTCCAGCAGGCTACTGGGTGCTGGCCGCAGGTAGCCTGCCTCCCCTGGCCTGATCCTAGGGTGGGACAGGCCAGGCTCCTGGTAGCATCTGCTGGTGTGGCTCCAGGCTCCACCCCCCTATGCCCCCGCAGGCCAGCTGCTCTCCTGTGCTGCTACTCAGAACTCAGTAACCAGGCTCAGGGTCCCAGATGTCTGAGATGAGGAGATGCCTGTACCCTTGCCCTCCCTACAGGGGGCCTCTCTGGGATGGGGCCCCAGGGCCAGACTCTTGCCATACTGCTGCTGCACCCCAAGCATCCCCGTGCTGCATATGTCATGGGTGGTGCATAAGGAGCTGTTTGTGTGGGCCAAGGGGTGCTTGACCAACTATGCCCTACTGCTGCTCATCACCATAGTGTCCAGGGTGCACCTGCACACCTGGTATGGGACGCTGAGCTACGATGGTGTGGGGAGCATGACCAGGCTGCCTTGCAACCTCTGCTGCTGCCTGCAGGGCTACCTGTGGATATGCTACATGTCCCTGTCTCCCACAGCTGAGGAAGCCATCACCACCAGCACTGATACATTCCTTGGTGTGAGAGGCCCATGGCTTCCTAGTTGCAGGGGCATGGGATGCTCAGTAAAGTTTGGCACTGTCTCCTACCTACCTGCATGCTGGGAGTGGGGGGAATGGCCAGGTAGGCTGGGCAGGGAAAGGAGCCAGAGTAGGGTTTGGGGGCAGGGGCAGGAGCAGGGACAGGGACGTTCTTCCCCTCCCCCCTCCAATACAGGGCTTACCATATGGCCAAGGTTGACATGGCTGGCAGCTCCACTTGGACCTGGCTGGTGGTGATGGCATCTGGTTCTGGGCAGTGTCCTACAATAGAGGAGTGCACCATGCAGATGCCTGGTTGGGGCTGCCCTACCCCTGGGAGCAGCTGGTGCTTCTGGCATTTGGCAGTGCCATGGGCAGTTGTGTCCTGTGGCTGGTCCTGGGGCTGTGGAGCTGGTGAGGCAGGCCCTGGCCAGGGCTCCCTATGTGGCTGGGCAGGACAGCACACTGTACACCCGAGGGGTCCTCTTCTGGTAACATGTCACTAGAAGTGCCAGGCTGGTGCAGGGGCTTGAGCAGCCTGCCTATGCTGCTGAAGATAGAATGGCTACAGCTTGGGTCCTGGGGTGCAAGGATGGCCATCAGTTGCTGCATAAGGGACATGGATTTATGGGCATGGTCAGAAGAACGATTGTGGTCAGTCATGGTGACCCACTGTTCCCACAAGACCTTGACCTTTATGCTCTGCTGACTGATTGTGCCCATGCTCCCACATCCAGCCTGACAGGCCCTCATAGATGTGAGCTTTGGAGCGTGTACCCCACTTGAACTGGTGCTGCACTTTTTCCTTGCCTCACAGTGCCACAAGGTTGCCAGTGTCCTCCTTGGTCTAGATGGGGCCCTGGGTGGAAGGCACAGGTGTGGGCACAGATGTGGGCACAGGCCTGGATAAGAAGGATGCCATGGTGGGTCTCACTTTGGCTCTCTGAGCCCCTGTGTGGCAATCTCTGTGTAGGGACAGATGCCTACAGCACCCAGTGAAGGGGCACAGCAAGGGACTGGCAGCTACACAGCAGAGGCAATGCCCCTCAGTACGTGCAGGTTCAGGGTAGGCTTCTGGGAGTGTGCTGCAGGCAGGTGGCATTGGCCCTGCTGGCCAGAAGCTGCCTGCAGCTGGACCTGGGGGCTGTAAGGCCTGGCCAGAAGCTACAGCAGCCTGCAGCACCATGCTGGCATTGATGACACTCTTCTGGCAGCTGTGCTGGCATGTAGGTAGACAGGTAGGAACAGCTAGCCTGTGGCCTTCCCAGTGGGACACAGAGCCTGGAATGCCTTCAGACTCCCTGCTTGTGTGCCCCAGGGCTCAAAATGTCTGCAGACTTTTAAAGCCCACAGCCCAGCCCTGGGGCAGGAGAGGCTCCCAGCCTGGAGCTCTGGGAGCATATGCAGGAGCAAATGTGCTCCTGGGTTGTGTCCACATGTGTGTAACTGTACAGTAACTCATCTCACATAAATTTGCTACTTGCATTTGCAGGTAGAAAATGTACATGGGATTAAGGGTTTTTACTGTGTAGTGAGCATGCACACATGTAGATGCATGTGTTTAATGTACAGTAAAGTATGCTAATGCACATTCACACATCTTATGTATATGTGTCCAGTGGGTAGACAGATTGTTCACCTTCGGAGTAAAATGCTACATTGCCTTCCAAAGGAATGTAGCTCTCCCATTCATTTCAATGAGCAGTATTAGATGTCTCCAGAGCACATTCCCATTATACAGGAAGAAGGCGGCTCTTCACTCAAACAGGAAATTTTAACACCCCTGTGCTTGGACTCTTACTGCTTTCTGATTGCAAAAAGGCATACATGCCTTAGCAGGGCTGTTTTGGTTCTGGAAATTAGATGCCCAAATGGGCAGCATAAGGCTCTTCCTTCTCTTCTACAAATAGCATTATATTTAGAGCATTTGCCAAGCAAACAGGAAACCTGAGTTCTATCCTTTCTACTCCCTCAGGTTGTTTTACAATATAGACCATATGTTTTAGAAGATTGGTCTTGTCTTCAAACTATGAAGCAGCATGGATTTGTGCACTTTTCACTCCCCCACTCTTCATCCAACTGTGTCCTTAAACCTGGGTCATTGGGCAGCCAAAAGGAAAAGTCATAGGGCCAGAACATGAGCAAGCAAAAGGGAGCCACACTCTATGGCTTAAGGAATGAACCCTCTCCTGGGTTTTGTTTCTTACTCCTGAAGTTGTTTGTGCATTTTACCCAATAATTCTTTAATACCAAATGTATCACAGACACCAGTGTGCCTGAATTCATACTTTGGTAAGTCAAAGGACCATTTTAAATAATATTTTAGTAGCAGAAGGTACAATCTGCTCTAAGAGTTGCATCAGTGCAAGTGGGAGGGGACACAAGCCTGCAGCAAGATGAAAACAAATGAATCACGGATCCATTTTTGTATAACTTATATGTGTAGTGAGAGGTGATAACTGTCCCAGTCAGGAGAAGTGTGGTTTCAGGAGAAGTGTGGTTTCAGGAGAAACACTATTTCACAAGTTGGCGTTGGCTAGTAACACAGGTCTGGAGAAGGATGAATATTGTACAAGTGTGCAATTCCTTATTTTCTGAAAGGAAATCAGAGCTTGAGGTTTGCATTGACTGATTTTCCAGACTTTCTTTTCCTCCCTGCAAACACAGGCACATACTTCTTCCTGTTAGAGATTCTGGGTAGTGCCTTCGTAAGGCTCACCTTTGCTTCATACAGAATGGCCTTTCTGTACGAAGCAATACTGTAATATGGAATGCATTTGAAGTCTTCCCAAATAATGTAAACTGTGCTTCTCTTGTTCCAGTCCCATGGAAAGAAGTTTCATGTAGGTGCAGCACCATTTGAAATGCTTCTTCTCTGTCCCCAGTGCTTTTTGTTCCCAATTGCTTGATAATGCAAAATGTGAAAAACAACTTTGGAAACAAGGGCTCATGATGGGATAGCATTCATCTTGTTCAGACATAGATGCAGGTTCTTTCTTGCCTGTTGTCTTTCTGCCTCTTGAATGCTCTCTCGCTTGGCTGAACAGTGGCCTAGTCTCGACAGGAATGTGTTCTTAGTTCTGCCTGACTAGTAGGTTTTTTTTTATTTTGTGGTTGTTGCATAATATGGGAGGTTAGGGTTCAAATAATCTCCAGGGAAGTGATCTAAATGTAAACCTGGGGTTCCCCAAGTCTCCTTTGGATTAGATATTCTGTTTCTAACTACTGGGTTTCAGAGCACAATGGCATCAAACAGTTGCTAGTTTTGTTTTTTTTCAGGGACTTACACCTGTACACAGTCCCATGCATGCTTGGTGAACCTGAATGACAATGGAATGTAAATGGACTTTCTGGTGCAGCACTAAATCACTTCTGAGCATAAAGCAAAGATAAACTTTTTATCAGGACAAACATAATTGAGCAGGGCAGAATTGTAACCACACACAAGGCATTTATCTAAGTCCTTGTAATTCAGACTATTATGCCAAGTGAAACAGGATGCTGTTAGCTAACTTTAGGCAGGGAGCATCCTGCCTTCAGCTGGAACTTGAATTAGATGACCTCCTGAGGTCCCTTCCAGTGCTACTTTTCTATGATTCTATAACTGAGATGACTAATAACTGTTCCACATATATGTCTTAGCAGGGAAATACAATTTGACCCAAAATGTTTTGAATTTCCAATGTCATGAAGTCATTTAGATAATCAGAGGATTAGAAGTTTCTACATGTTATTACAATGGTTCATTACATAGTGAAACAATTATTAAAAGTTCTTTAAAAGGGATGTTGACTAGGGTGATTTCAGAAAAGAGCCAAATAATTCATCCAGGTCTTGAAGATCTGCCTTAGAGACTGAAGAAGCCTGTATCTGAAAGAAGGTTAAGGGCTGGATTGATAATAAACATACACCTACATTCAGAAGATGCTTCACCAGACAAACACCTAAAACATTCCTGGAGCTAGAAGGTAAAATTGGAAAAAATGTGTCCTCGGACTAGATGTCAAATGTTTAATCATTTAACCATTGTAACAGTTTACTCATGGAGGTAGAAGATTCAACATCACTTGATGTCTTTCTAAATTAAGATTGGATGGCTTCCTAAAATGTATGCTGTAGCTCAACCAGAAATTATAAGCTTGAGAGATGGAAGTACAGGTAAAATGAAACAAGATTTTCAGAATTGTTTACAGTTTTTTAACAAGTGCTGCAGTTTGCTATACTCTGACATTACACATTTGTTTAAGTTTATACAGGTCATAGTCTATGCAAGCTAATGAGAAGTATTGCCTGAGTTACATATTGGTTCATGCTGACAAGATAATGTAAAATCAGTAGCAGAGAACTTGACTTCAGAGGTTCACCTCCAGAGAACGTGTTAAATTCTGGAGCCTCTCCATATTCACTGATAGCTAAGAACTTATATTCCTATAGTGAATGCTTTAGCACTCTAATTCGTATTTTCTTTTATCAAAAGAGGAGGGAAATGCCATTTTTTACTTGTTTTCCCTTTATCTCTGGCACAAAAAGACATGCCATATCACATCCCCATGCAGCAGAAGTAGGAAATGAACAGTTTTAGGAGCCAGTAGCAGGTCAACTAATTTATTAATACATTAACTATTTAATCTACTATTTGGCAGAAACACAGTTTTAGAGATTGGAACAGAAGTCAGGCATTCAGATTCAGCAAAGCCCTGAATCACATGGTTAACTTTAATCCTCCTTCTTCAGCAAAGCAACAAAATTAAAACTTTCCATTTGCTGAATTGGGACCACTGCAAGGAAAAGCAGAGAATAAGCAGTTTAGGTTAAAGACAATAGTTTTGCAGTTATTGCTGGTATTAATATTTATACATATGGGGACAAAGAATTTGAACTGATAAATGGAATGGCTGGTATGATTGAAAAAAATTTGTGGTCTAACATATGAGCAATTACATGAAGGATTAGTTTTTTTTAAGAGTTCACATCAATGTTACATAAAGATGTTTCTTCACTCTAATGGGTCTTCTTTACATGGGCAGACCCATTTGATGGAAGTACACATATGGTGTTGCAGAGTCAGGCTTGAAATACTCAGAGATTATTCTTTACATACTGTTTAAATTACCATGTGTTAATACAAATGTTTTAAGTGTAAATCCATCAGAACACTGATGAAAGCGAAAGCTGAATTTGGATTAGCTATTCTTTTAGATGGCAATTCCCTAGATATGGCCTAAAACTTGAATGAATTGCAGTAGAAGAGAGAGGGGGAAGGGGCAGCGAAGGGAGGGCAAGGATGGACCATACAAATAACTGCTGCCATGACTGCTAATGGGACCTACAGTGGCATTTGGGGGGCTAACAGAGTCTGAAGGGGGGGGATTGAGACCATTGGGTGGGCAAGTGGAGTCTGTGGAAGGGATTAGGGATGGGGGCAGGTGACATTGTGGAAGAGATTGGGGGGCAAGTGGAGTCCATGGGCAGAGATCAGAAGGACAGATTGGATCTGTGGAGGAGTTGGCAGGGTCTGGAAGGGTTTGGCAGAATCAGTGGGTCTCATGGGGTCCATGGGAAGGCTTCAGGGGAAGGGAGGCTCTCTTTCCTATCCCATTCATCTCCTGACACCCACCACCAGGCAAACAACACCCCAGGTTATTTTTCTTATTTTTAGTTCCCTTGGCACCTTGCC
>NW_017729008.1:5790590-5791352 GCF_001723915.1 Gavialis gangeticus | reverse complement strand
GGATGCTTTGAATCCCTGGACTAGTGCCCCTCTGCTCCTTAGCCTGCTTCCTGTCTGTGTCCATCAGCCCATTGGGATGGAGGGCGGGGCAGGGGAACAGACCCCCTAGCCAGGCTCTGCACAGCACTTGGAGGAATGGAAGGTCCCTGTGTGGGGGCTTTTTTACCCTCCCTCATCCCTCCAACTCTACCCCCCCACCCACACTTCATTGGGATGGACTTACTTGGCTCCTGGCATTGGTGAACACTAATAAAACCTACATGAGGAGTGGCTGGTGGGATGGGCAGTTTTGTGGGCAGGGTGTGGGGGATGGTTGGCTGGTCTGTGTGTGGGGGGGAGTTGGAGAAGGGGAAGTGCCAGGGGGGCTAAAAATAGAAAAAATAGCCTGGGGGAGGGGAGCGGGGGGATGGTAGGAATAGCACAGCCCCAGAGTTGGGGCCAGTGGCTGGGCTTTGCCAGCCCTGGGTCTTCATTGGGAACTATACAGAAGTTTAAGACAGTTAGATCTGTCACCAATTCAATCTAATTTAGACTGCCTTGGAGGTGGGGTTAACTTAGATTGGGTCACCATTTTTAGACTGATCTATCCTTCTTAAACTTCTGTACTGTTTGCACTTAGATCCACCTAACTAGCTAAATGAAGTTAGATCAGGTGGTCATTTTTAACATGTTCTAATCTCCTTCTAACCTCCCTGAACATCTGTATGCACCCTAGTGTTGGATCCTGACAATTGTTCCTATAAACTGTTATCATTCCCACAC
>NW_017729008.1:5784248-5785590 GCF_001723915.1 Gavialis gangeticus | reverse complement strand
AGCTGGTGACAGCATACATTGTTTCTATGATTGTACAGCTTTGAGGTCCAAATGAAGTTTGAGTAAGTACACAGAGGAATTCTAGTAATAGATCAGAGAGCACAGTTGTACTATATATTTTATAGAAACAAAGATGAAGTCCTGACCCAACAAAACTTACACTTTGGGTGTCATGCTAGGGGGATCAGGTGCACACAGCAAGAGCAGTGAAAGAGAACTGTAGGAAGAAACAAAATGAGCAGTTCAATAGAATAATAGGAGCCTCAGCTTTTTCCAGTCATCTGTATGCTTCATCTTCTAGAATCACTCCTACTGTATTAGAACAGCATGATTTCTTATGGCTAGATTCTGCCTGTGACTTACTCAGGTGGGTAGTATGTAGGAGGAAGGAGTGGGAAGCAATAGGAGGAAGGGACTGTCTGCCAGTATTTAGTACAGCATATGCAAGTCAGTGCACTAATAAGAGTTACAGATTTGTAAATTCACACTCTCTACAGATATTATTTTTTAAGGTTAATGATGCTGATTTTTCAAAAGCATATTTAAGGGAGACACAGTTCTTTGGGTAAATGTGATATCTTTTATTAGACCAACTCAATAGTTGGAAAAAATGTTCTTTATAGTCCAGTCATATATATAAAGACCGTATGTTTTTTGGGAGGGACCTATTTTTTATTTTTGAAATTCATAACTGAGGTGCTAAAGAATAAATTTATCTTGAGGGTCACTTCTTTAATCTTGGCATTTGGCCACCATCTTTAAAAAATGAGTTATCAGATGAATAATTGTCAATATCACAGTACCTATGAGGCTGATTTTGATTTTCTAAATGACTTTAAATAGGTATTGCAATAACCTACAAATTGGCTTTGTCTTTTATTGAGTAATGGCCCATTGTTTAGCAGCTGTAAGTCTTTAAATACAAAGTAACAATATTACTCACTGCTTTTTAAGGCACAACATATAGCATATAATGGTATGCACTCTTAATGTTTTGGTAATCCTATTCTTTTGTTGTTACTTCTTAGTGACACTTTTTTTTTTTATTACTTCTTTTTAGTGAATGAAGAGAAGGTGAATAGTTAAAGACAATGGATAATAGAACAGGGGCTGGAACTTCCCAACAAACCAAGAAGCCAAGGCTGAGATGGAACAGGGGCCGGCTTCCCGGATTAAGGACAACAAGAAGTCCTTTTTTAAATACATAGGGAGTAGAAAGAAGGCCCCAGGAAATGTGGGGCCCTTGCAGGACAAGACGGGGAATCTGGTTGTCACGCCAGACAACAAAGCCAACATATTTAATAACTTCTTTGCCTCTGTCTTCCTCAGTAAGGACCAGAAC
>NW_017729008.1:5780425-5783972 GCF_001723915.1 Gavialis gangeticus | reverse complement strand
GAGAGGGTCCAGAGGAGGGCCACTCGTATGATCAAGGGACAGCAGGGTAGGTCCTATGAGGAAAGGTTGCGGGACCTGAACCTGTTCAGCCTTCAAAAGAGAAGGCTGAGGGGGGATCTTGTGGCCTGTTATAAACTGGTTAGGGGGGATCAGCAGGCACTGGGGAAGTCCCTGTTCCCCCGAGCGCCGCAAGGAGTGACCAGGAGCAACGGTCACAATCTGGCGGAGGGAAGGTTTAAGTTGGATATCAGGTGGCGCTACTTCACGGTCAGGGTGGCTAGGGTCTGGAACCAGCTTCCAAGTGAGGTGGTGCAGGCTCCCACCCTGGGGGTTTTTAAGTAGAGATTGGATGACCACCTTCCTGGGGTCGTTTGACCCCAGTGCTCTTTCCTGCCATGGCAGGGGGTCGGACTAGATGATCTGCTCAGGTCCCTTCCGACCCTAGAAACTATGAAACTATGAAGCCGGTAGTTTTAGTTGCAGCACCACCAGATTAAACCAAGAAAAAACCTAAAACATTCGATAAGAATGTGTGTCATATGTGAAAAAAAGTCAACATCCAAAAAGAACCTCTTACAGAAACTTTCTCAGGATGGAATATACTTGCACAAAAATCTCAAGGCTAGGGATAGACATTCAGAAATCTTGAGCCTGAATTGATTCAATCTTTGCAGGTTAATCTAACCTGGCTAGGCTAAATCAGTTTTGTAACTCGACAGATATTCCAGAAATGCAGGCACATGCCTGCAGTGGCTCAGGCTAGAAGCTGGGGGGTGCTAGAGCAACCCTCCCTTCCTTCCATGGCATGGAGCTGAGAGGGCATGTCCAGGCTCCAGCAGGAGTTCTGATTAAACCAGCAGAGAATTGATAACAGTGTTTATCACCCAATAAAGAAAACAGAGGGACATTACCAGCTACTTGTTGATTCTGTCTGTTGATTCTACCTGTTGATTAAGCAGGGACCATAGCCAACATGTGGTCTGCTAGCTAATACACAAACACCTCCACAGTAAGGCAGAGGGGAGGGAGGAATTCCTGCTTAGCAGGGAGTGGTGAGGGGAGTGGGGAAGCAGCCCGCAGTCTCTGGAGCTCCAGCTAGGGAGCAGAGGGGAGGGACCAGCCCTGCTGTGGAGCAGAAATCACTGCCCAGCCCAGAGAGCATGCCAGGATGATGGGGGTGTCTGGTTTGTCTTAAACCAGTGAGGGGTCTGGGACAGACATCGCATAAACTGGTCTGAGCAAAATCAATTAACTCTGATGCTACATTCAACCAGATTTACCTCAAACTGGTTTCAGCCATTCTCAAACTGGTTTATGTGCACTGAAGGTCTCTTCTGTTATAGGCTTAAACCAGTTTCTGATCATTTAAATTGGTTTATGTGTAATGTCTGTCCTTAGCCCAAGAGTGGAAGGAATTATGCAAAAGATTTGATACTCTTTATGAGTGAATACAAGTTGATGATAAGCTAAAGAAATACATAAAAACTGTAAGTTAAAATCCTGTAGACATTAACCTGAAGTGTACACAAGAGGCACAGAATCTGTTAAGTCTAGCAAAAGAGACCGATACCTAAGTTACTGATGAACCAAATGAATCATGAGTAAGAAGTAGTCAAGGATATTCCTTGTTAGTTTCTTCTTGAGTAATTTGTGAAGAACCCTAGGAAGGGAAGAGCACTAGAGACTCCCTATGCAATAGATTATCTGTAAAATTTCACTGAATTGAAACAGATGGTGTTCGGAAAACTTTTGTAGGTGCAGTCCAATATGTTTAAGATGAGAACAAAAGGAATTGTTTGCAATTTTTAGTTACTTACTGTAACAATGATGGTGGAATACTGAAAGCAGCAATGTTGCACATGTTATAATAAAGAGTACTGGAAATGATGTTTGCAGACCTGTCTATAATAAGCACGTGAGAGAAACTAAAGAAGATTACCGACAATGGCAAAAATGGTTAGCCGAGAAACAGAATGAGGCTTTCCATTAGTTCTGTGCTTCTCTTGTTGAGAGTGTAGAAGTCCACATAGAAGTATATACACTTCAAGACATAGTCTTCAAGTATGAGCAGCTACAAAGAGTTTGATAGCACCTGATGGCCACCTATAAGTTTATCAGGGTGACCACCAGTATCTGGGGGAACATTTGTTCACCAGAGCACCCCAAGCGATGACAAGATCGAATAGTTATAAACTACTGCAAGACCGTTTCAAGCTGGACATAAGGAAGAATTTCTTTACTGTCTGAGCCCCCAAGGTCTGGAACAGCCTGCCATCGGAGGTGGTTTAAGTATCTACATTGAACACCTTCTAGAGTAAATTGGATGCTTATCTTGCTGGGATCCTATGACCCCAGCTGACTTCCTACCCTTTGGGCAAGGGGCTGGACTCGATGATCTTCCGAGGTCTCTTCCAGCCCTAATGTCTATGAAATCTATGCTAATTGCCAATGAAGAAATATGAAATACTTGTGATGACAGACATGCTATATGATCTCTGTGGAAGAAGCTTGAAGATCATTTTGGAAAAGACATTGGGTTTCAGTGCAGGTATCAGACAAATGAATCATCCATAATTTATTCCCCCAAGCACAGAAGAACATATGTTGGAAGTACAGTGAATAGTTGGGGTCTAGATGCTGTAGAGGATCTGGAGAGGGAGCCCCCCGGATCCCCCTTAACTGGGCTATCAGGGAGCTGCATTCCTGAGCCATGCACAAACAGAGCGTGCAAACTGGCACGTTCTGTGGGGTGCAGGCAGGCAGATGGATAGGGGGAGGACTTTCCCCTGGGTGAGGGAGGACTGCCTGGAGGCTGATCCCTGGGGCAGCAGCTGCAGCCAGCCCAGGAACCGGACCTCTCCCTGTGGGAGGGAGACACACGGAGCAGGGCTGCCGGCAGGCTGTGTGGTGGGCCAGTAGGGGGCCGCTTCTGCATTGAACCACCCACCTCACTGCGCCCAACCACCTTCCAGGCTCTGAGTGCCTCCCTGGGGGTGCCTCACGTCTGGCCAACCCCCTTCCTGCAGCACACGTGCTAGCCTGGGGGTAACACTGTCACCACCCAGGGATGGGCTTGATTCTAGCTCTGTCCACCCTGGGAAATACAGGCCTAGTAGTCCTCGAGGGTACTTGATTCACTACTAGAACTTGGGATGCTTCCCTCAATCAGAAGCACAAGTAGTGGTCTCCCTTAGTCAGCTGAACCAAGGGGACCCCAAGGAATAATCTAGACCCACTGTCAATAAGTTTCCCATGCTAGGTACAGTGGAGAACTTTAACGGTTACAAGGGGTAGGGTTGGAATAACATACAGGGTACAGCAATATCAAACAAATACCATAAAGCAAACTGGCATGGCTGGGTAGCCTTTGATCACATATCTGAGTTACTGCAAGCTAGTTAGATCTCAGGTAGCTTACTCACAAATATCATCCAGAGGCAGGTGGAGACTTCCTCCAGAGGCAGGCAGTTCCTTGATCATGAGTTTTGAGAGAGAGAGCAAGTTTCAGATGTTCCAGCTCTTCTCTCTCTCTGAGTCATCCTCATGG
>NW_017729008.1:5765066-5775425 GCF_001723915.1 Gavialis gangeticus | reverse complement strand
TCCAGCTCTTCTCTTTCTCTGAGTCTTCCTCATGGCTGCTGCCCCTTTCTCCTGGGCAGTCCTTAACTTATATAGACCTTATGACCTCATTTACCTGGTCCAATGGAGGCCAGCACCTGTTGGCTGTCAGCCAACCAATTTGAAATGCATCACTAGTTGCTGGGCAGACCAGCAGTTCCTAGCTCCCCAAGGAGCCCAAGCCCCTCACCCAGGTATGTGATGCCATTCATGTAGGCAGAGAGAGCAGGTTTCCCCCCTCCCACAGGAATGTATCCAGCTCAGGTTACCTAAAGAGCTAGGGTGAGGTGTGTACCCTCTGCAGGGCCCATCTTAACCCAGTTGTCACAGAGCAGAGTTTTTGGGGAGAAACAGAGGTGGCCTTCTGCCATAGGCTATTTTGGGGAAGCCTGGAGCAACCTGATTGGCTGAGCAGACGGAGGGACCGCTAGGTTGGTGAGGGTAATTCAAACCGTGGCCCTTAAAAGCCATGTTTTGATCAAGCCTCCAGCAGTTGGAGCTTGAGTCCAGAGTGGGTGCATGCATGCCTCCAGCACACATGTGCCCCCTGTACTGACCAGCGGCAGTAGAGGCAGCGGCGGCAGATCCTCTAAGGGTAAGTCTGGCAGGGAAGCCAGCACAGCTATAGAGGATCCAGAAGGAGAGCCCCCTGGATTCCTCTTAACTGAGCCAGCAGGGAGCCATGCTCCTGAGCTGCATGCAAACAGAGTGCACAAACAGGTGTTTGTGCAGCAGGAGCCAGGAAGGAGTCTCCAGCAAGAGAGAGAGGAAGACTCACAGCTCTACAGACATGGTAAGAACATGGAGAGTGGCTGCTAGGGACCATGCCCTGGTGGTAAGGACATGGAGGGTGGCCACTGGGGAACCCGCCCTGGTGTTGCCACCTACCCTGGGTTCCTCTGAGGCCTCCACCCAGATGGAGCCCATGGTGGGGTCGGTGGGGTCTTCTCTTCCAGGTTGGCTGATCTCATATGGTGTGCTTTCAACTAGCTTCGCTGGGGGATGGGGCCACAGGGGGACACAAGGACACTTCCCAGCCAAGACAGGTGACAAGCACAAGAAGTACCCAGGTAAGTGACAGGGGTCTGGATAGTCCTGAGATGGGGGGGGGCGGTAGGGTGCTTGCACCCATAGAAGGCCTTAAGTGCCTCTACAATAATGCTCATAGTATGGGGAACAAGCAGGAGGAACTTGCCCTCCAGCTAGCTAACACAAGATCAAGGGCTACAGGCTGTTCAGGCAGGATAGAATGGGGAGGAAAAGTGGGGGTGCGACACTCTCCATCAAAGAGCAATACACATCCTCAACAAACAGCATGGGGTCAGAGGAGGGGCAGACTGAAGTGCTCTGGGTTAGAATACAAGGGGGCCAGGGGGAAAGGGACTTAAAGGTCAACCACCCAAACAGGGGGAAGGGATGGACTGGGAATTCTCAGGTCAGCTTGTGGAGGCAGTTAGGTCAAGGGAAGTGGTCATCATGGGTGACCTAAACTACCCAGACATCTTCTGGGAGGAGCAGTCAGCCAGGTCTGACCACTGACATACGTTCCTAGCTGAGATACAGGACCTCCACCTAACCCAGGAGGTGCACAGTCCCACCAGGGGAAATGCTTTGCTGGACCTGGTCCAGGCCTCAGGCAATGATCTGGTGAGGGGACTGCAGGTTCTCGACCACCTGGGTGATAGCGTTCATCACCTATTGGAATTCACGAACCAGCGCAGGGTGTTAAAGACCTGCAGCAAGGCAGCAGCCCCTGGCTTCAGGAGGGCCAATTTCAATGAGTTAAGGAGATGAGTAGGGGAGGCACTGAGGTCCTGGAGGGCAGGGGAGTTGGCAGTCCAAGATGAGTGGTTGTTCCTTAAGCAGACAATCCTCCAAGCCCAAAGGGTGACAGTCCCAATGCGAGTCAAATGGGGCAAGAGTGTTCAAAAGCCCCCATGGCTCACCAAAGGCATTCAGGAATGTCTGAAATCTAAAAAGGAGGCATACACCCGATGGAAGGGAGGGGCCATCACCAAGGAGGATTATACCTCCATTGCTCAAGACTGTAGGGGGGCTGTTAGGAAGACTAAGGCAGAGACAGAATTAGAACTAGAATCTGCACCAGACGGTAAAGCTGACCTCTTTAACAAATTTAACTATGAAACTATGAAATTATTTACCTCCATTTTTCTGAGCAGAGACTGGGACATCCCCCCAACTCAGATTCCAGACAGACTCAGGAGAGGCACAGCCAGGCCAAGGGTCAGAGAGGACCTAGTTAGGGAACTTCTGGCGGGGCTGGATGTGTTCAAATCAGCAGGTCCAGATGATTTCCACCCCAGGGTGCTGAGAAAATTGGCAGAGGTCATTGAGGGACCCCTGGCATGGCTTTACAAGCACTCATGGTACTCTGGCCAGGTGCCAGAGGACTGGAAAAGGGCCAATGTGGTCCCCATTTTCAAAAAGGGGAGGAAGGAGGACCTGGAAAACTATAGGCCTGTTACCTATAGGCCTTACCTCGGTCTTGGGGAAGCTCTTTGAGAAAATGATCCAGGAGCATATCTGCGAGGGACCAGCAGGGGAGGCTATGCTTAGGGGCAACCAACATGGGTTCATTAGGGGCAGGTCCTGTCAGACCAACCTAGTTGCCTTTTACGACCAGGTCACAAAATCCTTAGATGCAGATGTTGTGGTGGACGTAGTCCTTCTGGACTTAGGAAGGCCTTCAACACCGTCTCTCACCCCATCCTCATTAAAAAATTAGGTGACTGTGGCGTTGATGCCTTCACAGTCAGATGGATTGCAAATTAGCTGCAGGGCTGCATCCAGAGAGTGGTGGTGGATGGGAATAACAGCCACAAGTTGACTGAGAGTGAGTTCAGGCTAGACGTCAGGAAGCACTACTTCACAGTCAGGGTGGATAGGATCTGGTACCAACTTCCAAGGGAAGTGGTGCTCACTCCTATCCTTGGGATCTTCAAAAGGAGTCTAGATAATCACCCTGATGGGGTCGTTTGACCCCAGTACTCTTTCCTGCCCAAGGCAGGGGGTCGGACTTGATGATCTGCTCAGGTCCCTTTTGACCCTACCTACTATGAAACTATCACAAGCTTTTGGGCACAAACATTCTCCTTCAGGTATAGGGAGAATCTGCTGGTGTTTGTGTACTATCTGGGGTGGAATAGAAGTTTAGCCAATATTCAAAATGCAGGTCTATGAAAATGCAAATGTTTGGCAGTAAGGACTTGAGACGATGGGAGACAATAGGTATGAGAAAACTAGGTGTGTGGATGGGAGGTGTGGGGGAGAATGTTGACCTGGTGATTGTATGTCACTGGTAAAATGTAGAGAGGCTACCTGTGGTTTTTGGATGGCAGGCAGGTTATGATGTTTTGTAAAACCAATGTCTAGATTTAGTCCCTTCTTTCTTGTATGCAGTAGATTTATGAAGTGAAGTTTGTAGGCTTATCTATGAAACATATTTTGTAAATTTCCTTTGAGGATTAGAACTAAGGACTGGAGAGAGAGTGGTTGTCTTGTGAGAAGAGTGGAGCCATAGATAATTGGATATTTTTGTCTTTAGATTTTTGGTGTGCATTCATTCTGGTATGCAGTTGTTGTTCTGTTTCTCTTCTGTAGTTTCCATCAGGGCATTCAGTGCACTGGATGAGATATATTACATTTCTGGAGGTGCAACTGTAAGATCCAGGAATGGTGATAGTTGTTTTGTGGGGTGTAGTTATTGTGGAAATGATGGAGATGGTTTTACATTTCTTGTTCTGGCATGGTCTGAATCCATTCAGTGTGTTTTGGGCCATAGCAAGTTTGCTTCTGGTGATGTGGTTGGCAAGGTTTGATGCTTGTTTAAAGGCTAGGAAGAGTGGTTCTGGAAAGATCTCTTTAGGAGTTGGGTCTTTTTCTGGTATGAGTTTCAATTGTTTAAGGATTTTTTGTATAGGTTCTGGGGAAGGATGGTATGTCATAACTAATGGTGTGTGATTTGTGGGGATTTCTTTTTGTACTGCAGCAATTCTTCATGTGGTATCTGGGTGGATCTTTCAAAAGTGTGATCTATGTCTCTGGGGGAGTTTTGTTGTTGGGTGAAAACCTGTTTGAGATTTGTGAGCTGACAATTACCAGTGTTCTCCTCAGTGCAAATTTGGTGGCATTGGAGGCCTTTTCTGTATATTACAGCTTTCTTGGTGTGTTTAGGATGATTGCTGGTTCTGCGTAGATATGTATGTTGGTCCATGTATATGTTGGTGTTTATTTCACCATTCTGGATATTGATCATAGTTTCTAAAAAGGAAATATTGGTGCTGGGGTGTTTAAGATAATGGCTGATAAAGGGGTGATGATTACTGAATATGTATTGGAAATCAATCAGAGATTTCTGGTATTTTTGTCCAAATGATGACAAATGTCATTTATAAAGTGGTTTTGATGGCACAGTTCTTGAGGAATTCTTCTTCCAGGTGGCTTATAGAAAGGTTATAACATTGTGGGGCCATTTTGGTGCCCATAGCTGGCTGTGTCTATGGTCTGGAGGAAGTGTTGGTTATTGAAATTGAAGCTGTTGTGTGCAAGGATGAAGTGTACAAGTTCAGTAATATCTTTAGGTCTGAACTCTGAGTTGTAATCTTTTTCTTGTAGATATGTAAGGTAGGCTTGGGTGCCATCCTGGTGTGGAATGTTGGTATATAAGCTGGTAATATCCATGGTGCCTAGGAGGGTATTTCTTGGAAGGTGGTCTATGATTTTAAGTTTTTCAGAGAAAACTTTAAGGGAGAACATTTTAAGGGAGCATGTTTATTCACATGAGCAGTCCTAGCAGATGCAGTTGCTGGCCCACACAATATCTTAATTTTGACACTAATTCAGATAAAGAGGAAGAAATACCCTGTGGCCAAGTCTACACAAGACTCTGATTGCTCAGTTGTTACTGTGCAGTCATTTAGTCATTTATACAAATACAAAATGACTGCACAGGAACTGGGAGTCACTGCACAATAGCACCACCAAACACCCTTTTTGTGATGCTGACTATGCAGTAGCTTGAGACTACTGTGCAGTAGTGTCACATCATGCTTTCTGCCACATAATGCTACTGCACAGTAGTCATGTGCTACTGCACAGTCAGCATCTCCTGTAGATGTGGCCTGTAAACAGTCACCATTTGGTTGGCTTTACCTTGATACAAGGATGACAGTAGATAGGGAATTCACTATTGAGTCTGGACATGCCAATAAGGCCAATCTGAGATCTGCATATATGATTGAAGACTTGGCAAATCGTTCCGAGAGGAAGAAGTGGATCCAGATGATGTCAGGTCACTGTTCTTTCCCTTTGACTCTTGTTTTGTGGTGACCATTGGTGAGCTGGGAGTATAAGGCCTGTTTCAGGAACCTGTGGTCAGGCTTCCTTATGGCATGTCCTGCTTATCAGAGCATGTGCTATATAAATATAGCATTCATGCTGATAGTATTTGTTTGAGCAAGAACACTGGCATTCATTTTTCTGTCCTTTCAATTGCTGTGGAGGACTTTCTGAAGACATTAATGATGGTAGTATTCCAAGGCTTTCGGGTATTTCTGATATGTTATCCAAGTTTCACAACCATCCAAGTTTCATATCCAACGGTAGGGATGATAACAGCCTGGTAGAGGAGGAGTTTGGTCTGGGTATTGATGTCATGATAAAGAGATGACCAAAGGCAACACTGGCAGATTTTATCTGGTGTTGAATATTGTCATCTATATTTACTTTTTGGGAAAAGATGGCTACAGTTGGGGAAATGGTCAACATTCACCAAGGACTGTCTTTTAATTACACTGTGGAGAGAAGAAGCTGGTTGGTTTTGGTAAAGTATCTTGCTTTTTGTGAAGTCAACAGTAGGTGCATCTACATGTGCGCCCAACTACATAGTTGTTACTATGCAGTCATTTAGTAAGCACCAGTATTGCACAATCCCAGCACCACATGGGTCATTTCTGACCCTACTGTGTGACAGGTCATTGCTGCTGTACGGTAGTGGTGGCATCGTGGTTTGTGCCCAGCAACGTAGCTCATTACTATGGCAACATAGCATCTCATGTAGATGTACCCAGTAACTTCAACCACTTCATACACTTCACAGAGGCAGTCAAGATTGACTTGGAACTCTTCAATTGAGTGGCCACATGACAGTCATCAGCATACTGAAGATCAGTAATGGAGGTGTTGGCTAACTTGGATTTGGAATGTAGCTGGTTGAAGTTAAAAAGATTCTTGTCAATGTGATTCTGGTTGCTGACTCCAGGTAGAAGCTTATCAGCACTAAGATATAGAATAGCTGTGACATGTATAGGAAAAAAGTGTTCATACAATCACATATCCACCGTCCCTGTTGTGCCCAGCCGATGGGAAGGCCCAGAGCCCTCTTGCTTGCTCCAGCCAGGTTGAATAGGAAGCCAGGCTCATCTGGGGACAGCAGCAGCAGTAGGCAGAATCCTGCTGCCTGTTTCCCCAAGTTGTTCCCTGTCAAAACCAGGAGCAGGCTCAGGGAGTGGGAACCTGTCCAGTATCACTGTCCTGCTGTCCCTGAATGAGCCCAGCTTCCCCTCAGCCCAGCAGGAGTACAGCAGAAATGGCTCTGCAGTTCCCTCTTACACCAGGTCAGCCAGGGACACTGGCTGTGAGTGGGCAAGGGAGGGGAAATGGAGAGGAGGGGAGGGGAGAGAAGGTGCTGAGCATGGCAGGGAAGGGAAGGGTGCTGAGAGCGGGGGCTTGTGTGGAATTTGTTCCTGCTTTGTAGACTCAAACATGTCTCTAGCTGTTGATCTCACAGCAAAGCTGAGAGCGGGGCTGCAGCCACCTCTGCAACATGGGTTGCTAGTCCTGCACCCCACCTTTACAAAATCCTGCATGTGTCCTTGGATACACTAGTGCTTAGGTCTTTCCAAATTAGGTTGATGCAAAATTGTTCATCCAGTTCATCCAATTCATTGCATGTGTGGTTAAGAAGACACAGGTTTTATATGAACAAAGGACAAAACCTAATAAAGAGAATGAAAAAACAAGTTTGTCTAAACCCAGTTGAAACCTGGTTTTCTGGGAGAGAATAAAAATAGAACACAGATTAAGAAGAAATATGTCCAAAGAAGACAATTTGAAGGCAATTTAACATGTTATTCCCATATGTAGTGCCATTAACTTCATTAGAAATACCTAGAGAAGTAATTTTTTTTTGCATTCTTAAAACCTTAAGCTGTACATTCAAATTACTGAACCAGTTGCCAGAGAAAGAATGGAATTAAAAACTGACGGAATAAAATCCATTTGAAAACTTTTGCATGTTTTATAAGTAAAAACTATAGTCAACTTCATCAGAACATTCTGAATAGAAAGGTATGTTTTTTGTAACTACAGATTTGAACAGATAACAGGTAAAGTATATGTTCTAAGTTTTTTTTTGCATCTCCCTTATTAGCTAATGCACACATTAGGCGTGTGTGCAGCAGCAAGTATTCAATTTGGATTCAGCCAATTTGGAGGGACAGTGATTTGATTAGGTGATTTGAATCACTGTTCTGATTAGATTTAGGCAATTCGGATTCGGAGATTTGGTGCCAATTCAGAGATTCGGCCATAGAATATAATGGAGAATCACTAAAATACCTATAACCTTGTCATTTGTTTGCATATTTGGATGAAAACATCAGAAATGGTAGTCCCTTCTGAGGGTATGAAGCCTGCCACATTTCAAAGAGATAGGTATAGGGGTTTCTGTGAAGGTGCACCTCAAACTGTTCAGACACAGCTTTATATGCTGTTTTTACATCCATCCCAGACTACTGTGGTTGGAAGGGAACTCAGAGAAAGATCACAGTCCCTAGCCAGTTACAGATATCAATATCAGAGCAGTCTTCCCCCACCCTCAGCCTTTTCCATATATAGAAGATCACCCCATCCCCCTCTCTTTTTTCAGTTTCTGTTTGCTGCAAGCCTTCTGAATCTCTCCGAACCGATTTGGAAGCTTCCAATTTGATTCAGACCTTTTAACAGGTCTCCTGATTCAATTTAGATTCAGAGATTTGGCTGCTGAATTGAGCTGAATCTCCTCCAGATTGAATCGGTGACCGAAGCTTCACACAGCCCTAGTACATATATGTATATACTGCCTAACCTGGAATCAAGCTGCAGCAAAAGTACAGTTTCACTGCAAAGAAGGTGCAGAGGTATTTTATTTGGTTAAGTCCCAGACCTGTATTACATTCATGATGTAAGGAACTTTTCTATTTTAGTTTATACTACTGCACTCCTTGGCTGTGTCAGTAATAAAGAAATGTCAGTTTTCTTTTCATTGATTTTCCAATAGGTATTCTATGGTCCACATTTCATTCTTAATTCTGTGTTCAGGATTTGGAAAATTAATGTTACTTGCACTTCAAAGAACTAAATTTACTGCTAATGTGTAACAGTGTCTATTATTTATATATTGTATATGAAAGATCAATCTAATAGCCGGGCTGTGCTTCATTAATAAAATAAAAGCTTCTTAATGGGTGACATTTACAAGTCAGTGTAGAGTAGAGTAGAGTAGAGTAGAGTTTCTCAGTTAGGAAGATCTCTTCTTTAACTAAAGTTTGAAAAGTCAAGTTTTCCTGCCCTAAATTTTTTCTGACTTTTTTTTTACTGTGCTTACCAAAAAGGGTTGCCACCTTACTCCTACTCAAACTTCCCTCCTTATTTTACCTCCTGTCTTACTAAAAGCTACTGGAGGAGCTAGGAATGCACTCAGCTCCCTTTTGTCCTTATGCCATCCTGTCAAATGCAGACAACTTTCTCAGTGCCTAGCTGAATAAACGCCTGTTTGAAGAATGGGTGTTAGAAGCTGATCTGGCAAGAAAGAGTTAAGGCTAGCATGAAACAGGAAGCACTACCCTGCCTTATAGCATGAAAAACTAATGTTGTTGATTTCATTTCCTCTCAGAAAGTTTGTTACATCCACTCAAAGGAATCCAAAACACCCAAATGAAAAAAATAATCTACTAATTATTCAAGTCTACTCCTCTAGAAAGGTAGGAAGCTGTCATAGGGCATGTCAGTGCTTTTAAGAGCAGAAGCAACTTAGCAAAAGAGCCTGGCAGGCTACACAGAGCCCCATGGCTGCAGGTTGCCTGAGTAACAAGCTAACATGGTAATTAGCTGGCAACTGTAGCCCGTCAGCTGACCGGAAGGAGTTGGAGCCTACGGTACATATAAGGTCAGGGCTGAGGCTGGCTGGGGGCCTGTCTGTCTTTGGCAACTGCTAGGAGGAGCTGCTGCACAAGGGAGTGACCCCATGCACCTGGCTGCCTGCTTTGCTACCTCCAAGTGCAGTAAGACTCTAGGGGCTCACGAGGTACCCAGAGATAAAAGAGGCTGGTATTCTAATGGGGGGAGTTGGGCCTCTCAAAGGGGCAGAGTGCTGCTTTTCTTATTAATGTTATGTTGTAGCCCAGGGGCTTAGGTCTGTGTTATTGTTTGCACTGGTGGACCAGGATGAGGCTAATAGAGGAGAAGGAGGCCTCATTGGGGGCACAATTGTGTAGAGTCCTAGCACCAGAGGGATGCAGTCTCAGGGGCTGCAGACAGTCCAGCACCAGAGGGGGGGTGTGATCTGCAAGGGGCTGGAGAGCCCAGCACCAGCGGGACACAAGCTGCAAGGGGCCAGAGAGTAGGCAAAGCAGCTAGTATTCGCTTTGGATTTGGCCGATTCAGGGGACACTAATTTGATTCAGTGATTTGAATTATTGTCCTGATTTGATTCGGCCAAATCTCCGAATGTCCAAATCAAGCCAGGCCCATCTCCCCCAGCCCAGCAATGGCTGCCCCACCTGCCCTAGCTTCCAGCTGTTTGAGAAAAAAAAAGCCCCAGATCACTGGGTGTTGCTGGGTGGGGGGGGCAATCCCCATTGCCCCCCATTGCCACATGGTGCATGGCTTTCTCTGTATGAGCCCCCCAACTTCCCCTCACTCCTTCAGCCCCCCCATGGGTGCCTGGCCTGGGCCAGATCTGGCCCTTTAAGAAAAAAAAATTGAACCCCCACCCAGACTCACTGTTTCTGCTGGTGGGAGACAATTCCCGCTGCCCCCCAATACCCTATACCATGTAGGGGGCTCTGCACAAGCCCTCCAAAGCCCCAAGGCCACTGCAGGAGTGGAGAGTCCTGGAGCATTTCTGTTTTGTTTTTTTTTCTTAAAGGGCCAGAGCTGGCCCAGATGGGGCACCTGTGGGGGGGCTGGGAGAGATGGGGGGGTAGGGGAACTCATGGCAGAGCCCCCCATGCAGCATGGGGCAGAGGGGACAGCAGGAATCTTCCCCCCGACCTGGTAGCA
>NW_017729008.1:5759167-5760066 GCF_001723915.1 Gavialis gangeticus | reverse complement strand
GGGAGTGGGCAGGGGTTGGGGGGCTGGCAGGGGTCCCCCCATGTTCCCCTCCCAACTCCCTGAGCCTTCCTTCCCCCGTCCCTAGTACTTACCATCTCGGAGTCACCTGCAGCTCCCTGCTGCAGCCACCAGAGACTGCCGGAATCATCAAAGCTCTCTGAATCTTTTTTGAAGATTTAGAGAGTTTTGACTCTATCCAGATGTTTGAATTGGTCCCCTAATTCTATTCAGATTCAGAGATTTGGCCATCAAATGAGGCTGAATCTCCTCCAAATTGAATCACCACCCAAAGCTTCACACAGCCCTACCAGAGAGCCCAGCACCAAAGGGGCGTGAGCTGCAAGGGCCAGTGGCCCAGTAATAAAAGGAGTTTGTGGGATAGTTCCTCAAAGTCAGGCCCAACACAGTGGGTGTAGTCTAGAAGGCCTAGCTATATCATAGGGGCAGAGTCCAAGTAGGCCCAGGCCCCAACAGAGCATAACAGCAATGTAACATCTGCAAGGTATGGGGCACTGTAAAGGGGTGGTTGGAGCCATGAAATTGGCACATAAGGCCTGAGGTGTCTCATGCCTCTACACAAACGCCTGTAGTATGGGAAACAAGCAGGAGGAACTCACCCTCCTGCTGGCTGACACCAACCCAGACATAGTGGACGTCACTGAAACGTGGTGGGACTTAACACATGACTGGGCGGTTAATGTCAAGGGCTATAGGCTGTACAGGAGGGACAGGACAGGGAGGACAGGTGGGGGCATGGCACTCTACATTAAGGAGGAATACACGTCCTCATCAATTAATAAAGAATCAGAGGAAGGGAACTCTGAAGTGCTTTGGGTTAGATTACAGGGCAGTTGAGGGGAAAGAGACTTAACAGTGGGGGTCTACTACAGACCTCCCAA
>NW_017729008.1:5753005-5754167 GCF_001723915.1 Gavialis gangeticus | reverse complement strand
GCTCACGTAGGTTCTTAGCCAGAATGCAGGACCTCCATCTAACCCAGGAGGTGCACAGCCCCACCAGGGGAGATGCCTTGTTGGACTTGGTGCTGGCCACGGGAGATGACCTGGTGAGGGGGCTGCGGGTGCTCGACCACCTGGGTGACAGTGATCATCGCCTGCTGGAATTCACCATCCAGCGCAAGGTGGCAAAGACCTGCAGCAAGGCAGCAACCTTAGATTTCAGGAGGGCAAACTTCACCGAGCTAAGGAGAATAGCCAGGGATGCACTGAGGTCCCAGAGGGGAGGGGAGCCAGGTGTCCAAGGAGAGTGGTCGCTCCTCAAGGAGACGATCCTCCAAGCCCAAAGAGAGGTAATCCCAATGAGGATCAAAGGGAGCAGGAGGGCACACAAGCCCCCATGGCTCACCAAAAGCATCCGGGAATGTCTCCTTGCTAAAAGGGAGGCGTACACCCACTGGAAAAGAGGGGACATCACCAGGGATGACTATACTGCAGTTGCTCGGGGATGTAGGGGGGCAGTCAGGAAGGCCAAGGCAGAGATGGAACTGGGACTAGCTTCCCAGATAAAGGACAATAAGAAGTCCTTCTTTAAATACATAGGGGGTAAAAAGATGGTTCTGGGTAATGTGGGGCCCCTGCAGAACACGTTAGGAAATTTGGTGATCACACCAGACGATAAAGCCAACATATTTAACGATTTCTTTGCTCCATCTTCCTAAGCAGGGACTGGAACAGCCACCCCCCCACTGGGCCCCCCTCAGGCCCCAAGGGAGGCACACCTGGGCCAAGGGTTAGTGAGGTACTAGTTAGGGAGCTTCTGGAGGGACTGGACGTATTCAAGTCAGCCGGTCCAGATGATCTCCACCTTAGAGTACTAAAGGAACTGGCTGAGGTCATTGCAGGACCCCTGGCATGGCTTTACGAGCACTCATGGTGCTCTGGTGTGGTGCCAGAGGACTGGAAGAGGGCCAACATGGTTCCCGTCTTCAAAAAGGGGAAGAAGGAGGACATGGGAAACTATAGGCCACTTAGTCTTACTTCGATCCCAGGCAAGCTGTTCGAGAAAATTCTGCTGGCACACATCCAGGAGGGGGCAGCAGGGGATTTCATGCTTAGGGGCAACCAGCACGGGTTCATCAGTGGCAGGTCCTGTCAG
>NW_017729008.1:5748612-5752114 GCF_001723915.1 Gavialis gangeticus | reverse complement strand
TATAGGCTAGATATCAGGATGTGCTACTTCATGGTCAGGGTGGCTAGGGTCTGGAACCAACTTCCAAGAGAAGTGGTCCTGGCCCATACCCTGGGGGTCTTTAAGAGGAGGTTAGATGAACACCTTGCTGGGGCGTTTGACCCCAGTAATCTCTCCTGCCATGGCAGGGGGTCAGACTAGATGATCTACTCAGGTCCCTTCTGACCCTAAAAACTATGAAACTGTGAAACTATGCAGCACTGTACTGAAGAGAGGCCTGGCAAAGGGCCTACAGATGAGAGTGCCTGAGTAAGGTTCAGCAAACTAGGACTAAGCAAAGGCTTGTGGGCAGCTTCCTGAGTTATTTTCCCCTCAAAGCTGTGGCAGGAGAGATAAGAGGGTGCCCTTGGGGCAGAGTTTGCACGGTCACAGAGCTGCCAGGGGCATCATGGCCACCCCTGGGGATCTCGCTCCATGACAGAAACATATGTTCTGTTATTACCTTTCAGCTCTTAGAAGACTAGTGTGGTAAGTATCCTTTAATAAAATATAAGTACTTCTAAATACCATTAGGCAGGTGTCTGTTTTGTTGGAATCATGGCCAAAGTAAATGCAATTGTTATAAGCACCAGAAGCAGCATTCAGGAGATCGATGAATAGTCAGCTTGAAATGTTTGTTATTAGTGTGGCAAGAAGCTTTGGCAATTGAAAAGGGAATATGGATAATGTGGGTGTAGGATTGTGAATCCTATGGAAACTAGTAAGGTTTCAAATGCCTTGCCAAACTCACATAGCAAGCCAGTGTCTGAGCTTAAAGTGGAACCCAGGTATCTATAAGTTCTGAGCACTTTAAATGTTAGATTTTGCTTTCCTTAATTTTTTTTGCCTGAATTTCTCAGCTCAGATCATACAGGCAGTATTGCATCTTCAGTCAGCCATTTATTGCAGGGAGAACATTGTAGACCTAGGGCCCTAACAATTAAACCTTCATTGCACCCCACCCACAAGCCTATGTCTGTGTTCCTTTTTGAAATCCTGTCATCCAGGGCTTTGTTTAGAGCTATCCGCATGCTTGGAATGTAAGTGGGTATAGAATATTTTCCTTCATATTTAAAATGTTATGAATTCATTATCATTTGCCCAAATATTCCCTAGTTGTTCTCATTTTCCATGTTCTTAATATAATTTCCCTCTGTAGAAGATAATATTCCTTATACTTTGATTAGTTTATCCAGTGTGTAGCAGGCACTAGGGTGCTTGCTACTGGTAATGGTGATTTGGGCTTAGCTACCAGCCAACAGGGCAGCACAGCCAGCAGTTGCTAAGGCAACCGATTGGGTCAGCTGACTGGAAGGGGGCAGGGCCTGGCCTTTATAAACAGAGAAGGCTGAGGCCAGGGGCAGTTCCCCTCGGGCAGCCTGAGAGCAGGAGCTCTGCTGCAGGGCAGGGCAGGGCGGGGCAGAGCAGCTGACTGTCCAAGTATCAGCATGATGAGACGGGGTGGAGAAAACCCCTACAAGGAGGTATTGAAAGAGGGCCAGGGTGGTACAGAATTGAGGTTATAGCCAGGAGGCTTATTTTGGGTTACAGCCAGTTGGGTCATGGTTTTATGTTTTCAGCTTGGTTGTTTGGGTTACACCGGAGGACCGGGTGAGGCTGTAGGGGTTGGAAGAGGCCTCAGGGGAGCCCCCCAGTAGCGTGGGTGTTCCTAGTGCCCTGGGAGGGCACACCAATCGGGTGCCAGAGAAGGCACCACAGTTTGGCGCCGAGGCGGCGCTGCGTTTGGGGGTGTTGTGAACCCAGCCCCATGTGGGCAGTATCTGGAGAAGCCCAGTGGGGCGTATGACCCTGAGAAGAGGGTCTTGGGGGCCAGGCATGGCTACGGCCACCTGAGCCCCGACCGCGGGAAGCGCGGGAAACAAAACCCCAGTGTAGGGCGATTATCAGGACGAGCCCAGGGGGTGTAAGACCCAGGAAAGGGGTCCAGGGCCAGGTAAGGCCGAGGCTGCCTGAGCCCCGAGCACGAGAAGTGCGAGCAAGGCCCCAGTGCAGGCGGGGAGCATGGGAAGCGCGAGGCAAGGCCCCAGGGAGGGCGAGAGCATTGTGATAAGCCCTGGAGAGGGCAAGTGTGTGAGTAGAAGCCCGGAGGGGGCGTGTACACAGAGAGGCCCCAGGAGAGGGTACATACGCGAAGAAGCCCAGGGGAGGGCGCGTACATGAAGCCCAGGAGAGGGTGAGGACACAGAGAAGTCCCAGGGGAGGGCGAGTGTATGACTAGAGAGCCCGGTGACGACAAGTACCAGACTACAGAGCCTGGTGAGGGCGGACGACTATAGCCTGGTGAGGGCCAGTCCAAGATTGGGGAGCCCGGTGAGGACGAGTGTACGACTATAGCCCGGGGACGGTGAGCACGGGAGTAAGGAGCCCGGTGAGGGTGGACATACGAGTAGGGGCAGCGGATAGGGCTGCTAGGGAAGAATAGAGACAGGATAATGTCCAGAACACCTGAGAGGCTTGGGGTGTGGTAGTATGGGCGGAAGGAGCCACGCGACGCCCATAGGGTTGGGGGCACCAGAATCCATTTGGATGGAGCAGGGACCAGCAGGGCAAGAGCACCAGGTCTGAGGGGTCAAGTAAAGGCAGCCTCCCATTAATAGTATAGAATCATCAAAGTCGTGGCGGGCAAGCTAGAGGGTGCATTTGAGACCCAATTTGGCATGGTAGGGGCGCCAGGAGAGATCACGGCCGCTCCTGGGCCCCGCCCTGTGACACAGTGTTTGGGACATGAACTAATACATTTCAACAGTCTTCAAAAGTCATCCTCTACCACAAGTCAGGATACTGATAATATTTTAATTTTAGTTACCCTATATATTAAAACTGGGGACTGGTTTTTAAGCAAAGCATAGCTTAATGTAGCCATTGTTTTAAAGACATTTTTGTACTTGCTTTTAATATTTACGCCTGGAAAATAGTAAAAAAGATGTCCCCAGATCTACAGTTTTGAAGTAAATTGTACAGAGGGTTCTCATTATCTGAATATAAAAAAATTCATTTGGAAAGGTTTTATTAAAGGAAGAAATAATTGCACATGTACTCCATAACAATGTAATAAATAACTTCATTTTTATAATAGCATCTTCAACTATCTTATACATAAGTGTATAAGAATTATATCCTAGATACACTTAAAAAAAGAGATCATTTTAGTTGTTTTTTCTCATGTTCCCTAGCTTCCCAGTTCAGTCTATACAATGAAATAGATGCTTCTGTTTAGAAGAATAATGGGGCACATCTAATATCTTTTATAATAATCTCTGTGTGGCCGCCGGGCCTCAAATAGTCATTCTCATACAACCGTCGCTCTGGTGGTAGACGTAAGGTGCCTTACGGACTCGTGCTGCAGACGTAGCAGATGTCTCCCCCTCGGGTCACCGCTCCTGTTCTCACCTGCCATGACTTGTTTTTCCTCAATAGGCGGGATTGGTTGTCAAGCGTACTCGGTGGCCCGTGGTTCGCCTGG
>NW_017729008.1:5732703-5748559 GCF_001723915.1 Gavialis gangeticus | reverse complement strand
TACTCGGTGGCCCGTGGTTCGCCTGGCGGTCATTCACAGGGCTCCACCACCCCTACACCCCAGCCTCACGCCTCCTTCGGTGCGTTGTCCTTCTGTTGGCCTTGTCCCCTCTGGTGGGATAATGCCTCATGGCTTGGCATCTAGAGGCCCGTAGCCTATGGCCAAGTTCGCCCGTGTGGGCCTGACCCCTCAACCTTCCTTGCCTCTACCCCTTCTTTTGGGGAAACACAAAAAAACCTTCCAAGGTTCCTCCTTGGCCCCGTTCCTCGGGGATACCTGCACGTCCCACTCTTCCCTTTCACACGGGGCAACTAAATAAAACGTATTAACAAAACACAGAATAATGAGCCACTTCCTGATGTGGCTGCCCCCTGCCCCCTTACTATCCTTACCCTGGCCCTAGCTGGGGGGGTGGCGCTTTACTCCTGGCCCGTTGCCTCCGGGATTCACTCCCATTCTCCCGTCGGCCCGGCTGGGACCGGCGGTGATACCCGCCCCAATTTTAAAACCCTTGGGGTTCTCCCAGGGTCTTCTCCCACTGGCGTGGCTTCCTTCTCACCCTGGTCATCCCAATACTCCCACCTGGGGTCAGCTCAGACTGTGGGTGCAGCTCTGGCTCCATCCCTGTGGCCGGTGTGCCTGTTGCTCCCTCACCGTCCCATGCGTGCTCCTATCAGGGTGCTCTGCCCCACACTGCCAGCGTCTGCCCCCAACTCATCAGGCTCCATGGGTACCGTGGGGAGGACCCTTTCCTCTCCCTATGGCAGCTGCAGCTCCCCTCTTTTGCTGCTCTCCCTCCTGCCTTCCACAGCATCGGCCGCCATTTTTATTTTCACCAGCCAGCATCTGAAGCTGATGTCACCGGCCAGTCTTAATTAAATAAAGAGGTGGCTGATGAGTCATGTGGGCTCTTCCTTCCATCCCTGCTGAGCTGTGTCTCCTGCCACCGGTGAGTACCCCTCATTATTTGGGTCCCTGGGACACTGCTTCAGAAACACTAGTTAACCTTGTTATCTAACATGGGGGCAGGGGCTCTTATTAACTGAGCAATCCATTGACAAAGACACTGTGTTTGAATAGTTATAAAGCAAGGAGAAAGTCCTCCTCTCTGCCTGCCTGCCTCCCTCCTTACACCTCCCACCATCATCTTTAGCATCCACAAGCAGGATGCTATATGATGAGAAATCAAGCAATGCTGCTGTTGACATATTCCTTCAATGGGAATACTTTTTGAAAGGTTTCCTTCCATTTTTTCCTTTTCCTTGCTAGTATCATATAGTTTCTCTTCGAAGTGTCTGCTGTTTATGAAACATTTCAAACAACTGTTTCTGTTTTCTGAAGCAAGGAACAGAAGGCAAGGAGAGGGATGCATGCCCATGTGCAACTGGGCACTGTGTTTATTACTCAGTATGCATAGAGTTGCCAGAATTTCAAAAGAAAGGAACAGGGAAGCAGAAAGGGATTTTTTTTTTTTCAAATAAAGTTTAGAGATAAGGTGACATTCTGCAGCTGTTATACTTTTTCCCACCCCATTGATTTCAATAGAACTATGACTTTACAGAAGCTGATATACCCAAGCAATGGGAAAAGACAGACAAATAAATAAAATTAACTCTCTCTCTCTCTCTCTCTCTCTCTCTCTCTCATCTTCTTCCCTCTCCCCCCCAAAGGAAAAAGCAATGATTATGATATTCTTTGCTTTCTTCCTTACCAACCAACTACTTCTCATTTACTGTATTTACTTGAATATAAGACCACCCTGATTATAAGACAACCCCACAATATTTTGAGTCAGAGTTTATATATGGACAATTTATAAAGTTGTTATATTGTCCAGGAACAGAATCTAATTATTGGAGCTTTGCCTTTAATTTGTCCCCTTTTCACTGCTATGGCAGGGAGAATAAATCTAGTTGAGGAGATCAGGTAGATCCCTTGCTTTCTGCCTCCCCTCAGCTTCTTACCCCTGCAGCCTCTCCCCTGACCTTTACTGTCCAACCCTGCTCTCCCTGAGCTTAAGGGAGTGAGGATAAAATTTGAAGACACTAACAGTGAAATAAATGTAGCTATAATAATCTGTATATAGTACCCATATACATAGTTCATCCAGAATTGATGCATGTTACCTTCTTTGAAACTGCTGCAAGTTCTAGCATATGTACTCCACATACACACTTTTGAGCACATTGTGGCACCTACCTATATGTAGTACAAACTGGGAACATCTACACAGACCATGAATGTGCCTTAATTTACTGTGCAGTAAATCCTGGCTTATTAACTTGGTTCTAGGCACATATCTGTGGTATATGGAATGTACCTTTAAGGGTCAGAAGTGGGATGACCCAGTCTCTCTCCCTGATGCCATGTGGGTGTAGTACTCCCTGCAAGCTGTGACCATGTGAGTTGATGAATCCTGTTCCTAATAAAGATGAAGCTGTTTACCACCCCATCGGTCTCTACTGAATGGTGACTCAAGGACAGAACTCCAGTGGTATGGAGGTCTGAATGAGTGCCCCATCCCTGCAACACAATGGCATCAAGTAAACCTTATATGGTGTCAGAAGTGCCCTGTCTCTAAGTGGAGTCACCAGCATCCTGATTAAGAGGGTTACAGTTTTCATTCAAAGAAAAAAAATGGAGCATTTCAAACCTCCACCAGCATTATCCTTTACTGGAAATCTTGGGGAGCATTGAAGGAGATGGTTACAGGAACTTCAATCATACCTTGCAGTCTCAAAGGCTGAGGAAGAAGTGGAAGATTATAAAATTGCAGTCATGCTTCACTGCACTGGGGATAAAGCCCTAAAAATCTACAACAGCATGCAAGCAGTGTTTGCAGACCCTAATAACAAAACTCTTACAGAGGTGCTTGCAGCATTCAAGAACTACTGAGAACCCAGAAAAAAACCCTGTCTTTGAAAGGTATCGGTTCTGGAAACTTAGATACAATGAGGCTCCAGGCATAGATGCTTTTGTTACAGAGCTCAGAAGCAGAGAACAGCATTGTGAATTTGGACTTGCTGAGGATGTTATGTTGAGGGACAAAATTCTCTTCAGCATAACTGACTGAAAACTCAAAGAAAGGCTTCTGGAAAATCCCTCCCTCACCCTAGAACAGGCTGTGGATATTTGCAGAGCAAAGGCTCTTACAAGTGTTCAGGCCCAAGTTATGTCTGCAGAAGGAAGCTTGCATACAGTTGAGCAAAAGCAAAGCTGCCAGAGCACTTTGCAAAAACAAAGCAAACCATCAGTGAAGTTTGCTCCACAGAAGGGCAATCAAGCTAACAAAGACAGAGCCTGTAAAAGTTGTGGACGCACACACGAGCCTCAGTCCTGTCCAGCTTTTGGAGAAACTTGTTAAAAATGCTCGAGAGTGAACCACTTTGCAAAAATGTGCAAATCAAAGGGAGAGGCTCCAAAATCTGCAAAACGAGTCAGTACCATATACATGGGCACAATGTCTGCAAAGCAGCATTCATAGACCTTTGATAACCAGAAGGCCTGGTATAGCACAGTCATGATTTCTGGCTTGCCAGCTGATTTTAAGTTAGATACTGGAGCAGAAGCAAACACTATCTCAGCAGATGTAGCAAAGGCTTTGCAAGGCAAAGTATGGAAGACTTCAGGTCAGGTTACGTTGGTTGCATTTGGCAGTGCATGCATCAAACCACAAGGTGCAATCATTGCGCACAGCAAAGCTGGTGCTAATAAATCTGATTTAACTTTTTATATAATAGACAATAGTGACCCACCAATACTTGGTAGGGTGGCATGCACCACTTTAGACCTTATCAGATGAGTCCATGGAATGACTCTGACAGCACCAGCAACCAAGGTGGACCTTCTTAAACTATACCTGGATGTTTTTGAAAGTTTGGGCCAATTTCCTCTTCACTATACCAAAGGCAAAGACAAGTTAGCGGATGACACGCTTTCTAGAGCCACAATGCTCACTCCTCCTCCTGAACCTGATCTTTTCCGCTCAGAAAAGGTGATTTACAGTGTGATGGAAACAGATCCACTCAGTGACCATTTACTTCAGCAGTTACAGAAGCACACTAAGTCTGACAAGGAACTACAAGCCCTGAGAGCACAGCATCTTAATGGATGGCTGAGCAGCCAAAAACAAGTTCAACCTGAACTAAAGCGCTACTGACCTCTCAGAGACCAAATCTGGATTCATAATGATTTGCTTATGATTGGACCAAAAATAATCATTCCAAGTGGTGCAAGGACCAATATGTTGACATTGCTTCACTCACCCCATCAAGGCTTATGAAGGTCAAAAGCGCAAGCTCAACAAATCATGTATTGGCCTAAAATGAATGTCCACATTGAGCAATGGATTGATAATTGTGCACCCCGTCAGGAACTCCAACCCAGTAATCAGAAAGAGCCCATGGTCTCATGTGAGATCCCAGACCTGCCTTGACTAAAACTGGCAGGGGACATTTTTAACCTACAGGGACACTCTTATTTGATTATACTTGACTACTACTCCAAGTACTCTGACGTTTTGCACCTGTCAGACAAAACAGCTGGCATGGTAGTAGCCAAAATGAAGACTGTGTTTGCTCACCATGGCATACCTAAAGAAATTGTCTGTGATCACGTGCCATTTGCAAGTCATATGATGAAACAATTTGTGACTGACTGGGGCATAACCTTTACCCATTCTACCCCAGGTTATCCACAATCCAATGGTCAGGCTGAATATGCACAGTTCAGATCATCAAATTAATGTTTAAGAAGACCTTGCAGGATGGCTCTGATCTGTATCTGGCATTACTTAATCTCAGGAACACACCCATTAACGGTCTTGCGTATGCTTTACTTAAGTAAAGCCAAAAGGCTCATGATTTACTATACAGTTCATGGGGCTTGACCCTAGCAGAGTTAAAAGCATTTCAATCCATAGTGACCCCACACCTTAGTTCTGCTTCAGGTACTGCCCCTCGCTCCCCAAAGGATCCATGTGTCAATTAGCCTCCCATTTAGGACTGGAACTAGGTGTTCTTGTCACAAGCCCTGGGATCCTCCAATAATTTATATGCAGATGAGGTGTAGGGCAACATGGTTGCACTTCACCTCACAGATGGTAGGGCCATATTAATCATATGTGACAGACTGAGAATGGGGGTGACAGAAGGATTCTGGTGAACTCCTTGAGGATCTGTTGGTGAAGTTTGCCAGACATTTAAGGCTCACGTAGAAATAGGAATAATTGAAAATGGGAAAGAAAGGCACAGCTCAATTGTGGGAGTGAAGAAGTAAAAATGTATCCATTGTAGTAGTTCACCATGACTTGAAAAAGAGTGCTGAGGGAAACTGTGCTCAATGGACACTGCCGTATGTCTTATTCAGATGGGCTGCACTAACATTTTCTTATGGTAGGTTCCCATCAGCATTTTTGCCCCATATAGGTCATGCACTTTATAGTCATACTCAGTATTTCTGCATTTGGTCAACTTCATTTTCCATTAATAAGCACATACTGCTTTTGACAGCAGTTTAATGATAATGATGGACAATGTATGAAATGCGGCTTCCTTTTCTATGAATGTAAGATTAGAAGCTTTTTGCCCCTATGCTGATTTGGGGGATGGACCTCATCTTGTATTTGGTAAAAATGGTTATATTCATAAGCTTTTGTGACTTGAACATGCAACATAGGTTATTTGCCTATTTTTTGGCATACACAAGTAAATGTATGTGGCTTCACTCTGGTTGTGGATGATTTAGGTGTAGGTATGCCTATTTTCTAACATAGGTGGTATGCCTCATGCTTGTAGGTTTTCCTGTTTGCCCTGACCTTCCCCCACCTCTTTCTACTATAACTGTCCATGTGTGTTTTTGAGCCTTTCCAGAGACATTGAGTGTTGGCTACAGCCAAGGCTGGAAACTTTGATTGAAGTGTTCTAATGCTCCTGTTGAAAAATGAGCAAAGCCAGAGTTCCCTGACTAGAGGGTCTTGTCCCTCTGTTCAGAGTCAGGTTGATCACCATATTTGGGGTCAGGAAAGAATTTAACCCCATGGTGAGATTGGTGTGGACTGTGGAGTTTTTTTGCCTTCCTTTGTAGCAGGGGGTCTGGCCCTCTATCTGGGACCTCTTGATCATACAGTGACAATGTTTTATAGAAGCAGGACATCAGCTGCTATGGTTCCCCTGCTTTACATGTGGCAGGTTAGAGTGTTAGAACTGTGCTGCATCGGGGTTGACAGTAGTCTTATGTAGAGTTTAGACTGTGGTTTGTATGAGATGGTTTGGATAGGGATGATCCTGCCTCAGGTAGCAGAGTGGACTAGGTGACCTCTGGCAGTCCTGTTTTGTCCTATTTCTCTGTGACTAAGTGGTCACCCAACTACACATTAACTAAATTAACGGTGTGATGAGAAGAGAAATAAGCCACAAAGTTATTCCACAAATATGGGTAATACCTTTGTGGTTGCTTCCTATCATGCCATTCATTTAATGTGTGGCTAGGGGTTCTTGTGGCTGGGAGCCCCATCGGCTGATCTGAGCTCCTAGCTCAGGGGACCATGTTCACTTCTGAGCCTGGGAGCTCCCAAGTGACAGGACTCTCAACTGTGGGGGCTCTATGCACCTGTGTGGCTTTGAGACTTCAGGAGCTTCTCTCCCAGCTGTGGTGTCACCAGGTGCTGTCTACCAGCTGTGGGGGTGTGTGGGGTAGAAGCCCCATTAGCTGAGGTGGCCCTCAACTGTGGAAGCCTGCTTCTTGCTGATGCAGGAGGATCGGACATAATGGGATCTGATTTTCTATCCCACAATCACGCTTCTTGCCAGGCATGTGTGGCATGGCAGGAGTCATGACTGTGTGGATCAAACATTAGATCCCATTATGCCTTTATCTGCACCTGTAGAAGGGCCGTTAGGGTTTGGGTGTGCATGGAACCACTCCCTATCACTTGCTGAGGGCAAGACTCTGGGTAGCAACAATGTATGACATGAAACCCAGTTCTGTGGAGGCTTTGCTGGCATTTGTGGAGTATGTTATTATTCCTTTGTCCCCGAAATCTAGCTTTATACATAGGTGTATGGGTATATACTCTCCAGTGCTACCAAAATTGCCAGCTCCACTCTGAAAAGTGGTTCTCTAAAAAATGAAACAATGAGATTCCATGTTTATCATGGCTCCAGGGTCAATTTTCTTGGTACTTATGTGGAAGGAGTTATTTTTTAGTTGCCAGTCCTGGAAACTACAGTTAAAATGTGGATGTTGAGTTTTATTTCCCTAGCTTACATGTAATCACCACTACATTTCTGAGAGTCTGCTGCTTCAGGCAAAATGGAGATTTTGTTTTCAGAAACTAACTGTTACATAGAAGACACCAACCATGTGCTTGCTCATTGAGATTTTACACTTGCTTCTTGTTTTCTATCCTCCCTTACTGGAAAATAAATGGCATTTTAATTAAGAGCATATTGTTGCTCTTTGTGTGTGAACAGATAACAAATGCCTCTTGGTTGTAGTTCCAGAAAGTCACTTTTTAAGATTTTTTAATACACTATGATATTAGAGCATTTGAATATTTCCTATAATAATGTACCTTGCATTTACATACATATAGCTTGTATTTCACACAATTCAGTATTGCTTGAAGTGAGTTACCATTTGCTGGTGGCTCCTACAGCCGTGAAGTACCCTTCTGAATTCTTTCAGTAAATAACAGGCCTGAGCATTTCAGCAAAATTCAGGTAAATATTAAAAGGGTATATGAGGTCTGGTGAAACCTGTAGAAGAAAATTCAGTTTTTGACAATGTATTCTCTTGAAAAGGCACCTGAAAGTGTCCCCAAGCATACCAATTGCAGTTCTACTCTGCTTTTAATAAAAGAGCATCTGTATTAGGCAGACAGTTCTTTTACATCCTTTGTGTGGGTGCTTAAGATGTTTGCCTATAGTTCTATTTGTATCTCAATTATTTTATTTGTATTTCTGTTTGTGGTTTCTTTAAATATGTACTTTATTTTTTCTTGAGTGGCTTTTTTATTGCTGCAGGGAAGGCAAAGCAGACAAGCAGACATGATGTGCACTCCAACTGAGTACAATAAAAGCAATTTAACATCTTTTTGTCATGCCCTGCCATGCATTTCTTTCTTGAAGAAGAAAATAAATTAAAGGAATACTTTCAGAATGATAATTTTGATGTGGATAATAGCAGGTTAGACAGTCTTCTGATCATTTCAGAACCATCTAGATTTAGGGCTTGGCCACATAGTGTCTAAATGCACATGAATGGATGCAATAATTTTAGTCATAAGTCTCTTACTGTTTAGCAGGATTAACCTCATATAGATTTGTAAACTATCTATGGTAAATTGATCTTGATTTTGTCTTCTAATTTTGTTTGGATAGGCTTATATTTATGGTATAGCTAGCTGAAAAGGCATGCTCAAAGTAAATACTAATGGAAAGGTAGGACAAATACTTCAAAACCATTTGTGTTTGATAGCCAAACATACACACCTTATCAGTATATGGCAGAGATTAGCATTTGTATTGCGGGTCATGGGAACAACACTGAACTCTGATGCAAAAACTTATTCTCTGAAAATTCAAAGATCACCTTTCCTGCATTAAACTATTGAGGTCAGCCATTTTTTTTCAGAAATTAATATGTAGAAGTGCTGTTGCTTCAGCCACCATTACTCAGAGTAATGCTCAGTACAGTTTCACCTGCCTCTGTTAATCTACCCTTGCTTGAAAGGCAGAGTGAATCTTCTTCAAAATGAACACATGCTTTAACAAAAATCTGGACTTAAAACATGATATTCATTGTTAAGTGACCTCTGTGTAGTTTCACCATCTTACTTTGGTACCTAGTTTTTAGTTTTAGTCTACAGTTTTCTGAAGCAGCTACCAGGTTACAAGTTAAAGGAATAGCATGGCTCAGTGAGGCTTCTTGAATATCTAAGTCAGGAGAAGCTTGCTCAAATCAGCTTAACAAACCCACCTATGTCTCCACAATTCTCTATGGAAAGAATGCCATCAATGTCATATTTTTTATATGTGGCATTTAGAGCCACTTCCTTTTCAAGTCATCCTTTTGGAATGTAGCTCTGAATTCAATTGAATCAGATCATCTTAGGTCTGGAGCCTTTTTTCCATAATTCCTTTAGATATATACCCCTAAGTTACATCCCGCTTTCAAAGGTCAGCCAACACCACAGAATAAAAGATTAACAGTGTACTGGAGTCATGGGGAAAGACCAGAATAACTAGGGTGTTTCAGATGCACCAAAGGCCTCATTTTGCATGTGAGGTTTTATTTTAAATATACATATATAATAAATGTATGCCACAGAATCAGACTTAGAGGGATGGAACTTCTTGCTCCTTCTGTAGTATCAGACTTCTATAAACTACAATGATGTTCATTGGTAATTGCACATGTGCAGCTTTAGTCGGAATGTATTTTAACTTGCATAAACAATAAGAAATTATGATGTTTTTACTGGACTCATGAAAGGATCCAGTAAAGGGTGAAGGAATTAGGCTGGAGAGTCCCTGAAGTGAGAAGGAGCTTCCCTTGAAGGAGAGTCAGAGAGCTAATGTTGTTTGCAGTTGCTGCAGGTACCCAGAAGAGTATGACATGCAGAGGAGAGGGAAGATTCATTCTTTATTTATCTATTTCTCTGGTTCACCACAAGTGAAAACTTCCATTTTTTCAGGTTCTGCTGCTTGAGAAAAACAACCATGGAATTATATGTACAGTATGCAGTATTGGTGTGCTTTACTTGAATAGTGTTAAATATTGCTCTCTTCTAAGGAACAACATGCAGTTCTTTAAGTACCCTCAGGTGTTCCTGGAAAATTAGATGTTAAAGCCTGTTTATATAAACAGATGACACTGAATGGTAGTGTGAATACTAGCAGACTGCAGGTTACATAAAGAATATGATGGCTGAAATTCCTCTTATAGCTAGTGACTCTCCCCAAAACTGGGCTACACACAGTTGCTAGTGCAGCCCTATTTCACTGTGTTAAGTCAGTTTGAATTCTATCACTACATTCAATTTAGTGAGGTTTATGATATTCAGTTTGCTGCCTATTATTGATCACTTCTGTCATGGGTAACAATTAATGCATTTGTCGATAGTCTTGTATTCTGCTGCAAATGATTCAAGTGTTCAGTCCTTTTTAAATGGACAAAAAACCAATGCTAATCAGAGTACTAAGTTTTGGAACCTTGAAGATGTGCACTGGTTCCTTTAGGAAGGTGAACAAGGTTGCTTCTGTGAAGTGATATGACTGTAATGATCACTTGACAAATTCCAGAGGTAGGCATCATTTTATTTTTCACGTTATACCTTTGCATTCTCTGTAGGAGCAACCTTGCTTGATTTTTATCACTTGCAATCCATACAAATAAAAGGAAGATAACAATAAGCAGTGCATATTTATTGTTTAAGTTTTTAGAGATGCCAGATGGATTCGATAAACTGTTGCTTGCAAATGACCTCAAATTGCTTTGAATTATTTAGAGAATTTAGACAGGTTATAATATATCACAGTGTTCTGTAAATGAAGATATACCTTCCCACCACAATAATTGGTCTTACATAAAATATTAGTTAGTCTTCAGGTCTCTGGAGTATGGAAACCTGTTACAGCTTTATCACTAAAAGGAGGTCATTGACAATTGCTGCAGGAAAATGGTATCTCTTTTTCCTCTCAGTCACAAAGGAAATTTCTTCCAGAACTCAGATGAGCCCAACTGAGCAATGTAGAGGAATAATAAATTATAAGACTTTGTGACTAAAGGAATATGCTTTTTGTATATAGGAATTTTTTTCTGAACTATCACTGAAGCATAGAAAAATAGGATTGAAAACAGATATAATATAAAACAATAGGTTTAATTTCTTTAAACTGCCTAGCTCCATCTCAAGAGTAGAACACTATGCAATAATTATATAGGGAACATTTTATACAAAAGATAGAAAAATGTATACTTAAGAACCTGTTAATGCTAGAGTTAAAAAACAACTTCATTCATAACAATAATATACCAAAAGACCAACTTATCACAACCAATTAAGTCATCTTCTCCACATGAATCTGATTTATTTGAAAGATCTTTGGATCTGTTACTGAATGCTTGGGAGGGGAGGGAAAGGATATTTTTTGCTTCTGTGGCTAATAAGAGGAAAAGTTTTCAGTATGCCGTTCTGGAAGATGTCTCACTACTAACAGCCTCCTCTCTTCTCTACCAGAGGTGGTTCAATGCAACTCAGAAGTGTCAGATATAGCAAGGTTACATACATAGAAAAGTACCATGGTTAGTTTTTGTAGCTGTACTTAGCTGTACATGAAAAAGCATTGCTTCAAAGTGTGCATAATGCACGTATAAGGATCCTGAAATCTTTTCATTGCAAAATGCCATGCTGCTTGGCTGGACAACATCCTTATATTTCATTCTGTTGGACTCTATTTAGTGATGTGCCAAGTGTGTGGTTCTGTAGTGTGCCGTTTATTACTAATCACCTCATCCAAGGTTTATCCTGTCACCGGTAAAATTAATGCAATTGCCAATACACTGTTCATCTCAGTGTAAGAGATTCAGGTCCCTTGTCCCTGATATGGACAAGAAACCAATGCTTGTCACAAGAGGAGCGAGCTTGCAATATTGCAGCCTTGGAACACTGTCACTTTAAGAACAGTGAATTGGAACAGCTGACAGGTTTGTGTCATTTAGAAGCATAGAGGGCTTAATTATCATCCAGCTAATCCCATAAGGAGACATAGTTTGATTTCATTAATGGAGCATAATTTTGTACACTTCACAGTAGCTGCATAACTTGCCTTACTTTTCTGCTGATTCTACAAAGTAGTTTGCACAATCCTACTATTCCCTTCCCCAGTAATGAAAAGTCTACAGAAAGAGAAAGAAAAAATGGGCTCAGGTGAAGAGGTCTAATCAGGAATTTACCATCAATTTCTTTCTGTTACTCTTCTTCAAAGGAATTAAGGTGTTTCAAGTTAGTTTCTTCCCAGTATTCATTTCCCTTTTTGAAGCAGCTGTAAAAATAAATTGACAGCTATGTCATGTTACACACTATATTTTTGGAGGGCAACTTATGGATGAAGCTATGAACTTCAAAAGAAAGAACAAAAGGGCAGAAAGGAGGAGATAAATATAAATAATGTATAGGTAAATACAAATACAGATTTACATAGATATAGATCTATAGATATGGTCTGATCTGATCCATTTCCCTTTGATGTCATCAGGACAGATACTTTTAATGAGCAGTTGATTCATTTAAATATGGAATTTTAAGAGAACTAAAGCTATTTCTAAACCATGAGCACAAGCTCTTTTATATAAATTTCAGAGGTCCTTTTTTAGAGATGGATATATTCCTATTATTATTGGAAATCTATTCAGCCTTTGTGAGTACTTCAGCCAATTGGCAAAACTAGTTGTGTCAGTTCATACTACCTTCCGGGGCAAGCAAGAACAATTTGACATCCAATGAAAGACATCAGCTTCCTGCTAGGGAGATGCCATAGTATGTCTGTTGGGGTTTTTTTGGATCAATTCAGGAAATGGGTTTTAGACAGAAAAAAAATTGTTGCGGGAAAAATTAAAAAGGTTGAAGCATTTTGAAAACGCTGAAATATTTTGTATTAATACTTTATAAACAAAATCTTTGAAAATGTGCTTTCCCCTGCATTTTAAAAAGTTTACTGAAAAGGGTTAAATACAAAGCAAAAATATTATGTTGTGAGCTCTTGAAAATGCTTTTGTTTGACAAAAATGAATGGTTTGGGGGGAGGGGTTGTAATGAAAGAAACAAAAACATCTGTGTTTTGTTTCAACTGAAAATTATTTCCCCCACCAATTTTTTTTCACTTTAGGTACTCAACTGAAAAAAAACTTCATATACCCAGCTCTATTGCTTCATTTTCCCACCAGTTTCAGTGGAACTTAGATTTGGTGCATACTTATATGTGGTAGCCTTGAGAATTACATTAGTAACTTAAACAAAATTAAAAATTAGTTCCACAGTGAATAACATCATAGGCTGTGTCCAGATATGCTGCCACATGGGGTTTGTGGCATCACAAACCTCTTTGCAGTACCACAAACCAGACTCCTGGAACATAAAAAAAGTCCAGTGCTGCAAATTTGTAGCACAGGGTCAAAAATTGCTACTGGGATTTCCTGGTAGTAAAAAAACCAAACAAACCACTGAGGTGGGGTAGGGGGAAAGCAGTATGGTGCAAGCTACAGTACTGTGCACTGGAACAGAGGCTTGGCCCTTTAGGGAGATGCTTTGGCTGCCAGGGGTCAGGAGAAGCAGGGAAAGGGAAGTTGGCTTGAAGCAGAACAATTTGTCCCTCACCAAAGTGCATGTGTATGGGTGTGTGCTAAGGTACAAAGTAGTGGCAAAAATTTGTGCCACTGCTATTTGTGCTACTGCAAGTGCACGCTCCTGCATATCTGGATATAGCCTTAGAATTTATCTTGATGGAGAATCTCTAGGTAGTGTATCATACATAAAATGTGCCATTTTCTGAAGGCCTTTCTCTGAAAGGAATATGCCTTCCAAATCTACTCCCTGACAAGAAATTTGGCACCTCCCAGATATTCTGTTATGTTCTGTTTTAAGCCATGCAAATTGCTCTGTACTGTCCTGAAAGGACAATGTGAAGTATCCTTTCTGATGGAAACAATGTCTTTTTTTGCTAATATGCTGAATTTCCCATAAGGTTTAAATATTATAGGAGCTATTTTAAAAACTATTATTTTTCATTTATTTTTGAGGTAGTTCTTAGAATGATTTGTACTATCTATGAGGGGAAAAAGTCTGTCGGTGGCAATAATTTGAAGTAGCTAGTCTTCTCAAGGTGTTGCTTATTTCCAAAAGGACTAGGCAAGTGTAGAGCACTATTGGCTAAGATAGCAGTTTGAAAAAAATATGAGTAAAAGAAAACACATTAGAATCATAGAATGGGCAGGAATGAGCACTGGGGGTGGGAGGGGTCATAAGACCCCAGCCAGGTGCCTATCCAGTTTCCTCTTGAAGATTTCCTGGGAAGGTGAGAGCACCACCTCTCTGGGAAGCCTATTCCAGGCTCTGGCCACCCTTACAGTGAAGTAGTTCTTTCTAATATCTAACCTAAACCTATCCTCCCTCAGCTTGTGGCCATTGTTCCTGGTGACTCCAAGGGGGGCCCTGGTGAACAGACTTTCCCCGAGTCCCTGCTGGTGACCCCTGATAAGGTTGTAGGCAGCCACAAGATCCCCCCTCAGTCTCCTCTTGTGGAGACTGAAGAGATTCAGGTCCCTCGGCCTCTTCTCATAGGGCAGGTCTATGAAAAGAGGCTCAGAATAACTTTAATTTTTTCTTTGAAACAACACTTTCTTTTCCACTTTCTGCTTGCTTTGTTTGTCCTTGTTTCTGCTCTTTAGGGTGTGACCAGAAATGTGCAGGACCCAGATTAAGTTTAGATGGCTTATTTTAAGCTGCCTAAATCTAAACCTGGAGCAGTACATTTGTAATGCACTGAGTACATCTACATGAGCTGTTTACTGCTGTTGCCTAATTAGCTCCACAGTAAAGTGTCACCGTCTACCATGTGCAGTATTATTAAGACAGAGTAAACTAATTAACTCCATTATAGGATACTACTGTCAAATATAAGTTCTGTCCTATGGTGGAGTTAGTTTCTCCACCGCAATGCATGTATAGATACTGATGGGGCTGGCTGGGGCTGGCCAGTTTCTGTGAAGCAGCTGTCTGCCAGCTAGGCTCACAATGAAGTAGCTTCATGCCCCAGCCAGCCCCTCTGCCACTTCTTGTGCTGGGTCAGAACGGTCCCGGTCTGGCAGGCTAATCCCAGGGACTCCTTGCCAGCCAGAGCTGCTCCGCCCTGACTCAACACGCTGTAGTCCTGGATACACATGCAAATGGCATGCCTGGGAGCAATACACTCCAATGTGAACTGCACCAATTTATTCAATTACTTTAATAGCATGTGTAGATGAACACTGTGGGCGCCTCCACACATGCAAGCACATGCACTTGCAGCAGCTCAAATAGAAGTGGTGCAAATTTGAGCTGAGGCTTTTTGCCTCAGTGCACGTGCTCAGACATGCACTTTGTGTGGTGGAGCAAATTGTGCCACTTGGGGAAAAGTAGCCCTGCCTGACTCCTCCCAGATCTGCAGCCAGGGGGAGCTAGAGCCTGGGGCCAGCACCTATGCTGTCCCCAGCAGTATAAAAAGCTGCACTGTACTGGCCCCATCAGTACTAAAAGCTGCCCTGATAAGTAGCTCAGGGCTACTTGCTCTCAGGAGCTTCTGGGGCTAAGCCAATTGGTACCTGGGGACACTACCCCTTGTGCCAGCTGGACTGCTGAAGCAGCCCTGAGAGCCCTTTACCCACTGCAGCAGTCTGGCAGTGAGGGATGCTGTGACCTGCTGTGCACCTGTCAGGCCCAGATGAGGCATCTGCCTCTCTGGGTCAGCTGCCAGTGGGCTGTGGCTGCAGAGATGGCGTTTGTGCTGCACTACTGCCATGTATGCCCCCTGTCCGGCCATCTGAGCAGCTATTGCCTGGATGATGTTCTGGGTGTGGTGGCCTGCTTTGAACTGTCAAAGCATGTCCTCCTAGCCTCAATTGGACAGGAGGTCATCCACAGTCATCTGGGTCCAAGGTGACAGATCTGAGGAATTCTGGTGTTCCCTACTGGAAAACTGAAAAATCCCAGAGAAAAAAATCCCAAAGTCACTCTGTAAAATACCCCAAAATCCATGTTCCTCCACAATTAAAACAAAAGACCACTATAAAGAGAGAGAGAGAGAGAGAGAGAGAGAGA
>NW_017729008.1:5732362-5732686 GCF_001723915.1 Gavialis gangeticus | reverse complement strand
ATTGATATATCTACAGTGTTAAAACAATTTGAAAGACTACCAGTGTCTCTATCATAATAATAAAGTGAACTCTAAATGCATATTTCATGAATTTATGAGTACATGAATACATATTTTGCTGCCCCCTACAGGGGTTACAGTCCCCCCACAGGAATTATGCCCCCCCTCAGGAGTTATGGCCCCCCACAGGGGCTATGGCCCTCCCACAGGGGCTACCTCCCCTGTAGGGCCCAGATGCTCTGCTCCACTCCCACTTGCTCCCCCAGCCCCCTGGGTTTCTCTCCCACTTGGCCCTATCCCCTGCTGACTCCTGCAGCCCCCCAA
>NW_017729008.1:5725091-5732325 GCF_001723915.1 Gavialis gangeticus | reverse complement strand
CATGGCTTCCCCCCTCCCACCCCAGCCTCTGGCATTTAAAAAAGCCTCTTTTCACCCCAGGAGCAGAGGCTGTGGGGGCTCCAGAGCCTCCTGGCAGAGCTTCCCCATGCAGTGCAGGGCAATGGGGGCAGCAGAGCCCAGGCTTCGTCTGCTGGGGCTGTCACCCAGCCCTGCACTGTGCAGGCAGCACCCCAGTGAGACAGATGGCAGCTGGAACTGCTGGTAAGTGCCGGGATTTTTTTTGTTTATTTGTTTCATAGTTTCATAGTTGGTAGGGTCAGAAGGGACCTGAGCAGATCATCAAGTCTGACCCCCTGCTACAGGCAGGAAAGAATGCTGGGGTCAGATGACCCCAGCAAGGTGTCTATCTAGCCTATCTAGACAGATAGTCTTTCTACTTAGTTTGTTTTTCCTCCCAATGCTGGGACAGGGAGGCAGGGATCAGCAGGGCTCAGGGGGCTGGGGGGATCATCCTGGGTGGAAGGGATTGGGGGGCTGAGGGAGATGAGGCCAGGTGGGGAAGGGATTGGGAAGCTCAAGGGGCTGGACCCAGGCAGGGAAGGGATTGGGAGGGCTGGGGGAGATGGGGCTGGGCAGAGAAAGGGATTGGGGGAAAGGGGGCATTGGGGCTGGGCATGGAAGGTTTTGGGTGGCTGGGGCAGATAGGGCTAGGTGGGGAAGGGATTGGGGGAGCTCAGGGTGCAGGCAGGGGGTGGGGCCAGGCAGGGAAGGGATTAGGAGGCTGGGTGAGAGGGTGGGGCTGGTGGAGGTCCCCACCATGGACCCCTCCCCACTTCTCCAGCTCCTTGACCCCTTACTTAGCAGCAGTGGAGCCTGGGTCCAGCTCCCTGCTTCTGGCATGCTGCCTGCCTTCATGGGCAAGCAGTGTGCTTCAGCACCAGGGCGAGGGCAAACCATAGAGATGCTCTGGCAGCTAGAGTGTCTCTATGGAAGACCCAGCCTCTGGTTGCCTGCCTCGCTTCTTTTCAGTGCGGGTTTTTTTGTCCCCTGCATATCTAGGGGTCTAATTTTGCCCCCGTGCTGCAAACTTGCAGTGTGGGAAACATTTTCTCATTCCTGCATGTGCTTCTTGCAGCATCTCAAAGGGGTTTGAGATGCTGCACGATGCATGTGCGGTCTCATCTGGATGCACTCTGTGTAAGCTAAATGTAACATGCCATAATGTAGATGTGCCACAGCAGAGGGAATAGCCTTGATAACTGAATTTAAACTGCCAAAATGTGCTAACTGCATGTAACTACAACTCTTAGAGACCCTGAGGGATGGCAGACAAAAGACAGAGGAAGCAGGAGCAGAACACGGGAAGCAGCAGCAGAGCTCAGATGCAGCAGGAGAGGGGAAACATGGCAAGAGACTCCAGATGAGTGACAAAGCCAGGGGTGTTGGACAGGACATGGACGTGTGGACAGCAATTGAGTACTCTTAGGACTAGAGGCTGGTTTGGGACACCTCTGGAGTTGTGGGTGAGTACAGGGTTCATGGAGTGTCTGTATTTCAGAACTACTGTGTGTTATGAGTTACTTGTTCTTGAGTGAACATCACAATGTTACTGCTTATTATCTGTTATTCAGCTTCTAAGTGTATGTAATTTAATGTTAGTGTGTACCTTAGTGTTAACCTACTTGCGTTTATTTTTCCCTAGCTTGTTGGTTTGTGACCCTAACCCGAGCCATTTTCTGTATAAAATCGGGAACCTTGTTTTTGGCTTCCTGTGCCAGTTCCTGGGGTTGTGGGGTTTCTTGCATGTGCAAGCATTTACTGTGAATAAGTCATTTGGTGAGGGAGAGTCTGGTAGGATTGGGGTGAGTGGATTGGAAGGTCCAAGTGGGGCTGGCATATCTGCGAGGGAGGAGGGGATTGGTGGGTCTGTGGGAAAGGGATTTTCCAGTTCAGGGGGGTGTAGTCAGAGCTAAAAGTAGCCCAGTCAAGGTTGGGCAGATAAGAGCAGCAGAAACTGAGGGCTCTAGCAAGTGGCTGGGCTTTCCTAGCCCTGGGGCTGTGCTATGAATGCCTGTAGGCATTTCCATTGTAGCTTAGGTTAACCCAGGTTGTTCTAAAGTTAGTTCACTTCCTTAGGTGAACTTAGATCAAATCAAGTCAAGTCAGTCCTGAGGCCACTGTGACTGTTGGGGCACCTTAGATGCTATAACAACCATCCTCCAGATCCAGTATGCTATTTTCTGGGCTATTTAAGCCCTGTGAATGCCTGCATGTGTAGACATTTAAATCAACCTAGACTAGGTTGATCTAAATGTAATGCTTGTATGTACCTTTATAGCCTAACTAAATCTAGTTAGTCTATAAGGTGCAAATCTACCCTGCTTTCTGCTTGACTTCAGACAAAAACAGCAAACTACATCTCAATGTTTGTTTTCTGCCTTCTTTGCATATTTGTTTGCTACCCTAAGAGGACATTGAAGCTGATTGTCAAAGATGGAGAAAAGGGAATAGATTAAGAGCAATAAAACTGTATGGAGAAAAAGGAATTGAAACAAAAAAAACCCGTTTGCAATATACTGCTACTTAGGGAATAATGCAGATAGAATTAATCAGGCACAATAAAAAAGGGCTTCCTTTATTGGAGCTTTTAAAGGGTGCTTCAGGGTACTGGGTATGCAGTCTCCCATTGAAATCATGAAAAGTCTGATAGTGACTTGAAAAGGAGCATTATTGGGTCAAATAATTTTAGCTGTTTTTTTTTTATTTTAAACATTGAATTTCTATAAAACGGCCATTTTTGCAATGTGCAAAACTGTACAGAAATTGAGACTTGCATGTAAATCTTTTAAGTTCAGGACTGTAGCTAGAGTTTGATACTATTAGGAGGAGATAAGAAAATAGAATGGAGTATCTAGCCATTAGAGCATTCCATGTTTTCAAGTCAAGCCAACCGGAGAAGAATTCATGTTGTTTGATTAGGGCCAAGCAGACACAAAAGGAATTTTCTCAGGTAGGGGGAGAGGGTGGGAGAAGATGGGGAGGAGCAGAATTTTCCTTAAGTCACGAATTCATGAAGAAACGCATCAAATTTAGAAAATGATTTGATCTCATATTTTTCTTATTGATACATTGTATCTAATTGCCAAGCTGTGCTCTAAGCCTAGAATATGTGTGTGGACAGATTCTAAAACTATACTTTTATGTGGAGTCTTGCTGACTTCAGTGCAGCTACATACAAGTGCAAGGATCTGCCTTTGAAGACCTCTCTATATCAGGGGCTTAGGACAAGAGCACATGAGAAAAATTACCATAGTATTGTACAGATCTGATGACAGAGCTGTGCTGCTACCCAGCATGTCTGCAGGCGGTGGATAGTGGAATTACCTTCAGGGAAGGTTAGCTGGGAAATAAGTAGAGGTAACTCTGCTGAATAAGCAGTCACAGACTAACCACCAGCATTACCACCAGGATGTGGATCAGACATCAGATGGCAATGCTTTCCTCCTGAAAAGTGACATATATCCTCTGGCAGTGCTGTGACATGGTGAGTACAGGTGACCACTATAAGAAGCCTGTCCATCCCCCAGCCATGGGTCTACAAGTCCTCAATGGCAGAACAAATGGAAGAAGATGCTAGAATCTCAATGGCTGCAAAGGCAGATGAAGGCTGCAGCAGAACAAGATCTTCAGTTGTCTTGGCTTTCTTGCCATTGAATTACAGTCCCATTCTGTCAAGAACCATGTGGAAGCTGATGTGCAACTGCTTCTCCACCATTAAAGAAATCATGCACAGGTGTCTTTCATGAAAACAGCTTTACCACATTTTCCAACCAGCTAGTGATGATGGAAGCAGGATTGGTTGGCCTGGAAGCTCCTAGCCTGGAAACTCCTGGCATGAAGGCAACAATTACAAGAAGGTTATCTAGAACTTGGATGAATCAGGAGTGCTCTTCGGCAACTGTAATTGCAACTGAGGAGCTCTCTTCATGGGGAGGGAGCTAGAAAAGGTGCCTTAAACAAAGCTTTTTCCTGACTGGATAACTGTGGTCCCAATGGGACCACCTGTATTGTTATTGAAACCAACAAAGACACACAATCAGTTTCAGGGCCTGGCAGATTAGGACCCTCATGAACAATCCTAATAGCGAATGCCCAGATCACCACACTGCAATCATGACCCAGGAGCTCAGGTGACAACTTTGATACTGCTGCATTGAGCAAGACCTGGTGAGCAGGAGATGGGCAGCTCAGAGAACAAGGAGGCGGCTATACCCTCTTATGGAAGGATGAACGGAAGGAAAACACCAACTTCATGAAACTGGCTTTGCCATTAACAATGAGCTCAGAAACTGACTCAGTGAGTTGCCTGGAGGAATGAATGAGTGCCTTGTGACTTTTTGTCTCAAATTGGCAGGGTGAGGCAGGCTTATTCTGTTTGGCAGTTTCAACGCCAGAGTTGGAAGAGGCTTGAACCTCTGGACCAGAACCATCAGCAAGGAAGGAGTGGAAAAAATCAGCTCCAGTGGTTTTTTCCTCTTGACCAAATGTGTGGCATATGGACTTATCGCTCCATTTTGTCCCACTTCCATAAAATCAGCCCTACAAACAAATTAAGCTAAAGTGATGTGATTTCTACATGTGAAAAAATAATTTCATAATCCCTCTGTAACTATTTATGCCCATAACTAAATATTTGTAGGATTATGCCCTTGATTTATTACTAAATAATAACTAATATAAAACCTACAAAGAATATGCTATTGTTTTCAAATGACTAATTACATCATCAATGAAAACAAAATAGCAGATTAATAAAGGTACATGTATTCTAACAGCAACTGAAATAAAAACTAGTTTTCAACATGCAGGTTTTCTAATTTGCATTTAGATTATTGGATTAATTTCCTTGAATATTTTAAAGTATGTCTCTGCAAAAATAAAAGAATGGAGAAGTTTTTTAATATACGGGACTTTGTGACTTCCAAGATCATAATCATATTGTCTACCCCATATTTATTGACTGGTGCTTTAGCTTTAATTTAAAATATGTCAGTATGATCCTAATTTAATTTAAGCATTTGTGTAAATGTAAGCACATGAGTTGTGCCATTGATTTGAAGGGGATTAGTCATGTTTAAAGTTACACACGTAGTTATTTTCTGGATTGAGGCCCAAAGTAAGAAAATATAAGTGTATTTTACACAAGTATTGAGAAATTCTTAAACTGAAGAACAAAGTATTAATTTACAAAAGACACAGTTTAAGCTTAATATGTTTTAGAATACATCAGCCACAAATGATGACTTTGACTTGAGAAGTGGCGTGAAGTTAGCCTTAACAAGGTTCGGTTTGATTACATGGTTCAAACACACAGACATTTTATTTATAATTGTTGGTATATCTGTCAAGTGGGAGATTTTCAAAGGCACAAAATGCAACCAAGTCTCCTTCACTTTCAGTCGGTGTTGAGGGCCCAACACTCTTAGCTCTGTTGAAATTTCCAGAACAAGATTCTCTGCTGCTGTGGCTGTTAGAGACTCAGCAAAGGAATTCCAGCATACAAGCAGTGTGAGCTAAGACGGCTCTCTGTCCCTTCGATATCTTCTTGTTTTTGGACTGCTTCAGGGACTGGAGTGGTCAGTCTCCTAGGCCTCAGGCTTTGGTTGCTACCCTAGCCTGGGCACTTTCCCTTATCTCCAGACCATATCTTCATGGGATTGAGCTGTTACTTTTCTAAATGAGCTAATTTTATTTAATAAATGAGTTGTTTTGGATCAGATATAAATTATTTTAACTATGTACACCTATGTTATTTTTAATAAATAACTATATTTTATATAATATTTATATATTTAATTTATATATTTATATTATATAAATATATTATATATAAATATTATATATTTATATAATAAATATTTTTATATAAATAACTATGTTATTTTTAATAAAATGGAACTTTTAAATTCTGTTTCACATTGTAGGCAATGGGATAACCTCTTGAGATGAGCAGTTACATCTCATTTTCATTTGTATCCCAGGGTCATTTGTCTTAATGAGAAACATATCCGTGTCTCTGCTGTACAGACCTAAGGGGTTATGTCTTACATTTTTTCCCACAAGAGACCTGCAAAACTTTGAACTGCACAGTTACAGAAATTTAGATGATCTATAGAGTTCAATACTAAAGCTATAAATCATGCTGGCAGAGAATTCTGGTCAATAAGCTCATGTGAACTTGTTTCCATTTCTTAGCTGTGCATACCAGTACCACAACTTACCTGTAAAGCATCCAAATTCTAGTGGGGCGAAGAAAAGTCTTATTTGTCCTACTAAAGTGACATTCAGCTGTAGTGAAGTTTTAGCTTAGCATCACATCCAATATAGTTTGTACCACAGATGCTGAGCAAAGATGTCTCATTACAACTATAATCCTGATAAGCTGGTAATGTGGGTCATTTACACTATTATCAGGGAATGAGGTGACATTAATAAGATGTACCATGTGGACTTCCAATGGTATAATAATATAATGTAGTTATTGTAACTTCAACAGGAGATGCTTGCTGCTCTACACTTCTAAAAATCAGGCCACTTATTTAGGCATCTGAATAAAGAAAAAGGAACCTAATTTTAGGCATCTATAGTTAAAAATCTTGATGTAGTTATTTCATTGTAATAATATAACTGCTGTAAATGCAGACCAAAATGACTTTGGTGACTAGTATAGTTTATATAAAAGGTCAAAATAAAACTGTATAAAATAGTTCACTGAGCAACAGATTTCTTTGGTCCTATTATATATATAGTGTCAGAATATGTCAGGATGGAAAAATCATCTGCTTTCTGTTCCAGACAAAATAGGGACAGGGATCTATAATGTTTTAATTTTTCCTCCCTTTTTAATTCATTATTTAATATTATAATCTATTTTTCTCCTTTTTATATACAATGAATTCACAGAATATGTCCCACAATATTTGTTAGCATAGATCTGCCACCACAGATATGGTATTTAGAGTAATGGTACCACTTTAAGGCTATGAGAATCCACATAGGTGGTTGGGGCATCAGGTATGTAGGATAATGTTTCATTATTTGAGCAGGTAGAAAAAAACACTGTTATTTTCTTTGGCTTGAGATTATATTTTAAGGAATACAGGAAAACATGACATCTCTCCCTTACAAGACATGACAGTATGTCTAATAGTTTCTAACAGGAAAAAAATAGACATACGTTTGTTTTGGCAATGACATTAAAAATAAAAAAAAA
>NW_017729008.1:5721096-5725024 GCF_001723915.1 Gavialis gangeticus | reverse complement strand
AAAAAAAAAACCCCAACCTTTCACCTGACATTGGGGTGGGGTGGGAGGGAGTGGGGAGGAAGGGGCTGTAAATCCAAAAGATTTTCTCAGTTGCTAAAATTGCTGCTCAATTGCTTTTTGCAGAGTGCATATTAAACCAATGGCATATCGCAGTTTTTTCTTGCTACAACTCAAATAATACATGCCATTTAAAAAAGAATTAATCCCAGGGGTCACACAAGACTCTCCTTCAAATGCCCATTACTTCACACTAAATACCTCCAATTTCCTTTTGAGTTATTATATTTGTAGACCTACAGATGCACATCAGCAATTTTTTTAGTATTTTTTTAGTATCTTCCCTGCCATGAAAGGCAGGAGGTTAAAATCCATCATGATTTTTTCACAAGTCCTGCAAGCGTTTACATATCTAAAAGCTATGGCTGATGTCTGCTTTTTCATCAGATTTAAATGCAAGCGATTGCACTAGTTCATGATTGAGTAGGTAACTCTGTAAATATGTATCTCTTCTCTCCATGAGCTAACACACTGGGCACAACAGGGATCCTTGTTGCAAAGCAGCAAGGACCAAATGATGTTTGAAAATGCTCTCATTTAATTCTACCACTTTCATCCACTTAGCAATGTAGTATCAGAGCTTGGACTCAGCAGTCCAGCAACTTACAATCCCGGAGGGAAAAATTCTTATGAAGTTACTAGTGGCTGGCTGGTAAATTATTTGAAATCACTAGGGTCCCATTCATCTAGAATGGCTTCAAAAGAAGAATGATGGAGCCCTGGACCTGGACATTCCTTTTTCCCCCCATGGAGTCAGCTGTCTAATAAAAGTAAATGATTCTTGTGAAGTATTAAAGAAAAGAAGTTGTGAAGTACCTTCTTAAAATGTTGTTTATAAGATTGTTTTCAGATTTTAGTCATTACTATAGCAAAAAAAGGCCTGCTGTGGTGATTATCATTTAAAATATCTGAGGGGCTGCCTGTGGTCTCCTTGTGCCAGAGGTATCTTTCATTTGCCAAGGACATATTGAGGACTCAATTTACAAGGAAAAAAACATTTATGGAATAGGACGCTCTCTTGCTGTTACTAAATAGCAGGCCCATTAATATCTCTTTGCTGGGTTTCAGTTCAGAGGTTGTTTGCCCCATGATGTATCACAGAGTATTTTAAAACTGAAATTACCCACAGAAAAAGATCAAACAAGAAGCACATCTGACTTTCTATCCTATAACCATTTCAGTTCAGAACATAAGTTCTAGGTGCTTATATGATAAGCTCCCTTATGACAAATTGTTTTTCTCAGAAGAAAATTGGGACACTTCTGCTTAGAAGTTGGTTAAAGGAAATTGTTTTCATTAATTTGTAAAAACTCAAGTAAATTTCAGAAATCCGTCTGGTGAGCAATATTGCCATGTTAGAACTGTGAAAACTGATACTACTATTGCTTACTAATTTTGGTTGCCACACTGAAGAACAGATTATTCTCCATTTCATTGCACCTTATGTAGTTATTTACTTTTATATAATATCATGCACCAGAGTTTATTTATTGACATTAGTTTCACTGTAAATGCCTCTGCTCTGTGTTTCATTGTGTCAGGGCCTGACTTATCAGTGCTCTAAAGTTTAAAATGTAAGGAGCAAACCCCCTATCAAACTAGCTCATGCTATGTGCCCTCACACAGAAACAAATTTTAGGTTAGCTTTAATAGCTTTAATGACTTTATTATGCACACAGAACATATGTTATTGCCAATCCAAGGATTCCAGCCTGAATAAAGGTAAAAAGAAGCCGAATCTTCTGAAACCAAAGCAGATGTAAAACACTTGGATTTCAGAAAGATAGGTTCTGATTCCCCTGCTGCTTTTCACATTTCTTCTTGACAAGAGATTGAAAGTCAAAAATACATTTTCAGTCCTATTTAGGGTAGGGAATACCAGACATTTTCCAAAGAAGTCAATTTCTGTTAGCATTCTGGGGCAATTTCTAGAAAATTAGTAAATGTATGTGTTATGTTTGTCTGTGGCGTTCACAAATAAACGTCTTAAGCCATGAGTGTGAGAGAGAGTGCTTACAGATTGGCAGGCACAGAATATACTCTAAACATAAAGTGAGACTATGCTTGCATTGGCATTAGCAGAGAATTCAAGAGAAAGTAACAAGATTTACACATGCAGATTCAAAATACTCATATATCTCACAATTTGAATAAACAATAATTTATTCAAATTGTAGCCATTTTGAGACTGTGTACCCTCATCAAATCTTCATGTCCATTGAGCTAGACACAACTCCCTCACTTCATTCGGGACCCCCAAAATGGAATCCTAAATTGTTTAAAGGAATCGTTTCTGAGTGATGCTTAATTTTCTATCTCTATTGTGCACAGGTTGTCTGAGTTGACACACCTCTAGCTCCTACAGTTACGAAGTCTGAGGATCAGGCTAGTTATCTTTTCTTTTTTAAGTTGCTCTGTTGTGAGCATTTCTTATTGCCTTTTATTGTGTTTGTATGGCTGGGATGAGCATCAGTAATTCCTGATTGTGTATGCTCACATTTTTTTACAATTTGGTTAAAATGTATTGGTTTGTTTTGGTGCGGGGTAGAGGGATAGAGTTTTATAAAAGATGAAATGTTTTAGTAATGAAAAAAGAAGGAGAAATTGTCAAGAAGCAGAGGATATGTTCCTCATTCGCTATTACACATACATTCACATCAGAACAGATGTGCCATTTCTCTTGTTCCATATCTTCTCTATCACCTCATTTTCATAGCCGTGTACTTTCCATCTGTCTCTTCACTTTTCAGGAATGATGAGCTGACAAGAACGAAGATTCAGGAGGCTAAGTACAAGTCAAAGAAAGGGAAAAAAGGCTTCTCCATCTTCTGTCCTTGTTGTAACGAAAGGCTACATTAATTTTATAGGTGAGATGGCTTTGGAACAGTTTATTGTCCTTGTAAACTTCATGGGGGTTTTTTCCCATTAGTGTCCTGCTATATATACACCTCAATACAATGTATATGTGTTATTATTATTTATATGACTAGATTGAATAGAAGTTCTAGCTGATGACCAGGGCCCTTGATATAGTACAAAGACATGTTGTATATCAAGGCCTGCACAATATCTAGCTAAATGACTCATACCACAATGCATTGCTGCTGTTTCTGCTTACTACTTTGCAGGTGTTCACTTTTATAGCTGAAGCGTAAACATACTATTCAATACATTTCAAATGTCAGTGTAGACTGCATTCATCAGTGGAAGTGTGTGCATTTGAACTGGCAGGGAATGAATGATTGATAAAAGACTTTGGCATATGATATTTTGTGCCAATTATTTGACATGTCAGAAATCAGAGATATATATTAACACGTGTCATTTACCTTACCAACTGCGCTGATAATTTTTATACAAAAGCAATTGCTTAAAATTTTTATGCTTTCCAGTGAGTTGTAAAAACCTAGAACATATTTTAGTGTTTGAAACTGTCAAATTTTCTGTGTAGAAATTGAATTGAAAAAAAAATCATTTTATTTATTTTCTTTGGCTAATTGCTTTTCACATTCCCTACATATATGGCTTCGAGTAGTTCAGTTTTTTTTAGTCACCTCACTGGGGTCATTTTTTGTCTTTTGCCTTATTTGTTTTTATTTTGGAGCATGCATTCTTCTTTATGAAAATGTTAAAAATAATAGGTTTTTTGTTCCAAGGCAGAAAGAAAATAAATGAAATTGTTGTCTGCCAGTTAGTACTACTGAGGGTGGAAGAAGCAACAGATCTGATCTGTTTGCAGAGAGAAGTGACACTAGGCTGGGAATGAGGAGCTGGGGGATGACAAGCCTTAGATGGGATAATGGCTGGGCGGGGGCGGGGAGGGGGGAATTGTTTCATAGTTTCATATTTTCCTTGGTCTTATTCCCACAGT
>NW_017729008.1:5708053-5715545 GCF_001723915.1 Gavialis gangeticus | reverse complement strand
CTGTTCCTGTTAGCCCACCCCTGTAACCTATCCAGATCCTTCTGCAATCTCTCACTCCCTGCTAGCGTGCTCACCTCCCCCCAAATTTTGGTGTCATCAGCGAATTTAAACAGGTTACTTTCCACCCCATCATCTAGATTGCTGATGAAGAAATTGAACAGCGCAGGCCCCAGGACCGAGCCCTGGGGGACTCCGCTACCCACCTCCCCCCAGGTCAAGTATGACCCATCCACCACCACCCTCTGAGTGCGACCCTTCAGCCAATCTGCAATCCATCTGACTGAATTGGTTCCAGGAGGGATTGTTTGTCTGTGGGTGGAGGCTTTAGGAGAGTAAAAATGGTCCCTGCCTGGGAGGACAGAGGCTCTCCACACCTCACCCTTGCCCCTGCATTGTCGCTATCCCCCCAGTCCCACTCACACCCTCCACAGAGCCATCAGTTATTCCTTGATCTGCCTGCCCCTCTCCCCACCCCACCTTACTTTGAATGGGATCCTGGCACCGATGAATGCCTGTTAAACTGGCACCGGGAGCAGTTTGGGATCAAAGGTAGTTCTGTATTGGGGGAGGCTAGGGGATTTGGTGGAGTCCAGGGGTGTTTGGTGGAATTAAAGAGGCTTTCCAGTCCTGCCATCCCCATCCCCCACTGGATCCCACCAACCCCCCAATGGACCCTGATAGCCTTTTCTGATCCCACCAAACTCTCAACAAGCCATGTTACCCCCAGTCCTGCCCTGACCCTGACTGACTTTGATCAGGCTTCTGTCACCGGCACCACCAGGATGTGGTAGGAATATCAGATGGCAATGCTTTCTCTCCTTAAAAGTCACATCTACCTTTGATGGTGATGTTATGTGGTAAGTACAGGTTGCCATGATAATAAGTTTGCCCAGTCCCCAGTCATGGGTCTATCTCAATGGAAGAGCATTGGCAAGTGGAGGAAATGTTAAAATCTCAGTGGCTGCAAAGGCAGATGAGGACTGCAGCAGAGCAAGATCCCCAGTTGTTTTGGCTTCCTTGCCATTGGATTAAGGTCCCATTTGGTTAAGAATCATGTGGAAGCTGATGTGCAGCAGCTTTTTCACAACAAAAGAAATCATGCACAGGCATTTTCCATGAAAACAATTTTTACAACATAGTTTTCAAGCCTTTTGGTAAACAGATAGTGATGACAGGAGGAGGATTGTGAAGTCTAGAAGCTCCTAGTTATGAACTGGCATGAAGACAGAAGTTATAAGAAGGGATCTAGAATTTGGATGAGGCAGGACAGCATTTTGGCAACTGTAACTGTGACTTAGCAGCCCTCTTCAGGATACACTCTTCTCACCCCATGTGGGAAGGGGGTTAGAAAATGTGTCCAAAATTTAGCTTAACTTCTTCCTGAATGGATAACCACAGCCCGTGGGATCCCCTTTTCTGCAATCAAAATCAATAAAGACATGCAATCAGTTTTGGGACCTGGAACATCATAACCATCATGGACAAACTTAATAGTGAATGCCTAGAGTGCTGCACTGCAATCATGGCTTGAGTACTCAGGCAACATGACATTGACATTGCTGCCCTGAGTGAAACCCAGTGAGTAGGAGTCTGATGGCTCAAAGAACATGAAGGTGGCTATATCTTCTTCTAAAGTAAACAGGAAGGATAATGATGGCCACGAAGAACCACCTCATAAACCAACTCAATGAGTTCCCTACCATAATTTATGAGCTCCTCATGACTCTAAGTCTTAAACTGGTCGAGAGCCAATACACCACTGTCATCAGCACATATGTCCTAATTCTTGATGCCACCGATGAAACCAAGGAGGGATTCTATGCCAATCTTGACCAAGTCCCTTCTGATGTTCCAGAGGGAGACAGATTTATTCTTCTCCATAGTTTCAGCACTAGAGTTGGAAGGAACTAAAACCTCTGGAATGGAACCATTGGCAAGGACGGAGTAGGAAATGTTAACTCCAATGGCATTCTCCATTTAATGAAGTGTGTGAAACATGGAATCACTATTACTAATTCCCTGTTCAGACAGAAAAACTGGCACAAGAAATCATGGCAATACCCATGATCTAATTCATTGGCACTTGATTAAGTACCTCATTGTTCATGCCTAGGATCACAAAGATGTCTGCATCACACAAGTTATGCTAGAAGCTGATGATTACTAGACTGATCACTGATTCATTCATGGGGTTATGTCACTTAAACTGGTTCCCAAATGACAGCTGCAGAAGAGGCAATGCCAATGGAAGATCAATGTTAAAGGGGTCAAGGATCCAACCAAGCAAGACCGCTTCTACTACTACCTCAACGAAAACCCGGAGAATTCCAATGAACAACAATGGGAGATTGTCAGCAGCACCTGGGGTGCTTTCAAATTGACTATTGTCAGTGCCTATGAAGAGGCACTTGGATTCTCTACTAGGAAACATCAAAACTGTGTTGATGAGAATAACCAAAAGATCCAAGAGTTGATTAACTGTAAATGCAAGGCTTTTTGTGCTTGGCAAAATGATGTCAACTCCAAGCAAAAGAAATTGAATCACCAACAAGGCAAGACAAAGGTCCAAAGGAGGACCCATGATATGAAAAACAGATGGTGGGAAGACAAGGAAAAGGAGATTCACTGTCTTGCTGACATCCATGACATGCACAGTTTCTTTAGTACTACCAAAGCCATCTATGGTCTGCACATTCAAGGACCAAGCCCTTTGAGACCTGAGGACGGAGGAGACCTAATCAAGGAAAGGGTAGCCATCAATACCCTTTGGAAAGAGCATTCTGAAGACCTTTCAGTTGAGACACTGTTGTTGATGTGAGTGTTCTAAATTCCATCTTGCAACCCAGTCACAGACAATCTCAGAGTCCCTCCAACCCTTGGAGAGCTGAGGAAAGCTATCAAGCAGATGAAGACAGATAAGGCACCTGGAGCTAAATCCCCACCAAGATCTTCAAGCAGGGGGAAAGGAGCTCAAATCATACCTCCCTGCCCTCATCTCAAGAATTTGTAATGATTATGGAATCCCAATGAACTGATGGACCCCATGACTGTGACAGTCTTTAAGAAAGGGGACAAGTCTGATTTTGAAAATAATAGAGGGATCACCTTGCTGTCTACCATAGGGAAGTTCTTGTGAGAAACCTCCCGAATCATCTCCTCCACTTGCTGCAGACCTCCTCCTGGAATTGCAGTGTTAGTTTAGTGCATCAAGAGGCACAACTGACAGAATCTTCACAGATTGCCAGCAGAAAAAATGCTGGAAACAACATAAATCTCTCTACATGACCTTCTTTGACTTCATGAAAGCCTTCAGCTCTGTCAAGTTTAATGCACTTTGGAGGATTCTTCTGAAGTATGGATGCCCACCAAAATTTGTTACCACCCTTTTCTTACTTCATGATGGTATTTGAGCAATGGTTCTCAGTATCAGAGCTCAGGGTTCACAGTTACCTTTGAGATTAAGACTGGAAATAAGTAAGTCTGCATCACCACTCCAACACTCTTCTTGATATTCCTTACTGCAGTGCTGCATCTGACCGCCAACAAGATTCCAGACAGAGTGGAACTAAACTCTTGAATGAATATTTAATCTAGGCTGTTTAATCTCAGTTGTCTCTGAGTCAAAACCAAGACTATCCCAGCCTCAATTATTGAGGTCCAGTATAATGATAATGATGGAGTCTGTGTTAGGACTCATGCTTTCAGAAGATTAATATGTTGTGAGTTCAGCAACAACACTCTGGACACTCCTGTGTTGAATTACAGTTATTTATTATTAGTTATCTGGAATCATATCCAGGGTAGATCTTAACAATTGCATCAGTATATATGCAGATCTTATACCTGCTCTGCCTTTGACTTGACCAAGTCTAGTTCTGTGGAGGGAGAGGAACCAAGAATTCCTCTGGCTCCACATGGCAGAGAACATGGAATCCCAGTGTTGCAAAACTGCCACAAAGCAAACTGTACCCTGCAGTGCTGAACATGAGGGCTTTTGGTCTTAAAGGGACAAGGAAAACACAATAAGACACAACAAAGACTAAGGTCCTCCATCAACAAGCTCTCAATAAGCAGTCCTCAGCTTTGGTAATTCATATTCATGGTGAGTCTCTGGTGCATGTTGAGTATTTCCTGTATGTTAGAAACCATCTTTTGCAGAAGGCTGACATTAATGAAGAAATCCAACATCACCTCAAGTATGCAAGTGCAGCTTTTAGATGCCATAGGAAATGGGTCTTTGAAGATTGCAATATCCGATCTGAAATCAAACTCATGGTTTATCAAGCAGTCATGATCCCTACCTTACTGTACAGACCTGAGATGTAAATAACATACAGGAGACACTGCAAGTCATTGGAGAAGGCACCATCAGCACTGTCTGTGGAAGATCCTTTGAATCCAGTGGGAAGACAGACACACCAATATTGGCATCCCTTTCCAAGTAAACACCATGAGCATGGAGGCGATGATCATTTGACATCAATTTTGCTGGGCCAGCCAAGTTATAAGGATGTCCACCTCTAGACTCCTACAGCAAGATTTATTCCCCCACCTCAGTCAATGTGTACGCTCAAGAAGAGTGCAGACAAGATGCTTCAAGGACATCCTCTAGGCCAACTTGAAAAAATGCAACATTGACATCAGCTCATGGGAGACCATCACCCAGGGCTGCCCCAAATGGAGGAAGAATCTGCTGCAAGGATTTCAGTACTTTGAAACCTTGTGATGACAAGAGGAGATAGAAAAGTAGGAGTGGCAGAAACAGCATGTCATGGACTGAATCAAGAATCCAGAGTCACTCACCCTGCAAGGAAACACATTCCCATGCTATAACAAATTCTGTGATCCAGGACTGGCCTTGTTAGCCATCTTCAGACCCACAGATAAGACAATCATGGCAGACAATCATCCTCACTTGCAAGGAATTGCCAAAGAACAACAGGATGGAAGTGTTCTAGGAATGATTTGAGGTTGCTTAGTGTAGAAGGATGTTATCTATAGCAGTGGTTCTCAACCTTTTTTGTATCAGGACTCATTTATAAACATCTATGACCAATCCTGACCCACAGCCCTCTGGCCCTGCTGGTGCCCTCACTCCCCACCTACAGAACCCTGGCCATAGTCTTGATGGTGCCCCTTACTCCCCACCCACAGTCCCTTGGCCCTCCAGTCCTGCCATAAGGGGCCCCCAGCTGCCCCTGTCCTGCTCAGGCTGGAGAGCAGTGGTTGCAGTGACTCTAGTTCATGCAGGCAGCAGCAGAGTGAGTCCAGTCCTGGCACTGGCTGGAGGGAGGAGGAGGGGAGGCCTGTGATACCCCTCCTGCCTGGAGAGGGCCTCCCACGCCTTGCCAGGGAGCTTGATCATGGCATCTCGTGCCCCCAGTGAGCAGCATCTCCTGGCTGTCCCCTCCTGTGGGTACAGGCATTGGCCCTGGTGCCACTGGCTCAGCCATGCAGCTACCCCCACCCCCTTCCCCGACTGGAGGGGCAAGCATCTTCCCCCCCCCGTCCCTTCTGATGAAGCCTCAGTGCCTGGCCACATTTTCTCAGTGCGAGCAGGCACCCATCCCCACCCCCTCACACACTCATCCCCTCCACACACATACACCCTCCCAGACAGTCCCCAAGCCCTGGACCTCAGACCCCCATTTCCCATACACTTATCTGCATCCAGTTGCTGGAGCTGCTCCCACAACCCTGCTTGGATGCATGTTGGCCATGTGTACGTGCGCATGCAGATGCACATGCACCCGCTGCCTCCAGTCACTCCAAGCAGCTCCTTGCAGGCTGGAATGCTTCCAGCCTACAAGGGGAAACCCATGCTTTACTGTGTGTTTCTGGGATTGGCTCGCAACCCATTCAGATATTCCTGAGATCCACTTTTGGGTTGCGACCCATATGTTGAGAAACACTGGTCTATAGGACCACTGCTTCATTTATTACAGAATTAGTATTAGGAAAATGCAGATAGATGGAGAATGGGGTCATGGTAAGGTGGCTAAATTTTATCCCTGTTTCCACTACCACATTCTGATGGGATGCTGGAGGAATTATTTGCAGTGGACATTTCTCAGGTGATCATTATTTATGTGCTTCTTATTTTGTGGGTGTCTGATTTACAGAAATGCTGTGCACTCCCAACTGTAATGGAAGCCAATGGTAGCTGTGAATCAAACAAAGTTCTAGCTAATGTTAATTTTTCTGAAAACAGGATTTTGCTGTCTCAAACTAAGCACCCCAAATTAGTGGACACTTCTGACCTTAATCTCTTTGAGACTCAGTTCCCTATTTACAAAATTGATTCCCACTCATCCCACAGGATGTTTACAAAAATACTCTATGCAGTTTTTGTGAAATGTTGAACTGATGAGAACACTAAAAAGCGTCTAAGCAAATTAATATTTTTCCTCCATGCTAGTTTGAACAAGATGCAATTAAAACAAGAGATTGAGTAATGAGAACAAAACAAAATATCCCATAGTTAATGTTTGAGTGAGCCCCACCCGGTCCATGCACTGAATGAAGAGGGATGGGGATTTGCTTGTGAAAAAAGGAGGAATCTGAATAATTATTGCCTCAGAATTCAAACAGCAAGGGAACAGTATTAAATTTGCACAGGCAACCCTAATTATGACATTTTTCTAACTTCTGAGTACTTGATTTTATTTTAGTGTAGATTTTGAATTTGAATTTCTGGCTTGATACATAGGCTACTAGACTCATAAAAAAGGAAACAGCAACAGCAGGAACATAAATATGTTTCTCCCAGGCTATGGGATACTACATCATTATGTTCTTGCCAGCTCCTGACCTATAACAAACTAAGCATAACCTGTCTCCCCACATCCCTCTAATGAATTGACCCGAACATTAGGTGTTTTTCCCCTAAGACAAGTTAATTCCTGGCCCTTAATGAGACCAATATTTTTATCATCATCCACCTGAATTCTGCTACACTAATGTCACAATTAAACAATATGCAAAATTATTTCAGTTAAATTAAACCATATGCAGTTGCCTTTGAGGATCCTGCTTAACTCAAAAGTTTCCACTGGGAAAAAGCTTCCCAAAGAGGAGATTTGGAGAGGATCCATCTACTCATAAGAATTAGAAGATAAGAAGAGGACTTTTGCTGGCAACTAGAGAGAGAAAATAGGTAAGTTAATTATGTCTATTCATATCTCTCATTCACACATCCCATTTAAACCAAAAGGTAACATAAGGTTCCAGGATTTTATCTTAAGTAAAGCTCCTTGGGTTAAGGCTATTACAATGCTTATGCAAACCCAACCTCCTCAAATATTATAGGCAGAATTCAGGCTCATTCAGAAAGCTCATAAAAGTCCCTAATATACCAATTAAAACCAATGTAAAATCCACAAGTCAAGGTCTTATAGTACCTAGAAATGAATCTGAGCATTCTGTGGGTGTCCAGCAGAAAGGTACGTATTAGTTAGGGGTGTGCAAAGTGGGCTCTTTTTGATTCGGATTC
>NW_017729008.1:5702653-5703053 GCF_001723915.1 Gavialis gangeticus | reverse complement strand
AAAGGGGAGTTGGGTTTGGGCCCAGGTGTCTAAAGACAACCCCTACCCACTCCTCTACTGCCCAGGAGAGTAAGGGCCTTCCTTCCAGGCACTGGCAATACAATCAGCCCATTTCACAAGTGTTGGTATAACTGACTATTATTACCATTGTATAAAATCACCAGCTACCTAATAGGGGTGTGCGAAGCAGGCCTTATTCAATTTGGATTTGGATTTGGCCTGAATCAGGGACAGTGATTCAATTTATTGATTTGGATCACTGTCCCTGATTTGATTCAGCCAAATCCAAATATAAAGATTCAATACTGAGTCGAAGAACCAGTGATTTGGATATAGACACAACTTTAATAGATTTTTCTATGTACCTTAAAGTACCATCAAAGCTTGTGAATGCTGCAAC
>NW_017729008.1:5692222-5697653 GCF_001723915.1 Gavialis gangeticus | reverse complement strand
GATTTTTCTATGTACCTTAAAGTACCATCAAAGCTTGTGAAAGCTGCAACACTGGGGTGGATGGAGTGTCCCACAGGAGCACAGGGAGGCCCTCCACGTGTTTGGCAGTGAACCCAGAAGGGGACTGGAAGTACTTCCAGTCCCCTTCTGGGTCCATCGGGGAGCACACTGGGCCCCTCCCTCTGCCCTCCTGGCTCAGTGATTGGCTGCAAGGGGGACCCTGGGTGCAACCCCCTCCAGACCTAGGAGGCAGCAGTCATCAGGCTAGGAGAATGTGTGTGTGGGGGGGTAAGGTAGCATGTTCCCCAGCAGACCTGGAAGTGGACCAAAAGTGCTTCTGGTCCACTTCTGGGTCTGCTGCTGAGTGCTCTGGGGAGCCCCTCGTGCTTCTGTGGGACACTCCATGTGCCCCAGCATTGCAGCATTCATGAGCTACCTGGTACCTAGAGGTATGTAGAAAAAACATTTAAAGATGTGTCTATGTCCAAATTGCCAAATCTTTCCAAATCTCTCCAAAATAATTTGGAGGGTTCTGATTCAATTTGGAAAGATTAAAGGGTCCTCTGATTCAATTCAGATTTGGAGAGTTGGCTGCCGAATCAGGCCGAATCTCTGCCGAATCAAATCAGGGACCAAAGCTTTGCACAGCCTTAATATTAGTTGTTTTTATTATGATCATGTAGTACCACTTAGATTACCCCCACTATGCCATACCAACCCCTCTAAAAATGAATTTGAAATCATGGTCTCTGCCCCAAAGAGCTTACATCTGTAGAACAGGATGAAATTCAGCAAGTAGATATAGCAAAGACAGGAGAAACTAAAGATTTCAACCCCAAATAAAAGAGGTATATCTTGAAAATCATTAATTTACACTTAATATAAATGAAATACTTTGGAAGTAATAAAAGGCTTCATTTTAGAAGGAAGAATTTTTCAGAATTGCCAATGCTTCTTTCCCATCTAATGTGTTTTTTCCTGATTCCTATTTCCATTGCTCTGAATGGGAAGGTGTCTTGAGCAACTGGCTACAATGCAAACTCTAAAAATGCAAACAGGAAGGGATAGAATGGAAACAGAGGCCACTTGAGACTGTTCTTTATTAGCAGAAAAAGAACAGTACTTGTGTTTCTTTTTCTGAATTTTCTGTCTACCCTTTCAACCGTTTATTTCTTAAAGTATAATTCAAAGGAGCCCATGATTTTATAGCTTACTGAGTGAATTATCAAGAAATATCCAGCATGCCTTTCCTTGACTGTTGTGAAATTTGTATTCCAATCAATGTCAGGGAACTTGAAATCCCTCCATATCAATATTATAACCATTTTACAGGCATCCCTTTGCTGTCTCAACATTTCCTGATCTGCCTTATTCTGCCCTGGAGGTCTATAATAAGTTGCCTATGAACATTGTTTTACAAGTTTAACTTTCACCTCAATTCTAACTGCCTTTGTTGTAGTAACCAAGCCACACATATAATTTCTTCTCTTCAGACACTGTTCTTCATCACTTATATTATTGTACTACCACTTGTCAAGTTACAGCTCACATTTCTGCAGAGTCCATATCCTGGAAATTGAAAAATCCTTGTTGGCTTTGTAATATGAGCTGAAGCTTCGTTAGTATAATAAACCAGCTTCCTCTTTAAAGTTGTAGTCATGCTATTTTGTTTTTATTTTTTTATTTGAAGTCTCTTTCTTTAAGAACAGTTTATTTTCAACTCATTTGTTCCAGGCTTCATGTTATATGTTGGGGATATGTCTTTTATCATTTATTTTAGATATCCCAGAAATACAGAATACAGGGTTGAACTTGAAAGGTCATTTGGTCAATCCGTCTCTTGAGGGTGGGATTCACTGTATCTAAAACTGACTGCCTCCTGCCACTGCTTGCCTCCCCTCCTCACTGCCTAGTCTTCTCACTGTTTTTCCAGCCACTTGCACCCCTGTCTCTGCTTTCCCTTCCACAATGGTGAGGGGAGAGGGGAAGGTGAGGGCAATTTTAAATGGTCCTCCCAAAATTCGAATCCATATAAATTCAAAGCTCTCTTTATTTAAGCAAATACAGTAAATACAAATTCCTTCACATAGCAAGGTGAGATTTATTTTATTTTCTTCATTTTGTGCATGTCTTAGAAATGACTTAGATCTCTTTTCTGGTTAATTTCTGTATTCAGATTTTATTAGTTACAATTATTTTACCATATTCAGCAATGACAGCTGTTAGCTTTTCCATAGTTATTTTAAGGCTTTCATTAATTAATGTTTTAATGTACTTCCAGTTCCTCAGATAAAAGTTCCAGTATATTATTATATTAAATGTATTTCTGGCGGTCTAAATGGGAAGACATCACCATACTGATTCTCAACACTTCTATCTATGCACTGCCTACTGCAGTGTCTCAGAAGTACCATGTTTTCAGAAGTGATCTTCCAGTGGATAATATAAAAACACTGTGTTCCTCTGCCAAATACACAAATGCATTTGGGAGGTATTTAATGAGAAGACAGCACAAGGAGCTAAATTGGGTATTTTATTATTTTGCTACTACTGGTTTTAGAATACATAATAGAGGATAAGATACTGACCTCATTGCTAAATTATTGTAGTGATTTCAGTGTATTATTTTTTTCTATATCAGTGAAACTCAGATAACACTTTTCCCTGAAATAAGAGGATACCAAGAACAGAGAAATGAGACAGTCTTTCGTGGATAATAAAAAACACATATGCTTTTAATTAATTTTAATTCACTTTGTTTTCTTGGTTTCATTTGTATGTATTTTAAAATGAGATATTTTGAATTTTTAAAGGTTTGATTGTTTGGTTATAAAAGACGGTAGCTCAGTCTTGAATTACTTCTGCATGTAAAGATTTTAGCCACCTCAAAGTGCTTGAAATACATGCCTTAATGCTCAAAACTAATGAAATATAGGCATTTTGTTACTCACCACAGAAATGCAGCCATCTCTGTAGTGTGCATATATCTCTATTATAGTGCAGCGCAGTGTGATTTGGGATGGACAGTAAAAGGAAATATTGTATGTTGGGCACATCTAAATGTTGCCCTATGGCAATGTAGTGATGCGTGACTTTGCCATACACTACGATGATGTAGTAATTGCACGTGTCTACATGTGCTTGCCAACTATGTCGCCATAGCAGTGCATTCCCTGGGTATTCTGCACTGCTACAGCGATGTAGTGGTGAAATTTAACCATGTGTCATGTAGCAAAACCCCCAGTTTTGTTTAGTATTTTGTATAGGCAACCCCTGCTTAGCGCTCTTAATTGGTTCCTGAAAAACTGAGCATTAAGGGAAACGAGTGTTAAGCAAAACCAAAAGTACTTGACAGCCCAAGATGGTGACCGCAATTGTTTTTAATGACCCAAGAAGGTGACCACGAGCATTATAGCGAAACTCACTGAGTGCTAAGTGAAATCAGGTATCAATTTCAAATGAACGCTATAATGAAATAGCACTAAGTGAAACAGCGTTAAGCAGGGACTGCCTGTACATAGAAATACATTCCCTTCCCTTCCCCAACCATTTCTGACTTTCTCTTTGCCTCTCTATTCCTTACAAGTAGTTATTATAAGACATAGTGAAGATAAGACATAGAATAAGCTGTTTAATTTCACTATTGTAACGAGCCCCTTTTATATTGTTCATATATCATTGTAAATAGTATTCTGTTATTTTGGTATTGATTTTTACTGTTTTATATTGTGTGATCACTATTCAATTTTTACTGTCTTATATTGCTATTATATGATTCAAGCCTATTTTTGTAAGTTAGCCAAATGAAATGTCAAGTCTCCATCTTGTGTCCTATGCCCGAGCAGATCCTATTGTAATTGGGTTGTAACTGTGACTCATACCTACCCCTCCTATGTAAATTGGTTCCCTGAATGAATGAGAGAGAATGACAGTGCTTGAGACATAATGGTAATAGGCCTAAAAATAGCTCCTACTGAATGACTGGACCATCAGCTTAATGACCCTACCACCACCTTGCATTGACTCTCCCTGAAACCACAGACCTACTCCCAGAACCAGAGACAAAACCTAACATTTGAAAGATAAAGACCCTCCAAGAAACCAGCAACATGGAAACAGGACAGAACAGAAACCAGCAACTCCACAATTGTACTACACCAGACAATGAGGACACCTGGAACTGGTGATATATAATGTCAAGTATTATGCCAAAGAGCATAAACATGTACATACAGCACTGTCAAAATCTTTATACAGTCATCTAGGCATATGTATTAATGTTTTAGTTCTGTTAGAGCTATAGTATAAATAATCTTCTCTTGGAAGACAGCATACACTTAAACACAGTGAGTCAAATAAAAATGTTTTAAATATTTTTTTCCTCCCATAAAGATCAATGGAAGTTTTGGGCTTCTGCAATTAGGGACTTGCATCAAATCATATTGTAAGGGGAAGAAGTGTGTCCTCCACTGAATGGGCTCAAAGAAAGACCTGTCCATTCATACCCTTCTTTCATGGTATCATGTTTCCTAAATCCATTCTTCAGTTTATGTGTGTGTATCAATATATAATGGAGGCCCTGGGTATTAAAAGGTGTGGCAAATAATGCCACAGAATGGCTAACTTGGGCCTCTACTCATCCTTCTCTGAGTGCAAAGTCTGATTCTCATAGAGTGCCATTAATATCTCTTCAGAGGATCAAAGAGAAGGGAAGACCAAACTCCTTCCATGTTTTCCCCCATGCAAATTGGCTTGTTTGTACTCTGAAGTAGTTGCAAATGAAGAAAGGACAATTATGTTCCAAATATTTAATGTTTTGTAAATATAGTCAAAGGTTTGTTTTACACGTTATCAAAACAACTTAAAAAACCCAAACCAAAACAAAAAAACCCAGCCAGAACACAATACCTCATATCCTTATCTTATCTACTTCAGTGCTGAATTGTCTAGAATTGCTGTTCAGATGAACAGGAACTGTAAGTTTTTCTTGCCAGGAACTTTATTGAGTAAATTAATTGGTGGTCTATTAGCTATCTTTCTCATCAACAAAGTTTCCATACTGTTTGAAGTTCATTCCATCCAAATTCTCTAAAGGTCATTGATCTTTATTCTAAAAGTAATACATTTATATATAAAAGTCTTACTCTTTTTAGGCTGAAACCTTTTTCCTACACATTAAGGATAATAGTCTTTATAACACAATCTAAAGCTTTATTGCATAGTCTTAGCTCTAGTTTTATCTGAAGGCATAGCATTTATATTTAATGCTAAAATGTTCCTTCTAGAAATATCACTAGCATGTAATGACATCTCTCTTCTGATTTAAAGATAACCCTCCTGGGCATGCTTGAGTGAATTTGGAAAAAAAGTTTCTGTTTGTTTGGACTACTGCGGTTACGTTTTAGGATAATAAAAGAGAAAGAATGTACAA
>NW_017729008.1:5683868-5687222 GCF_001723915.1 Gavialis gangeticus | reverse complement strand
ATTAAGGATAATAGTCTTTATAACACAATCTAAAGCTTTATTGCATAGTCTTAGCTCTAGTTTTATCTGAAGGCATAGCATTTATATTTAATGCTAAAATGTTCCTTCTAGAAATATCACTAGCATGTAATGACATCTCTCTTCTGATTTAAAGATAACCCTCCTGGGCATGCTTGAGTGAATTTGGAAAAAAAGTTTCTGTTTGTTTGGACTACTGCGGTTATGTTTTAGGATAATAAAAGAGAGAGAATGTACAAACTGCTTTATAAATCTTTTAAATGGTGCATGCATAAATTAAAATGTAATAAATGTGATTTGTATCTCATTAAGAACAAAACAATTGTTCAAAGAGGTCCTAGATTGGTCCTTTCAGATAGATTTAGTGTGAAAGAAGAAAAAAGTGTTTTTCATGTATTATACTTGATTTTTAGATTGCCTAAATGGTCAGGTATTCAGGTGTTCACAGGGCTTAGGTTGCCCTAAAAATGGTGTGCCCAACCTAATGCTACAAGAACTAACATAAGATAAGGATGGGTTATCCTGACCTAATGAACAATTTTATGTATCCCCAGCTTAGCCCTTGAGTTGGGAAAGCCTAGCCACACTCTCTAACTCTAGGACTCTGCTGTTTTTACCCCTCTGAACCTGGCCAGGCTATTTTTACTGCCCCCCAAACAGTGCCCTCCAGATTGGGTCCCCCCCCGGACATGCCATGGACCTACCTTCCCTATGGACCTACCTTCTCTCAGACCTTCAGCCCTACTCCTGACTTACTTGCCTCTGACTGCTCATGCCTCTCCTGGCAAATAGTGAATACTTGAATATGGCAGTTCCTACTCAGGTTTTGGTAGCTTAAAATAAGCTGCCAAAACCTGAGCCAGGTTTCACAAGCACTTGTTCACATCCTTTGCCTACTACAGTTTTATGACTCTCTTGGCATGGCATATTTTTCCAGTGTTTTCTGTTCAAAAAATGAAGCAGCTAAAATATCGTGCATCATCTAGTCAAGGAGCTGAAGGTCAACTTTGAAATTTGGCTTAGAGTAACACAAATTCTTGGATCTCAGTCTTTTATATATAACATGCAGGGTGCATCTTCATGTGCAATTAATTTGAAGAAATAAAATTTAGAGCAGTTTGAGCTAGAGTAAACTTCTCATGGGTGCAGTGTTTACATGTGCACCTGGGACAGCATCAATTTCAGCTGGAGCAGAGCGGTTTATTCCAGGTCCACTACTGCCCTGCCCTGAGCTCTGGTTGGCAGCATCAGGCAGCAGAGGGGCTGACATGAGCGTGCTGAAACCACGAAGCCATGTAGCTATGTGGCAGGCAGGAATCTGGCCCCCTGCTGATTGGGCACAATGTGCACCCATGATCAGCATCTACATGTACATTTAATTACAGCTAATTACTGCATAAGATGGAACTATTAGGACAGTACTATCTTACCGCAGTGTTAATTAGTTTAATGTGGCTTAATACCATAGGAAATGTAGATGGTGATGCTTTACTCTGCAGTAAATTAGTCTACTCCTCCATGGAGTGCATGTGTAGATGCAGGCCCAATATCAGAAAACTCATATTTTAGAAGGTTCGGGAGAAGTAATTTGCATTTGTTAAAGTCAAATGAAAAGGTGCCACATTTCTAATAATAATACATGGTACAAATGTGTCTATTTATTTATTTCTTATTGATATTAGTACTAGTGTTTGGGTCACAGTTAGAAAGTAACTCAGGCCCCACAAACCACAGTTTCTTGTATATACCGTGCCCCCCAATATAATACAACATAGTTATTAAAAGATAGAATGAAGAAAAGAAAGCTGTTTCCAGAGTTATAGCTGCATAGAGTAAGGACAGAGCCTAATCTTCAGCTGACTCACCCTCCATTTCTTCTTAGCCTATGAAATAGGAGGAAAGACAATCATTAACATGTGTAGAGTAGGGCTGTGCAAAATTTTGGCAGCTGTTTCATTTCAGAGATGTTTCGGCCCATTTCAGCGCCTAAAACACAGAATCCAAAACAAGACAAAAGGCTCTGAAACATCTCCAAAATGAAGTGAAACCATCTGAAATGTTTTGGGTGTTTTGGAATGTTTTGGAAGTGTCTCCTGGGAACAGTCCAGCACAGCCCTGCAGCCCTCCTTTTAAAGTGCTGGAAGGCTGGGGCTGAATGGGGGCTGGGGCTGGGCAGGGCAGCTGTGGGGCTCTCCCGCAGCTTCCCCACCGAGACAGAGACAAGCACAGTCAGAGGAGCCATGGGAGAAGCCCCCATGGCTGCCCTGCCCATCCCCATCCGCCACCAGCCCCACTCTCCCAGCACTTAAAAAAAAATGCCCTGCACTCACCAGCTACAGCAGTGGCAATCAGGGCCTCTGAGGGCTTGTGACAGAGGCCACCTGTGCAGTGTGGGGCACAGCGGGGCAATAGGGATTGCCCCCATCACCTGACACCTACGTTCCAGTTGTTGCATGATGTGAGTGCAGCATGGCTCTGCAGGGCATCGTGCACTGTTTGGGAGTTGGGGCCACTAAAGCTGAATAGTGCCAGGTTCTGACTGACTGCTAGAGCCACCCCAGCTCCCATTCAGCGTGTAGCACCTTGAGACAACTGCCATGTGCGTGCAGGTGGTGGGGTGAACTCCAGTAACCCACACTGCCCCACACTGCACAGGGGGACTCTGCCACAAGCCTTCAGAGGCCCTGATTGCCACTGCCAGAGCTGGTGAGTACAAGGCTTTTATTTTTTAAGTGCCGGGATGCTGGGGCACCATGGGAGCTTCTACTGCAACTCCCTCCCCCCCCAGGGGCAGATACAGACACAGCCAGAGGAGCTGTGGGAAAGCCTGCAGCTACCCAGCTGTGCCTGCCTCTCCCCAGCTGATTCAAATCTCCAAAAGTGGGCCGAAATTCCAAAGCAGGTTCAGCTGATTCGAAATGGAACAGTGATTTGAAACACCAAAATGAGTCACTGTCCTCCGCAATGGCTGAATCCAAAACTGAAATGAAGCATAGCCATTTCACACAGCCCTAATGTGGAGTAAAAATCAATGAGCTGTTAAGTCAACTGACTCCCTCAGATGCCAGAATAGTAATACCATGACTACTACACTGGAGCAGGAATCGAAGCATAGTGCTTCCATCCATGGCAAAAAAATCAGCTTTTCCACTTAATAGACACCCCCAATATTGGGGAACTGATTTGGGGAGAGGAGTGTGTATTGTATGTAAAAAAAATTGGGGAATGCTTTTGTGTGAGAGACAACAAGAATGTAGAGGATTGTTTCTGCAGTATAATAACTGTTTGTACTTTTGTAGGACCATTCAGAGAATCTCAGTTGGCTTAACAAACATT
>NW_017729008.1:5678654-5678868 GCF_001723915.1 Gavialis gangeticus | reverse complement strand
ATGTTGCTCTCTCCTTATGAATTTGTACACCACCACAAGGTTCCCTCTCAGCCTTCTCTTGGAGAGGATGACGAGGTTATGGTCCCTTAACCTTTCTTCATAGGGCCTTCCCTGCAGGCCTCTAATCAGACAAGTGGCTCTTATTTGGACCCTTGCAAGGTTGTCTGCATCCCACTTGAATTGCGATGTCCAGAACTGGACACAGTACTCTAAC
>NW_017729008.1:5673130-5673654 GCF_001723915.1 Gavialis gangeticus | reverse complement strand
GGAGTAAAAATCAATGAGCTGTTAAGTCAACTGACTCCCTCAGATGCCGGAATAGTAATACCATGACTACTACACTGGAGCAGGAATCGAAGCATAGTGCTTCCATCCATGGCAAAAAAATCAGCTTTTCCACTTAATAGACACCCCCAATATTGGGGAACTGATTTGGGGAGAGGAGTGTGTATTGTATGTAAAAAAAATTGGGGAATGCTTTTGTGTGAGAGACAACAAGAATGTAGAGGATTGTTTCTGCAGTATAATAACTGTTTGTACTTTTGTAGGACCATTCAGAGAATCTCAGTTGGCTTAACAAACATTTCCAGCACATTGGTATTAGTACAGTAGGGCATAGACTGAATAGCTAACCAGGTCTATAATAAAGGGTATAGTTTGCCTTGTGTTTTGGAGGCAATGTAATCAGACCTTAGGCAATGGGTAGCCTACATTGTTTAGTAAGCTGGCCAGCTAATTTGGATATCTATTCTCTAGGGTTCTATGTGTCGGGGAAAATCACCAAATGAATT
>NW_017729008.1:5667837-5668130 GCF_001723915.1 Gavialis gangeticus | reverse complement strand
CAGCCTGACCAGTGCCACATAGGGAGGGAGAATCACCTCCTTGGACCTATTTCTTAAGCACCTATGGATGCACGACAAGGTGCGATTGGCTCTCCTGACTACTTCATCACATTGACAACTCATGTTCATCATGGAGTCAACAGTGACTCCAAAATCTCTTTCTGCCTCAGTGGTGCTGAGAAGATCACCCCCCAGCCTATAGGTATGATTACAGTTCTTTCTCCCTAGGTGCAGCACCTTGTACTTGTTATTATTGAATTGCATCCTGTTGCTCTCTGCTCATTTCTCCAACT
>NW_017729008.1:5659831-5662837 GCF_001723915.1 Gavialis gangeticus | reverse complement strand
GGTGAGCCCAATGGAAAATTCCATGAGCCTGTATTGCGCATGTCACTTCCAGTTTTTCTGTGTTGTCAGCACACCTTTGAGATTTTCCGTGACACTATGTATGGAAGATTTTCAAAAGTATTCAGCATCAGTCTACCTCTGCTCACACTGAAATCAATGAACCATAAGTAAGAGGATAGGCCAATAATGAATGGTTTTGAAAATCTTGTCTTAAAGTACCAGTAAGGATGTTAGGTTGTCACAGACTGGACATTTGAAAAGGTAGTGAGGAATTTATTTATGGCACCATTGGGATGTGACATTGCTGTATTGGGCCCACATATACTTTTCTTTCAAAGGCTTGTGAACAAAAGAGATGTTTGACTCTTCAATTCAAGAGAAATAGACAGAATTTTTTTTTTTTTTGCTGGGGGAGGGAATTACGTATCGGATATTTGACTCATAGATTCTAGGGTGGAAGGGATCTCAGTGGGCCATCTAGTCTGACTGCCTGCCCCTGGCAGGAAAGAAAAAGGGTCACTAAACCTGGGGTCATGTGATCCCAGGCAGGTGCCTGTCCTGTCTCCTCTTGAAGACCCCCAAGGATGGGGCAAGCACCACCTCCCTTGGGAGCCCATTCCAGATCCTGGCAACCCTGACCATGAAGAACTTTCTTCTTATCTCCAGTCTAAACCTTCTCTCTAGTAGCTTACGTCCATTGTTCTTTGCTGTTCCAGCGGGGTGCCCTGTAAACAGATCATCTCCTACTGCATGTTGCTCTCTCCTTATGAATTTGTACACCACCACAAGGTTCCCTCTCAGCCTTCTCTTGGAGAGGATGACGAGGTTATGGTCCCTTAACCTTTCTTCATAGGGCCTTCCCTGCAGGCCTCTAATCAGACAAGTGGCTCTTATTTGGACCCTTGCAAGGTTGTCTGCATCCCACTTGAATTGCGATGTCCAGAACTGGACACAGTACTCTAACTGCAGCCTGACCAGTGCCACATAGGGAGGGAGAATCACCTCCTTGGACCTATTTCTTAAGCACCTATGGATGCACGACAAGGTGCGATTGGCTCTCCTGACTACTTCATCACATTGACAACTCATGTTCATCATGGAGTCAACAGTGACTCCAAAATCTCTTTCTGCCTCAGTGGTGCTGAGAAGATCACCCCCCAGCCTATAGGTATGATTACAGTTCTTTCTCCCTAGGTGCAGCACCTTGTACTTGTTATTATTGAATTGCATCCTGTTGCTCTCTGCTCATTTCTCCAACTTGTCTAGGTCATCCTGGATCTGGTTCCTCCTCTCCAGGGTGTTAGTTTCACCCCATATTTTTGTGTCATCTGCAAATTTGGACCTGGTGCTTCCCATCCCCTCATCCAGATCATGGATCAAGATGTTAAACTGCATCGGCCCCAGAACTGAGCCCTGAGGGACTCCATTGCACACATCTTTCCAGGGTGACACTGACCCATCCACCTCCACTCTCTGAGTGTGACCCTAGAGCCAGTTTATTACCCAGTCTATGTGTAATCATCCAAGGCAAATCTCCTCAGTTTATTTATAAGGATGAAATGGGATACCATGTCAAAGGCCTTCTTCAAGTCCAGATAGATAACATCCACCTCAACTCCTGCATCTAAACATTTGGTGGCCTTGTCTTAAAAAGAAATTAGGTTAGTCAAGCAGAACCTGCCTGCTATAAACCCATATTGGTTACCCCTCCACATCACATTAACCAGTGGGCTCCCACAGATGTGTTCCTTGATAATTTTTTCTAGGATTTTCCCAGGGATAGAGGTAAGGCTGACTGGTCTATAGTTCCCTGGATCTTCCTTCCTCACCTTCTTAAAGATTGGGGTGACATTGGCCCTCTTCCAATCCTCTGGGACCTGACCCGAGCACCATGAGTGCTCATATATCCTTGCCAGTGGTTCAGCTATGACACTTGCTAATTCCTTCAATACTTGTGGGTGGAGTCCTTTTGGTCCCAGTGATTTGAACACATCCAGTCCCTCCAAGTGTCTTTTTACCATGTCACCACTGACTGTTGGTCACCTGATGTTTCCCTTGTTGGTGTCCATGATGCATAATGAAGGTTTGTCCAGGTTCCTATTTAAGAAGACAGGCAAAAAATTCCTTGAAGAGCTCTGCCTTGCCCCTGCTATCCATCACTAAGCCCCCATAGGGGTCTTATGCTATTCTGCACTCTCTTTTTGCTCCCAACATACCTGAAGAAGGACTTTTTATTGTGCTTAAGCCCTGCTGCTAGCCTGAGTTCTAGAAGTGCCTTAGCCTTCCTGACTGACACCCTGCAGGCGTGGGCCAAAGAAGTGTACTCCTCCTTGCTAGCTACCCCCTGCCTCCACTTCCTCTATGCTTCTATTTTTGTCCTTAAGGTATCCTGGATGACCCTGGTTAGCCAAAGGGGTTTCCTGGCCCCATTGCCCCCTTTTCTCTGCCATGAGATTGTCTCACTCTGAGCCCAAATGATCGTTTCCTTGAGGAATGACCACCCATCCTGGACCTCCAGATCATCTAGGCTCTTGGTTCCTAGTACCCTGCTAACCAGCCCCCTGAGCCTATTAAAGTCAGCCTTTTTAAAGTTTAGCACCTGTGTCCTGCTGGGTATAATGCCCACCCTTCTCTGGATAGTGAATTTTATTATTTGGTGATCGCTTTCCCCTAAGTTGCTTGGAATCTGCAAGTCCCAAACCAGGTCATCTCCTGTCACCAACACCAAGTCAAGCAAGGCATTATCCCTGGTGGGACTCCTTACTTCCTGTGTTAGGTGGAGGTCTTGGATACAAGTTAAGAACTTGCATGAGTGGTTAGATCTAGCTGATTGTTCCTCCCAGCATATGTTTGGGTAGTTAAGGTCCCCCATGACTACCATATCTCTAGACTGCACAGCCTCTGAGAGCTGCCTGGAAAATTCCCAGTCTAGCTCATCCACCTGGTGTGGAGGCCTATAGTAGACCCACACCACTGGGTCTCTTTCTCCCTGACCCCCTTGGATCC
>NW_017729008.1:5615452-5654831 GCF_001723915.1 Gavialis gangeticus | reverse complement strand
AGAGCTGCCTGGAAAATTCCCAGTCTAGCTTGTCCTCCTGGTGCGGAGGCCTGTAGTAGACCCCCACCACCAGGTCCTTTTCCCCTGACCCTCTTGAATCCTAACCCACAGAGTCTTTGCTTGCCCATCCTCTGATCCCATTTTGATTAGGGAAGATGTGTACTGTTCTTTGAGATAGAGAGCAACACCCCCTCCTTTTTTCCCTCCTCTATCTCTCCTGTACAACCTATAGCCCTCTATTCCCACCACCCAGTCGTGAGTAGAGTCCCACCAGGTTTGCTAGTCCCACTAGGTCAAAGTTATTGCTTGCAAGCAAGAGTTCTAGCTCTTCCCGCTTGTTTCCCATTCTCCTGGAATTTGTATATATACACTTAATTCCCCTGTTGGCTGCCCCTGGAACCCCCTTATATTGCTGTCTAATAGGTTCTTTGGTACTTACCTGGGCTGATCTTGTGGGTATCTCATGGTTCAGTGTTCCATGGATCCCTCTGTCCTCATCCTCCCCTTTCCCCGATGAACCTAGTTTAAAGCCGACCAGAGGAGATCAGCCAACCTGAAACAGAACATGCGCTTACCTTTGGAGTAGAGATGAAGCCCTCATATTTTGGTGTAGGAGATGTATAGAAATGGTGGCAAGGGAGAGATCACTTATTCTTCAGGGTTAAGTCCAGATGCATCATTAATAAAACACAATACATTTTATTCACACTGGGTGTATCTACATGAGATGCTACTGTGCAATAGCTCATTGCTACCACACAGTAGAGTCGACAGGCACTAACTGTGACGTGATACTACTGTGCAGTAGCAATGAGCTAGTTCACAGTAGCATCTCATGTAGATGCACCTCGATGTAGCTTGTTGCTACTGCACAGTAGTGCTTGAAAAAAACTGGTGATAGTACTGTATAGTAATGCTGGTTATTGCACAATAATTTAGTACTTGCTTATATAAGTACTATATAACTGTTCAGTAACAACAGCGCAGTCCACTGCTCATGTAGACATGGACACTGTCATCAGTAAAAGCTAGTTTATTATTTTACCAGTTATTCCTATAAATCCTTGGTAAAGATCCATGGCCATTTGTTGCAAAGGAAATCTAATTTATGTATAATCCTCCTATGCTTTGCAAACTAAAGGAAAAACAGCTGTATCTGTTTTTATAAAGACTCCTGGCTCATGGAAAAGGTTGGCGTAAAAATATGACTGGCTTTGTTTTTTCCCTTTCATTCTTTGGAAATACACTAAGAACAATTATGTCCCTGGCTCCACATCTCCATCAGCCAAAACCAGCATAAGGAAGGAATTCAATAAAACCCACTGTTGGCCTGTGAAACAAGTAAGGCAATAGATAACATTGTACCTGATGTGTGATAATAATGAGGAGAAGTGTAAAGAAGGATAATGACAATTCTGAGGGCTCTTTTCAGCTACATTAAAAAAAGGCACTCAGCTTTTTAGATTATGTGCCATTGATTTCTCCCTGTATCAAGCTGCCTTCAAGTTAATATGATAGTATATACCGCTGAGAACAACAGTATGGCATGTAGAAAGTACTTCTACTAGTAAACTGAATTAAAAGCTTGATCCTGAAAAGTGCAGTGATCTCTCATCCTGGTTCAGCAAAACACTTAATCTTGTATTAGACTTAACCATCTGTGTAGTTCTACTGACTTTAGTGTGGTTATATACCTGCTTAAAGTTAAGTATAAGCTTATGTGCATGGCTAAGTCTGAGTGAATACTCTGCAACTTACAGAAACAAATGCTTGAAAAGTGGTATATTACCATACATTTTTAAATGAGAAGAAAATGAAGACCAGAGTCTTCTTTTGATTTTTTGAAAAAAACATTTCTCTTCAGGACAATTTCCTTGTCTCTGCTACAAGTTAAAATTTTCTCACACCAGTTTGAAAACATAGTGCAGGCTTCCTATTATCATTGAAGCTGAGCATTAAGGAGGGAAAATTAGGGTAGGATGAAAGGGTGATAACATTTCAGTACTGAAAATGAATAAAGACAAACTATCTGCAGTAGTAAAAGAACACTAATAACCATCACTGGGAAACCAGACATTATGTATTAATAAAGTTCCTTTCTTTTTACTTGGAAATAAGATTTTCTCAGCATTAGTAACAATAATAATAGGCCTTTTCACTGTCTTAGAATGTACACAGCACTTTTACAAGGGCAATCTCATGGCTTTATGAGGATGTCCTGCTGCTCCTTTGCTGCTATATTAAACCCAATGGACCTATTTTTAAGATGCATGAACCTCGCATATGAGGCACAAAAGGTTGATTAAAAAAATAAAGGATATATGTTCAAGCAGAGGAAATAAGAGATCTACATCAGTTTCATATTTTATGCAGGATTTCAGAAGAACAGGTGAACAGATTTTTTTTCATATTTTACTTGCATTTTTTGCTATTTCCCATTTCTGCTTCCCAGTCACTAGGCTGTGATTCTAATTCAGAATGTAGAAAGATTTCAAGTCTAATCTAATCCATAAGAACTAGGTTAGGGGTTGGCAACATTTGTGGGCAGAGTGCCAAAAACACCCGCAACCTCAACTTGTAAGATGTTGGTGTGCCAGAGGCGGATGGAGTGGGAGCCAGGAGGGGCTTGTTCCTTGTTGTGGCAGCGCAGCCCTGGCCCTTTCCCACTGTTCACCCTGAGGTGAGAGTGCCCACCATGGAGTCTGGGCTGCTTACAGCAGGTGGCAGGGAGCCCCAGCCCTGCTTGTTGCCAGTTGTGGGTGCATGTACACCTTGAGGGAGATGTTTGGGAAGGGGCCGGGGTTGCACCATCACAGCTAGGATTGGGCTCCTCCCAACTACCTTGCCATCTGCCCTGAGTTGTGTGCACCAAGCAAAATGCCTTCAAGTGCCACACTCAGGCGCAGGTGCTAGGGTTGCCTACCCCTGAATTTGGTTATATTTCTGAACTGCCATCAAGTGGCAGTTTCAGGACATTACAGTTAGGTCTGAAAAGGTAGATTTTAAATTTCATTTCATCTTGCTTTTGTTTTGAACTGCTATGGATCAGAAAAGATATCATGCTGTTCTTTGGGAACCTGTTTTATGTAATTTTCAAACATTGTTAAGTAACAAACTGCAGTTACTGTGCAAGAACAGATAAAGATACTTAAAAAAGTCTGGATAATGTGTTAACTGGCAAGGTATGAAAGGGCAGAGGATATTCTGCAAACAATTTTCCAGATGCAAAATGGAAAATAACTGTGGACTTCATAGGGGAAGCAGGAGCAAACTGCTGTGGCCTCAGTTCCATAGAGGAGAGCTACATTTTTTTTCCAATTGTTGACTCTTTCATCCCTAAATTGATTACCATTAGTGTCCTTCTTATGGCATAGATTTTATAGATTTCATAGACATTAGGGTTGGAAGGGACCTTGGGAGATCATTGAGTCCAGACCCCTGCCCCAAGGGTAGGAAGTCAGCTAGGGTAATAAACCTAGCTGTAAAGAGGGATTGCAGAGTTTCAGACTTCTTAACTTGATATGTTGGAATTAGTCATGCCAAATCACTTTAGAAATCCTGCACAAAAGATGAAACTATCATAGATCCCTTATTTTCTCTGGTTGAACACACATCCTTTCTAAAAATACACAATCAGCTTTGTGACTACAGGAATAAAACCTTTTCTTAAATATATGTAGAGTTTTTCTTAAATGCAGTAGTTATTCACTGATCATAAGAGGAAAACTTTCTTGCTCCACAGAGATCTGAATTTAAACCATCAAGGCAGAGCATGAAAGTGCTCAGAACATGTACTAACATTTGCATAAAGGTAGATTTTAGCAGCAATGACTTTTGTGGCACTGTATCATTATCAGTGCACTCCAGGTTTCTCCTTTCATGGATGCTAGGTTTATTGGCTTGATATGGCTTGACCCCTCAAATGCTGAATGTAATTCACACTGATCCTAATGTTAACTGTGTAACAAGCAGCACTCTTGCTGTTCCCATTTAAATATTATCAAGCCTGTCCCTGGGTTGTCTCCCAGTTGTCTTCCTTATAGTTAGATAGTATTCTATTCTTTTGTTCATGAGAGATACTAGCAAATAAATAAATAAATCCATAAAATCACAAGGCTATAGAACTCCAGAAAATGCAAATATGCTTACGGAGACTTTGTTTTTTGGCTATGGTCCCTGAACATGGTGACAGCTATTATTCTGATGCTTCCCATTCTCAGGAGTCTGCCAAACCCAATTAAAACCTGTATTTTGGTACTCCCTGTACATTGCACTGGTAGCTTGTTGGGGAGATAGCACGCTACCTTCTACCTGTTGTCAGGAATCCTGCTGTGTTTATCTGCTGTCTCCTCCACAAACAAACAAACAAAAATAACACAACAAACAAACAATCTACTTGCACTCCTGTATGTGCCAACAGCTTGTTAAGCAGCTTAGTTTTTCACAGAAAATGTTTTGGCAGACCACAGGAAAATAGCCACAGCATATTTTCTCCTTCTCCTGGCTCTAAATACTAGGGTGGCCATTCCACTCTTTGCACGGGTCAGTATTCTATAAGCAATGAGTGCCCCAATCCCGCCAAAATGAATAGGCATTGGGGTACTTAGTGTCTCTCAGGAAGCATTGGTGCCTGGATACTCAAAAATATTTAGGCACTCAACTCCCATTGATTTCAATTTTGAGCCAAAGTCCCTGGCTCCTTGTAAATATACTCACTTGTAAAAAGGCTGTGCTGATTTCTCTCACTGCTGCCTCAGGCCCCACAATACAGAATTTCCTTTGAAGTTAATGGGAATTTTATGCACAGAGTAGACACTGGATTGAGGTCTGAAGTTCCAATGTTGGTCATTCTGACCAGTTCTAGCTTATTTTTCAATTAATTAATTAATTAATTTCAATTTCTTACATCATGAAAAGTGCCTTTTCCAGAAGGTCTTTCCTTCTGGAATTGTTCCTTTTGTCTGTTAACGATCCATAATTGCTTAGACTGGGATAGTTTAAAGTATACAAACAAAATCAGACTGATCTTTAATGTCAGTTGCTCAACCAAACTCTCTTAGATTCTTTTGCAGTTTTCCACTGTAAATCACAAAATGAGTATAGTAGACTGTAGACTCTGTAGTGCTTACAACTCTAATTTGAGAGTAATGCATTTCAGTCTTGCTGCAATTAATACTTAGTAGTTCTGTACAAAGTTGAATAATATCAACAGGAAGAATGAAGAGACCCGCACCAGAATACCCTATAGACTTACAGTTAGGGTGTTTGATATGGAGTTTTGAGACATAGATTCAAGTACTTATTCCAAATCAGACAGAGGAGAGTTTGAATCTGGGTCCCAATGATCCTGGTTAGGCTATCAGGTATATAGGACTCTTAATTGTGTTAGACATGCTCAGACATTGTCTACCAGATCAAGCTATTCTGTGGCGATAAGTGAGGGAACGCCTACTTTGTGAATAACTGTGCCTAGGTCTTGGGAGAACTTAGGCCATGGGCAGGTGTTCATTTCTACTGCTACAAATTTCCCAGCATGAAAATTTCTAAAAAATTTGGAGTACTATAATTCTTCCTGAGAGCTGGCATACATCCTACAGCCACCTGGAACCTCTTTGGGGCCCTACACCTATGCCAGCAACTGCCAGTGGCCAGGGGTAGTGAGTTGGCACTGGGAGGTGGGCTGAGTCAATGCCATCTCTATCATTGGGTCTTGGGCGACCTGACCCCCCTTCCCTCTCCTTCCCTCCCCTAATGATGCTCCCCAGAGTGGGCCTTGCTGGGTGGCTTCCTGGCTCTTTGGACCATGGGCCAAGGCTCCTATGTGGCATATATCTGGTTTGGGGGAACCTCCACCCCCCACAACATTTCCCAATCATTGTGTAGTGTGGAGTGTTCCCCCATGGCTGCCATTTAGGGTCCTTCCCATAGGACTCACAGGCATGTTGTCCTATGGAGGAATCCCTGGAGCAGGGCTCTTAAAGCCACTGGTGATTAGAGGCAGCCTGCTCTACTACTTCTGCCTGGGAGGGCAGCCGTCTCCCTGTGGGAAGCAGTGTTGATGCCACTTAGGGGTGCCATAACTTTGACCCTGTGCATAAACATCTCATCCTGGTGCTGTGATTCTTTCAGCTCCATAGCAGTGAGAGTGGCCTCAGACGCTGGGTGGCCATCTGTAGATCTAGTTCTTGGACCTTTGTGATGCATTCCTAATCCTGAGCAGCTTGTGCAAGTGGAACCCCCTTTCAGGTAGTTGAAGGCTGCTATTAAATCCCCTCTCCATCTTCTCTTCTGCAGACTAAATAAGCCCAGTTCCCTCAGCCTCTCCTCAGAAGTCATGTGTCCCAGCACCCAAACTATTTTTGTTGTCCTCCACTGGACTCCCTCCAATTTGTCTACATCCTTTCTGTATTGGGGGCCCAAAACTGGACACAGGACTCCAGGACAATTGTCAAACAAGAGCATGCTAAATATCAACCACAGCCTTCCCCATGAGCATACAACAATTTACCAAGGAATCACATTAGACCCTTCCCTCACCTGTAAACATCACATTCAGAAGGTCAGCAGTAAAGCCTGTGCATGGGTAACTGTCTTGCAACATGATTTGCCAACTTTAAAGTGCTCAGCACAGCCACACTTGCAATGGTATATGCCTCAGCAGATTACTGTGCTCCTGTATGGTTCAACTTACCACAGTAGTGGTATCTGCCATTTTACAGCACTCTGTGCATCCTGACCATCTGTTTGCTTATGGCTCTGGAGTGTTTAGAGTATTTTCTGTATGCTTCCCATGCAATAAATGTAATTTTTATGCCTTGCCCTAGATAGCATTCTGACCCAGAACATAATATGAAGATGGATAAATACTTGACAGAGGAGACAGCTAGTATTTTTGTTCCTATTGTTTATTGCGTACTATGAACGTATGAGCTCTTGGGCCTTTGCGCATGAAGAGCATGTTTGTGACTGTTGCTTTGTGTTCAAGACTTTCATCAAGCCCTAATCAACACTACTTCCACCTAACTGAATTTAACATGGTAAAACTTTATTGGAAGAAGAATGCTAGCCAGAGCAATGCATAGATAAAGAAAGTACTAACTATAGTCTCACACAATGTGTATTTCTCTAATTATACAATATTATTAATATTTTTGTTTCTCAGTATAGTATTGCCACACTTAATTAATTTTACAATAAAGCTTAGTGCATAATGAATTTGTCAGTTTGGTGACTGAATAACAAAAAATAGTCAAAGTCAAACCAGAATTTTTTCAGGTAATTTTGGTGAAATAGTAACAACAACATTTTAGTCCTGTTCCAAAAGGTGTTGTTCAATCTCAGACTAAATATTTTGTTTCATTCTTGGGTTATTTAATGCTTTCTACCATTATTCTTGCGGGGGGGGGGGGGAAGGGATTTTTTTCCCTATAAAAATGCCATCTTGAAATGGTAGTCTAAGAATTTCATTTTGAAGGTATAGTAACAAAAAGTTTTGCTACAGTTATTTAAAATGATTCATTGTAGAAATATATCAAAGTGGAATTTATCAATATTTAAACAACTTTACACTTTTTTAAAACTCTTTGCTAAATTTGACCCAAATTCATGAATACTTCTGACCCACTGAAATTCCATTTTCAAATTCATTTTCTATTTGAAAAAAAAATCACCCATCTGTATGAAGTTTTTGTTTGCTACCACATCATACACTCTGTCAGCACTTTATAGCAATACGTATGTTGCCATGCTGCATTTCATTTGCAGTCACTATATTGTCAACCGGTAATTCAGGGAACAAGTTAATCTTATTTTAACATAATGTGAGACATTGTAGACAGCTGGTCTGATTCTCTTCTCTCTGTGAAATAAATAAGGCAAATACTATTTGACATTAAGTAGAACTAAGGGGAAGCACCATATCACTTGCATTCTACACCCATATGCTTTCACATCTTTTTGTGTTCATTGTGAAGTGTAAGTGAATGAGAAGTGGAAAGTATGGTTAAAAAAACCCTGTCTGTTAATTATATACATTTTTAAATGAATGAAGTGCAGGTACCCTACTAAACTCATAGTCATAATGGTCGTTTTATGAACTGAAAAGGAATGTTCTTGGTGGCAAGAACTACCTCAAATAGAAGTACTTGGATTACTAAAAAGGAAGATTTCTGCCTTTTTAAGGTATTGACTGAAGAGGACAGGCCTGATTTAGTCGTTGTCTGGATAATGATTCCATTGATTTCAGTGCAGGATCAAGCTCATAATTTTGTTTTGGTTTAGCTCCTCTTTGGCTATTCATATTGGATACTTTAAGGCCTAGATAGTGTCTTAACTTGGAACTTGCAGTGAGATCAATGGAAATTTTGTGCAATTAATAGCATTGATTGATTGAGCCTGATTTGCAAGGGCCTTTCTGTTTTTCATCGGAATATTAATCTACTTGTATCTGCCAGAGAAAGTTTTCTCTGTTATTTTGTGGCTGTCAGCGGTAATCAAACATGAAACAATATTTTTCTGAAAATCTCATCCTTTTGTTGAAGCAGTACTATGATCTTAGATTGAGGTTAATAGACTGTAGCCTTTAAGTTGTTTTTTTTTCTTTTAACCAAGAAGCCCTTTTGATGTCCCATCACCTAAAATTGCAGCATATCCTATTATACCGGGGAATCCCAACCTCCTAATGTCCAGGGGTTGAAGAACTCTGGAAAATGAACTTGAAAAAATAAAGCAAGCTGACAATTAGCCTCTGATGGCCATTACTCTCTCACTGCATGAGTTGATTCTTCTTAATTATAATCTAGTTTCTTAAGACACACTCACATTTCATAATGTATAGGTAGTAGGAGTTGTTTTTTGATTTTATAGATTCAAGATACTTCTTTAAACAAGCTACCTTCTATCCCTGCTGTGTCAAGTCAGTGATAGTGCCCTCATCTCCCTGCTTTGCCTCTCACAAGTAAGGGTGTTTTTCTTGATGTTTTGGGCATTGTACCTGATAGTTGTGCAAGAGGATTGTTCGTGTAGTTTTACGAAGAGGTTAGATAAACACTTGTGTAGGATTGTTTAAGTAGGAAAGATGGGGTAGTACTAGATAACCTCTGGAGGTACCTTCCAGCCCTACTTTTTTATGATTTGTACACTCAAAGACATGTGGGCTGCCTGTAGATGTGCAAGGAGGCTGCTCTAATGTGGTATAATAACAGCATGTTGGAGCAGACTTGATGAATCGAGTCTGCTGGACCATGCTAATTAGCACGCCGCCAGCAGCCTCCATGTCTCATGTTTAAGCATTCTCCCAGTTCAGAATAATGGTGGGGGCACTTTAGTGGCAGGCACACTAAATGTGCTTTAGTTAAAGTGCCCCCAGCAGCAGTTTAAAGTTGGGGAACACTGATACACAAGACACTGCAGGCACTTTAATTACAGCAGCTCTTGGAGCTTCTCTAATTAAAGTACTCTCCTTCACCCCTGGAGCACATGTAAAAATGTCCATAGATACTTATCACAGGTACTAATCACAACTAACCTCTGATACTTTTAAACCATAAAACTGCCCTGTCTATAATCATGGAATGAATTGTCTTCAATGAACGTTATGGTGTTCATGGTAAATAGGTAGAAACCACATAGATTCGAAAATTGCACTTCTACATCTCACTTTATTTGTACCCTAATGCATACACACAGTCAAATTACTGCTATACTGCTCAAACTTCAACAATCGTATGCTTATACTAGTGCAACACCTGACATAAACCAATCAGTAAATCTGGATCATCAGCCAAAGAAAACTATTTTGCCTTTGTGTTTTAATGAATTTATTTTACATTCATAACAAACAAGTATGAATGAATCATTTAAATCCACACTTAATCCATTTTTTATATTTGTGTTTTGAAAAATCTCATTTCCCTTTTGATTATCCTTGAATTTCAATGGTTTGCTTGAGCATTAGAAGATAAGAATCCATTAAGAAAATGTTTAATTTCATTACACAGTGCTACTTGCTGCTTTGAGATAATTTGTGTAACATTAATGATATCTTTTCTTCCGTGTATTATACTTCCCTTGTGTATCATCTTGGGATAATCTTGTTGTCTCTGGCTTCCTTAAAAATGTATTACAGGGACATTGTGTGTTGTTTCATATAAATGATGCATATAAACTTTGCACAATTGGTGTCACCTCAATTTCTTTATTTAAGCAGAGACAATAGGTAATCACACAAATGGAAAAGGATTTTTAATTTGTCCATATTGTTTTCCAGTTTAATTAAGTTTCAAGCTCTTTAACACTAATTTATAAGTGAAACTGAATACTATTCTTTGGAAAAACAGGCTAACAACTGGACAACTTATAACATTAAGAGGAAAGGTTGTTGAGATAACACTGGAAGTAAAACTTTAAGCAATGCTAATGTCTAGAGTAGAAGAATACTTTGTCATCCTCCGTTCTAACTGATGAAGGCCCTGAGTCTTGTAGATAATTTCAGTAGTACTACTTAAATTAAAGCATATGTCTGCTTACTTTAAACCAGTATTATGCCATTCAGTAAGGGCCAGTAAAACACATCTAAGAAATACTTAATTTTAAAAAACCTGCTTGGAGAACAGACTTTCCTTTCTGAAAAAAAAAAAAAAAAGAGGAGGAGGAGGAAAAATGTTAAGATTTTGATTCAAATCATTAAGAGCCAAAATTTCAAAAAAGTTTGCTAAATGATATTTCAGTACATTGAAATATCTTATCTTAATAAATTTATTAATATTAGTTTGTAATTTAATCTTTTGCCTTTACATTAGTTTAAAATAAAACAATCTCATTTCCAAATGAGAAAAAAGAAATTGTATTTCTGAAAATGTCAACATGGGGAATCAAAATACCTTTAACATTTTTCTATTATTTTCCAAAACAATATTTTACCAAAACTGCCACTTTCACTGTGGGTGCAGGAAAAGCAGCGGACATGATACACCTTGACCTTAGCAAGGTTTTTGATATGGTCTCCCACAACATTCTGGCAAGCAAGCTAGGGAAGTATGGGCTGGATGAATGGTCTATAAGGCTGTTAGAAAACTGGCTGAATCATCAGGCTTAGAGGGTAGTAGTCAATGGTCTGATGACTAGTTGGCAACCGGTATCAAGTGGAGTGCCCCAGGGATCTGTCTTGGGGCCAGTTTTGTTCAACATCTTCATCAATGAGCTGGCAGAATGGATGGAATGCAATCTCAGCAAGTTTGCAGATGATACCAAGCTGCGGGGAGTAGTAGATACCTTTGAGGGTAGGATTAGGTTTCAGAGAGCGGGACAAATTGGAAGATTGATCCAAAACAAATCTTATGAGTTTCAATAAAGACAAGTGCAAAGTCCTGCACTTAGGAAGGAACAATCCCATACACCAGTATAGGCCGGGGACCAGTTGGATAAGCAGCAGCTCTCCAAAAAAAGACCTGGGGGTTACAGTGGACAATAAGCTGAATACGAACCAGCAGTGTGCCATTGTTGTGAAGAAGGCTAATAGCATACTGGGCTGCATTGGTAAGAGTGTTGCCAGCAGATCAAGGGAAGAGATTCTTCCCCTGTATTTGAAAATGGTTAAAAGCCTGGGGTACATGACTTCTGAGGAGAGGCTGAGGGAATAGGGCTTATTTAGTCTACAGAAGAGAAGACAGAAGGGATTTTACAGCAGCCTTCAACTACCTGAAAGGCGGTTTCAAAGAGGATAGAGCTTCGACTGTTCTCAGTGGTGGCAGAAGACAGAACAAGGAACAATGGTCTCAATTTGCAGCAAGGGAAATTTAGGTTAGGTATTAGGAAAAACTTTCTCATTAAGAGGGCGTGTCTACATGAGATGCTGCATCACAATAGTGACTAGCTACGGCAATGTTGCTTATTGCTACAGAGATGTAGTGTCAGTGGTCACTAACCGTGACACCACCACTACTGTGCAGTAGCAGTGGACTATTGCACAGTAGCTTGTTGCTACTTCACTGTAGGGTTGGAAACAATTCGTGTGGCACCGGGGCTGTGCAGTTGGGTACACGTGTAGGCAAGTACTAAATGACTGCATATAACAACTGTGCAGTCAGGCATACTTGTAGGCATACCCAGAGGTTAGTAAAGCATTGGAACAGATTACAGAGAAAGGTTTTTAAGACCTGGCTAGACAAAGCCTTGGCTTGGATGGTATAGTTGGGATCAGTACTGCTTTGAGCAAGGAGTTGGACTAGATGACCTCCTGAGGTCACTTCCAACCCTAATTTTCTATGATTCTATGACTAAAATACTTTTTAAAGTATTTGCACTATATACTTACATGTTATATATCACTTTAAGGCTTATGAATTATGAGAGTAAAGGTATTAAAGATTGCTAGGTCCTTACGCTCTCTGGGTGTGAGGATCAGAAAGGTACTTAACGTAGGCTTATTTGTAAAGCGTACCCATGCAGAATGCATATAAACCAATATTGTAAGTATCTAACTGTGGAATCCTTATATTGAGCAGTACCTTCTTTGGAACACCATCCTACTGAAATCAGTGTGCCTGCTGACATGGTAGAGACCCTTGATGGTATTCGTTTAAAAGTCCAGTGGGATATAAACTGTAATCACAGCAATTGCTCCTCCTGCCATAGTATACAGCTATGGAAGCGCATCACAGCCCTTGGGGCTAGCCACATGTTTAATTTATGGTGCAACTGGAACCAGCCACAAAGTTACTGCACATTTTTTTGTAGTAACTTGCGGCTTATTCTTTGTTTTATCACACTATTAATTGAATGAATGTGTGCTTGGGTTAGTACTTGAGATGTGATGAACTGGTTAATCACATCTTAAATGCAATGTCTGCCTTAGATACCACTCAGTTTGTGTGAACAGTAGAATTAAGCCTCAAATAAAAAACAAAAATAATAATTATTATGTAGCTGAAAAGGCCATAATTAGGTTAGTGGCTGTATCCTATGATTGCTAAAGGTGGAGTTATTCCTTTTACAGATGTCTATAGGAAACCTCTCACTTTCTACACAGGGGAAGACAGAAGAAAAGTATGTGTTTTCTTACAAATATTCTCCTTCCAGTCTCGGTGAATATGATGGAAAGGGGAGAGCTGGCTCCTAGCCTCATTATCGCCTTCATCTCTTGGGCCATAGAGACATTGCCTCTGCAAAGGAATGTCCCCTTGTGTCTCCTTTGAAAATGTTGGCTTTGCTAGCTTTCCTATTTTCATTTAGTTAAAACATATCCAAAGATAATTCTTTTATTACAGTACATTTTTAACAGGTAAAATAAAGCATTTGAGGGAAAACTGCTTCATTATTAAATCCGCAAAGGTTTTCCAGTTGCTTTTTGTGTTTGAATAATAGGCTAAAGCTTTGTTTTAAAAATTTGTCACGAAAGTTAAGCAACTTAAATAAATGCATTTTAATCTGCATAAATACTGGGTGATTTCCCTGCAGTGACTTCCAGTTTGAATGTTCACAGTTTTAATTTTACATCTATGTCTGAACTATGTCAAGAACAATTTTGTGCATGTGAAATGCCATGCAAAACCACATGATTGGGGAGTAGGAGACTATATTGATTAAATTGAGCTTGTGATATTATTCCTTTTTCAATGTTTGAAGCCAGGGTAACCCCATTAGAGGATATGAATTTACATTGGTGCAAGTGAATAGGAATAATAAAAGTCCATATTCTTCACAACTGGTGTAAAGCAGTGGAGCCCAAACAATCTTGATGGATTTACTGATTTACACCAGAACAGAATCTGGCATGTAGCCATCTATGTCAAAGTAATCTCAGCCAGCAAATGCATTCTTTCCTTTTTTTTACTATTTCAGTACCTGCTCCTGCTTCACTGAAGCTGATGACAAAATGTTCACTAGCCACAATGGGATCAAGAATGAGCCCCTGTGTTTAAATAGAATACATAAACAAGTATACCATGGGATGCATTGTATAGTCCTGGATGAAAATTGATTTGGTGCTCCTAAGATATCTGTCTCTTAAATTTTCATGAGAGAAGTAATGTATGAATTGTAGAGGCAGATCAGAATAATTTCATCCCTAGAGAGGATGGAAGGTGTAAGACCCAGCAGTTGGGTAGGGAAAATGGACTCTTTTTTGTGGCTACACATAGTCATACAAGGACAAGAAGAGATGAAGGTCAAGGCTAGACTCCCAATACACCACTCTAGTAATCAGAAACCCAGTACAGGGGTGTACACCAGTTGCAGATGATGTTTTAGCCTTTGAAGTGAAACAGCAGCTACAGTCCCAATACCTTCCTTCTGTTGCTAGGATGAGAATAAATTCCATTACCCTCAATGCCAGAAGAAAACCTTGCATAAAGCCAGACTATTTGGGTTTTCTGAGATAAAGGAAATGTTACTGTTTATGAAAAGCCATTCAGTCCTCACCCCTTATTATTGCACGCTTTTAGCAATCAGAAACTGCTAGACCGTGACTACCATCACTTGTGGAAGGATTTGTACTATAACAGAGGACTTCAGGCATGCTTTAGCATCTAAGAGTTTTTTACCTACATAACCTATGACCAGTGTCATACCTACATATTTAATTTTTAGAATAACACTGCCAGTGCTTACACTATTCAGAAGGGTCACTGACTAGAAGAAGACCTCTATTACCCCAGACTTCTAATAGCCCTCTTCAGAGAAAGAACTAATTTTTAGTTTCAAAACTCTTTGACTTTTTATAACTTGCACTCTAAAAGGTATCTATCTCTCTTACATAGTGAGGAGAGAGAGGATCGTTCCACCCACTAGATTTCAGAATACATCTGTTCTCTCCTTCAGTTTCATCTTTATACAAATAAACCCCTTCCCCCTGAATTGAACCACATGTTAATTTTTCATTCTGTGGAAGAGCATGAAGTCAGGGTCATCCAACAGAAATAAAGGCAAAATTTATATCAAACAAGGGGTGAGCAGGGAGTGTGTGTGTGTGTGTGTGTGGGGGGGAACTACAGAGAATTCTAGGATTTTTGTAATTTATTAGAAATTTGAAACCAGGCCAGACACCCCCCCCACCGTCAGCATCATCAGCTTCTGGGGGACCCCCTACCCCAGTTACTGATTCAAGAGGCACCAGTCATCCATGAACTCATAGAAGAAACTGTGTGCAACTTAGTATTGCATGAGGACATATAGCTGTCTTTAAATTGGTGATTTTGTTAGAGGAAAGAGAACTATTCTGTCATAGTTGCAAATAACAACTGGCATGTAAAAAACAAACCAAGCCTTTCATGTGCAGTTAATCTTCATCTATAATATATATACAAAGAAGTCTGAGATCTCCCTTTAAAATGTTTATATATGTATACATATACACATATGCTCACACACAATAGGGAGCAGCTGTCTATAATAATTTGCATGTTTACCTTTGATAAGGGAAAGCAGAAAGAAGTCAGCTTGCCCCTGAATAAAATAGGGCTGAGTTGTGGTTTAATTTCATTTGCAATTACAGTAGGAAATAAGCAGGTGCACAGGCAGAGACTGTGGAGCTGTTGCTCTGTTGACTATCCTGGCCCTTTTTAACTCACTCTACTTTGTGCATGATATTTGCATATTGAGCAAGAGTTGGAACAGGTCAGTCACTGACTAGTTAATACAAATAGGATCTAAACCTCTAATCTGCTCTATGCCCATGGACCCCTATGAAATAAGTATTGCATAGGAACAGGCTGGAATCAAATTTCAGTATTGGAAAGTAAATATGTATGTTTCTTGGACTACATTTTGGTAATTGGATATTTACTCTTAACATTTTGCTGTATACATAAAAGTATCCCAAACATGATTTTCCATCAGTCATTTACATCAAAGTTCAGATATTCAAGTACCCTTGTAGGTGTATCAGAGGGAAAAATACAGAAATGATAATATATCATTTATGAACTGGTCAATTTAGGTGTGAAGACTCTAACTTTAAGAAATGAAAGTCACATGAGGTCATTTATCCAAGGTATTTGGGTTGCAGCACACAAAATTTTCTGACATTCTTATTGGGTAAGTAATGCAAAACTCACACTGGTTTCAATGTTATGTGTCACTGCTTGGGAAGGGATATTTTTACACAAAGTAAATTGTATCTAGGGAGAACTCATGTTCTGTACCACCAAAATATGAATCCCACAGTTTCCAGAAAACAGCATATTCCTGCATTATTATTATAACTTTTTAATGAATTTATGTTTTAAGATATCTGGTAGAATTACTTAATCCCATTTTTTACTATCTAGGCAATAACTTTAAACTATGTTATTTGAAGGCTGAAAACTTGCATTTTTAGTTAATTGGGGATCAATGACTAAAATTAAATTATTCCTTTGTTAACTATAGGATGTTATTTTTAGTTAAAATTATAGAATTAAATAATGTCACAATATTTAAAAATCTATTTTCTGAAGGTTAGGATGGGTGTTGTCAATGGTAACAACTTCAGTCACATCAGCTGGGGGTTGGGTGGGGGGGAGCACACCATTCTCTGTTGTATGTGAGCCTGATCCTACAAGACACTTAAATATGTGATTGACTTTAACTAAACCTCTTAAGTTCATCAAAAGTTAAGTATGTGCTTAACTGCTTTGGCAAATCAGGACCTCAAACTGGCTAGAACACAAACCAGTCCTTTTGAACAGTAAGTAAGAGCATGTCTTTGAAGTCACCATGAAGTAGGGCTCCAATAACCATTTCATGCCTGACAAAAACTTTACCTGCTTCACAGACTAGCACTTCATTGAATGGGCCTATTACAACTGCCTCCTGTTCAACAGTACTATCTACTACAGACACTAAGGCAAGACATGCCCGAGGTGCTGCTATGAGGTCCTCTATACATGTTACAGCTATTGCACAATTAACTGATTAATTGTGCAATTACCTTGAGAACAGCTACACATGCAAAGTATCACACCAGAAAAAGCTCACATAGCGAGTTGCTGTCAAGCCTTAATCTTCATGTGTACTAGGGTCTCTCATGCAGTTGAAAGCCATGTCAGCCCACAGGGCTCCCAGCTGCAGGAGGGCACCATGACCAGCTGGAGCTGGAAGTCCTGCAATTTGGGGGACTCTCAGCCCTAGCAGATGCTGACTCTGAGGCACCCCGGTGGCTGGGAGCTCTTCAGCTGAGAGGGTTCCCAGCTGTGGGAGCTTGCTTCTTCCTGGTGCAGGGGGAGTTCGGGGTCAAACCATGCATATGTAGAGGGACCCTGAGAGTGTAAATCCCACATGAGTGTGAGGCAACTGCATTGCAGTGCCACCCAGAAGCAACTGGTGAGCACCATGTCTGCATTGGTTGGGATGGTAGCTATGAACCACACTGTCTCAGGCTGTGACAGTATGCCCAGACATCATAGTAACACATGAGAACAATAGAAAGGTCCTGAGGATCAATGTGACCGTCCCATTTGAGAACAACTGGCAACTTTTGTTGAAGACCATGAATGAAAGCTGTTCAAATACAAGCCACTGACTGATACCCTAATGGAGAAGGGGTACAATGTGACAGTGCAGGAGCAGATACTTGGGACACTCAGAGCATGGGACTTGAGCAATGAGAGTGTCCTGTGAACTTATAGTGTCCCACTACTGAAAAAAACTGAGGAGGGAGACTTATGGTATCTGATACCATAAGATATAATTTATCAACAGACAACTCAGTAAGTTAAGAGACACCTGTGTCAAGCACATTGCAGGCCAGTATGTCTTTCCACCTTACAACTCTGTACAGGTGTGCTTAATAAAAACAAGAGCTACCTCTCTTCCTCTCATAGCATGGCATTGGAACTTCTTATCCCCCTATATCCTGGGCTAATGCAAGCGGTCTATGTGACAAATGCCTGTCCTGGATTGCATTAATTTGCACCAACTATGCATGTCGCTAACATGTATGGGGTCCTATATTACCTTACATCTTTACAAAATCAGGTAAATAACCATGATTTTAACATTTTCTAATAACATTTTAGATCTGATTAAAGTCAAATTTTATCTCCCTGCTTTCATCTAGGTTGCATAGTAGAGTTGAAATGTAGTCTCCTACCTTTCAGGTGAGTGTCCTAACCACTAGGTTCTAAGCTGGGCTCCCTCAGGTCTTCCTGTTGGAATGGTTCTACTGTTTAGAAAATACTTGAATATTCATTTAGTCTGATCAAAGACAAAATCAACTTTTCCAACCTTTTATTTGGATGTCTACCTGGAAGGTAGGATGCATGGCTTTCACTCTCTTCAGGCAGGGGAAGAAATTTAGCCAAGGAGTGCCATGCTGTGGGCAAAGCTCTAATAATCAGGCTATTGTATGAAAGCTGGAATACCTTTTCTCCTGACAGCTTTGTGAATCTAGACCTTCATTTGCTTTCCTTGCCTTACAATTGCCTGGAAATGAAACATTACATTTTACTAAAAATATTTTTTTTATTAGTTTTTCATTTCAGTGAGAAAAAAAAGAAAAAAATTCAAATTCATTTCAATCCAAACCAAAATACTTTACTGTTACTTGGGTTCAGCTGATGGTCTGAACACTTAGTTATTCATGTAACCTTGCATAATATTTTGGACCTTCTACTTTATAACTGTTGGTTTTGTTTTTGCGCATCTCTTCCTTTACTGCGGAATTAACTCTTTTCATGGAACTCTGAAGATTCAGCAATGTAAGTCAAAGCAGAAGGGGGAGAACTTGTCAGAAAGATAAATATCAAAACAGATAATGCTATTGATATCAATTAAGCACTGGCTTTTGCCATCTTTTTTTTTAAGTTACTAATGGCTTGAAAAGAATGCCTCTAGCAAGCCAAAGTTAAGACTTCTCTTTGTTTGATCTTATTTTTTTAAAATTAAAGAGCATGCCAGGTGTTACAGCCATACTGAACTTTCAATCCTTAAATTTTAGACAAGATAAAGGTACAAAAACAGCAGGATTATTAGAATTCTCTTGTGGGCAGCAGCAGGTTCTGTTCATCAATCTACTGTGCCCATATTTTTAGCCCTCACTGGGAAATTAAATAATGCTGACTGACAACTGACACATTAATTGCCTTTTAGGGAGCACACCTTTAAAAAGCAGGCATTTAAAGTCTTCTGCTTTGGTGGAAGAACCAATTTGCAGCATCATCAGTCAGGGTTTTGACATGTAACTTTGCACTTGCCATTTTGTTAATAAAGAATCACACTCGAATCCTGAGAGAGTGTTTCCCTAAAGAGAAACTTAGATGTCTTTGCGAAATTAAGATGACTTTGATAGGGACATGTAATGAATGTTTAAATGAGTTATTAACCTTTCATGACTTCAGTGAGTGTTACTGCAAGACAATTCATCATTATATTGTCATAAACTGCAAAAAAGATGAATATCACAGTAAGATTCATTTCTTTAAAAGTTTATTTTCTATTAGTCTTAATACATAACAAAGCTACGATGTAAGTACATACATCTCAGATATAGTAAACTGGACTACTGAAGTAAATAAACCAATAGGAGGAGGGGGAAATTAAGCTTTCATGTGAAGGGGAATTTAATTTTAACTTTAATTGTACATTTAAAATTTTATTTGTGAAAATACGGGCACTTCATTGTGAAGTAGTATATCGAGTGTTAAGTCAAACCAGATAATTTAAAATATAGTCTCTTTTTCCAGTTGCCCTGTGCCAATATAGGAAATTAGAATTTGTCAGAAAATTAGTTTCCTTTTTTCCTATGAGAAATCTTAATGGGATTTGAAAATGTATTTTCAGCAGTGAAAAGGCAAAATTGACAGATATGTTTAGTCCACAACAGTGTTTGATTAGAATTGTAAATTAGTTATTGCAAAGTCTCATTCTCTATAGGTTGGGTGGATACCAGTCTCATCATGGTCTCCCTAGTTTCCTACTACTTCCCATAGTCAAGGCCATTCATGCCTATGAGGCACCCTGTGAGATATAATTTAGCTGGGGAGCCTGACCAATAGGACTGAGTCAGGACATAAGTCAGCTGATCTACAGGTGGTCTACATGAATGAAAATATTTTGCTTTGGCACATCTGCTTTTTAAGAATTAACGTTTTCTGCATAGAGCAGGCTCTTTTGATAAGAAATATTATTTTGTCAGAAATCTTATTTCCATTAAAAAAAAAACCCCTTTGATGATTTTTTTTCATTGGCCCTAGTAGAAATACTTTACTTATCTAATGAAAATAATACAGTTAATTAGCACATAAATGCTTCTTCAGCAATATAGCTATTCATTAATAATTATTTAATCTTTATCAATATTTTAACCTCAATACAATATGGTATCACTGCAGCTTTTTGCTTGAGATGTTTAAGGTAACAGGCAAAGATACCTTTTCAACGGTTTCTACTGCTTATCTTAAGTCCCCTGTGGATATATCTTCAGTTATAAAATGAAGCAAATTCAGTGCAGCTAATGAGATGTATTATCCTTTATTTATATAGGAAAGTATATATCTTACTGCAAAAGGGAATGATTGTGTCTAGGGCAACCTATATATTTCCATATCTTTTTTGACCTACAAAAGTAAAGTGCAAGACCTGAAGTTAATAAAGGTCTTTTTCAATGATCAACTGTTGTTCTCTTTCAGAAATTAGGTTTAGCAGCTCATTGTTCTGTACAGTAAGTAAAATGAGTCCTTCTCTCTGGAGAAGATTATAATTGTACTATAAAGAACCATAAAATATTACATACTATCAAATACTGTATTCATTAATTTTCAAAACAACATTTTAATACAGGAAAGGAAGTGCACAGTGGCTTTCAGTTACTAAAGTTTGCATTATTTCTTGATATACTACAAACCTGTAAGGAAAGAAATAATGGAAAAAGTAACTGATGTGAAAAACAAATCCTTGAGAATGAAACCTTTAAACAATAACATGAAGGGAAAAATAGGATTGGAAAAGCACCATTTTAGAGGGGTGAAACACTTTCTCAAAGAGTTGTAAATTATTATACACAGTGTGAAACCAGAATCGAACAAAGGTATAAGATAATTATCCACAACAGGAGCTATATGTCCATTTGACACAACTCCATGACAATTACAAAAAAGAATGCTGCCCTTTGCTGAAATGCATTTGCTCTTGTTATTTGTCATTTTTTGCCATCATGTCAGCAATTTCAAATTTGAAAGTTAAATCATGGCAAATTGTCACAGTGGTAGTTCAAGCAGTGTTAGAACTACATTTTATGTGATTGTTTTAGTAAATGGCTCATTGGAAAAATATTTTCTGCTCAGTTGAAAGTTTTGCTGCAGGGACTACAGCATATGAATCTGAAATACAAATTCAGGGTATTCATGTGTAAAGACTGACCTTTCCCTGATATATACTTAACAAAAATATTCTGTAAGTTACTTCAGCTAAGAAAATTTGACAATATATTCTTTTAGCATTATTGCTGACAAAGAACTGAATGCAACTTTATGTGTTTTAAGATTCCTAAATGAAAATATAATGCTAAACTTTACCCCTCTTTCACTAAAATGTCTAATTAACATAAACACAATGTGTTCCTATACCTTTATAGAAATTGCTTGCTTAAAAACAGTTTTTTCATTTTGACCATTCTGTCACAAAATGTTTCTCTCTTAATGTTGTAAACCTGTTTTTCTTGTTACTAGGCAAGAGAAATTGCTTAAATATTATTTTGCAGTATAAAAAGCAAGACGTGATAACTAAAGCATGATGATGCATAAGTTTTGAAAGTTGTTTACTTACAAAATTAATACAAATGGTTGCAAAATTACAATAGCTATGCAAGAAAATAATAAAAAAGAATACTTACATTTTGTAGCTGTTGTGTGCACAAACTGTGATAATGAAAGTAAAAACCTGGGGAGACTTTTTGTTGTTGTTGTTGGCACCTATGGCACCAGAAATGTAAGAACTAGTATGTAGGTACAAAACATACTTATTTTCTTTACTGAGAGATCTCAGACACTTTTTACTGAGAAGCAGTACATCGACTACTAAGTCAAACCAGATAATTTTACATATAGTCTCTTTTTTCCATTTACCTCGTACCTATATGGAAATTATGCATGAAGCTGACTCAATCCAGTATCAAGGTTTGCTTTCAGGTCACAAAATGTACACAGACTGCTCTTCCAATAATAAAGCAAAGATTTTAATATTTTTCCTTTTTTGCTCCCAGAACTGCTGGAACAATATTATTCATGAAACAGATAAACAAAAAGAATCAATTCAACCCCTTTACTCCACATTTATATTAACATTTATGAATTAGTTAGAAAAAAAATCCCGACCATTACTTACTACATTGAAGTATAGCCATGAACAACCAATAACTTCCTACTTGCTTTTCTATAATAAGCTATAGATTCATCAAATGTAGGCTGGAAGGGATCTCAGAAGATCATCAGGTCCAGCCCCCTGCACTAAGCAGGGAAGATAACTGGGGGTCAGGTGACCTCAGCAAGGTGACCGTCCAGTCTCCTCTTGAAGGTATCCAGGGTAAGTGATTGCGCCACCTCTGGAGGGAGCTTATTCCACAGTCTGGACAGCCTAGCTGTGAAGAAGTTTTTCCTAATGTTGAGCCTGAAACAGTCTTCCAGGATTTTGTGACCATTGCTTTTGGTTTTCCATTGTGACCATTGTGACCATTGCTTTTGGTTTTCCCCAGGTGCCGTGGTGAACAGTTGTTCACTGAGCCCTTGATGTACACCCCTGATGTAGCGGTAAGCTGCTACCAAGTCCCCTCTCACTCTTCTCTTCTGAGGGACCTGGGAAGAGTCCCAGGTCCCTCAGCCTTACCTAATAGCCAGGGCTTTAAAACACAGACATTTAAAGCTGAGTCGTAGGAATCCATATTAAAGCACTTTGGTAAGTGATTACATTTTCAAACTTGAACTGAGCGTGTACTATCTGAAATGGCTATTCTTTAGAACTGATGCACAATTTGACTTCTTGAAAATAAAGCCAGTTACTTCTGTTCTGAAAAAAGGGTGAAGTTCATGGCCGGAGCCCGTACAGTTTGGGGCATTACAAACCTATTTGCAGAACTACAAACCACATGTCTAGCATGTTAAAACATGCCCAGTAGTGCAAATTTACAGCATGGGGGCAAAATTTTATATTGGGCAATTCTGAAGCAAAAATAAACAAAACAAAAACACCACAAAAAAATAAAAGCGGCATGGCACATACCACATGAGCGTGTGCCAGCAGACATGGAGGCTTGGTCCTCCAGGAAGGTGCTGTGACTGCTAGCTAGAGTGCCTGCCCTCCTTTAGTTCCTCCCTGGCTCCCTCAGCAGGCCCAGACTTGGGAGGAGTGGGGAAACAGCCATTTCCCTGGAGCTGGGCATTTTGCCCTGCACCAAACCCCACATGCAGGGGCATGCACAGCAGCACCAATTTGTACCACTGCTAATTTTGCTGGGGAAAACATACGTCCCTGCATGTGGGGATGCACCCCATGAGCCTGTACTTACTTGGCTTTAGTTACTGCATATGTGTCTATTACATGTGAACCTGGTCCTAAATGAAAATAGAGTTGTCTTTAAAATAGCCTTGCAATGGGACGTGATGAATTATGCATTCTGATGCACCCAGATTTATACCTTATTGATTTAAAAAACTTAGACACAGTCCATTCTTGCATATGAGCTTCTAACAGCCTTTTAATCTCATTTTGAATCTCATTTTGAACAATATTTTTTGTATTATTCTGGCCCTGGTATACATTTGCTGGTCACAAGTGGGATCCTCCATTTTGTTTGGTATTAATGGTACATTCCTATACTTAGCAAGAAATAAGGTTGCTTTTTGTTAGATATATTTTAACTTTAAATTTAACTATACTTTAGCAATCATTTTTGGGGAATCAATTTGGTGTCAACAAGATGTAAATAAAAGCATGCTGAAACTATGATTCACAGTCATACAATTTAGCTCAAATACAAAACATTCTGGGAAAGTAAGGCCCTGGCAATACAAGATTTCAGCTAAGAAATATGGAAGCTCTGTGTCTGATAATGCCCACTGTGTATAAGTAGAGGGAGACATATTTCTACTCCCCATGCACAGTTAATGAGTGTGTGGTAAGATATGTAGAGAAAAAAGTCCACTGTCAGACAAGGGGGAGTACTGAAGAGATGTGGTTAAGGTGGCTCTCCTTGCGATATAGTACCAATTCTAAGAAATATAAAGTCTCAGTAGAGAAAACTTGTAAACACATTACTTGGAGACTTGAGTACAAATTTATGCAAGCCTTAGATATTTCCTTAATAATGGTGTTCTTTCTACTTCTACCATTGTAAACTGACTAGCTACTCAGAAAAAAAAATACATAGAGGGTGCATCTACACATGAGCTTTACTGTAGAATAGACTAATTAACTCTGCACTAAGCCATCGCCATCTACACTTGTGGCAGTATTAGGGCACAGTAAAATAACTAACTTTACCATAGGATAGTGCTGTTAGAGACAGTGCTGTCTTATGGCAAAGAGCTTACAAGCACTGAAATGCATGTGTAGATGATGACAAGGGCTGGCTGGGGCATGAGGGTGCTAAAGTACGGGGGGTTGCCTGCCACTTAGCCTCTCACTTTAGCACCCTTGTGCCCCTCTGTTGCCAAATGCCACCACCTAGAGCCCAGGACTGATCCCCCAGGCTCTCTGCCAGCCCAAGGTTGCTCTGCCCATTTAAAAGTGCTGCAGTCCCAGGCACATGTGTCAATGCTGTGCCCAGGAGCAGTTGACTCCAGTGCAAACCGAAGCGGAGTTTATTGTTCCACCTTAATTGTAAGTTTAGATGCACCCAAAAACTTTAAATGTAAGACCTGGTCAATAACCTTCAAAATGTTTCTCTTTGCAATTTAATCTGGCAGTGACAAGAGTACAGAAGATTAAAAAGCTACTTCACTGGTTTTAATCTCACTTTGAAAAACCAGGAATGTTAGCTATGCAAACCTAGTGCCTATAACACCTGAGATACACTTTATATCTCTGAAATAAGGCATCATTCCTTTCAGGAACAAGTTCAATATTTAGTCTTTATCAGAAATAAATTGAAATACAATTTGTTGTTATCATAACATGACAAAATACTCCTAAACTTAGGAAATGGCACATAAAAATAACATTTAAGGAATATTATTAAGCTTGAAGAGTCAAACTCTTTAAAGTTAAAATTAGAAAGGCCAGCAATAATACTAGAAAATTCACCATTCTCCTGTGCCCATGCAACCTTAATTCTGTTCCTTTCTACATTTGCATTATGATACAGTCCCTCATTACATGATAGCATACTATTTTTCCATAGGACTCCAGCTTTATTCAGTTCACAGGATAAAATCACCTGGCATTGAATTGAAGTTGCACAGAAAAATGGCAAATTTTCTATTTCTTAGTATTTGAATGCTTATTTGGAATGCTTGTCTCTACCACCAGATAACATACTTTTAACACAGTTATTTTTATGAATATTTGTGTATATCAATAAGGGACTGGCAGCATCCACTCCATTTGTCAGCATCAGTGATGAACATACTAACTCTGTCTTGAGATACGCAGTTAGGTATGAGCAAAAAAGCGAAGCTAGATTTTCATTGCCTTTAGTTATTTCAAGTATGTTAGGAAATCCCATCACTACTTCTTACTGCTAGGTTTCCTTCCACTGGAGGATGGGGAATGTTAGAGGTACATTTGTGTAGGGCATGGGCAGATCTAAGATTCTGAAAAGGGAAGTGCAGAAACTGCAAATATCATCACGTATAACACAATTTTTTTTTTCTACAGGTAAAAAGTAACTAGAAGTTTTGCTAATATGTTAGGGACCTAGGTCTATATTATTCAGGTTACGATCAAAGCAAAACAGCAAAATAACTGTAATGGAATATGCATTGGTTTGCTATATCATACATTTTTTACTAAAGACAGAACAAAATAGGCAAAAATATATATATAAAAATTTTCTTTAGTCCTGTAGTGATGATAATTAAATGTACATCTCTTTCAGATTCTGAAAACAAAATGAAGACTTCTTGTATCTTAACAGTGTATCTGATACTTCACTGAAAGCTACTTCCACATCTGGCTTAATGTTCACCTGAGTTAATGTTTCCACACTTGAGTTAATGTTAAGTTAAAAATAGTCTTCTGGGCTGTGGAGGATTAACAGGAGGAACTGAGAGAGCAAAACTGCAGAAGAAAGAATAATTGATTAGTGGAACTTTAATACGAATAAAAAGGGGAGACAATCATTAACACCTGTGGAATGAAGAGTTTAGAAGAAATCAGGTAGAATATAATGAGCCATGAATCATAGAATCGAAGGACCAGAAGGGACCTGCAAGATCATCAAGTCTGGTCCCCTGCCATGTTACCTGCCATGGAAGCTACTGGGCTCAAATGAGCTCAACAGCCTCATCTTGAACACTTCCAGGGATGGCAACTGCACTACCTCTGCCAGGAGTGTGTTCCAGATTCTGGTGACCCTTACAGAGAAAAAGTGTTTTCTTATATCTAGCCTGAATTTTCCTCCTATTAGCTTGTCCCCATTGGCCTTCATCCTTGCTTAAGGTGCCTTCCTGAAGAGTTGCTCACCCACATCTTGATGCTCATTCCTGACGTACCTGTAAATGGCTATCAAGTCACCTTGCAGCCTTCTCTTCCTCAGCCTGAACAGGCCCAGTTCTCGGAGTCTCACCTCACAGGGCCTATCCTCTATACCCCTAATCATACAGGTGGCCGTTCTTTGTACCCTTTCAAGCTTATCCACATCCTTCTTGAAGTGCAGTACCCAGAACTGGACACGATACTGCAGCTGTGGCCTCACCAATGCCAAATAAAGGGGGAGGAGTACCTCACTGGATCTATTGGCAACACATCAGCTTATGCACATCAGCCCTCTATTCCCCTTTTTGGCAACCTCATTGCACTGTTGGCTCATGAAGTCAAGTCCTTTACTGCTGCCTGAATCCAAATGCTGCTGCCACTGCCAGGCAGTTTGTTTTAAACATGGGTAGAGCAGGAATCAAAGAGGAGTGAAAATGCACCTCTGTACCCCCCTGGATCCATCCATGGTGTAGGGTACAGAAGAGGGCACATGCTGCTTCAAAGATATAACAGATCCCAAATCTGGGCTTGCGGTTGTTGATTTATCCTACACTACATCAAAAATGAGTGAGAACCCAAAGTGATGCCCAAATCTGTGGTGAGGAGAATTATGTTAGAATTGCATTTGGGATATCTTTTGGCTGTTAAAGGTGTTGTACTGATTCCTGGGTTGAATACATGCTTTCTTAAGGTTTGAAGAAGAGTTTATCACAGAATACAGGGGTTGAGAATTTAGAACAAACTATATCTATAGCAATTATCCCACAAAAGAACAAATTTAACACTATCAAACTGATATAAAAGCATAATAACTCTGAGGCTGCATCCAGATGAATGCGGATGTGTGGTACGTGGCACTGCAGACCCTTCTGCACACTATACGTGCAGGTATTCCCTGTGTTGCTACCTTGCAGTGTGGGTTGTTTTTGGATCCATCTCATATGCCTTCTCTGATATTTCATAGGAAGTTTTTATAAGATCCTTAAAAACTATAGAATCCATACATCTTTTACCACATTTGTGTCCATGATATCTAAAAATGGTCCAACATTAAGAATATATGAAGCAAAAACAGAAAGCCAAAAACCAAGACAAGTATCTTTTGAAAGACACTGTATCTGCCATCTCCTAAAGGGTACCTCAAACAGTATTTCTTTCTCTAATTCGGCAAATATTTCAATACAAATGCATATCCAGCAATTTTTTTTGAAAATATTTATTGTGGTTGCATATTTGCTTTATATACACGATTATGTCGTAAAAAACCCTCTTTACACCAAATTTCTTTATGAATTTTAATCTCCTTGAAGGCTTAAAGCTTCAAGATGCTTCAGGTTGTAACACACAATCAAATATAATCACACTGAGCACATCTACAAGGGATTCTTTACTGTGCAGTAGCATAGTTTGCTGCATATTAAGCAAGCACATCTACATGTGCACAAGCTTACTGCACAGTTAATGACATCATTCATGTAGCAGGTAGCAAATTTACTTGTGAGTAGTTACTGTACACTAACACATGTGTAGATGCTAACTGGGAGCAAATTTGCTTCTGGTCAACCCTGACACTAGGGGGGCATCCTGAGCCTAGCTCCAGGGCTCCGAGCTAGGAGCCTCTCCTATCCCAGTGCTGGGCTGGCTCTATGGTAGCCCATGCCTCAGACCCTTAAAAACCTGAAGGCATTTTGAGCACATGCAGACAGTCTGATGCCATTCCAGCCCCCTGTGTCCCCCTGTGCAGGCTGCAGGATAGCCACACCAGCCTGCCTGCACCCCAGCACTGTTGGCTGGCACCACAGTGCCATGCAGCTGCCAGTCCCTGCCAGTCCCGTGGTGCCTTCCAGGCCTACAGGGTGCTGCAGGCTCCTGCCATGTCTGCCAGCAGCCAGGTCCAGCTGCAGGCAAGCTCCTGGCCACTGGGACCAGCTCCAGCTGCCCATAGCCCACCCCCAGCAGCCTGCCTGGATCCTGTAGGTGCTGTGGGGCATTGCCTCAGTGTCAGTCCTGTCAGTTCTGGCTGTCAGTCCTGCTTTGTACCCCTGTGCTATGCACTGCAGGTGGCTGCCCAGGCCCAGCAGCACAGGGACATCCATGAGGAGGCCTGGAGAGCTGGTGCAGGAGTCCTGATAGCCTTGTCCTGGCTGATGCATCATGCCTGTGCCTGTGTTCACCACCTGGGACCCCAACTGGTCACAGAAAGAGATGGGGGACCTTGTGGTGCTGTGGGGTAAGGTGGAGATGCAGTGCCAGTTCATGCAGGGTGGGTGTTCCAATGCCCATGTGTATGAGGGGCTGTCAGGATGCAGCAGTGTGGGCAAAACAGGTTGGCATGGCAGTGCCACAGAAAGAGCAAGACCTTGTAGGCACAGTAAGTTACCATCACTGACCACAATAGTTGGTTGGGAGTGCTTGCAAGTCCATGCTCTTCATGTGGCAACTGACCAATATTTTCATGCCTTGGGACCCAGGCTGCAGCTGTGCTGTGTATAGCAGCATGGGTAGCTTGCCCAAGCCACCACCCGAGCCTGGTACCCATGGTGACATGTTGCTGGGGGAGGGTGCTTCAGGCCTGCAGAAGCCCATCCTGCTGAGCTCCTTTGCTGCACCCTTCACCAGCAACTTGGGGAGCCCCAGACCAGCACCTGTCCTGACAGCTCCACAGCCTCATCCCCAGCCACAAGGCACAGCCATGTCACCTCTGGCTACCAGAAGCACTGGCTCCTCATGTTGCTGCAGTGACATACTGCGGCATCATGATTTTTGCCAACAGATGCTAAGTCACCATACTGCATTGCTAGGCAATGTCATGTCATATGTAGATGTGTCCAATCTGTAGTGGCTTTTTGACTCTTTTTAACCTTATCATATAGCTGATCATGAGATTTAAAGTTCTTTGGTTCAGAATATGAACATCATTGGAAGGTTTTAAAGAATACCACCTCTTTGTATAAATTCCTTCCATGTTTGGTAACATTCCTTGATAATTTGTCTGTATGATTTTCATTTTGAGGTTGTCAAATGATTTATTTCTTGACATTGCAACATACAGCTGGCCACGTCAATGTGGGACACCTTTTTTCTGGAGCTTGATAATGTACATGAACAAGTCAACTTCACCAAATATTATTTACTGTAATTCAATACTAATTCTAATGAGTTCCTTTACTTTTTCATAGAACACACTAGCTAGGATATCAGGACTAGATGTCAACTTTGGTAAGGCAGGAGGCTGACAGTGATCTCTTGCCATTTAAGATTGCAAGAAAAGGTGAGGACTGAGTCTGGTTTACTGAATTTCCACACAACAACTTACTGCCTTGAAGTTTTCTTGTTATTACCAGCAATTGTCCAGGGTAAAATTACAACAATTCCTGCTGTAAGATCTTTTCCTCCTGCTCTAACATACAGTGCATCTGCTGATTTCATGTACCTGTCAACATGGAGTGCAGCTTGCTTTTCTCTCACATAATTTGCCTCTATTTTACAGTGCACATCAACAAAATACTGCTGGATTAGTTTGTGAGATGAATGCAGTAAGCTGAACTGAGCTTTTCTGGCAATATGGTAAGAATCAGTCTGAAGCACAGTAAACTTGTTTCACACTGGTGATCAGTTTTTTTGGTGTTCTGAGCCTAGGTGAAACCCAGACACGTCATGAGGAAATAGGAACAGAAACACTAAGGGACTGAGATTTGGATCTAAGTAAGATGTAGTCTTAGTGTGAGTGAAAGGATTTGCAGGGTTAGGATTTTGTGGATCAACAACTAACAGGAAATGACTTTGGCTAGACAGCAATCTCTTCAATGAGTTGAAATTCACAAAGGAATCTTATAAGATTGGAAACTTGTACTAGGAAAGAGTATAAGGGAGACAATTAGGAAGGCCAAGACACAATTTGAGATGTAACTGGCAAAGGGCATAAAAAGCAATAAAAAGGGATTCTATGGGTATGTAAAAAGTAAGAGACAAACCATAGGTTCCTTATAGAATGCAGAAGGCAATCTAGTTACAGATTGATGTCAAGAAGGCTAAATTATTTAATACAGTAGCTTAAGCATGATGTTGTAGCCATGGTGGTCCAGAAATTATGCAAGAGCCAAGGATTTCTTAGGGTGATATCTTTTATTGGACCAACACTATACAGTGGGGATGAAGTTAGATAAGCTTTCAAATGCAAGACATTCAGAGATCTGATTAAGAATGTCTTATATTCGAAAGCTTGCTTAAGTTTACCCAACTACATAACTGATAGAGCAAGAGATATCACCCTAAGAAATCCTTGTCTTTCTTACTTCAGTCTTCACAAATAGGGGCAACTACCAGATGATGAGTGTAGTCGACAGCAAAAATAGGCAAGGAGACAAATAACAAAGAGTAATAGAAGGACAGGTTACGGTTTGTATGAAAATATAGATGCTTGCAAGCTGTCAGGGCTTGATGGGGTGCACCCTAGGGTGCTGCAGGAATTGGCTGCAGTAATTTCAGAGCCTCCTTGAAAACAAATGGAGGATGGGTAAGGTCCTGGATGACTGGAAAAGATCCAGTACTGTATAGTTTCTACCTGTTAAGAAAGAGAAGAAGGAGAATCCAGAACGTTATAGACCAGTCAGCCTGACTTCAATACATGGAAAGATTGTGGAGGAGGTTATCAAGGAATCTACTGTGAAGCACCAGGAGGAAGTCATCCCCGACCAAACTGATTTCCTTCCATGATAAGGTGACAGGCTCTGTGGATGGGGCAAAGCAATGGATATACCTTGATTTTACCAAGGCTTTTGATGCTGTCTCCCATGACAAACAGCTTAACAAGCTAAGGAAATACAGACTAGATAAAAGGACAGCAAGGCAGATACATAACAGATGGGATCATCATACTCAGTGGGCATATCTACATATGCATTTACTTCCAACTACATTTACTGTGCATTAAGCTAATGCGCAGAGAGCAAATTTGGGTAGGTGTCTACATGTGGACACTGTGGGGAGCACTGGAGCTAACTCCAGCCTCTCGCCCCAAATGCCAGAACTTGGCAGCCATGTTTGAAGCCAGACCCAGCTGCCAGTACTTGGCAGCAATCTTTAAAACACAGCCCCTCATTGTGCTTTCTGGGCAGCCTGTTCCTAAACTCAGATAAGCAGCATGGCACACACAGAGGCAATATGTGACAGGTCTGTCCATGTCCCTTCTACATTTCTGAGCTATGGCTGTCCCAGCCCCTGACTCTGCCAGCAAGGACCAATGTCCCCCAATTCAGCTGGCTGCCTCGGTCATTCTGTTGGCCCGCTGTAGCCGCCATTGCTTGACCCATGTCTATCTCACTTTGTCCAGCTCTCCCACATGCAGTGACCACCTGGCTGATTGCCACGCACCCCCCACAGGACCCTTGCCACCAAGCGACATTGATAACAGGCTCTAGGAGGCCACTGCTGGAGCTGTTCTCTCCCTCCTGGGCCTCCAGCTCTAATGCCTTTGGACCTGCTGCAGCAGCCAGGACTGGTGACAGTGCCTGGAGCAACAGGACTGGGATGACAAGCAGTGGATCAAAGCCTTAAGGATGACCCGGGTCACCTTTTCTGACCTGCTTCATGAGTTTGGGCCCCACCTGGAGCACCAAGACACTGGCATGTGCCCTGCCCTCTCTGCCAACACCTGCCTGGCCCTGGCACTGCATAAGTTACCCATACTCACCAGCCTTGTGTGGGGCACTTGCTCAGTTTGGGCAAGGCCACTGCTGGGGAGGCTGTCCTTGAGGTGTGTGGCACCTTCCAGGACATGCTTGTGGACATCATTCTCTGTGTCCTCGACCCCCAGTTGGTGGTCACAGGGTTTTTGCACTGGGGTTCCCCCAGTGTATGAGGGCCCTGGATGGGATGGACATTACAGAGGCCTGCCCACCCCATGGAAACTGCCTGTATTATAGCCACAGGGAGTTCCACTCTGTAGTCTTTCAGGCAGTCATAGATCACCAGGAGACCTTCACCCATGGGAGGGACAGCTGGTTGGGCAGTGCACACAATGCCTGAATGTTCAGGAACTCTGGACTGGGCATGCTAGTGAAGTGGGCACTTTGCACCAAGAGTGAAGGACCTTCATCTGCATGCCATCATCATCCCATCCCTGCTTAAAGGAGACCCAGCATACCCACTTCTTTCTGGACTGATGGGGCCATACACCGGCCACCTGGGCCGTCACCAGCCCCACTATAATCAGTGCCTAGGCCAGACTTACACCCTTGTTGAGTGCACCTTCAGCAGCCTTAAAGGTCATTGGCACTCCCTCACTGCCTGCCTCGAATTGGCTGAGAACAACCTCTGCTGAATCATTGTGTGCTGCACAATATTTGTGAGTGCCAGGGAGAGTTGTTCCAGGAGGCCTGGGCAGAGGATGCGTGCTGGGCAGAGGTGGCCTGGTGATGGGAGTATGAGCTGTGGTGGCAACAGCAGCGGTGTGTCCCACCCAGTGAGGACCCAAGTGTGGTGCACACCTGCCAGTGGGGCCAGGGCACCAGGTATGGGAGGCTTTGGTGGACCACCTCATGGAGCACTCCTCCTCCAATCTTCCTGACCCACTGCCCACAGACCCCTTGCCCACCCCCAGACCCATTCTCATGCCAGACACATGTTGAAACAAGAAAGATTTATTCTCATCACAACACCCACCTCCCATCCCTGCACCCACCTCAACACACAGAGCACCCTTGCCCCTCCCTCCCCAAAACACTGAGCACCCTCCCCACTCCCCCCATAACCAACAGAGCCCCCCCCTCCAACAAACAGAGCCCCTCCATCTGCTGCTGCAACTCCAGACCCCACTCTCCTCCTCTCCCCCTGCAGGTCAACTGCTCTGATGTGCTGCACTGTGCCTAGGTTTGTGGGGCACAGGGCTCCTGGACATTTGGGATGAGTGGATGGCCACACCCCCACCCTTCCCAGTGGGGACCTCTCTGGGGAGGTACCCCAGGGCCAGACCTCCACTGTGACATTCCTGCACCCTGCATGTGCCCCCTCTGCATGTGCTCTGGACAGTGTGTGATGAGCTGTTTGTTCAGGCTGAGGGGTGCCCGAGGAACTATGCCCTGCTGCTGCTGTTCCTTCTGGTGCTCCAGGCACATTTGCACTCCTGGCTTGGGACCCTGAGCTATGATGGTTCAGGGGGAAAACATGGGATGCCTCACAACCTCTATCACTGCTGGAGGGCTACCTGAGGCAGCACTACACATCCCTGCCCCCCCCCCCACTAACAAAGAGGATATTGTTGCTGGCATCGACACCTTCCTTGGTGTGTGAGGCCCATACCCACCCAGCTGTGGGGACATGGGCTGCTCACTTAAGTTTTGAACTGTGTCCCATCACTCTGTGTGCTTTGGGCAGGGAATCTGGGGCCAGGGGAGTGCAAGTGGGCCTGTTGGGGTGGGGGGCAAGGGGTCAGGGACAGGGGCAGAGGACAGGGACAGAGATGGGGCAGGGGAAGGGACAAGGGCAGGGACCTGAGCTGGGAGGGCCCTGGCCCTACCCCCAGTGCAGGACTTCCCATGGGTCTGGGGCTGGCAAGTTTGGTGGCTTGGCACAGGCTTCCCTGTTGGCAACAGTATCTGGCTTTGCCTTGTGTCCATGGCCCACGGTACATGGTGGGCCAGTGCCTGGACAGGGCACCTCCCCCAGATGGGGTCAGGGCAGGGGCTCAGGCTGGCCACCCCTGCTGGTAAAAACTGCAGGGTTTTGTCTTGGGTCCCAGGGCACTAAAATCTGGGTCAGCTGCCACATAAAAGGTTTGGTCTCACAGGCACATACGGACTGATGATTGTGGCCACTGATGGTCACCCACTGTGTCTGCAAGGCCTTGACCTTTATGCAGCACTGCAATACCAAGCAGGAGTGCTCTTGCTCCCACATTCCACCAGACAGGGAGTCATAAATGTGGGCATTTGAACTCCTGCCATGCTCAAACTGCCTCTACACTTTTGCACCATCCCAGAGCACCACAAGATCACCAATTTCTTCCAGGCTCTAGTTGGAGTTCTGGGTGTGCACACACAGGTGGGTCCAGGCCTTCATGGGGAGGATGAGGATGACATGCTGCATCCTGCACTGCATCCCTGGGCCACCATACATCTGTCCCTCTGTTGCTGATCCTGGGCAGCAGCCAGCAGTGCCCAGCACAGGGGCATGGCAAGGGACTGGGAGCCATAGGGCTATGCCCCATACACCTGCAGGTGCAGGGCAGGCTGCTGCAGGTGTGCAGCAGGGAGCTGGTGCTGGCCCTGGTGCCAGAGGCAGCCTGAAAACAGCCCTGGGGAGCTGACTGGACTGGATAGGGCGTGCAGCAGCCTGCAGCTGTGGGCAGTACCCACTTGGCCTGATGACAGTGCTTTGGCAGCTTTGTGGGCCAAGTAGCAGTTCAGGGTTGCAGGCAGACAGACACAGGCAGCCTGTGGCCTGTCCAGGGGGCACACAGGGATTGCAATACCCTTAGCCTCCTGTGGTGTGTGCCCCAGGGCACCAAATGGCTGGAGGCTTTTATAGCCTGCAGCTAGGCTGCCACAGATGCAGCCCAACCCTGGGCCAGGAGAGGCTCCCAGCCAGGAGCCCTGGGGCTGGGTTCAGGTCAGCCCTCTCATGGCAGGGCAGACCCAGTGCTAAGTCTATACATGCACTACTGTATATTAACTAAATGGATTTTGTGGGCCAAGGCTATGTAAGGTGTTCTGTGTTAATTGACCCTGTGCCAGTTTATAGCTCTACTTATGTCCATAGTAGTCCACGTAGGTGTGGAGATCCTCAGGCGTGCAACAAATTGCAGGTTCAGAACTTCAGTACCAGTTGTGGGGGGCTTGCCTTTTGATCTACCCAGCCTCTCTGGAGCTGTAGCTATATTCAAAAAAGCAAACAGGCTAATTAAAAAAATAATCTGTCCAGCGAATGGGTTATATTAAAAAAAAAGGAGATTGCATTTCCTATGGGCACTTCAAAGTCCTGAAAAGCAGATTGTTGCAGACTTTCTCTAATAATTCAGCTCTCTTGAACTTTCTGTGGGAACTTTTTTAACAACCAGAGATTTCATAAAATAGTTTATAAATGTACATGCAGCCAGGTTTTTAGAAAGGATGTATTTTGTCTAAGTTGAATATGGCTTCAGAGCTACTCTCAGTAAAAAAAATGATACAGCGATTTGAGACAGAAACTGGAACTTAAGGGGCAGCTACCTTACACTGGGATTTTCAGGATTTTCAGGAGCTTACAGTTTCCTAAAAAAATATTCAAAATTAATTTTAGACTAGTCACAGTAAGGGCAACCATATGAACTATTCAGCAGTGAAAAAATCAGTATTTATCAGGAGGTATCACACAGAGGTATCTGATGTTTATAGTTTTTGCTCTTTCTTTAAAAATGACTGCCAGCAGGAGTGTCTGCTCAGAACTCTGAGAACTTTTCCCTCTTTTGTGAGCCCTTCTCCTTCTCTTGTTTTGTTTCCTCTTCCCCAGACAGTCTGACCCCTTTCCCACTGTAGTCCCCAACTTTTCATTATTTTTCCCTGACTTTTTCACCCTTTCTCAGCCTTTTCTCCTGCAGTCAATCTTTGTCCCTCCCCTCCCCCTCCCTCAGGTTGTTTTTTTGTCTTCCCTCCCTCTCCCTGCTGCTGTGTACTTTATTGCTTTCCCTTCCCTTCCCTGCCACTTTGCTTACCTTTCTCCTCTCCCCTGGGGTTAGTCTGTTTGTTTGTTTCAAGCTTCTTTGTTCCCTTGGGGCAAAGGGCTGCCCATCCCTCACCCCTATGATTCCTTGCAGGGTTAACCCTGTTTTTGCTGAAATGGCTGAAGACAGCTCCTAGCAATTTACTGCTGGGGTTTCAGGTCCTCTGGACCAGAGCTTTGGTCTCTGGCTTCATGCCCTTCCATCCATTGGAGTGGAGGAGTGTGCTGCTGCTGTGGGGCTCTCATAGGCTGCAGGCATGTCCCCTATGCTGCCCGGGTGAGTTCAGTCCTCATGATCTTCCTGAGCTCCCCTGCTTTAGTGAATGAGGTTGTGGTAGCAGGTGTGTTGGTCAGGGATGTTTTTTTGCCTCACAACACCTCTAGACACACGGGCCATTCATGTGGTAGCCTCAAAAATGCCTCCATTTCTGTTGGACAATCACCTCACTAACCACCTACACCCTTATGGGCCAGTCATCCATAGACTGCTTCTTGGCAGCAAGGTCCCTGAATTCTGGCATGTCCTGTCCTTTAAAAGGCAGCTGTTTATGCTGCTTAACAGGAAGGGTCAGGGTTTGCCTTAGTCCATGTCGTTCATGACTGATGGGCAGCGGTATGAAGTCTACCTCACAAATGGGGACAGCTCATGTCTTTGTTCTGGTAGCAGGTCCCACCTGGTTACCCAGTGCCCAAAGAAGAAGCTGGCCGCAGCAGAGCCTCCTATGGCTGTACCTGATGGTGTCTCATCCACCTCTGGAGCAGCAGCTTCATCAGGTGGTGGGAAACAGTCTTCCTCCTAGTTACTCCCTCTTCCCTCGGAGTCAGCTAGCTCTGTGGCGGTAGACCTGGCCCCTCCTTTTCATCCCCCCTCAGGGGAGGATTTGGCCCCTCCTGCTGGAAAGGGCAAGTCCCAGAAAAAAAGGGATCTTCTATAAAGGCTTCATTATCACCTCAGGACATCCCCACCACTTTGAGGGGAGCTGAGGTTTCTGAGCAGGGTCCCCCTTCTCTGCTGGCCTTCTCGGCATCCTCCCCAGACCCTGTAGTACTTGGGGGTAACCTTGGGGTAGGGGAGGTGCTGGGGGAATCCAGTGGCCCTACTCCTATCTTTCAGGTCCTTGAGCCTGACGAGATTGATATGGAGGTTGGACCCTCTGGGAGCCGCAAGTGGCTCTGGGAGCAAGAGTGCCCAGCCCAGGAGATCAGGGCCTGATGTCATCCCCCAAGACCCCTTGGGTGACCCTGCTCCCACAGGGCCTACTGCTGAGGATTCTGGTGAGGGGACAAGTGCTAATCCTGGGACTCGGCAGCTCAGCTCCTCCTCCTTGGAGTCAGACTTTGATTCTGCCTCTGAGGATGTCTATAGAAGTCCTCCCTCAGGGAGTAGTGCTCCCCAAGTCAGCTAAGGTGCCCCCCTCAATAAGGAGCATCCCCACCCTGGAGGCAGAACCTGTTCCTGCTTCTGAGGTAGCTTCTTGTGTTGGCTACTCTGTTGAACACCTCATAGATTTTCTAGACCAAGCACCACCAGAGCGCTGCACAGTGTATATGCAAATGGTTCCCAGACCCTGAGACGTTTGTTGTGTCCACTAAAGCCATAGCAGCAGCGCTGCACTCCAATCCAGGGATGCAGCGTTATAGCTTTCACCTTAGCAAGCTTGTTGGGTGATGTTGGGTGCTTGTTACAAGAAGCGACAGCTGGGGAGTTGTAGGCCTGGTCTTTCCCTGTCCTGCATTGTTTCTGCTCTCTATTGACTCTCCCTTTGTTGTTTTGGCCTTGCCTGTCCTCACTTCTACGCCTTCACACAGAGCTGCCACAACCTTTCCTGCACCAGAAAAGGCTGGACATCACCTTTCTGCAGGAAACACATACCAGTGCAGCCAATCAAGCTGACTGGCATGCCGCCTGGAAGGGCCACAATTTCTTCAGTCATGGCACCTCCCTCAGCACAGGGATCATGATCCTTCTGCCACCACAGCTGATGCCTGACTCAGAGGTAGCCCAGGAGGTCATCTCTGGCAGCCTGCTCACCATTTGCATCCAGTTTGCACAACATCGCCTCCTCCTTATTAACAGCTATGTGCCCACTGCTGGATGAGAATGGATCGCCCTCTTTGAGACCCTGGCTGACTTTTTACAGACTGCTGCTGATGGTTATGACTTTCTCCTTCTGGGTGGAAACTTCAGTTCCACAGCTGATGTGCATCTTGACTGGAACAGACCAGAGCCCCATCCATGCTTGGACCAGAAGCTGTGGACTGCTTTAGAGACAGCGGACCTCATCGATGTCTGGTACCATCTCCATATTAATGTGAGGCAGTATACCTGGCTGAAGGCAACCACCAGTGGGCTCTCCATGGCACTCTTTGCCTGTACATCACCAGGTACCACCTACTGACAGCACCTGCACAGCAGTGCATTATCCTGACAGGACTGTCAGATCATAACCTGGTTTCCTGTGTGCTAAGCTTTCCTGGCAGGATGCATTCCTGGGCACCCTACTGGTGCCTCAACACTAGCATCTTGCAGGAAACTTACTTCTGTGACTGCTTTTCTCACTTCTGGCAGACATGGGAGGCCACAAGAGCCACCTTCTTCTCCTGGAAGCAGTGGTGTGATGTGGGAAAGGTGCAGATTAGAGTTTTCTGTCAGCAGTACACATAGTTGGTAACAAGCAAGATTCACCACTGTGTTCAGGAGTTGGAGGAGAATGTGGCACATCTTGAGATGGCCCTACATGATGCTGGCAGTGAGGCAGGGCTGCTTGACAGTCTTAGGTTCCACAAGAAACACCTGCGGGAGCTGGCAGAGAGTGCAACCTGGGGTGTGAGGGCCCATGCCCACTGACAAGAACTGACAGAGACTGACACCCCCATTCACTTCTTCAGCCTTGAGAAATGATAAGCTGCACGGAAGGTCATTGGCCATCTTAAGACCCCAGATGGCCAAACACTCACAGATCGTGTTGAGATCTGATGCTACACTGTCGCCTTCTACGAGGAACTGTTTGCAGCCGAACCAACTTTTCGAGACTCTGCTAGGTGCTTACATGATGGCCTCCCTAGGCTTTGCTTATCTGAG
>NW_017729008.1:5608119-5610452 GCF_001723915.1 Gavialis gangeticus | reverse complement strand
TTTCTAGACTCTGCTAGGTGCTTACATGATGGCCTCCCTAGGCTTTTCTTATCTGAGGCTGACCATCCTGAGCGAGAACTGTTTTTGGAGGAGCTCACAGCTCCCATCAGGGACCTCACCTTGGGCAAAGCCCCTGGCATCAATGGGTTGCCTGCTGAGTTTTATAAGACCTTCTGGCCTCTCTTTGGCCCCTGCCTCCTGCGTGTCTTTCATGAGAGTCTTGAGGACCTGACAATGCCAACCAGCTGTCACCGAGCAGTCCCCATCCTGCTGCCTAAGAAAGTAGACCTTGGCTGCATCAAGAACTGGTGACCAGTGTCCCTCTTGTGCACCAATTACAAGATCCTTGCCAAGGCTTTGTCTAACTGGCTGTGCACCATTATGACTTCCATCATCGGCCCTGACCAGAGCTACTGTGTGCTTGGCAGGACCATCCAAGACAATCTGTTCCTGCTTCAAGACCTGCTGACAGCTGCAGACATCTTCAGCTTCAACATCGGGCTTGTCTCCTTGGACCAGGAGAAGGCCTTTGATCAGGTTGGCCATGACTACCTGTTTTGGACCCTTGAGGCCTTTGGCTTCAGGCCTATCTTCACCTCTGCTCTTTGGATCCTGTATTGGGACATATCAAACATCCTGAAGGTGAATGGCACACTCTGTGCCCTGTTCCCAGCCTGCAAGGGCATCCACCAGGGCTGTCCTCTGTCAGGAATGTTTTACGCTTTGTCCATTGAGCCCCTACTCCATGCACTGTGGCAGCACCTGACCAGACTGGCTCTTCCATCTGCCTTCATCTCAGTGGGTGCCTGTCAGTCAGGCTGACAGTATATGCAGATGATGTGACTGTCCTTATCAGCACCCAGGGTGATGGCCAGTCCTTGGTCACCTGTCAAGAAGCCTATGAGTGCACTTCTTCAGCTTGCGTGAACTGGACCAAGAGCAACACCCCTCTTCTCAGTCCCTGGGTCAATGCGTTCTCCCCCGCGACTTGCCCAGGGGTCTTACCTAGCATCAGGAGGGTCTCAAGGCCCTGGGGGTTTTCCTTGGGCCATCAGTCTTCTTGGCATGGAACTGGGAGGACCTTGGTGCCAAGATGGAGGCACATCTGCAGTGATGGCATTGGCATCTGCCCAGACTCTCCTATCATGGGCGGGTCCTTATTGTCAACAACCTGGCACCTGCAGCACTGTGGCACCATTGCACTGTGTTGGACCCCCCACCAGACCTGCTTAAGAAGCTCCAGAAACTGCTTATGGACTTCTTTTGGGACAGGTGTCACTGGCTCCCCCGAGCCATTCTTTATTTGGTGATGGCTGAGGGGGGCCAGAGCTTGGTTGACCTGGTGGGAAGGGTGGCAGCCTTCTGCCTACAGGCCCTCCAAAGGCTACTCTACTGTGGGAATCCCCTCCCCTGGAGGCAGCTAGCTAATTTGTTCTTGCACTGAGTGGGAGGCCTTGGTTTCAACTGGGAGCTGTTCCTTCTGGACCCTACCCTCCTGTATTGAGGTGTCCTCCCACCCTTCTATCAAAGCATGGCATGGTCCTGGCAAGCTGCCTTCTGCCTCCTGCCCCAAGGCAGGCATCTACAGTTTCCATGGTTACTGCAGGAAAACCGTAGAACTGGGTCCATAACTCAGCACTGCAGCACAGTTTGCCAAGCACCCCCTGTAGCAGCCTTGTCGACTCCCTCATCCTGCCACATACCATCCAGCTGGGACACCTCCTTGACACTACCCAGTCAGACTGGTTGTCAGCTGAGGCTCTGGCCAACCACTTGGGCATGTGTTCAGTCCATTGTGCTGCCCACTTTCTAAGGGATGTGCAGGCCATTCTACTGGAGGATGTGACAGCCACCCTGGAGGACCAGCTCTGAGCATGGAGAGCACTCCCTGTCGGGGATATCCTGGGTGAGCTCTTTCCACTACTGCCCATTGTCCCAGTTATGGATAGTAACCTGCATGGTGGGCCTGGCACCTTACTGGTTCTCCCCGTGTCTCCTAACAGTGGTACTGGGATCCGCTTCAATGTGTTCCCCTGGAAAGCCCTGTATCTGTGGGTGATTCTGGCCCACCACACCCGCGTCCTTGCCACTTGGCTCAACACAGTGTGGTGGAGACATAGCAGTACTGGCACTCACGCCAGTCCTCCCCACATGGTGCATGCTTTATAAGTCCCCCCATCTCCAAAAAGACTGGTGACCTCCAGTAGCTGTTGCTACATGGGATACTAGCCACCAGCTCTCTCATCCACCACACGGACCGAGCTGCATCAGCAGCTTGTCCCTCTTTTATAGTTTCATAGTTTCTAGGGTTGGGAGGGACCTGAGCAGATCAT
>NW_017729008.1:5600076-5608108 GCF_001723915.1 Gavialis gangeticus | reverse complement strand
CGCCTCTGCGTTGCTCCGCTCCGGGTCTGGTAAGGGGGGCACACTTGTGTACAAAACACACGTGAGCCTTTGTCCTCCTTTTTCCCGCTGCTTCTAGCTCCCAAGTGTGGGGGGAGTGGAGGAGGATCTTAAATATGCCTTCCTTGCATGATCCCAGCTATCACAGCTTTTTCCTGCCCTCAGTGCTTTGTTTGAGGCACAAATTTGGATCTTTCAGAGGCCACCTATTTGTTTTCCTTCCTGTACTGGGCAGCCAATCTGCCTGGCCAACTTCTTACTTGGCCAGGCTAAGATGGCCACCCTCAAGAGCCTCAGGAACTGGCTTGCCGGGGCTGGCTCAGATGATGCCCTGTGACTCTTCCCATTTTCGGTGTGGGCATGCCTGTCGCTGGAGTTTGAGTATGCTGCCCTCCAGCAGATGATGCCCACCTTCCAGGCACATTGGGTAATTCAGGGGGTGCTCTGCAGTGTCAAGGGTGGCCATTTAGTCCTCGCACAGTGTTACTATTAGCCTCCTTCCCAGGGTACTGGCCGGGGTCTCATCAGGCTGATGTTGCACTGGATATTTTTATTTTTAAACTGTGAAGGGCAGCCTTGCAGGCCAAAGCCCTAGGCTCTGTGTGTTGTACCTGGGCCCATGAGTGGGCAGTGTTTTCTTACTTTGTTAGGTTGTTACCCCCTTTTCCCCTTAATAAACCTTTATAAAAAGTCAAAAGTCTTTCTTGGATAGAAAATCACTCTACATTAAATCTTACTCAATGAGAATAATGAGTGAATTGGAAGCTTTATTATTGTACCTTAGCAATTAGCAAATAAAATGAAGTTATTAAAATGCAGCTTTGATGTAGCTGTTTAATATTATTGAGGTATTTTTTCCTTATATTATTCTGTGTATTAAAGTACTGCATAAATTTTTCTTCTATTACACCTGTACACTCCATTGAAGTCAATGACATTATATGGTTGTAACAGGGATGAATTTAGGCTATAGCACTATGCCCATTAAATACTGCAGTTAATAAACTATGTTAAACTCTGGAAAGTTAGAAAACTAAGGAAAGCTGTTAATGCAAACTGCATTCCTCCAAAAGATTTATTTAGCTATTCATGCTGTGTGTGTTTGGTCACCTTAGTCATGTGATACATTTTCTGGCTGCTGATTTCTTTTTTTTCATGCTGAGTCTGGGAGTTCTGCCATATGCACTTATTTCCACTGAGTACCTTTCTTGAGATTAAAAAAAGATTTTTCGTACCTGGAAATACTGTCTACATTTAAAGGAAGTTTATATCTGTACTGGTGCAATAATGCCACCCTTTTTGGAGGAAAGATATTGGTTGGTCAGTAGGTGGCATCTACTAGTAAAGAATTGGGATGGTCTGGTGATAGTGGTAACACAGTGCTATGTAAAAACTGACTGCTACAGTGTTGACAAGTACCCTGGGGTGGTTGGAATGGAGTGACCACATAAGCAGAGGGAGGTAGCTGGTCATATTAGTCTAAAGTTAGGCAGAAAGCATGATGGTAAAGTATAGTGTTCACTCCTTTATCTAAGTCCCTAAAAATGTTGAACAGCTCTGGACTCCTCGAGACCCTACCAAAAGACTCCTTTTAGTTTTATATCAGTTATTATTCCTTGCCTACATTTTTGGACCAGTTGTATATAGCTACGGTAGAACCTTTCTAGACCATAGTTCTCCAGCTTATGATAATATCATGTACCACTCTGAGAAAATCTTTACTGTGTGTGGTTACTTATGTGTGATCATTCTTTCCCTCTCTCTCACCAATTCATAGTGAGTTCTTTTCTGCACAATACCTCAGTTTCACCAGAAAGGTTAGACAGTTCCTTCCTCTTTCCTCCTTCCTCCTCCTTCTCCCTGAGTAGTTGATTGGCTGGTGGTTAGAGCACTCTTCATTGGGGTAAAACTGTAGGAACTGAAGAACTTCATAGACAGAAAGGATCAAGTTTAGGTGCCTCCCAGGTTAGACAGATAATTAGTTGGGGGTTTTCCAGGATTGCATTTTGGGATTTTGGCATCTGCAAGTAAGTCCTCACTTTTCCACTGGTGTTCTTAAGCCTGGTGCTCATGACTATGCTCTGCCACCTGCTTCATGCATGCTGAACTCCAAAATAAGACTGATAAGTCATTCACATGGAATAAGCCTGTCCATGTAACTGTCCAAATCTGACTCTCCAGCATTCTTGAAAGTGGTGGAGGCATCCTTAGAACACCTTTCCCTTCACTTCTGTAATGGGTACCTAAGGAACACAGTCATGTTCCTTGGCAGCTGGTTCAAGGGAATTAGTGTAGCTCTATAAGTCTCCCTCTTATGCTCCTTGGTTTCTTTTTTTTGGATCTGGTCCTTAATGCTAGCACCCAATTAACCTTTGCTTGATTTTATAGGTGAAAGAGACACAGAATATTGTGATATAAAGCTTTTAATTATTCAGAATGTGTCTGGAAATTTACATGGGATGTATAAAACTTGAACTGAAGTTCAGTCCTAAACATCTTGTTTCTGTCAAGCAGTTTAAAGTGACTGTGTTATCTAAATATTATATAGGATTAGAGAGATCTGTACAGCAGTTTATTCTGTGGTCGTATTTATATGCATTGAAGCCTTAGACATAAATCTGAAGAGGCACATAATATTATTTGCTGTTGTATTTTCTTAGGGAAGGCCTTCCGGATATACTGAATCTCTGAACAGAAACACTGATTTATGTTCCAATTGAACCTTGTACCTTCAGGAGATTCCCTGGGAAGTATGGGGTTGCCTAGGGACCAGTTCTGGCCTCCACAACTGAGCAAGGTGAATATATTTTTAACTTAACCTTTCAAAATGTGGAATATATTGTTTACATTTCCTATATTGAATTCATATTTAAGTGCCTGCATATATCTTTCATAAATGTGTGCATATAGAGTACACTCTTCAAAAAATATAAAGTTTGACTATTAAGATGAGAGATATGGTAAAGCCACTGCAGTATTAACCTGCTTTATGTCTGGATGTAAGAATATTTGAAACAAAGCAAACATTGACACAATAGAACATGTAAGCAGACTTGAACTTTATTTTTGAAATTGTATTAAAAAATGTAATTGGGATAGCTTTTGAATCCTTTCCTTTCCTTTCCAATCCTGAATCCAAAGTTAGTTTCCTGCAGGAATTAATGAATTGTGAGTTTTCTCACGCTTTAAAAATCTCAGGACCAAAATTAAATTGTGTGATTAGATTTGGTATCTCATTGAGTTTTATGAGGATGAGCACTCATTCCTTTGTGAAGTCCTGATGTTATCTCATGTTGCATTAGCAGGATGTATATTTGGTTGCATTTGGTTACCCCACAGAGCTGTGTTAAACAAATTATAAAGCTATATAGTTTATATTTCTTTTTTTAAAAAGCCTTGAAACTACATCCAAACCTACTCCTCGTGCACACAATTGGTGTATATTGGCAGGGGATGGTAAAATCATCAGAGCTGCTCTGCAGTCATTGCTGAAGGCTGGAGTAGTGTCCATGGTTGCTGATCTGCTTCTATGTAGACAAAGGAACGTGCAGTATTGCATAACGCTTCAATCAAAAACATTTTTCAAGTAGGTAATAACATTCTTTCTTTGATCTCTAATGACATATGCCTGGTTCTTTGCCAAAATTTCTCCTGTGGCAGGAAGTTCCTGAAATCTTCATGGGGCCCAATAAACCTTATTTGAAAAAGGACTTCATAAAACCCAGACCCGGCTCTACTTCCATGCTAAACTGGCTCTTGGTTTACCAAGCAGGAAAATTCCTTGTTGCTCTCTGCAGGAACAGGTATGTAAGTAAGGATCGAAGAATGTCATGTTTAACTTAGCAACAGCAAGGGTAATCTAGCAAAAACCTATGCATATCTCTATTTTTCTTGATATTTGTTTTTAGTGTTTTTAAAGGAAGAGGTCAGTTTGTTCTGAGCAATGATATAGCAACACTGCTATTTGGATTTGGAAGTTGAAGATTTGAAGTTAGGTAAAGGATAAGGGTGTAGGAATAATAAAGATATAGAAAAGAAATAGAAGGGAAATAGAAGGCTGGCACTTTCAGTCTTTTTCCAAGAAAGAAATGGGACCTCAGGCATCCATTTTTTATTGAGCTGATATTCCACATAGCTTCACCAACACATTATCGTCAGCAAAAACTTCTACCAGGTGTGTGTCTGTGGCCACTGAAATCTCTTAGAATTAAAGGTTTTGTTTGTGTAACGCCCCTTGTACTCTAGAAGGGACCTTTTCAAAATGCACTCATCTTGGGAAGGTCAATGAGACCCTCTAGAGGAAGCTGAGGGGAAATTTGGGTGACTTTTACCTAAAAGAAGCATATGTCCTGATCCGAGCATGTGCTGGAGACAAGAAATAGCACAACTGCACTGGATCCATCAACAAGTTATGAAGAAGTGGTTTTAATTAGCTACTATCTGGACTTAGAATATGACCATTGGGAGTGGTGAAACTAGTTAGCAACCTATTCACTACCAAGGAGCAATATAATGTAGATATGTATATACTATGATTTTTAACATTTTTTTTTAGGAGGTATCCATTTGTTGTTTGTTGTTCAATTGTTATTGTACGTGTTTTGTCTTCATTATAATTCACCAGGGAGGGTTTGGTGCTGGGGGTCCTACATTACTTTAAGCTGTTTTTTATATAACTGCAGTAAATCCAGAGGGGTTGTGCATTTGGCATTGAATGCCCTTTTACTTGAACATGAATCTGTTGAGTAACTTGTGAAGAAGACTATTTTTCAAAATGATAATGTTGAGTCATAAGATAGAGCTTTTCAGAGGAGATTTCAAACCTACAGGAATCAGGAAATGCGAGATTCCCAGAAACATCCAAAGTGTAGCAACAGCAGCTTTACAGCCATCACCTGAATTATTAAATGAATCCACCAGATGTTTGCTCAGGAAACATATTTTAGAGGTTAGTATGTGAATTGTGTAGTTTCTAGGCATTTTCTATGCTAGCTGTTAATGCTGTTTTTGAAGAGATTAAAGGGGTGAAGAAGGCAGATACCAGGTTAAAAAAGTATATGTTATGCTCCTAACTATCTGTCTTGCACAAATGATTTGCACTTAGAAGTTTAAATGACAGAAGGCACTGGGAAGAAAAGCAACATTGCTTTGGTATGGTATGTATTGGGACTTGTCACACCTACTGGCATGCACAGCCTCTCAACATGAAGGTAACATAGCCATTGTAGATGCCTTAGTGCAGTGCTGTATACACACCAATAAACTCTTGTTCAGAGGTTGGGGGAGCGTGAAATGAGATACTATTTTCATATAAAGGGCCTAGTTACACATTGCATTGAATGCTCGAATGCTGATCAGTGTTAGTACTAGTTTGAGTTTGGAGCAGTCACACCTTAAGGCTAAAAACCTTTGTTGACTGTTCCTCTGCACAGCTATGATTTACTACTATGGCTAGGGACAGAACTTACACATAAATTGGTATAAATAATCAGAAACTGATTCAAATTTGTAACACAACAGAAGTTCAGTGCACATAAACTACTTCCAAAATGGCTGAAACCAGTTTAAGATAAACCCAGATGGCTGTAGCATCAGATTTAACTGATTTAGGTTAAATTGGTTTCTTGAACTTATGTCCCAGATCCCCTCCAGATTCAAGTTAACTCTCAGTCTTCCAGCACCCCAAGATGCTTTTCACCTCCCCCACAAACCCCTCTTCGCTGAGTGGCTGGGCTAGCCTAGGATCAAGCAGGGAAGCATGCTCGAGCACTCCCCAGCTTCTAGCCTGGGCCATTGTAGGCATGTGGTGTATTTCTGGAATTAAAAGTGAATGTTAACTTGCTTATGAGTAAGGTGTGTGAGAGGTGGGTTGGCAGGGAGGAATGGGAACATGAAGCTGGGAGGCAGAGAGTTAATGGGACAGGCGTGGGTAATGAAGTGGGATGTGAAAAGGAAATTAGGGTAAGGTAAGGGTTGTGAAATGAAGGAAGTCAGCCACAGAAGGATAAAATAAAAAGCAAACAAGCAAGCAAGAAAGAAAGACTTTTGACTTTTTAAAAAGTTCATTAAGAGGAAAAGGGGGTAACAACCCAACAAAGTAATAAAACACTGCCAGCGCACGGGCTCAGGTATAACAGACAGAGCCTAGGGCTATGACCTGCAAGCTCTGCCCTCACAGTCTAAAAAAACAAAAACAGCTACTCCAACAACAGTCTGCTCAGACCCCTGCCAGTACCCTGGGAAAGGGCAAGAAGTAGCGCAGCGCGAGGACTAAACGGATGCCCTTGACAGTGCAGAGCACCCCCTGAATGGCCCAGCATGCCTAGAAGGTGGGTACAGTCTGCTGGAGGACTGCATGTTCAAATTCCAGTGTCAGGCATGCCCAGATCAAGAATTGAAAGAGTCTCAGGGCATCATCAGAGCTGGCCCCAGCGAGGTGGTTTCTGCAGCTCTTGAGGATGACACCCCCCTCTGGTGCCCAATATGGGAAAGTAAACAAATAGGTGTTCTCTGAGAGGTCCAAGTCTAGCACCTCAAACAAGGCACCAAGGGCAGCAAAGAGTGGCAACAGCCAGGGGCCCCTAAGGAAGGCATGGAATAAATCCTCTCCTACCTCCCCTGGGCAAAAAGAACAAGCCACTGATGCAGTCAGGTCCATATGGTGGAAGGAAAGAAAGAAAGAAAGAGATAGTAAAGTAAAGGTCTTGTTTTAATAAATTGGGATTGGGAAGTTGTGGGTGCTGGTCATGCTTCCCAGGGTGGCTGGGAGGTGTGAGCAGTGAGGACAGGTGCTTTTGGGGGAGCTGCCCAGGAAGGAAGCCCCAGCTCATGGGGACCTGATCTGGACCCTAGATTGTTCTTCCTCCTACCCCCTCTATACTGCACTCTTAGACACATCCATACTCTGTGACCTGGCATATGTTCTGAAGGTTGTTTTCATGGGGTTGCAACGTTGGAGGTGGGACGGTCACCCTCCCAGGGTTGCAAGAGGGAGTTAGCTTGATGCCAGAATTGTCCTGTGGGCAGTAAAAGGTCATGGAGTGGAAAATTTGTCTATGCAGAACAGGAGGGTGGAAGAGGGGACACTGCATCGTAGAATGATGTGGGGGTTGGAGGGGTTGAAACTTGGGCTGCTCATCTGTGGAGACTGACCACACATTAATGGAACAGAAATTGGGCAAGACGAATCAGAGAAAAAGCTTTCCTGGAGCATTCTAACTTTACATTGCCTAAAGTGTGGTTAAAACTTGTTTCAGGTGTTAGTGTGTGGACAATCCAGGGGTTAAGAGCTCCAAGAGATGCCTACAATTCATGTTTAACAAGACCCAAGCATAATTTGCATTGGAATATGTTACAAGGCACCTCAGAATTCATAGAAGTGTATATATCAAAAATATGTATTCATACTTAATAGCTTAACAATATGAGACAAATAAACTGTAACACTTGGGATATAAGACATCTATTCACTATAAGTCAGGAAATAGCTTCTTTGGTGGAGAGGTTTTTCTGGTATCTTCCCTTGCAAAATGTGGGACTGGTTAATCTTGGAGACAGCAGACATGTTTGTTTTATGTAGTATGCCTCATAACTAGTGTTGCCCTCTGGGGTCAGGCCAACTCTCAGGATCTCAATATTGCACTGTTAAACAGGAGGGTATGACGCAATCACACATATACAAATACACAAATCAATTAGGTGCATACACACACACACTACCAGCTAAGGCACATACACATCGAAACCAGCCTAGGCACATGCATACCAATCACCAGTTCAAGCACATACACTATACACCCCAAAAGTTAGACCCAGATCACTAATTTGTATTTCATACACACAATTACATACATACATATATATATACACACACACACCCCTACACATAGGTAAGTTCCTAACTTGGATGGTACAGTGTGTATGTGTACACTTGGGGTGTCTGGGATACTTGGGGAAAGGTTAAGGTGAGAGAGTTAAAGTTGCCAGAACTGAGATTAGAACCAGTGGACTAGAG
>NW_017729008.1:5599366-5599778 GCF_001723915.1 Gavialis gangeticus | reverse complement strand
TGTGGCATGATGCTGGTCCAGATGGAGAGGGCATCCCCCTGAGTCCGTCTTCACTGCCCGTTTTTATAGAGGCAGACCTTGTGTGACCCTAGTGACAGGAGGCATGCCCAGTCAAAGGTCAGCCCCTGGCATACTGAGCATATGTGCTCCATGCAGGGATGTGCAGTTTTGAGTGTCTGTAATGGTAGAGTTGCTGGTTCTGCAGGGTCTTTTGTTTTTCAAATGCTGGTCTTGTCTCTTTTCCTGGGTGAGGTCCATAGTTCCTGGATGAATCAATGCGAGGTGATGGCCCAGTCGTTACAGGCCATTCAGTAGAGGCCTGCTACCATTGTACGTCAGTCAATCCCAATCACTCTCATTTATCCAGGAACCAATTTATATGGGATGGGTACGTCACTCATACAGCTGCAAT
>NW_017729008.1:5591459-5594366 GCF_001723915.1 Gavialis gangeticus | reverse complement strand
CACATAATAAAACAGGGCACGAGACCATTAAAATTTTGAGGCATAAGCTATATACACACACATATATATATATATATATATATATATATATATATATATAAAGAAAAACTGGGGGTTTTGCTACACTAGAAGTAGTGCAGCTGTGTCCCTGAGTAAGCTCACACAGGCTAATTAGATGGGGCAAGTTAAATCACACTGTTACGCTGTTCCTTATTCTACCCTTTTCTAGCTGCACATCCAAGGATGATTGACTATAAGGATCCATATTTGCCTAAACATGCAACAAATTTACATCAGTGTAAACTACCCCTTACTCTAGACTCCATTCAAACAGGTTTTATCTGCTCCCCTACTGCTTAGTTACAGGGCATGATAATAATGCCTCCTGTAACAAGCTACCTCAGGGAAACTGGTCTTCTCTGCTCTGGTTCCCTGTGTAATTTATATCACTGTGCAGAACCAATGTAAATAACAGTGTCGTGAATCTTTCATGTGTCCAGGCCTTTAGAAGTCTAATCTAGTCTAGTCTATGGAATGGTTTAAGACAGGGGTGACCAAAATACAGCCCACAGGCCAGATCCAGCTCATACAACCTTGTCATCAAGGCTACAGGACTTTATATGGGTCTAGAAACTTGGTAGCAGGGGAGTTAGTGGCAGCATTAATTGCTACATTCCTGCACACTGGAATGGCACCACATGGTGGATGGGCCTGCAGATCACCCCACATATTGGATCAGGTCTGTGGACTGACTCTATGGCTAGATATGTTTGGTACTACTAGTTTAAGAGACTATTTACCTGACTTCTTTAAAGGGTCTCAAATTAATCCCCAATGTTATTAGCCTGTTTTGCACAAGTGATGCTGGTAGATAAGTAACTGATCAGTTTTAAACATCAGGTAAATTTGTTTATCAACATGCTATATTTTTTCCCCAGGAGACATCTTGAAGGCTCCAGTAATTTGCACTGGCGATCTATGACTCAAGAGGATGTTCTGGGAGTTCAGAACACCATAGAAATCTAAAGGTGGTCTGACCACTCAAACTGCCCTGGTTGCAGGTTAGAGGACAATTGTAAACTCATAGAAGAAGCTCCTCTGGAGATGAAGTGGAGCATCTGAGGGTCTGGCCCTATGAGGTTACTTCTCTCCATTCATAACATGAATATATGTTCCTGCTGTCAATGCCATGCCATTTCTTACAGATCTGCAATTGTTCGGAATCCTAGCTCTACTAGATATTGGGGTCCAATATCTTTGTTATGTAAACTATGTAAATTATAAATTATGATGAATAATGATATTATGATGTCCTTCTAGAAGAAAATAACTGGCTTCTTTGATAAGGACAATGTAGTGGACTTAACGTGTCCATATTTAAGCTTTTGATATAGGTCACATCTACATGTTGTCCTATGGCAAATTTGTTATGGCACCATGCTTTTGTACTTCATTTTGGAAGTACTAAAGTACAGCACAGTAACTACCCGTACTGTGCTGTACGTGCAGTGCACAGTTATTTTTAGCAGCTACTTCACCATAGCAGAACACTATAATGGGGGAGCACACCAGTATGGCGAAGTAGCTTCTGGTCATGTGTAGACACCTGTTGATGCTACATCACCATAGTGTGTGCCATAGTAGGGTGAGTGGCAATATATGAGTTACGTTGAAAAGTGAGTTATCTGAGCGGAGAACACTTGCCACTTAAAACTTACTTGTCTAACATTTTCATCAGCAACTTTGTTACAAGAATTAGATGTGTCCTTATGAAATTTGCAGATGAGCTTAAGCTGAGGGGTGCGGTCAACGTGGAAGAAGAAGATATTATTATAAAGGAAGATTTAGATAATCTTGTGAAACAGAGCATTAGAAATAGTATGAAGCTGAACAGTGTGGAGTTCAAAGCTAAATAGAAACCAATAACAAGGACTTTGGCTATAAAATTCAGACACATGAATGGGAGACAACTGAGGAAGAAGGATCTGGTGTATAGGGCAAATGTAGATGATGCTTTTTATAATTTTATATACTCAAAACTTGGTCTGTCTTAGTAGATCTTTAGTGTCAGTACATTATCTGCAGAAAAATGTAACATTCATACCCATTCAGTACCTCAAATGTTCTAGGAATCAGGCCACACAAATTCAAACTCTTTCTGGCACCTGGCTCTACCACTCCCTGCATAAGTTCCTGAATCACCAGGCTATTGAGTTAAAATAAGGGAGGCTGGTTCTTCTTCTCCCCTCACCCTCCATTTATTGTGGGTTTTTTGTAGCTATCATGTTAGAACTTACTCAGATCTATACATGTACCTGGGCAATCCTATTTCACAACACAGCCATCTGGCTGGAGCCCTGCTGACAATGTGTAATGGGCACGCATGGGCTTGCATGCACAGTGTCAGTGTCAAAACTGTGGCAAGTGTAATCAAACTGAAGTTATGTGGTATGCATATTTTATTTAGAGGTATACAGGGAAATTTGGTTTAGCCCTATGTGTTTTTTTCTGATCCTGCACTAATATTCTATGTTTTTTTTCTGCGCAAAGGGTAGGGGCATATAAAGGCATAAAAAATAGGATCTAATAAGTTGTAAGAATGAGGGAGACATTTTGATAATTCCTACATTCTATTTGTTACCTATTTTTCAAAACTGGGCATATGACTATCTTATTCCATTCCTTTGGAATATTTTCAAATCAAAGAAATTGGTTTGCAAAAAGTTTGTAAAATTCTTGACCTGGAGTCCCTGTCCTATTTTTGATAGTTCAACAATTGTTAGCATCTGATCTTTTTTTTTTATACTTGAGCAGTGGAATTGTCTCATATCTTCAAAGTCTGATTCATCCACAAATAACTCAGCAGTTGGAGAACGGTCAATTTACAATTAATCTTTATCAGCCTCC
>NW_017729008.1:5566969-5586459 GCF_001723915.1 Gavialis gangeticus | reverse complement strand
TCATATCTTCAAAGTCTGATTCATCCACAAATAACTCAGCAGTTGGAGAACGGTCATTTTACAATTAATCTTTATCAGCCTCCCCAGTAAGGAGGCCATTCAGGTTTTCTCTCCTCCTTTCTAAAATGCATTCTCTGTAAGTAAAGATTTCCCTTTTTGTCCTTTATTATATTTTCTTGTGGTAGATATCCTTTGATATAACCTTGATTGATTATTTAAAATGATATTACATTATTAGTACTTCCGTCTTGCTTCACCCTTTCCAGCAAGCATTGCAAGTATTCTGTTTTGCATTGCCTTACTCCTTTGTTGACATTTTTCATATTCTTCCAGATGAGACTGATTCTGATGGAATGTGATCTTTGCTTCATATGTGTCTTTAGCTATTTCTATCCAGCCTTCATCAAGTCATATCTTTATATTTGGAGTTAGTACTATAGTATTTTTTGTATTTCTCTCTACTTAATCACTGATGGGTTTTCAGTCCACAATCTCCTAAAGGCTTAAATTTATTAATATGTGTTACCTGATATTCCTGTCTACATTCTGGATTCCCTGAAGACCATCCTTTGCCCATTGCTGATCTGTTACCATTAGTTTTTCTTTTAAAGGTCAGTCTCTCTCTTACCCTTAGTCTTGCATTTGATTCTTCTTTGGCTTCTGATATTCTAAACATTATTTCTGTGTCTTGCATCACTAAATTTATCAAAGAATATCTGGTCAATAAAAACCCTATCTCTGGAGACCTATGACTTCTGAATGCTATGCTATTAGAAAACATAGCACTCTTCACAACCACACTTTAAGATATAGTGAAATTTAATTAATTTCACCCCTTTGTCATCATGGAGATCCTAATTCCTGATAGTAATTTTCAACAAATCTTTTAATGCTTTAGTAATGCAGTTACCAGAGACACATCTATTATTGTACTTTAGAAGACTATAATTTATTCATTTTAGAAGGCAACTTTTACTTCCCTTGTGTTTCTTCAGAACTGCATACACATACCCAAACACATACACATTAATTCGTGTGTGTGTGGGCACATCTACATGTGTCACTGGGGTGATCTTAGTGTGTCATAATTTAGTACTTCTTTTTGGAAGTAGTAAATCATGGAGCAGTAACCACCTGTACTGCATTGTATGTGAGGTGCATGGTTATTTTTACCAGCTACTTTGCTGTAGCAGCACACTATACTGGGGGAGTGCATCACTATGATGAAGTAGATGCTGGCACATGTCGATGCCCTCTGACGCTATGTCACCGTAGCGCATTGCTATGGCAATGTAGCATCACGTGTAGATGCACCCTGTGTGAATTAATCTGGTCAATGCTGTCCTATCTCCATTTTATCTTCAGATATGTAGATTAATTCACTGATGGCTTCATAAGCAATAATATTGCTTGTAATATAGTATTATGATAAAACCTATTCTCATTTGATGTTTTTTTCAGCCTTCCTCTATTTTAGAACAGTGAAGATTTGGTCATTTGTGGCATAGGCTATGTGTAGGGAAGGTACAGGGGGGCATGTGCCCCCCCGAGACTGGCCTACACTGAAGTCTCCACTGGCTTCTGTGGGCAGTTGCTGCCCACACCCACTCCCCCCCTTCTGCTAGCGTGGCTGGTGACAGCTGCAGGCAGTCCCTGCTTGCTGCTTGCCACTCCCCCCTACCTCTGACACCACCGTCATTGACTGCAGGCAGTCCCTGCTCACCACCCTGGTGCTCCCCAGTCCAAGGAGGCACCAGTCATTTATTGCAGGGAGCTGGTTGGGACAGGCTGTTGGATGGCCAAGGGGCCCCTCCCCAGTGATACATCACCAGGGGTGTCAGGCCAGTGTTGGGGGCTCAGGTGGGGTGCCCATTCTGCTGTATACAGCACAGCTGTGGCCTGGACCCCAGGGTGCTAGGATGGCCATCAGTTGCTGCATAAATCACATGGAATTGTGGGTACTGCTGGGCCAGCAGTTGTGATCAGTCCTCGTGGCCCACTCTGTCCACAAGGCCTTGGTTTTTATGCAGCAGTGCTGCACCAAGCAGTTGTGGCTATGCTCCCATATCCGACCTGATAATAGGGCTTCATATATGTGCACATTGGAGCAGCTGCCCTGCTCAAACTGGCATTGCATTTCTGCCTCACCCCACAGTGCCATGAGGTTGCCAGTCTCCTCCTTGGTCCAGTTGGGGTCCTGGGTGGTGGACACAGCTGTTGGCACATCCATGGATGGAAAGGAGGCCATCCTGTGTCCTGTGCCAACTCTCTGGCCCTCCACATGGCTATCCCTGAGCTGCCAAGCCTGAACAACTGCCTGCTGCACCCAGAGGCATGCAGTGGCATTAAGGTACAGGCAGGCCGATGCAGGTAAGCCATAGCCTGTCGAGGGGGCACAGGACCTAGAGCGCCCTTGTTGGTTACAAAGGACCAACTCTCAGGTTCATGATAAATTCTAATCTATTGTACAGGATGTCAAGCTACCAATAAAATCATAAATGCAAACTTTGAGTTATGAGGGGTATTGGTCACCTTAACACATACACACACATACACTCACTCATTCAAACCCATGTCACTCAAACCCATGTAGTATGGTGTATAGTAAGCTGCTGTAGTGATTGTGAAGAGCACTGGTATTATTATATCTACCTATCTGAGGCCCTGGAGTCTGCTGTAGATGCTCAGCTTCCTTCAAGGTGATGTCTTCTTGAGAAGGAGATTGCCTGCTTGTCCTTCTGTCTCAGTAGGTCAGGTGCTGGATGAGAGGGCACTAGTGAGTGTCATGCTTCACTGCCTTTTATCCCTTTCTGGCAAACTTGTGTGATCCCTGAGCGTCATCTTGGCTGGTTCACTGTCCCACATGGGTCTTAAGTAGTGCATGACAGCTGTTAGTCACAGACACTAGGTGTTTTGCCTGATGGTGCAGTTTTGGGAATCCACACTTGACTTGATTGACTCTATTGACTTGATTGGCTGTATTGTCATGGGTTACAGGAATAGTCAATAGGGTGGGTGCTCAGTTTCAGGAATCAGTTCCTTGGCTTGATTAGCCTAAAATGGCTTGTAGAGTAGCATTTTGTAATGTTAAGTTCCTTTGGCTAGGCTATTGTTAATTAACAGCCAGAGGCACTTGCTTTTTCATTTAATTACCTATTGATCATCATACATACTCACATTCACTCAAGGGACCAGCCCAATATAGCAGATTTTATCACTTTACAATCACAAATTTCAGTGCAGTTTTTACTAATGGCCCAGATTGTAACTTCATTCTACAGGGAGCACACTCCTTAAGGGATTAAAAGTATAACATATAACATACAAAATGCCATGGTAAAGATGAGACAGATGAAATATAAAAATGCACTGTGAGAAATATATAAAAATGCAATGTGAGGTAGTGAGGATCAAAGGCTACTGAGGATAATAAGTGAGTTATGTTAGCATCAGGATATATTTACAGTCTTTGAAGTGGATATTTTAGTTCTTTATTTTTCTTTAGTGACACTGAGCTTAATTGATATGTAGATATAGTTTGTAGGTTTCTCCTACAGAAAGCCACTTCAGCTTTATGGCTTGCTCTGAGCCTGCCACACTCATGCAATGAGAGTGCTAGGTCTCTGTCAATACTTAAAAGGAAAAAAGACATGCACAAAATGGGATGGGGGGAGAGGTTAAGGCAAGAAGGGGCTTCTGTTGTATCAATGTCCAGAAGGGAAATGTACAAAGGGGCCTTTCTGTTACACCCTCAGTCTACTTGTATATGTGCCCTAGGGCTCAAAATGTCTGCAGGTTTTAAAGCCATAGGGGCAGCCCAGCCCTGGGACAGGAGAAGCTCCCAGCCCAGAGCCCTAGGGCTGGCTTCAGGCAGGGTTTTTACTGTGCATGTGCAGATGCACACACTAAGTGTGCAGTAAACTAGGTGACTGCACAGTAAAGCATCTCTTGTGGATGCACCCAGTGAGACATATTTACTCCCCATATACTTTTTTAAAGGCTGTGATGTAGTTTTACACCTCTTCTACTATATCATTAATGACTCATGGGCTATGGTAGCTCAAAGTGTCCCATGTTTCTTAGTTTCTAGTTTCATAGTTTTCATAGTTTCATAGATATTAGGGGATGAAATAAACCTTAAAGATCACCAGGTCCAGTCCCCCTGCACGTGGGCAGGGGAGGCTCCTGGGGTCAGCTGACCCTGGCAAGGTGGGCATCAAGGTGCTTTTTGGAAGATCACCAGGATGGGTGACTGTACTGTTGCCCTGAGGGGCCAGGCCAGTGCTCAGGATCTCAATGTTGTGCTGTTAGACAGGAGGGCATGGTGTACAATTGCACATGCACACATAAAAATCAATTAAACACACATACACTCACTAGGTGGATACACCCCTACTAGGCATACACACTCACACTAGCAACTCAGATACACACACGTTCAAAATAACCAGTCTAGGTTCATGCACACCTATCACCAGTTTAAGCCCATGCACGCTACACCAAATTTAGACAGAATCAGTTACCAGTTACCAACACCTGCACATCCAATATACATACATGAATTACTAATTCATATACCACACACACACAATGTTATCTATATATGTATATATGTGTTTATTTACTAATTCAAACACATACTACCCACCTACACATACACACAGGTGAGTTTCTAAGTTGGGTGTTGTGATGTGTATGTATGTATGTATGTGCTTGGTGTACTTGGGATACCTTGGGAAAGGTTAAGGTAGGAAAGTAGAAGTGTAGGGAGTGAAAGTTGCTGGGAGTGAAAGTCACCGGGTTCAGGATTAGAACCGGTAGACTAGAGAGGCCTGGGCTGAAGAACTGAGGCTTGGGGGTAACTTTAGGTTAATTGACCTTAATTGTTTAAAAGACAATGCCCAAAGCCTGCAGAACAGGTGAGCGATGTCGGCAAAGAGGCTGGGACTGGAGCCAGAGCTACAGGGCACCTGAAAAGGTAGGTGGGGAGAGGGAAAATGGGACTAAGGGAAAGTGTGGGTGTTAAAGAGGGGCTCTGGGTGTGGGAAGGCAGAGGATGGCTTCGGGGCAGCTAGAGAGGTTACAGGGAGCGGCAGTAGGTACTGGGAGCTGGAGAAAGGCTCCAGCTGCTGGAGAAAACTGCAGGACAGCCACGAGGACCTGGGAAGCTGCAGGGTGGGGGTGTGTGGATGACTACAGAAGGTGTGGGGGAAGCCTGAAAACAGAGAGACGGACAGCAGAAAATCACAGGAAAAGTGGCAGGAAAGACTGAAAGGCAGCAGGGCAGTGGGAAAGCAAAAAAAGGCAGCAGAAAGTCACAGGGAAAAGGCAGTAGGAGCAGGGGGGGAGCAGAAAATCACAGGAAAAGCGGCAGGAGAGACTGAAAGGCGGCAAGGGGAAAACAGAGAAAGGCAGCAGAGATTCACAGGGAAAAGGCAGTTGATAGCATGAGAGGCTGAAAGACAGCAGGGACAGCAGGAAAGCAAGGAGAGGCTGAGAGGTGGCAAAAAAGGGGAGACGGAATTGGGAGAAGATCAGGAAACTAGTGGAGAGAGGGGGCCCAGAGCTGAGAGAGAGAATGAGGCTGGAATTTAAGATATGGAAGGGACTGGGATTCAGTAAACATGACCCAACTTGGGGTTGCAAATGACAGTGGTTTTATTGAACAGGAGAGATGGTGACACAATGTCTTAATGGTTCCCTTGCGCGCGCACGCACACACACACACACACACACACACACACACACACAATGGCAGCAGGGTTTAAAGAGGCCTGGTGCAGGGGCTGAAGTCCACTGAAGTCCAGGAGGAGAGAGAGAGACAGAGAGAGAGAGAAAGAGAGAGAGAGTCCAAATTGTAGGAGGAGGTGTGCAGGTAATATCTATATATCTCAGGCTGGAACTTGATTCTCGATGGCCAGTCAGGGTCTCCTTCAGCTCGATATTGTCCAGAGGGGGTTGCCGGCAGGACCACTAAGGTGAATAGGTGACATGAAGCTGGTCTGGTCCAGATGGAAATGGGGTTCCCCCTGAGTCTGTCTTCACTGCCCCTTTTTTATAGGGGCAGACCTTGTGTGACCCTAGTGACAGGAGGCATGCCCAGGCAAGGGTCAGCCCCTGGTGTACTGAGTATGTGTGCTCCATGCAGGGATGTGCAGTTTCAGGTGTTTGTAATGGTGGGGTACAATGGTAGAGTTGATGGTCATGCAGGGTCTTTTGTCTTTCAAATAAATGCTAGGTTCTTGTCTCTGTTCCTGGGTGAGGTCTGTGGTTCCTGAATGAAACAATGCAAGGTGTTACAGGCCATTCAGTAGAAGTCTGCTACCATTCTATTTCAATCATTCCCAATCATTCTCATTTATCCGGGAACCAATTTATATGGGATGGGTACGTGACTCCTACAGTTGCAACACAGGGGATGCCTGAGCAGAGGACACAAGATGGAGACTTGACATACAAAATGGAAACTTGATATTACTTTGGTTCACTTACAAACACAGGCCTAATCCATACAATATCCATATGAAACTATAAAAATTAATATGAAAATGATAATAATACAATATACAACAGTAAGAATCAATACACACCTAATAATAATAATACAACATAAAACAGTAGATATCTAAAACCAAAAACTTGTTACCAAAATAAAAATGTTAAAGCTTATCCTAAGTCTGAGCTTGCTTATGCTTGTCTATAGGGAATAGAGAGGGAGAGAAAGAAAAGCCAGAAATAATTGGGGAAGGGAAGGGAATGCATATCTATCATATATTTATAAAAGAAAAACTGGGGGTTTTGCTACTGTACCACCTCTGGGGCGAACCTATTCCAAACTCTTGGAACTTGACTTGTAAAGAAGTTTTTCTTTATATCCAGCCTGAGGCAATCTTCAACCAGTTTGTGACCATTGTTTTTCATCCTCCCATGGGGGGCCTTGGTACACAGATGCTCCACCAGGACCTGATGTACACCCCTAATATACTTATAGGCTGTCACCAAGTCCCCTCTGAGTCTTCTCTTCTCCAGACTGAACAGTTCCAAGTCTTTCAGCCTCTTCTCATATAACCTGCTCTCTAGGCCTTTAATCATGTGTGTGGCCCTCCTTTGAACTCTTTCGAGCTCCTTCACATCCTTCCTGAAGTGCAGCACCCAGAACTAGATGCAGTTCTCCAGCTGCAGTCCCACCAAGGCCAAGTAGAGTGGAAGGTTGACATCCTTAGCCTTGCTCAAGATGCCTCAGTAGATGCATACCAGTGTTTGATTAGCTCTGCCAGCTACGGCTTCATGTCGGTCTCTCATGTTCATTTTGTGTGGTCTATCACAACACCCAGCTCTCGTTCAATTGTGGTGCTGGCAAGTGTAGAACTGCTGAGCCTGTAAGTGTATTGCAGATTATTTCTCCCCAGATGGAGCACAGTACATTTTTCTGTATTAAACATCATCAGATTGAGGTCCCACCACCTCCAAGCCTGTCCAGCTTGGCTTATATTGCCAACCTGTCATCGCTCATGACCACACTCCCTCATAGCTTGGTGTCATCAGTGAACTTTGCCAGTTTTAATACCTGAATGCAAATCATTAAGGAAAATGTTGAAAAGCACCGCACTGAGTACTGAACCCTGGGGGATGCCACTGGTCACCTTCCACCATGCTGACTCAGTTCCATCAATCAATACTGTCTGGATCCTACCTCAGGGCCAATTACCTAGCCACCAGACTGTAAAGTAGTCGAGGCCACATTTTCCCAATTTTACCATGAGGCCATTATGGGAAACTAGATCAAAGGCCTTTTTGAAGTCGAAGTATATGACATCAACCTCATTTCCTCTATTCAGGTGCTGAGTTACCTGATCGTAGAAAGAAATGAGGTTGGCCAGGTATGACCTGCCTCTAATGAACCCATGTTGGCTATCCCCCAGAATACTGCCTTCTGATAGCCTATCAGTAATGGATACTTTGATAATTTTTCCTAGGATTTTACCCGGGATTGAGGTCAAACTGATAGGCTTGTAATTCCTCTAGTCCTCCTTTCTCCCATTCTTGAATATAAGCACCATATTGGCTTTCTTCCAGTCTTCTGGGAGCTCTTCTGAATGTGATGAGTCTTCAAATAACTTTGCCATCTGTTGCACAATAATGTCAGCCAGTTCTTTTAGCATTCTCAGGTGTAGCTCATCAGGTCCTGCTGACTTGTAGATGTTTAGCCCCTGTGGATGCTCCCCCAGAAGATCTTTGCCAACTGTTGGAGGGTGATCACCCCACCATGATCATCCTGTATCCTGTCAAGCAGGCTAACACCCTTGGACTGGTGGAGTACCGACATGAAGTATTCACTCAGAAGTTCTGTTTTGTCCTGAGTGTCGGTTATCAGCTGTCACATTTTGTTCATTAGGGGACCTATGTCTTCCTTATTTTTTCTCCTACTTCCTACATATTTTAAGAAGGACTTTTTGCTGTCCTTGATTCTGGTTGCCAATTTGTATTTGGTTTGTGCCTTTGCTGTCCTAATCCGCTCCCCACAGGTGTGGGCTAATCCTGGGTATTCCTCTTTGGTGCTTATTTCTGACTTCCATCCTCTGTAAGCTTCCCTTTTTAATTTCAGGTGAACTAAGTTAGAGTGGGCTGTCCATTTTTTGCCTAATATAACTTCCTTGAACATCTGTACAGAACAACTCTTGGATCTACCTAACCCTGGTAGATTTAAGTGTAACAGCTGCACGTACCTTCAGTGTATATTATTTAACTAAGATAAACAAAACTTTAACTACAGAAGTATTTTTGCCTTCTGTAGCATGCAATTGATCACCTCCATATACTAGCCAAAGAAACTGCCTTCCAGTTTTATTACTGTGTCATAAAGTATGAAAGTACTTGGGTATTTTGGTTTCACCTTCTCTGTGTTAACAGAGGATGTGATTTAGCAAAGTAGTTAAAATGTGTCTAACTTTAAGCACATACATAGATCCATTGACTATTCAATAAGTAATCATTTCATAACTTATTATGTAATGTCCTCCGTTATGAAAGCTTAAAAGTGTGTTAAAAATGTCTTAAGGTCATCTCTGTAGTCTTTAGTAATGGAAAAGCCCTTTCCAGATAAATCAGAATAAGGATAGCAGCTAGCCAATAAATAATAAAAATAAATTAAACTTACAATAAAAAGAATAAAATGCAACTTAACAAAAACAGTTGTTAAAATCTATGCTCTTTATGTAAGTAAAGACCAGTGTTTCTAGTTCAGCAGATATATTTAAAAAGTGAAATCTCCACAAAAAAGAAATTTAGGAATTTTTCTGGAAGTTGAGGCAATTCTCACTGTAATATTCATTTTTTAAGAAGCAAGTGTGAGAGAGGGAACTCCCAATGCGTCATAAAGAAAATGAAAATGTAAGCATACTTTTCTCTGCAAGGATGGTTTAAACACTTTGCGTGAAATCTTGGTTCAACTGAAATCAAAGGCAAAATTCCCCTTGACCTCATTGGGAAGAGAATTTTTATTTTTTAACTGATGTTAATAAAACTAGCTCAAAATAATCTTGATGCCTAGAAAGGGCCCAGGGTATCAGCTTTTGTGTGGGTGAAATACTACTTTATTTAATTTTGTTTGGATTCAGTAGGATTTTTATTTTAGACCCAAAAATCTTGATTTTATTGCAGGCTAAGCCCTTGTACAAAAATCATAGCTAATATTTATTGTTTCTTCAGTTTCTTTTATGACAACATCTTGTATGACCTTTTCAACCAGCTACAAGGACATTTACAAGCAATTCAGTGGAAACCTCATTATGCAAAAGCAACAGACATACTCCCTTAAAGTAAACAAAATGGAAAACAGTACTTATGGCCAAAGTTAGCACCAAAGTGAAATAAGATGTAAAATCACATATTTTTAGCCACAAAGCGTCATTTTTTATAATTTGTTCTAGGGAAGACAGGGAAAATGTATTCTAATATGGAGTAGACTGCAAATTTATAAACAGCAAAGTTGTTTTTCTCATCATCAGTAGAAAGAGATGTTGCCCACCATAAATAAGTACATCTGCCACTGAATTTATCTCCTGGTTTTTCCCCTTCACTCATCTTTTTATTTCAGCTGCTATATTTTCCTTTCATTTGAAAAGGTCACATTTTGGGACAATGTGAATATAGTTATGGAGTTAGAGGAGATAAAGTGGCATGGTACTTGAATTTCCTAGGTTTTGATCATTTGATCCAGATATTCAGGGATGCATCTCCCATGCTTAGTTTCAGAAATGGCTGTATAGCAGAATTTTTCTTTAAAGTAATTTTTTTTTTTTGTGAACTTGTTTACAAAGAAGATTAAAGAACATATTGTTCAGTGTCAGGATGTTTCTTCCAGTGGTGCAATTGACTCACCTATAACAAGCATCACTTAATAAGACAACATTCTTTTTACTCACCAAATTCAATAGTTTCTTTGAAGCTCTCCCTTGCTTGTAGAAATTAAGTCTGCCATGACATTCAGTGAAAATCTTTTGAGGATATGATTAAAGCATTTATAAGTCTCATGTCTGATCCTGTTAACTTGATAGACGAGAAAGATGGTTTAATCTATTGCTACATGGACAAGTTGGAACCTTGATCTAGGTATGTGCAGTTCACTGCCTATACTTCTGTCTCCCTGACTACAGATCACTGAAATATTTAGAATGGTTTTAAGATCATTCAAATAAAAATCAGGGACCTAAATCTTTACATTCAATTACTCATCTACAAACTTTTTATTACCTCCTTTCTGGTATGTTTTGAGGTATAAAACTGAGTGTTGCTACTTTGTGGGTGGGTCTTCATATAAGCTTCAGTGTGCAATAGCCTATTCTACTGCACATTCAAGTGGCACGTAAAAAACTGTGCTAATAGGCTAATGTGCAGTAGAATAGGCTACTGCGCATTTAGCATCACCTAAAAAGCATGCACTAAATAATATATATTATTTTAATATATAATATTGTGGAAAATTCAATTTTCCACAATAATACAAATATTGTATAATAATATAATGCTATACAATAATAATGCATAATAGACAAAGAATGGAAAACATAAATGTATGTTTTCATATATATGTCGTTATATATACGGGGTCAAATTTTCCATTCTTTGCCTACTATGCATTATTATTATTACATATTATATAATATATAGCATTATATTATGCATTATTTATATTTTTGTGGAAAATGGAATTTTCCACAATATTATATATTAAAATATTATATATTATTTATACTTTATAGAAAATTTGGCCCCCATTTGTGTGTGTGTGTGTGTGTATGTGTGTATGGGGGGCATATGGTGTGTGTATATGTTACTATGCACTATTATGATATATTATGTACAGCATTTTATTATTATGTATTATTTATATTTTTGTATATTATTTATATCTATTTAAATCACTTGCAGAATATATAGATAGATGTTCTCTGTGATTTATAATATACTATATATTGTATTAATATACTAGATACATAAAAACATTATCTATATTACTTTTCATTGTTTATATTTTCCTTTAGAATTTTATTCAACCGGAACAACCAGGTAAATCAAAAGAGGTTTGTCCATTAAATTCAGTACAAGAAAAATTAGATCTTAGTATAATAAATTTCAGTATCTGGTAGTCATGACCTTACACAATGCCACTGTGATTAGTTTATAATATTTTAAGGTAAGGAAAAACAAATTAAAATTCTTTATTCTTCAAAGATACCGGTAAAATTAACAACTTGCTATACCACATATAAATACATATTTGAATAGAAATTACCTGACTGTGTTGAAAACTTCTTTACTTTACAAAACATCCAATATTTATTTCTGCAAAAGTGTAAATACAATTCAACATGTAGCAAACCGCATAGTGGGATGATCTGGAAAGAGTGGGGATATGGAATACAGATGATATGTTTATAGCTCCATGAAAACAGTCTTGTAATTTTTTGTTTAAAATACCTTTTTCTGTAGATTTCTTTGTAGCTGAGAAGATTACCTGGATTTGTTTTTGATTTAGCAAGTACATGGAGGAAGCAAAAAGACAAATGTCATATAAATTGTATGTACCTCAAGAGAAATATTTAGAATGACAACCTGGAGTACTTCCTTGTAATGCTCAGCTGATTTCCCTTGTAATAATTTAATAACATACATTTTTGAACCAGAAGTACAAAAATGGAAAAGAGTATTGAAGCACAATATAGCAGAGACATAACCAAGTAAATATGCAGTTAGCTATAAAGTTCACTCTTGATTTACTGCTTTTTTCACCAGAGTTTTTTTCTTGACAGTTGAGCTGTCATCACTGATTCACAGGTATGTCTCATAAGTGATTTTCTAAGACTTTTTCTATCTTTATGATCTATCAGAGATAGATCAAATGCATACCTTGCTGTGTCAGTCAACATCTACTTTATTGTCCATGTTCAATATCATCAGACTGCTATCAAGCCTGGATGTATCTACACATGCAAATGATCCAGGCACAGTTAACTCTTGAGTAATCTATTCAAGAGTAAACTCTCCCGGGCACATGTCTACACTTGCAGGGACATGGGAGAAGATTTACTGCTCCTAACAGCAGAATGCTCCCACTCCCTGTGGCCCTGCAGTTGGCCTCTGCAGCAGCCAGGGGGCACTCTAGACTTCCCTTGGGTGCTAACCCAGGAGCCAGGAGATAGCTGTCTCTGGGTGGGGGCTGGGACATCGCTCCCTGCCCCCGGAGCTGCCTGCTGCAAGGGTGGGCTCTGCCACTGGAGCCCAGAGAGCAGGGGTTCTTAACCTGGGGTCCACGGACCCCCAAGGGGTCTGTGGATAGATTTCAGGGGGTCCGTGAACTTGGATGGGGAAAAAATTACATTTTTATTTTCACTAACATCTAACTGAAATTCAGCATTTCCTTCAATTATGAATGTAGGCAACAAACCACAGTAGTATTAGCAGTACCTGTGACTTTGTCACCAATAGAAATCACAGATATTTTCATATCACATTACAGTTGTTGCAGATATCTCGAAATATTGTTTACGCTCATCACTACTTTGAAATTATGGTAGTTATTAGACCCGTCGCTAGATCACACGTGATCGCAGTCTTCCTGTCTACAGACGCTCATTATTCTGAGAAGTTGTCCATAGGCTTCACCAGACTGCCAAAGGGGTCCATGGCACAAAAACAGTTAAGAACCCCTGCCAGAGAGGTACAATTTTCCCCTGCACCTACAGCAGGGAGCTCCCAGCCCTCACTCCCCAATTGCAGGTTTGGCAGATCAGATCCTTACCTTCCAGCCTGAGCCCTGCAGTTGTGAGGCCTGGGCTGGGAGATAAGGATCTCCCAGCCCAAATCCTGCAGTCACGGAGCGGGGACTGTGAGCTCCCTGCTGCTGTGGCAGGGGGCCATTGTCCCCACCCAGGCTCCAGTGGTGGAGCCTGTCCCAGAAGCAGGCAGCTCCCAGGGGCAGTGAGCAATCTGCCACCCCCTGCTTCCTGGCTTACTGGGAGCACATTTTCTCTCAGTCAGGCATCTGCACATGTGTTACGGTGCAGTTGCTAATCATGAGTAAATTTGCTACTTGCATTTGCAGGTAGCAAATGTACTTATTATTAGAGACAATTACTGTGCAGTAATTAGCTGTACTGCACAGTAAAGCACCTTGTGTGCATCATTGTCTACAGCTTCAGTATGGACTGACATATTAGCTCTATCTGTGAAGGCTAGCTACACAGTGCTGTAGGCCAGATGATAACTATATTAGTGTAAGTGGGTTGCCTAGCATGCTGGCTTCAATAGGTTTGCTCTCTGAAGAGCTCCTCAGTCAGTCCTCCAAAATAAAATACACTCTTTTAAATGAGGGCAGTTCGACTCGTGGTCTGTGGGCTACTTGTAGTTCATGAGGGGTTAAATTGAAGTCCCTGGGCTCCTACTTAGCCATTACCCCCTAATATTGCTGTGGTTACAGCTGCAGCTGAAAACTCTAGGCTCCCCCTCCTTCCTCTGTCTGCTGCTTCCTACCCCCACTCCAGGGGGCATACAATGCATGGCTCAGGGAACGGAAGGTGAGGCTGGGTGCCCAGTGCAACAGCTGGGAGAGGCTGTGTGGTGGGGGTGCCTGCATGCATCTGCAGAGTGGGGAGAGGGGAGTATCCAGGTAGTATTTTACCTGTGGGCCAGTGGCATGCCCTAGTCTGCTGGTGTGTGGCCCTTGCTGGTGCAGTCCACAGGGCACATGGCCCCCATTTGACTGGAAGTTGGACAGCCCTGTTTTAAACAAACAAAACAAAATCTTACTGCTCTGTCCTTGACATTGGAAGGATTGTACTTTTTTCTCTGGCCCAAGCACAGCATTCTGGACTCTTCATGCAGCAAGTAGTTCAACTCACAGCTCGTTTCTTTTCTCCTTGAAATCTGCTCCCACAGTATGCTGCTTATGTGGTACTCTGGAGTTTTAAGCACCCAGTATGAGACTCCTTTATTATCCAGATGTCCCGCAGGTGGGCTTCCTCAATGGAGCTGATTGTTCTGTATAAAAGGACAGACCACCCTGTCAGTGGGTGCATCTAAACATGCAATTAATATGACTGCATCTAAACATGCAATTGTCCTGCTCAATTTGAGCCAGAGTAAACTAATCCCAATGTCACCATCTACGTGGATGTTTCAGCACAGTAATTTATGGTACTGCCGGGTACCACTTGTATCTGACAGGACTATCCGGCAGCACAGTAAATTAGCCTACTGCATTCCAATTGCTGCTCATATGTAGACAGTGATGCTTTATGTGCAGCAAGTTAGTCTGCACATAAGTTATGGGGAAGTGTGGTCATGCTTGAAGATAGGCTACAGATACAGGTGGATATAGATAGCCTGGTAAGTTGGGTGAGTCAGAACCTGATGAAATTCAACATTGAGAAATGTAAACTGCTCTACCTGGGGATGAACAGTCCCTTACACACCAACAGGCTTGGCGGCACCAAAATGACTAGCACCATGAATGAAGGTACTTGGGGGTAATAATAGACCACTGTATGAATATGAGCAGGCAGTGCAGTGCTGTTGCCAGCGGGACAAATAATACTCTGATGCATCAATCGGTGCCTCTCCAGCAAAACTAAGGAATTGATTCTTCCACTCCACTCAGCATTGGTGAGAACCCAACTGCATGCAGTTCTGGGCATTTCCCTTTAACAAGGATGTGGTAAAGCTTGAGAGAGTCCAGAGAAGAGCCACCCATATGATTAGAGACTTGCATGGCAAGCCATACAAGGAAAGGCTGAAGGACCTGGGACTCTTCAGCCTGAAAAAGAGAAGGCTGAGAAGGCACTTGGTAGCAGTTTATCACTACATCAGGGGAATACATCAAGGGCTCAGTGAACACCTGTTTACCAGGGCACCCTCGGGGAAAACCAGGAGTAATGGTCACAAACTACTGGAAGACCGTTTCATCCTCAACATTAGGAAAAACTTCTTCACAGTTAGAGTGTCCCGACTGTGGAATGAGCTCCCTTAAGAGGTAGTGCAGTGACCTACCCTGGAAATCTTCAAGAGGAGACTGGACAGTCATCTTGCTGGGATCACCTGACCCCAGCTGTCTTTCCTGCCTGGTGCAGGGGGTTGGACCGAATAATTTTCTGAGGTTCCTTCTGGCTTTACAATCTATGAATCTATGAAAGCATCTTATGTAGACACACCCAGTTACAGCTAAACATGTCAACCTCACTTCTTTGAAACACTTCTAAATAGATTTTATTTAGGGGATAACTGTAGATCCTTTTCAGGCCAGACCTCTCTTGGTCTGCTATCTGGTACCATGAAAACCAGTGCAATCTGTTCCATGGTCAGGTTGTCAGCACCTAAACCAGTGCCTCCACCTTGGCTATATTGGGTGAGGAGTGTGCATAGGCACCTGGCAGGACTAAAAACAAGACCTGTCAAAGGGCAGATGAGCTCCCTCCAATCCATTAGTCATCCACACCTGGAGAGAAGGGTGGCACCAAGCCACTCTGCTGAAAGACTCACCAAACCAACTCAACTACTCAACTAATCTCACTGGAGTGGAGGAGGGTTCTTACAGCATCTAAGGTGCCCCAGTGGTCGCAATGGCCTCAAGACTGATTTGACTTGATTGCGGGTACTAGTATCAGGCCTCTAATCTTAACAAAACAATTTGTAAGTTTCAAATAAACTATAGTATCAATAAACTGTATGAATTCTTCAAAGAAATAGGATGGCATTGGCATGCAGCTTGACCTAAAGCTGTCAAATATGCCAAACAAAATTCATACTGAAACAGCATAATCTCTAAATGATAAAAATCTATTCATATTTTACATTGAGTGATCTCTAATTACAGCTATTTGACTGCTAATGATGCATAGTAGTAGAGCAAACAGAATTCCTTGGACTCCAGGATAATTACGCATACCTCAAACAAAGGAAAATCCCCCCAGATTTTTAACAAACACTGTAACGTACAAAATAATTTAGTATTCCATAAACTGAATTGAGTAGACAAAACAAAACTAGTCAATATAGAACATGAAACATTTGCTTTAGATATTAGATTCCTTCTACTCTGTTACTTTCAGGGCCAAGTTCTTATCTTAGTGAAATCATTGGGGGCTTTGCAAATAGTTTATTGAAAAATGAACAGGAAAAAAAGTGGCTGGATTGAATCATGAGGCAGATTTCATAAACATGTACATGCATATTTTTCCTTCCATCTGTCTTGTTCAGTGGGCTGTTGGAGTGTTCTCATATGGCAATTCTTACATTCCTATGTACAGTGCTGAAAGCAATTTTATGAGAGTGACATCTAATGCAAGAAACTAAATTATATTCTATCCTTGCTTTTCAGTGACATATGCTGATAATATGGATTGCTACAGAATGTTATTTACTCCAACACTGCTCCTTCCTAAGACTGTTCTCTCGCACATGATACACATTTTATAACAAATACACTTTTTGCCAGGGCATGTTGTGAATAGCAATTTTCCTGCCACCAACAAAGCAGCAGATATTTCTTTGTTGCTATGAATGATTTAAGCAAAAATTGCACATCTATATATCCTGGGTCTGACTCTGCTTATAGTGCCTTTACATCTGCAAAAATCCATAGACTTCAGTAGAAATAGACCTCATAGAGAACAGAATTAGGCCCCTCAAGTCTTACTCTGGGAGAAGAAAGGTGCAAGATTTGAAGTGCTTCAAAGTATAGCTCCATTTTGAGATGCTTCAAAAATGTAGTGTTTCAGCTAAACACAGATATGCAACCTGATGCTGTGACCCTCACAATTTAAAACTGCTGTGGGTGCATGTAATGGTATGCTCTCCATCTAGGAGGTACAGCAGGGCTGCAGCACTGCTTCCTTCACCATTACCACAGTCAGGGAGAGTGGAATACTGTAGGACAGTGTTCTCCAAACTTTTTTGATTGCGTACCCCTATCAGTAAAAAATTTCTGAGCACGCACTCCCAATATATGTATATTTATAGAAATAGAAATAGAAATAAAATTTCTAGTATTTTCTTCCCGCAACCCAATGAATTGTCTTGCACACCCCCTGGGGTGCACGGACCTCACTTTGGAGACCACTGCTGTATTATACTGGATGACCAGAAGTCTGTTGTTGCAATCCATAGAGAGTGGGTATGTAACCTGAAGAGCTTCATTTTGAAACACTTCTCAAAGGTATCTGTTTCCTTCAGAATCGTTTTTGGAACATCTCAAAGGGCATCTATGTTTGTATGTCTTGCCCTTTGAAAGGTTAAAAAGCATTTGAGGCTCTTTAAATACTATGTCTGTCCATATCCTTGGATATATGAGTTAGGAAATGTGGTTCAATGATTAGTGAGCTAGTTAAAGACCTGGATTTACCCATAGTTCCCTGAATCCAAGGAGACTTTGAATTACAGATTTCCCTCTAATAATTAGTTTCTACACATAGAAAATTGTAAATTTGTTATAATTTCTTATGTCTAATTATTGGAGGGTTGTCTTAAATTCATTCCTGCACTCCTATTCACCACTGCTCTGGTGGGAAAATCAGCAGCAGGGGGGAAAGCAGAGGAGGAAGCAGTGGTGCCAGACCAGGAAGTCTACTTCTCCCCGACCCCACACTTGTCCCTCCCTACAAGGTACTGTTACCCCTGTGCAGCCATTTAGTCCATGCAGTGGCTGTGGCTTCAGCTTTGCCTCCAGCTCTGGTTGGGAGCACAGACAAAACCATGTCTCTGGGCATGGCTGGGCAGAAGCAGCAGTGGCACCTCTAGTTCCAGTTCCAGCCCTGGCCCTGGTCCTGGGTCAGGGTCAGAGGCAGAGCCAGAGCTGCAGCAGCACCCATGCAACTCTGTGTTCACCCTAGTGCTTCCCTTGCCTCAGCACACAGTCTCCCCTGTGTTCCTCTAGACCACACTGTGTGATCTCCCCCACACTCCACCTAACCCCTACAAAGCAATCTTGCCTACCTTTGCCATGCCATGCACTACGTGGTCTCCCTTGGATTGGACCCAGATTCAGAGGCAGAGCCAAAACCACACCACCAACTGCTTCTGTCCATAGTCAAGTGCAAGACAAGGTTTCTTTTCCCTCAGTGTCGAATGGAAAAAAAATTCTAGTCTTTGATATGAGTAAATATAGTAGTCCCCTCCTCTCCTAGAGTTCTACTGTGAGGCTTTGGGCAAGTTACCTAAGTTGACATCTTCAAAGGCATTTAAGTGCTATGTTTCATCCTGGGCTGAAGAAAAGGCAGAAACCTACAATCTGTAGAGATAGATTGTGCCTTAAGTAGCACCTGGAGGCATTGTGCCCCTGGACAGTACTTGGTAACAAAATTATCTAACCACTTAATTTATTACTGGCCTATTTGCTTACAGAATCTTTAGTCTAATGGGAAGTAAGACAAGAACTGACAGGGTGCATCTACATGAGATGTATTACTGTGAATTAGATTAATTTAATACATGATAAGGGCGTGCCCAGATGAGTGCGCACATGCCTCTTGCCCCATCTCAAACCCCTTTGAGACAAGGCAACATGTATGTGCAAGAACAAAAAAATGTTATATATATCCAGGGGTCTAAAAAAAAAATCACAGTTTAAAAAAGCGGAGCGGGGCATGGTCCAGACCATGCCCTGATGCAACAGGAGGCTGGGTCCTCCAAAAAGATGCTCTGGCTGCCAAAGCGTCTCTGTGGTTGGCCCCTTGCTCTGATGCTGAAATATGCAGCTGGCCAGGCCACATGTTCAGCACCAGGGCTCCAGTGCCAGTCAGTAAGGGGACAGACGGGCTAGAGGAAGGGGGAGAGGACCATGGGGAGGCCCCTGTGGGCCCTGCCCACTCTCCCAGCCCTGCCCAACTCTACCCCCTGCTGGCCCCCCGACCCTCCCAATCACTTCTCTGCCTGACCCCACCCTCCACCAGTCCCCCCGAGCCCTTGCTATAGTACATTAGAGAACTGGTGCCCCCCTC
>NW_017729008.1:5560673-5566423 GCF_001723915.1 Gavialis gangeticus | reverse complement strand
GGGGTCATGTGAGCCTTGTGGGGGAGGTGGTAGCCCATGTGGGGGCCATTTGGCCTCTGTTGGGGGGGCAAATCCCCTGTGGGGGTCCGTAGCCCTTGTGTGGGGGCCGAATCCCCTGTTGGGGGGTCACAGCCCCTGTTGGGGGGCCAAACACCCTGTGGGAAGGCAGCAAAATATATCTTCATGCATTCATGAAACATATTTAGAGTTCATTTTATTATTATGATAAGAGACATGCTTTAACATTGTAGATGTATCAATTATACATTGTCCAACTGATCGCTGTCTCTGTCTCACTCTTTCTCTCTCATTATAGTGGTCTTTTGATTTTCTTGTGGAGAAACATGCATTTGGGGGTATTTTACAGAGTGACTTTTTATTTTACAAAGTGACTTTTTACAGGGCAGATTTTTATACTGCTGGGGACAGCACAGGTGTTGGCCCTGGGCTCTAGCTCCCCCTGGTTGCAGATCTGGGAGGAGCCAGGCAGGGTTATTTTGCCCCAAGTGGCACATTTTACTCCACAATGAAGTGCATGTCTGAGCACATGTGCTGAGGCAAAAAGCCCCAGCTCAAATTTGTACTGCTGCTATCTGACCTGCTGCAAGCACACATGCTTGCATGTGTGGACATGTCCTAAGTGTTAGCGTCTACACATGCATGGGACTTACTGCACAGTAAATTAAGTTAATTCATGATTTGCTAGTACCAACAAATACAGATACTAAATTAATGGTGCATTAGCTACTGTGCAGTAGCGCACATGTAGATGAAAGCCAATTGCTCCCAGTCAGCCTAGCTAACAGGGGGCCACAGGAGGCAGGGAGAGCTGTCTTTAACTCAGCAGGATGCTGCCTGCTGACCACTTAGGTATCAGGATCTTCCTGATCCCCACGTGGCTGAAAGAGCTGTCCCTATGGGGTGGGGATGCTGTTTGCCAGCCATGTTGGGACCCTCCCAATCCCCATATGTCCCAGAAAGGTGTCCCTGCTTGGTGGGGATGCTGTCTGCCAGCCATGTGAGGATCCTGATTCCCACATGGCTGATAGGCAGCATCCCAATCAAGCAGTGATGGCTCTCCCAATCGTGTGGAGATCCAGAGGGTCCAGTCCCCATATGGCTGGCAGGCAGCATCCCTCCAAGTGGAGACAGTTCTTCTGGCCATGTGGGGATTGGGACCAGCCCCTATGCTCCCTGCTAGCTCTGGTGCTGGCATCCAGGGGAGCCTGGAGCTCCTGTTGGCTGCTACAGGGGGACAAGGCAGTTCAGGAGCAGTCCTGAACTGGGCCACTCCTGTCAGGTTCAATTTGCTCCTATTTAGATTTGTTCCCTGGAGCACTCTAATGAGCCTGAATTTTCTTTGCAGAAAATTCAGGAGGATTAATTGCATGTGTAGATGTGCTGAGAGTAAACAACAGTGTGACCTCAATAAAGCCCTGAAAAGAGAAGGTTATATGGGAAATCATAAAAGAGTTGTCAGAGAGAAGTTAGTGGGGAAAACTGCTCATCATGTAAGAGGTCTTTATATTAGAATCAGGGAAATAAGCAGGAAGAACTGGAAATTATACAACACAACCAAAATCACTGTTCAGCTGGGAAAATTGAGACTAAGGGCAATAGCTTTTACAACAGGTATACTAATATATTAATATAGATGGATATACCTTTTTTAGGAAGGACTGGAAAGAAATGGAGGACGCATTTTCTTATATATTTAAGATACATGCACTTGTTTTATGATAAAGGACAAAATGGGAGGTAGACCAACTGAAAACCTATGAGTTAAGCTATAAGTTAAGGAAAAAAGCAAAAGCATTGTCTTGGTGGGTGTTTATTTTTGGCCACCCAAACTAGGCAGGAGAATGAAACTTTTTTTTTAAAACAACTAAGTGAAGCATCCAAATTAAACGAACTGATACTTAAGGGAGAAATTTAAGTACTGAGATATTTCCTGGGAAGTTAACACAGCAGTGCACAGAAAGTCCATCAAGTTCTTAGACTTTGTGGAGGACAGATTTGGTACAGATGGTGAAAAAACCAATTAGGGCAGAAGCTCTTAATTTGTCTCTTATTAATTGGAAGGAAATGGTTGAGAATCTAAAGAGCGAAACCAACTTGAGTGGCAGTGCTCATGAAATGATAGTGTTTCTGATCCAAAGGAAAGGAAAATAGAAGAACAGCAGAACAAAAAGAGCGAATTTAAGAAAAGCAGAGAGCTGTTAGACAGGATCCCATAGGAAGCAAAGGAAGAAGTGCAGGAGAACTGGTTGTTCCTTAAAGAGACAATATTAAGGGCACAAGATCATGCTACCCCAGTGTGAAGGAAGGATATGAAGTGTAGCAAGAAAAATGATGAGCTAAATCATGAGCTCTTCAATTACTTGAAACTTAAAAAAGCACTCTTATAAAAAGTGAAACTTGTCCTTATTACTAACAGTACAGTGCAAGGTTGTAGGGACAAAATGAGGAAAACCAAGACAAAACTGAGATAAAACTAGCAAGGGACATAAAAGATTATAAAAAACCTGTATGTTATAAGTAAGGGGAAGAAAAAGAAAATTGTAGGTCCCTTACTGAATAAGGAATGGAAGCTATTTATAGATGATGCAAAAAAGGCCTAAGAGTTTAATGCCTTTTTAAGCTTCATTCTTCATGAAAAATGATCAACTATCAGATGAAGAAAAAATTAGCATTAAGGACCGCCTAGACTAGGGAAAGAAGTTAGAGGTTGCTTACATAAGCTAGATGTTTTCTAGTCACATTCATCCTAGAATGCTAAAGGAAATGGCTAAAGTAATTGGAAAAATCAGAGGGATCATGTGATGTCTTGGAAGACTATACAAGAGTGAATATAATGCCCATTTTAAAGAAAGAAAACAATGAAGGCCTTACGAAATCACAGAATCATAGGGTTGAAAAGGAGCTCAAAGTTCATCTGGTCTAACCTCTTACATGAAATGCTACTCTTAGATCATTCCTTTTCAATGTTTATCCAGTCTCCCTCTAGTGAGAGAGATTCTACAGCTTGTCTGGGCAGGCTATTCCACTCCCTCATTGTTATACCCGTAAATCTAATCTAAATCTACTTTGGTGTAATACGAAGCCATTGATTTCTATCCAGAACAATAGACTGCTCTGTCAAACTTCAATACCTAGGAAGATACTAGTGCATTATATTAAACACTCAATTTGCAAGCATTTAATAGATAACAAAGTGTTAAGTAATAACTAACCTGGACTTGCCAAGAGCAAATCATAACAAACCTGACTTCCTTCTATGATAACATAAAGGTCTCTGTGGATCTGATAGAAAAGGACCTTAGTAAAGCTTTTGACAATGTCTTCCACAATATTCATCATAAGTAAGCTAAGGAAATTAGGCAGAAACAAAACTAATATCATTTAGGTACATAACCAGTATTCATATTCCAAAAGTTGTCACTGATGACTCAGTGTCTAATGGGAATGTGGTATCAAGGGGTATTCCCCAAGGATCTGTTGTAGACCAGGAGCTGCCCAATTCTTTAATTAATGACTTGGAGGATGGAAATGTACTTGTATTAAATTTGCATGTGATGTCAAACTGGATGGGGTAACAGCCATTTAAGAGGATAGAATTAGGATTCAAAATGAATAAAGTAAAAAATGAGCTGAGAAATGGGAGATCAATTTCAGTAAGGACAAGTATATAGTACTGCAGATAGAGAAGAACAATCAAATGTCCAATCTGGGGCACTGTGCTTTAAGAGAGATGTGTAAACAAACTGGCAAGATTCCTGGAGGAAGTAACACAAAAGGACTGTACAACTGCAAATATCACATATGAGGGAACAAAGAAATTGTCATTATTTATTTGAGAGAAGAGAAAAATGAGGGGGGAATTGTTACCCATTTTCAAATACAATAAAGTATGTTATAAAGAGGATGGTGGCTGATTGTATCCACAGGGCAGATCTCCACATGCACATTTACTTCACAGTAACCTAAATTACAGAGCTCCTGGATGGCCCCTTCTCCTGCTGCTGTTCTGCTCTCTGGCAGCCCCTAGCTGCAGGGTATTAAAGCTTGCAGCTATTTTCTGCCTTTGGGCACACACTCCAGGGAGTTGGCAGGAGCTGCTTGTGGCTGCAGCACCCCAGCAGGCCCTGTGCGCCCCACTGGACAGACTATAGGCTCGGTCTGTCTGGGCTGTTCTCTTCCCATGCTGCTCTCTGGCCACAGGTGAGTACTGCCAAGGGCTGCAGCTGGCTGGTTCTTTGTCCAGCCCTGAGATCCCTCTAGGGCTGCTGGTCCTGCTGGCTGTGCCCCCAGGGTCAACATCTGCTCCCCACTGCTGCTCAACACCCACTTCTCTCTCTTTGCAGGACTGTGGTGAAGCACCTCGGCTGTATGGCTGCAACTCCCCAGCTGTGCCCCTGTTGGGGGTACTACTTCCAGCCCTCCAGGGCCAGCATCACAGGGCCAGCCATGCAGGGGCCCATTCAGCCAGCATGGGGGATGATGTCCTCCTCCTCCCCCAGGTCCAGCTCTGTCCCTGTCCATGTGCACCCGTCTGAAGCCCCATGGATGCAAACTGAACCCAGGAGGAGGTGCACACCCTTGTGGCACTGTGGGACAAGGAGGATGTCCTGAGGCAGTTAGCTAAGAGTGGGTGCTCAAATGTCAACATTTATGAGGCCCTAGTGACTGAGATGCATGCACAGGGCCACTCCTGGTTGGTGCGACAGCACCACATGGAAGCCAAGGATCTGCCAGTGGGTGGCTGTGACCAACCACAATTGCTGGTCAGGTGACCCTCATGCCTGGATAAAGCTGACCTGCATTTTGGTGGCCAAAGAGCCTGTGCCCCATCCTGATACCTCTGGGGGCCTTCAGGCCTTCTGCACCCTACCCTGCACTCCTCTCTGGCTGCTGCAACCACTGGTAGCCTGGGGAGCCCTGGCCAGTGACTGCCTCAGCCTCAGCCCTGCCCCATAGCCACCTATGAGGAGCAGGTGGCCATACCACTGCTGGCTGCCAGCAGCATTAGCTCCTGCCTGGAAGGGGGTGGGGTTTCTGGCTGAGCAATGGCCCGGCACACACCACAGGCCATGGAGATTGGGCAGAGCCAGATGCCATCCATGACAGGGAGACCCATGCTAAGCATCCAGCCTCCCCAGCTGCAGATCCATTGTAAGTCCCACACGGGGGGGGGGGCAGGGAGGGGCTGGGACCCACCTGCTTCAGTGGATGGGGAGGGAGAGTGGGGAAGGATGGGGGTGGGTTTGGTACAGAAAATAAAGTTGTTATACTTTTACCCATGTGGATGTCCTGGAGTGGTGCTGGGGTTGGGCTGGGGCATGGGGGTGTGGAGGCAGCAGGGCAGGAAGGCTGGAGTGGAGAATGAAGGAGAAGGGGGTTGGTCAGAGCCTCCCATAGCTGATGCCCTGGACCCAGCTGCTGGGTGTGTGGCTGTCCTGTGGCCTGGGACACAGGGCACCTGGTAGAGCAAGTAGGTCCAGCACCATGGCTACCAGCATGTGGGGGACAGGTGGGGAGCAGCGGGGCACTGGGCACTTCTGGCAGGGGCTGGAACAGCCATGGCATGGGGGGGGCAGGTGGGGCATGGAGGGAGCTGCCACATGCTGCATCTGTGCTGGACATGCAGCTCCTGGGTAGGGGAGGAGTTGGGCAGGGATCAGAGCATGGGGATGAGCTTTTAAGATGGCCAGCAAGTGCTGGCAGCTGCCTCTGGCCTTAGGATATCTACA
>NW_017729008.1:5553118-5560346 GCF_001723915.1 Gavialis gangeticus | reverse complement strand
TAGTATATCTGCCAAGGCCTGGCAGCCATGTGACCAGAGGCTTGAACCCTCCCCCAGTGGCCACAGGGGCACATGGCAGGCTGCTTTGACCTGGGACTAAAGTTAATCCCAAGTCACCTGCATGTGTAGATGCCTGCTTATTCCCACTTAGTGTGCAGTCACTTATTGTGCAGTAAATTTAAGCAGTTGTAAATGCACATGTAGACGCCCACAGGGGATGGGAGAAAAAGTTTTGTTTTAAATTACAACGAAGGAGGTTTAAGTTTGATATTCAGAAAAAACTTTCTATTAATGGGCGTTAGCCCTGGAACAGATTACCTAAGAGATTTTGGAATTGTTGTCATTGGAAGTTTTTAAGTGCAGAATAGACAAACGTTCGCCTCAGGTGTTTATATAAAGACAATCTTATGGCAAGCAGGAACTTGGATGGGATTGTTCCTGACTCAGCCATGATTCAACTACATAACCCTGAAACCCTATTTTTCTATAATGATATAAAAATAGCAAAATATGACATTCTCTTTGCTGAGTTCTGATGTCTGGTGCTTTGGAAATGGACACAAGTCTGTTTGGTTATTCAGACAGAAAAATTTGACAGATCAAAATTAGGTAGTTCATACACAGATATAGACATTGTTCTTTCATCTTAATTACACAGTTCAAGGCCCTGACTATCCCATAATATATGACAAGCTCATAATGTAGCCCATAAGTATGATAGTATAAATGTTTGTGTTTTGCTCACCGACAAAATCCTAGCATATTTTCAAACTATGAGTTTATGGGGGCCATCTATAAGAACCAAGTATATGCTGGGTGTGTTTATACATGATGCTACATCACTGTAGCAATCCATTATGGAGACATTGTGTTGGTGGTCACAAATTGTGACACTGCAGCTGTGTCACCTTAGCGACACTCTCCCCCATTACAGGACATCACTTACGCGATGTACTGCCTAAAAATAACTGTGCATAATGTGCACAGCCCAGTACAGGGTATTACTATCCTGTCTTTTAGTACTTCCAAAAGGAAGTGCTAAATGACAGAGCAGTAACAACGTCACCATACTGACAGGTGTAAACGCCCCCACTAACAATAAAAATCTCTGTAATGAGAGAATTAAGAATTTTAACTTAATGTTTCTAGTATAATTTGTTTTTATATAAAAATCCATCACTATGTACATCCAATAAGAACTACTTTGCCCTAATTAATTACTATTTATACAGCATGATGCAGTAGGTACTTATAGTGTCATGCAGACAAATAAAAAGAGTGGCCCATGTTCAAAGGTAATTCTAATTGATGTGATATTTCATTTTGCATTTTTTTCCCTACAAGGACTGCAAATCTCTAAAATGAAGAAAAAACTTCTATTTAATATTTTATAACCTTGGAAAACAATGGAGACTCCAACTTAGTAAAGATATATTTAGAATCGGTGGGAAGCAGAAAATTGCTGGCTCTGTGCTTTGCATTGTGTATGTTAATACAGTAAGAAACACATGGTTCAAAACACTGGCTGCACTTTGTACTCATTATTAAATGCAAAGATCTTATCATTGCTTTTGGAACTGCAAAAATGGCTAGTATATATATATAGTGGCTGTCATACTTGACTGCTATGCCTTCAAATCTCTCCCCCAACTAATGATAACTCTTTGATACCTTTTCCTAGTTTCTACCTCTCCTCCATTTACCTTCTTGTCATTTAAATCACTCCAAAAGAAAATTTCAGTTCTGCCACAGTGCTTGCAGACAATTATTTATACTTCTTAATTAATAAGTAAAATTGTGAACTTAGGCGTACCTGTGCCTCAGTTGTGAAATTATATAATTATACGTCCATCTCTGCTCTTCTTCCCTGTCTCTATAATCTTTCCTGATATATATGATTTCTTCACTTGCCTACCAAATCCATCAATTAAAATGCAAGCTTCAGCATCAAAGGCATGCCTTTTATATATCTTCTAAAAGACATCTGTTATGCTTGTAGGTGCAGTAAATAATAATTAATTAATTATTTCACAATGTAGCACTTCTGCTAAACTGAATTTCATGAGAGCTGTAACCCTTGCCCTAGAGGTGCTAATGAACAGGCAAAGGTGATGCATTGCTATCACAAGTGTCCAAAGAAAAATGTGAAATTTCATAGAATCAAACTGAGGTGATAATTCTCCCAGTTTGCATACTAAGGTCTGAATCCAGGTGAAGATGTGTGTTTGCCAATATCAGGGTAAAATGAGGCCAAATCCAAATTTGCTTCCTAATTTGATTAACAGTTTATGAACATGATTTTGCACTCTTGCTCATTTCTGCACATTAAGGACTTACTTTAAAATGACAGGATTACAAATGAGGACATTTTTTCCTGCCAATCTTTACTATTCTCAGCAATGCATAGGAAGAAAAGAACTCAACTTGATTCACAGGCCCTAGATGAAGTTTTCAGGACTGTAGCTGGGAAATAAATCACATTTGATTTATAAGCCAACCAAATTTGTTACAAGATCACTAAGGCACAATAAACATGGAACCCCACAGTGTCGCTTTTGCAGTCAACTTGCATTTTCATTCCTTGCTCCCTCTGCTAACGTACCTCCATAAAGTGCTTTGTGATAGTGGTTTGATGAACTGTGCTGCAGAAAATTAACTCCTGTTGTAATGCAGCTATGGGGATTACATATATGCATCAAGGAGAGAGTGTGAGTAAAGGTAAACTTTTAATGTAGGCTATGCAATATAGTGATTACCTCAAAGGTGTTAGCCAGCGAGAGATTTTCACATAGCTCTTTATAATACTTGATACATGGCTGTTATAGAAAGTGCAGTTTTAAAGTATGAAATCATGATCTTAATCTATATATATATTGAAAAATTAAATACATGGAAAAATACCCAGTAATTTTTGTTCAATGTGAGAAGTTTGGAGGCCCAATTAGACAAACTAAAATAAGTGGAGATGTGTATATATATATATAAATATATATATATATATATAAAACATCTAAATGATAACACCCAAAGTGTTTCTGCTAGCCAGAACTCCACCAAATTTCCTTGTGGAGTTGACTGACTATGGAAAATCAATGTAATCGCTATCAAGAGAACTTCATGTGTCCAATGGACCAGCCCTATGTTTGAACCTAAAGTTACTTTCTCCTTCCTGTGGGGTAAAAAAAAAACATAACAGGTAGGAAATATGCATCCAGAACTTCAATTTTTCAAAGTTGATATTGATTATTTTCACTTAAAATGGGAGGTTATTTGTGTCTCAGGCTCTGTCCAGACTAAGAGAAGAGAATATTTATGACTGGAATACAGACTTTAAAGGTATTAATCTATGTGCACTTGTGTTTAAAAATGTACTTACTAGCAAATTTTTAACGTAACTTATTTTCCTTGTGCAGGCATGGACTCAGATAGGACAAAGAACATAACCTTTGTGTCATATGGAAACCAAAGATCCATGGTGAAATCATGCACATAGATCCAAGGGCCATTTGATGAAAATTAACTTTCACTGACTCCCTGTCACTTGTTTTCACTGATGTATGTCCCATCCTTGGTGGGTGAGATTATAGAACAGATAGGAAGGTGCAGTAAGAAGTTGAATTTCTCACCTATCAGCCAGGCTGCTTAGAGAGCAAAACTATTTGTCTATGGTATCTAGATGCATTCCAGAAAGGAAAGTCCCTGTTTTGGTACCTTAGAGGAGCTGTGTGATGAAGATAGCCCTTTACTATATACAGGAACTTTACATAAAGAACTATTTATAAGGATAAAATATATATATTAACATTGCTCTACAGAGGAGCTTTGTCACCTAGCCTTTGTTCCTGTTCTGTCATGACAGGAAATAGGAGCTAACACAACCTCATCATTGCCTCTAGAGGTGACACTTTCTGGACAAACTGGGCATGTGTACATGTGCACCTGACAGCACAGTGAGTGCTGGTACTGCACAGTCCTGGTGCTGCATGGGATGTTTCTGACTCTACTGAGCAGTAGCAGCGGCATCATGATTCGTGCCAGCAGGTGCCATAGTGACGAGCTACATCATTATAGCTCATCACTACAGGGACCTAGTGTCTTGTGTAGACACGGCCGCTGACTGAAATTTTGTTTCACTTTATTCTCCTCAGTAACAAACATGTAGCTGTCATTTTTGGAACTGATGCACCACTTGTGATTTAGCTGTGGGAGTGCAAGACAGTGTGAGCACAAAGCATGCTCAGCATGGCTGTTCTCCGGCCAGCCAGCTGTGCAGCAAAATAGATTCACATAGGTATGACCTTAAGTTCTGAAATTTTAGTTCTGAAATAAGTTCTGAAATTTTAGCTGCAGACAAACCATGACTGGTGGGTATTAGATGCTGGAGGAGGAGAAGGAAGGGAATAGCCCTATTACTTTTTAGCCCAATAGTATACTGGTTAGGGCACTTGTCCAGGGAATGGGAGAGCTAGATTTTAAATTTACCTCCCCACCCCAGGATTTGAATCTTTCTCTCTTGCTTGTCTAGCAAAATGCTGTAAACATTAGGCCACAGGCTGGGCATTATCCTTTGTAGGGCTATTCAGCTTCTAAGTGGAACCTCCCAACCACATGCTGTGGGGCCCACAAGAGGCACTGCACAGCTCCCACCCTCACAGCATGGCATAGGACCCTGATGCATGTCCTCCTCTAGACACACAGATCTCCCTCCTGCATTGCACGAGCCTCCTGAGCCACATGACCCTGCCCTGCACCATGTGAAGGTGCATCCTGGCCTCCTACCATCTCTCACTACAGCACATTGGTGCCCCTGCACTGCACTCAGTCCCCAGATCCCCACTAGCTCCTTAGCTGTGGGCTTCCTCAGCTCAACGGGCCATGACACCTCACCCTGTCCTCAAGGGCAGGAGCAGGCAGTAGAAGCCAGAGGAGGGAAGGGAACATCAGGGACTCCTGAAGCAGCAGCTGGAGAGCAAAGTAGGAAGCACCACCCAGGAGCCTGGGAGCCATGTTTTAACTCCTTGGGGGCCACATGTGACATGGTGGTCACAGTTCAGGGCTCTCCAACTCTGTGACTGTGGAGTTGGCACAGGGAGAGAAGACTATCCCAGCCCAAGTCCCATGACTGTGGAGCTTGTGCTGGGAGATAAAGGTCTTGCAGTGCTGGCCCCATTGTCACAGAGCTGGTGCTGGGAGATAAGGATCTCCCAGCCCCATGCTCCTCAATCATGATGGTGAAGCTGGGGTTGGGAGATAAGGATCTCCCAGTCCCTGCTCCCTGATTGTAATCTTGGAGTGGGAGGCTTGTAGCTCCTTGCTGCTGGGGCAAGGGGACATAGTCCCCACCCAGGCTCCAGTGGCAGAGCCCACCCTGGCAGCAGACAGCTCCTGGGGGCAGAGACCCATCTCCCTCCCCCTGCTGGCTAGCTGACTGGGAGCTCCTGATCAGGCATCTACAAGAGTGCTACAGTGCAGTAACTAATCACAAGAAAATTTGCTACTTGCATTTGCAGGTAGCAAACTTACTCATGATTAGGAAATCATGAGGAAAGTTTACAGTACAGTAAGCATGTGCATGTGTAGACACACAAGCTTACTGCACAGTAAACTATGATACTTCATAGTAAAGTATCTTGTGTAGATTCACCCAGTGAGTAGTGATAATTAGCGATTGTCTCATCCACCTATTATTTTTTTTCATAAGTTTGTCATCATGTGCACAGCTACTAATCCACTGGCTTGCAGATATTTGTCTCCTAATGGCATTTGCACATTTCAACAATTCTTGGAATTGTATGGAATGCAAATATAGATTTAATGTGCTTTTGGAATTAAGTTTGGAAATTAGTATGGCAGATGATTAGATAATCGTTTCCCATATTTTCTAGGGTCAGAAGGGACCTGAACAGATCATCAAGTCTGACCCCCTGCCCTGGGCAGAAACGAGTGCTGGGATCATAATACCCCAGCCAGATATCTATCCAACCTCCTCTTGAAGACCCCCAAGGTAGGGGAGAGCACCACCTCCCTTGGGAGCACATTCCAGAACCTGGCAGCCCTAACCGTAAAGTAATGCCTCCTGATATCAAGCCTGAACCTACTCTCAATCAATTTGTGGCTGTTATTACTTGTTATCTCAGGTGGTGCGTGGGAGAACAGAGCCTTACCTATTTTCCGCTGGTCTCCCCTGGTGAGTTTATAGATGGCCGCCAGATCCCCTTTCACTCTTCTCTTGTGGAGGCTGAATAGATTTAGGCCCATTAGTCCATCTACCCAGGTCAAATGTATCAATTCATTTTTCCCATGGAATTGCAACTTGTTCATGTGTTATTGTGAGAATTTAGCTATGCCTGCAAAATAAATTACAGTCTCCTTTTAATATGAACTGATTAATTTCCTTTATTTCTCACCTGCCACAACTTTGATGGAATAGGGCAGGAAAATAAACACAGTCACGAGAGATGAAGAAGGTATCATGTCTGCAGTTCAGCCAAATAACTCTTCTGCACAGTTATTATGTCTCTCTTACACAACTAACATCTTGGATATATTTAGTTCCCTCTCTCTTTGGGAACTCTCACTTTCTTGGTTACTTGCCCCGTTCTTCTCCACAAGGGTCCCAAGCAGATGGCAATCCTGTGCCACCTTGTATTTTCTACTGATATCAAAATGTGGGGTTCACTTCCCTTGGTTAATCCTCATCCACTCTTGTTTCTTTCTCTTTTAGGTCCCTGGGAAGGTACCAGATGTCCCCAGATATTGGGCTCACCAACTCGGGGGGCTCCGTTGTCACCTCACTTCAGCTTCTCAGGTAAATCTCTCTCCGGGACTCTTCTTCCATTCCCTTCTCTCTGCAATCTGTCATCTTTCTCGTAGTCTCTCCATATTTCTTCTGGGTTTTCATAGACTTCAGAGACATTTGGGCTGGAAGGGACCCTGGAGGATCATCGAGTCTAGCCCCCTACCTCAAGGGCAGGAAGACAGCAGGAATCATAGGATGCCAGCAAGATAAATATCCAAATGTGTCTTGAAGGCATTCAAAGTAGGTGCTTGAACCACCTCTGGCAACAGTCTATGCCAAACCTTGGGGCTCGGCCAGTACAGAAGTTCTTCCTTATGTCCAGCCTGAATCGGTCATGGCTGAGTTTGTAACATTTGAACTTGTCATCCTTTGGGGCGCTCTGGTGAACAGACATTCCCCCAGACCCTGGTGAACACCCCTGATAAATTT
>NW_017729008.1:5544433-5552626 GCF_001723915.1 Gavialis gangeticus | reverse complement strand
TCTGTTTTCCTGACCTCTGATCATACACATGGCTCTCCTCTGCACTCTCTCAAGCTTCTCCACATCCTTTTTGAATTGTGGAGCCCAAAACTGGACGCAGTACTTCAACTGCAGCCGCACCAAGGCTGAGTACAAGGGGAGAATAATGTCCTGGGATTTGCTTGAGAAGCATCTATGGATGCAAGCCAGTGTTTTGCTCACTTTACTAGCTGCAGCATCACATTGAAGGCTCATGTTCATTTCATGGTGGCACTACTTCAAGAAGCACTACTTCACAGTCAGGGCAGCTGGGATCTGGAACCAACTTCCAAGGGAAGTGGTGCTCACTCCTACCTTGGGGGTCTTCAAAAGGAGGCTAGATAATCACCTAGCTGGGGTCATTTGACCCCAGCATTCTTTCCTTCCCATGGCAGGGGGTCGGACTTGATGATCTGCTCAGGTCCCTTCCGACCCTACCTACTATGAAACTATGTTTCTTTCTTTTTCTTTCAGGAACAAAATCTGGGCTCCATTCCCTTTTAAATCCTTCTGGCCATCTCCTGCATCTCTCGCAGCCATCACTCTCCCCTTGCTCTCTACACCCACACAGCTTTTTGTTTTTGTTTTCAACTGTGTCCCTCTCTCCTCCATCCGGGTATCTCTGCCCCTTTCTCTCTTTGGACTTGTTGCCAAGGTAAGTTCTCTGTTTCCCTTCACTTCCCCAGAGTTCTGTGATGGGGCAGACTTGTTACCCTGTCTCAATTATCCTTCACTCTTTTTGCTGAGCATTTTGGTACTTCTGAGATATTCCTCACTTCCTGCATATTTTCATATCACAGTTCATCTGTGGCAAGAAAACATCTCTAGCTTTAATTTTTTATTTGGTCATTCCTAAATGTTCATCATGTATTCTTTCCAATATTTTTCCCATTGCTTTGGAAACCACAGCCTATGTAATGTTAATAAGTACCTCAGTGAGAAAGCTCATTTTCAAATTGAGAATATGCAGGTGTAAAATGTTGTTCCCCTACCCTCTTTTGTGCATTGCTTGTATTATTGTTTGTGTTACTTTATATTCAGCTGTTTCTGTCACCAGTTCATTCATACAGCTGGAGATGCATTGCATGGCATTTTTATCATCTTCACATATATCTTATTTTTCCATATCATCCACTTGTAAGTTGCTGAATGGAGGGTAAACTCTTGAGACTATGTCTACCATCACTAAATGGCATCCAGGTTGGAATACCATATTTCAGTCATTTCAAAAGTAGGTGCTGTATCCTTGGTGGTGCTTTAAGTTCTTTTTTTAATATATATTGATCAATTGTTTGTAAGCCATTTCCACTGTGAATCTACAATCATACCATAAACTGTGGAGACTTCTATACCCATAGGCCAATTTATTATCTCCTTCTCAATTTGTGCATTCTCTTCTCTACAGCTGTCATGGCTATTGATGCATATGATACTGGCAACAAATCAATTACATTACACTTAATAGTGCTACTCTCAAGCCTTCTTTAGAGGGATCTGTGGATAGTTTGAGCTTTCAAAGAATTGTAGTACTGGGGCTGATGTCAGAATATATTTTAAAGTAATTAAATTCTCTTTCATGCTCTATTATTGAAATTCCTCTTAGCCTTTGTGGACAATATGCCTTAGGAATGTTGTACAATCTGGATATTTAGGTGGCATAACTTGGCATGTCTTTGTATTTTCTTTTTATCTTCAGATCACAGAATGTTCAGTTTTGCCTGAATCTCTGATTTATCAGGCAAGATTTTCTCTGAGGTTAGTTTCTCCTCCAGATACGTTATTTCTGTTATGTGAAACTGACGTTTGTCTTTATTCTGTTTCAGGTTGTTAGCTCTTTCAGTTTCCAAGTGCTATTGTTAGTTGTTCTTGGTATTTAGTAGTAATGTCAGGGCACATCTACACATGGTCATACAACATCTTTTTTACTGCTCTGTCATTTAGTACTTCCTTTTGGAAATACTAAAAGATGGCACAGTAACAGCCCATAATGTGCCATGTGTTATGCACTGGTATTTTTGGCAGCTACGTCACCACAGCAATTTGCTATAATGAGGGAGTGCTATGTAAATGTAGCTGTGGCATCATGGTTTTTACAAACAGGTGCTACTGTGCCATAGTGCATCATTATGGTGCCATAGCAGCTCATGTAAACGCGTTCTTAAATCCTCAGCTTCTTAGCTCATATGCCGAAATAGCTGAAATACTTCAGGAGCTGGACATATTCCAAAAGAAGTCTTTGAATACATTATCTCTCAAATGATGTGTTGAAAATATAGATCTTGGAGCTTCTATTGTACAAGGGAACCTGTCAAAATCCTGTTGATGCATTTAATTTGCTGAAGAATTTGGATCCAGCCACCTCCAACATTAAATGTATGTAGGAAAATTAAAGCATTCTCTTTTTATGGTCTTATTTAACTCAATTTGGTGTATGCACAACCATTATCCTCCATACTTTTTTCTCCACAACTACTAAAGAATGAACCCAGTGGGTGCCTGTACACATCTCTGGGGTGGTAGCGGGAGAGGGACATTTTAATTAGAGCAGCTCTTTGGAGCTCTAATTTAAACAACAGCAGTGTCTTGTATATTCAGCATCCTATGTTTCAAAATGGTGGTGGGTGCCCTTTAACTAAAGATAGTTTGATGAGCTTTAGTTAAAGTGCCCTCCCACCATTTTGAAATGAGGGTTGCTGAATAGAGGAGATGCTGCAGCATGCTGAAGCTTGTCAGTTAGAATCCTCCAGCAGACTCGATTAATGGAATTTTGATTAATTGAGTCTTCTCCAATGCTTTCCAATCAGAACATGTCAGAGCACATGTAAAAATGCTCAATAGATTGGCTTTTCTAGTCTCCCAATTTTACCGTTTGTAATAACATGTTTTACCTCTTCCCTTGGCCTTTCTCTTCAGGCATGTGGGACTTTTCATATGGCAGCTATCACTGACTCTGCATCTTATCTAATGCCATCTTACATTACTAGGAGATATCCACTTCCTATAAATACATCCATGTGGGTACCTGTAGACGTGCAGGACATCAGCTCTGACATGTTGTAATTATAGCGTGTTGGGGAAGATTTGATTAATCAAGTCTGTGGAGCATGTGTAAAGATGCCCAAAGAATGTGGAAAGACATCCCATATGATGCTATTAACACTTTCACATATTATACTGTGTTATCTTTCACCGTCTCTTAACAAGGCCAAGCTCTTCACATATATTGGCTTAAGGCTGATTGGTTGCCTCCACATACTACTATAAACTCTGGTTTGACATTCCTCTTTGCACTATCAGTATATATTCTCCAAATACTGGGATTGTCCCTATATTATTAGGGACAATTTCATAGACACTTTTTATTACCTCATCTCTTTGGGTTCTTCATACTTCTGTCATTCAGTTTCTGATACTGTGTTTACATGCATCCTGTAGGGCATGTGAGTGCTATATGATGCATTATAATTAGCCAGTCTTTCCAGTTTTGGGGTTCCCTCTGAATTGTCCTTAGCTCTTCCTCTTCACTGTGAGAGCTTGTTTTTGCATTTAGGTCATGCACTTCTTGCTTTCTGTGTATATTTTACATAGTTTGGTTTGTTTTAGTTTCTGCATATTTGCCCAAATCCTCATCCTGGTTCCATATTCATGCTGGCTGTCACAATGCTGGCTTTGTTTCTTGCTTTCCCTCTCTCTATCCTTTACCAGTTTACTTTCTGTAAACTTTTCCCTTGCTGGCTTAGTAATGGCACTCCCAGTCATATTTTATGTACCTTCCTCTAGGCATTTTATTTGTGTTTCTGTTCCTTCTGCAGCTTGGCATCTACATATCATCCTTTCTACTATCAGATCTCTCTTTGTAATTGCTTAAATACTTGTTTATTGTGACATCCCAGGGCAATCTGGTCTGTTACGAAAAAGTCTGTTAGTGTTCCATATTCACAGGACCAACTTTTTAGTTTTAGGTCTGTAACAAACTCCTGTACTTTTTTCCATCATCCTAATCATAAAGCTGTCATGTGTAACTTTTTTTTCTATAAACACAATGATCATCACACATTTTCACTTTCCTTTTTGCCCCTTCCTCTGTAGAATTGAAAACATTGTATGTATCTTGTATTCAGTTGATTGCCATGTTAAGAATAGAGCAATCTTGGGTTTTTCCTCTATTTTATCTACTCTGTTGCTTTCATATACAGATCAAATTGAACCTTGTACTTCTTTCATGCAAATTCAACATTTTATTTGATGTTCAGGAGTTGTGGAGGTATAGTCTTACAGGCTCTGTAGTAGCCATTCTGAATGACCTTTCTTTCTTCATCATTCAGCACACTGTTTCTTCCAGTCTCTTCATATAGCATCTTAAAAATGAATCCTGTAGTCAAGATAATTCTTTAGTATATGCTTTATGTATTAAAAAAAAAACTGTTTACAAAGATGAGATTCATGTATTGCTCCACAGTGTAGCCTTTTTTCCTATTTTGCCTTCTCAGTTGTCCCAGATAGACTCTAGAAATGTTATACCTCTCTGATACTCTACATTTCCTGAAGGACTTATTCTATGGCACACCTGTACCTGAGGAACTTATAGGCTAAAAACAGAGAAAAGAGAACAGACAAGAAGGGCAACAGCAAACTGGGATTTTTATATACATATCAGGGGTGTCAAACATGCAGCCCATAGGCCAAATCCAAATCCTGAAGCTACTGTATACAGCCTCTCAGGCTACCAACAAGCCACTAGAAGTTGGAGGACATGACTAGGAGGAATGGGCTCCCACAGAACTTGGGGCCCTTGGTGGACATAGTGATTGGTGGCAGGAGAGCAAGAAAGGGCTGACATGGTCCCAGCTACCCTCCAGCTGCTTTACTCATTACAACCAATGCAACCCAAGTCCTACTGCTGTTGCATGCCCTATGCCCATGCCAGAACTGGAGCCAGAGCTGTCATTATGTGTTCCATGCTGTGACAGGATGGGAACCTCGGGGTCGCTGTGCTCCCCCTTAGTTACCCTCTATACCGTGCCAAGCTGTCTATCCGCACCTAGCAATCTCGCTTGCCACGTCTTTGGTCTTATGTGTATTATAGGGAGGCTACCTTTAGTCTTCTCGGCCACAGTTCTCCTGTCTTATACCAGCCCCGCTTTCCGGAATGGGGTTCAGGTGCACCCCAGCCTTATGGGCTCTGCATGGCTCCAACCACCCCTGTACCATGCCCCAAGCCTCGCGGATGTGCCGGATGTTCTTCGGTCTTCTTATTGGATGCCTTCTCACTGCCCACCCCCTGGGGCTGGGGCTCCCACTCTGTTGTGGTTTCCCTATGAGGCCTCCTCCATCCCCTTATAGCCTCACTCAGTCCTCTGGTTGACAACAGCAACCAATAACACAAGCCCCTGGGCTATAACACAAATCTAAACTGCTCGACTAACCTCCTTTGAGTCACACTCCACGGGTGCTCCATCCTTCACCAGCGTAACAAATTGCTCATGTTCAGGCCTTTCCCCTTTTCTTATTTTGGCAGCACTCCTTCTCCTTGGCCGCCTGCAGAGACCACCCCTCTCTCAGCCTCCAGCCTGTGATTTATAAGAGTCAGCCCTGCCCCTTCTGGTCAGCTGACTCAACAGGTGTGGGCCCCTAGCTCCTCCTGGTTGCCCTGGCAACTGGCGGCCATTCCTGCTTTTGAAGTAGCAGGCTCCTTAGTGCCCTGCTGCAAATGCCAAAGCAGGAGCTGCTTCCCTGGCACATGAAGCATGGGGCAAATGGTACATGGAAAGAGCTGAAGCCATCACTGCCTCCATATTTACCAGATGAAAGCTGGAGCTGCTGCCACCATTGCTGCTGGAGCCACCCCATGCACTGGGCTGGATCTGTCCTGCAGGGTAACCCATGGCCTGGATCTGGGGCAGGAGATGAATTGATACCCCTGATATACTCTGGCAGTATTCCTTGACACTTCAGAGTAACATGCACCACAAAACTTTATGGAGGTCAAACTGCATGGTTGGGGTACACAACAACCTTCAGGGTTTGCAGACAGGAGGTAATAGCTGCCAACCCCCCTCCATATTAGGATAGTTTCCATCTGGAATTTAACTATGTGTGCACACACAGGACAGAGCCATAATATTAGGTGGGACCTTTCAGATGGGGCTTGATCCCAAAAGAAAAATAAGCATACTCTTTGCAACATAGGCAGAACTACATTGTTATAGAAGATTGATGTTTGAAATTTCATCAACACGCAAAAAATATCAAGGTTTAATTAACAAGTCATGCAATGGTATGTAAACCTCTGAATATTTATGATGTTATTATAATTTTTGGAAGAGATCAAGACAAGCTTGACAGAAAACTGGGAAATATTTCAAAATGTGTTTTAGAGAGAGACAATTAACAGGGAATGCAAAAAAAATACTGATTTTGACATTTTAGGTGAATAAAATGACCAAAGGAAGTATAAAGATCAGAAAAATATGCACTGTATATTCTGGCACATTGCTTCTGAGCATTCTCTGGTGACAGTCTGTTAATATATACATACTATGAATTAAACTATGCTATTTTAATAATATATCATGATTACATAATTAAGTACCTAGAAATGAAGAAATCTCCCTTTAAGATTGAAAACTTACTTTAATATATCCTGCCACATATAGGTTCACTCAAGACAATACATGACATTTACTCTTGCCAGGAACAAGCACAGCCCTGAGGGACTTTTTACTTTTAAGAGCACAGAGTTAGACAATGTCTACTCAACAATGTTTCAACTCTAACATTTTTTACAAAAAAAAAGAAAAACCAAACCAAACCCACCACTTGTTCTTCCTTGGTTGCTGCAGAGATTAGCAGTTAGGCAGAGTAGATATCTTAGGAGTAGATAGCCTGAGTATTGCTCATGGGTTCTTCTGAGAAGAGCTGGAGCATAGCATGCCATGCATATTTCTGTCTGTATGGGGATGCTCCTAAACTTTCTACTCTGCCTTGTTGCCAGTTTGATTCACAAACAGGAGAGAGTGCACAGGACTTATTGTGTCAAAAGCTATTGCAGAAGTCAGGTGGGGGAGGTTGCATAGCTGTGCCCTTAGGATGTTTATGTTCTATTAAAGTTAGCACATGATTTGAGCAATTATACATTAAGGATTAATACCCTCTGTAATGTGCACTGCACTGAGAGCTGGTGAGCAGAGACATGGCTAGGAGTTGCAAGTTTACTTCATACCTGCCCTACTCGCTGGCTTTCTAGTGCAGTATAGAATCCAGGATTGGTTCTCCACTAGCCACCTCACCTTCCCTGCCTGGACTGGGACCTGCTAGTCTCCCCTTCTCCAGGCCCACCTGCATCAGCACCCTGTTACCCTCTCCAACCTGTATCAGGGCCTGCCAGCCCTACTGGACCTGAGCAGGTGAACCCCAAAGGGACTGGGAGGCAGGGGGCTGGGAGCAGGAGTTGTGAACTGCAATAACTGGAGGGTACAGGAAGTGGAGGTTGATCCCTGGGAGGCAGGGGGTGGGGTATGCTCTGAGGGGACAGAGGTAGGAGGGGTGGGCCCCAGGAGATATGGAAGGCAGGGGAGTCTAGAGTGGGAGCCAGAGGGGAGGGAAGGGAAGGGAAGGGGAGAAGAGGGGACAGGACATCTGGAACAGAGAGAGAAGGGGAGATTCTTACCTTTAGGACTCCTCCACTGTTGGCTGTCTCTGCTGTCACTCCAGATCAGCATATAGTATCTACTGGGAGTGGTGCCTCCTGGGATGCTGGAGGACTTTTCGAAACTCAAATTAGCACCTTGGAGCAGTCTGACATGACCATAACATGAGCTTCCTAGCCCCAGTTGAAGAGGTCTATCTCTGAGATGAGCAGAGGGTACTTAGTTTGTCTTTTCTGCCTTAACACTGATGCCTGCACAGTTGGATGGGTAAAAAATTGGCTGATGGGGTACACCTAGAGAGTAGTGGTGGATGGGTTGTACTCAAACTGGTGAGATATGAACAGTGTGGTACCCCAGGGCTCAGTCCTCAGGCCTGCACTGTTTAACATCTTCATTAGCAATTTGGATGAGGGGGTGGAAAGAACGCTGTCCAAGTTTGCTGATGACACTAAGATGTGGGGCGAGGTGGACACACTTGAAGGGAGAGAGATGCTGCAAATATATTTAGACAGACTACAAAAGTGGG
>NW_017729008.1:5541040-5544105 GCF_001723915.1 Gavialis gangeticus | reverse complement strand
AGCCTCAGCAAGAGGAGGCTGAGGGTGGACCTGGTGGCTGCCTACAAACTCATCAGGGGAGATCAACAGCAAATAGGTAGAGCCCTGTTCTCCGCAGCACCACCTGGGTGACAAGCTGATGAAGGATAGGTTTAGGTTAGATATCAGAAGGAAATATTTTATAGTTAGGGTGGCCAAAATCTGGAACCAACTTCCCAGGGAAGTGGTTCTCACCCCTACCTTGGTCAAATTCAAGAGGAGGTTGGATGATCACCTGTCTGGGGTCTTGTGAACCCAGCATTCATTCCTGCCTGTGGCAAGGGGTCAGGCTAGATGATCTGTTCAGGTCCCTCCTGACCCTAGCTACTATGAAACTATGAAACACACCTATATTCCCATTTTCAGAGCCCTGAACATGTTTGAAAGGTAACATGTAACAATAACCTTAGTCTCCAAATTGTCATATATGATCTTGCTCTGCACTTGATCACCATTCATTTGTCATTTATGATCTGACACTCTTTCTTAGGGCCTTCTATTTGAAGCAGGTAAATCTAGTTTCCTGACAAACGATAGCTGCCCTGACCTTAAACTTTTAAGTTTTATTGCTTGGAAAAAAAGAAAGGCTATGGGCATTGATATGGTGGAAGAGGTGGCTAGGATATGAAAAATATCATTTCAGGTATGCCCACCTGTACAGAGAAAACCTGTACATTTAAATCACTTATTTCCCTTTCCTGCAATCCAACCAGCATCGTTATTTTTTAATTGTAATAGTTTCATGGATTTGTTTTATGTTTGAAAGCACCATTTTGAACTGATGAATCATCATTACAAAGCAACAGCTAGGCAACTGGAATTCAGCTTTGTAAATACTTACCACTTTTTAATACAGGTTTGTATACTATTTCTGAACATTTGCAATATAATATGGGACAATGTATTTCATAGCTTTAGATGTAGCATACAATACAATATTCTATGCTATTATTTGCATAGTAAATGTATAAAGCCCTAATCTTACTTTATATACTACAGGTTAAAACATATTTCACCTGCAAGCAGCTAAGTGACACTTACAGAGCTGCATCATGGCAATTTTGTCACTCACACACAGTTTGGATTCCAGATAGGTAGGCTCAATTAATTGAGTCTTCTGGAGCATTCTAATTATAACGCTCCAGTGTGCTGCAGCATCATGTGTATTCAGTATCCTGCATTTCAAAATGGTTGCAAGGGTGCTTAAACTAAAACTCATCAAATGAGCTTTAGTTAAAGTGCCCTTGTGGCCATTTTGAAACATGCAATGATGAATACACATGATGTTGTGGTGTTTTAATTAGACCAGCTGTCCAGGAGCTGCTTAAATTAAGATGCCCCTTGCCTCCCCCACCCTGGAGCACATGTATAGACCACCTATGTGTCTAAGTTGTACTTACATCACAGTTAACTGCACTAGTCCTTTTTTCATTATTTCATGCTACCTCTGCAATTAAGCCATACACATCTATGCATTTTGTAGGTGCAACTTAGCCTGTGAAGAACCTTCTTCTGACCCTTGTTCTGATCTACCCCATCCACTTGGGTGAACATTGTTGTTCTGAGGCATGCAGAGTGTTTCCTCTGGTGGTACCTAGTTACTGTTGCTTTTGATATACAGGCTTCTGGAGTCCATGTGCTCTGGAAAGCTGATGCTGTCAAGCCATCTTCCATATTCTGAAGGTGATGCAGAAAACACAACTTAGCTACACATTCTATGGCAAAAGCTCAAAAAAGTTTAGTCATCGGACAGTCCCCCAGCTGGTGTGATTAACAGTCAGTCCAACTTAGCGAAGCCTGTCCTTGACAGGTAGAGAAACCATATGTTATTCACGCCCCACCCCTTCCCTCAGGCCCCAATCAGGGACAGCTCTCCCAACACCTGTATTTATACTTGCATGCCCCCTTGTCTCATATCAATTTCTATCTCTGTTTGTTGAGATATTCATCTTTACTTATTTCTTTTGCCAAGTTTATGCATGTGGACTCGTTTTCTCTGGCCACATCTACACGAGATATTTGCTGTGCTGTAGCTCATTTCTACTATACACTAGCTTGTTAGTACTGTGCAGTAGCATTATAGAGCATGAACCAGGATGTGATGCTATTACGCAGTAGTAACGAGCTACTGCTCAATCAATGTCACCCAGAAGCCGTTCAGGGACACTACTATACAGTAACATCGGTTACTGCACAGTCATTTAGTACTTGGTAATGCAAGTACTAAATTATTGTGCAGTAATAACTGTGCAGTCAGTGTCTCATGTAGATATGGCTTCTCTTCTTACTTTTTTACATTTTTCTTCAATGTTTTTAGTTGCTGTTTTTGTACTTCCTTTAGTATTTTTTTGCTCATTAGCATTTTTTTTTCCCCTTTCTTACCAGGTCATCCAGCAGTTGTAAGGCCCCTTCATCCCATACTTCTTTTTGGCACCTTAACTTACTATAGATTAATAAAACTGGCCTAGTACTCCTACTGGTATAAGGTTCACAGACCGTGAGCCAAGCAGTGTGAGAAAAATGACTGAGAAAGATCCCAAAGAGAGTATAAGATAGCAATATGGCAGCATATCTGTTGGGACTATGAGTACATTAGCAGAGAAATGACTAGAGGGAAGCAGAGGGGATCTTAATGGTACAGAGAAATGGATTAGGGTAATCTAGGGTAGATATCCAAGGTTGGAGGACAGGGTACATCCAGCAATATGGGGCCAGGAGGCCAAAAATTTGTGTGTGGCCCTGCAGCTGGCCAGACACTGAACTAGGGGGTGGGATTCTGGTGGCTGACTAGAAAGCAAGTGGCACCAGGGCATAGTCTCCGCAGGTCCCTCTGCTGGGGCAGAGGCAGGCACAGCCAGAGGAGCCATGGGAGAGACCCCCATGGCTGCCCTTGCCCAACCCCATACCATGTGTGGCGCCAGCACTTTGGCACTTAAAAAAAAAAAAGAAAAAATCTCCACATTCACCAGCCCTGGCAGTGAGGATCAGGGCCACTAAGAGCTCATGCCAGTGCCCCCCCACACAGCATGGGGCAGTGGGGGGGGGGG
>NW_017729008.1:5538624-5540811 GCF_001723915.1 Gavialis gangeticus | reverse complement strand
GCTGCCTGGCAGCTGCTCCACTTCTCCTATGCAGCCTGAAGTTAGTGCCTACTCCCTGCAGCTGGGCTGTATCCCCTGCCAACTTGCAGGCTCATATAGCCGTGAGTGTGCAGGCAGCTGCAAGCTTCTGTCAGCCAGCCTGCTAGAGGTGGTGGAGAGGCATCTCTAATGAAACTGTTCCTGAGACTTCTCTGACCTCTCTGTGGGTGGCAGTTGTCGACACTCTCCTCAAACAGGCAAAAAGGGAGCCCTTGCAGGCTACTCAGGACCAATTAGGTATCAGAGCTCTTTTGCCTAATGTATCAGATCCATCTATTTTTTTTAATGGCTTCAATATCTTGTCCCTGACCCCATGCCACACTGCTGCCCTCCTACATTTCCTTCTAACTGGAGTTATCTTGAGCAGCTGTTTCCCCATGAGTTCATCCAAACACCATTCCATGTGGTAATTGTGATGGCCTATAGCTTATGGGGCAGGGGCCAACATTTCTTGGGAGCCTCTTTTTGCTTGTGTCTCTACCAAAGTTGTCAGCTGGCTTTCCATGACTGCCCTGTGACAAGACTGCAGAATACCAACATTGTAGTGGCTGTATCTTCAGTCAGATATGCAGTTTTTGAAGGCAGAATGTCCATCACAGGGTCAAGATGATTTATGCTGGTATCTAATATATATGCATTGTCTGAATCATACCATGATTCCCGAGCACAGAGTAATAGGATCTGCTCAGCCATGGGCATGCTAGGGCTACTTCTTACTTTTGGCATAACCATGCACAAGAACAACAGCTACAGGGCACTGTCAGGGACTTGTCTGGTGACCTACAGCTTGCCAGCTATCCACCCATAAATTTGTCTGAGCTCATGATAAGCAGTTCCTCCCATTCTGTTTGCAGTAAGAATTACAGATAAGAACCTGTTTTCAGTGATTGCAAGGATATATCTGTCACTTGTCTTTCTTTGCAAACTGCTTGTGGACACTTCTAAAAATAAAAGGGCTGTTTTTGGAGGGACAACTCTGCAAATGTAAACTCCTGCCCTCTCCTCTATACCTGCCTAGCATGAGGTTTTTCCTCCCTCCAGCATACTCACCTTTGAAACAACCAGACTGGAGTCTCTGTGTTTGTCTGTTGCTGGGTTTTTTGTTAGGCAAGGGGCTAGCAGGTCTAGGTAGCATGCATTTGCCATAATGAGAGAAGCAACGCATACAACTCCCCTTTAAAGAGGGGAGAGCTATATGACTTGCTAGGCAAATTAGATTTGTCCCTATTGCAAGCCAAGGATATGCAGTATCTAAGAGTTAGTCACCTTGCTGGTAACATATGATGTAGGTTACAGGGTCCACAAAAGCTATTTATTTGAAGGATACCTAGGAAACAATAATAACAGCATACTACATGTAAGAATATGATGAAGCAATGAAGATTGCTGGTATTTCTCAGTCATTGATAGCCCCAACTTCTGACCTGCTTCTAATAAAGTTGTGCTGTGCATATTTGTGAAAATAACCATCTTTAAGGGAATCACCCTAGCACCTGAATTGCACCAAAGACAGGCAACAATGTGTATACATGCACAGTCAGGCTGTGCAAAGTTCGATTCGGTGGCCAAATCTCCGAATCAAATCAGGGGACCAATTTAAAGGTCTGAATTGATTTAAGCTCTCTGAAACTTTGGAAAAGATGACCCCTGCCAGCCCCCCCATTCCAACTACTCTCCCAGCCCCCCCATGGCTGCCCTGCCCACCCCAGCTCCCAGGGCTTTAAAGAAAAGCCCTGGTGCTCACTGGGTGCTCCCAGGCAGAGGGACAATCCTTGCTGCCCCCCGCTGCATGGGGGGCTCTGCCACAAGCCCTGTGACCCCCCTTTACTCCCCCAGACCCCCCATGGGTGTCCCACCCAGGCCAGCTCCAGCCCTTTAAGACAAAAAAATGGAGAAAAGCCCCAGGACTCATGCGCTTCAGGGGGCTCATGCAGAGCCCCCACATGGTGCAGGGCAATGGGGGACAGTGGGGATCACCCTCCCCACCAGCAGGAATGGTAAGTGCAGGGCTTTTTTCAGTTTTTTTTTCTTAAAGGGCCGGACCTGGCCCAGGTGGGGAACCCGTGGTGGGGCTGGGGATGTCAGAGGGTTGGGGGCTGGGGACCCCCTGGTGGGGCTGGGGAAGTCAGGGAGTTGGGGGCATGCAGT
>NW_017729008.1:5527088-5538517 GCF_001723915.1 Gavialis gangeticus | reverse complement strand
GCAGGGCAGCCAGTGCCAGGCTGGCGGGGATGGGCCTCACTGATTCAGAATTCAGCAGCAGCCAAATACCAAATTAGATTCAGGGAAATCAATTTGAGACAGGGATTCAAATCGCTGAATCAAATCATTGTCTCTTGAATTGGCCGAATCCGAATCTGAATCGAATACTAGCTACTTCACACAGGCCTAATGCACAGCTAAATTAGACGTGTAGGAATGTCTTCAGGCAGCTTATTCCCTGAATAGTCCTGGAAAAGATTCCAGAGCATCTGTGTTACAGCTTATGCTTTGAATGGCAAAGAATGAAGTCCATGCTTCTCATTTAAATACTTAGTGTGTGCAGTATTTGATCCTGGAAAAAAAAATACCTAAAAGAAGAATCTTGCATTAAACAGTGTGTTGCTAAACATCTAGAAAATTGTGACACTAGAATTACTGTAATCATAAATAGAGTGGCAAATATAGAAAAATGCTTTAAAATGTTCTTAAATTTGTATGTGAAACACAAAAAATATCTGAAGAAAAGTTTTAACTTTTAATTGTATTTTCAAAACTTGGTTCTACATTACCTAGCAAATAATTTAAATGGACTTCACATGAACAAACTATAATTCAAAGTTTATCTGCTGCTCCAACTCCCCTGACTCTGAAAACATGATAAAACTTGATATTACATATGTTTAACATGATCATGAACTGCTTTTGAACAAAAATAAAAGAAGAGAAACTCTGGACTTGTTAGATATATTGTGTGCTTTTAATGGCTTACTCGGTCCTAGCAAAAGTCCTGCAATGAACATGAATGGAATTATTTGTCCGTGGAGGGAGGTTTTTCTCTATTTTGTGAGGGTAATGACTAGTTTATAATCAGAAACCAATGGATTAAATTTAAAAAAAAATCACCCACAACAGCAAACATATTTTTCGTTTCTCTCTAATCTGCAGATCAAGCCAACATAATTTCTCGCTTTCTTTTATTGTAACAACAATAAGAAAAGACCTTTAATTTTTATTTTTTTTAACATAATAGAAAAACACAGTTGAAGCAGTTCAAACTTAAAGAATTAAGACTTTTATCTGAACAATTCCCCTTTTCTCCTTCACTTTAGATTGACATTAACTGTCTCTCCTAAAGGAAGACACAATTCAGTTTAGAGAGTGATTAGAATCTGGTTTTATTTTTTCTAGAGGAAAAAAGACAAAATACCCACAAAAGAAAGAAAAGACAGCAAAAGATTGAGAATGCCATTGTGGTTTGAATACCTACTCTCATGTGCAATGTTTCTGCTGGAAAAACACAGATATAGCACGGAGTCTTATCTGCCACTCAAAGACCTGGCAAATGTTTTCTGGCATTGAGTTGTTTGAATACTGCTTGTAGACTGCCTTTCAGTCACAGGCTAACAGCACAGTTGCACAAAAGTGCAGTTATTGTGGTTGGCTAAAAGTCAGATTCTTATTAGGCAGAAAGTAAAGGGGAAAATTTTAGGAATTAGGAGGAAAGGGAAATAGAGTAATAGGAAGAGAATAGTGGCAAAAACCTATGAGCCATAGCTAAGGTGTTTTTCAGAACGTAACCAGAGATGCTGATGTACTATGATTCCCTTTCTTTAGCTTAATCTAGCCAGGACAATTTATGGGATCAGGAAAATAAAAGCCCAGTGATATGATGATAAGATTCCTGAAGCCCAAGAGATGGGATCGACAGTGGGGGGCCATGATAGTAAAGGTCAGTTCTTTCATTTCAGTCGATCCATTTTCTGATGATCTACTCCAAATAAGAGATCAAAAGGTGTTGTAGAGAAAACATTAAAATCAGCCATTAAAAAAACTTTGTGTTCATTTCACCACTCAACATTTTCTCCCATTTAAAAACAATATTTTTTTTAAGCTAACACATTCTAACCAGGTATCTTGAAATAACCCTTACAGCAATTATTTTAACTTAAAATGCATTCAATTAGAAAAAAAAATGATATAAGTTTTTTTAGATGTTTTGAATTACCATAATCTTTTGCTATACTTTTCTTAATTTGTACAACAAAGGGCAACCGGACAGCCTGCCATCAAGTCCTATTGTAGTCCCTGGAAAATGAGGCACTCTGTACGTCTCACAGGAGTACACAAAGTTGCACGACTGATTCTTAGACTGCTAGAAAAGTTTGAGTCATTCAGCAAACTCTCAGGAAGTACTGAGCACTTTGTGAGAATGGGTTCCCTATGGATTTTTATAATGAGAGTCTATGTGCTGTAGCTTAAAAGCATGCAATAATATGGCCTTCAAACTTATGAATATTAAAATATTTAAATAAGCCAACCATGATCATAAACACAAGAAATGCCACCATACAAGGCCTTAGTAGAGTTAGTGAATAAAAGAGAGTGTGTATGTGTTTAAGCCTGCTTAGCAATGGAGGTAGGTCTTTTACAGAGATCACTTTATACCAGTCAGGTTATGTGGATGTGAAACCCCCTCACTGGGTCCGGTTTACTTAGTGGACATTGCTAAATATCATCTCTCCAATTCAACCCTCATCTTTTAATTATGAACATCTGCCATATTTCACTGAACCTCTCAGTTCCTAAAGTTACCAAAAGTCATTTTCTTGGCATTGAGGTCAGTTTTGTGTGCTACTGGGTGCATCTACACATGTGCCAGACTGCGTGGTTGTTACTGCACAATCATTTAGTACTTGCTTAAGTTGTTATTGCACAGTTCCGATGCCACACAGGTTATTTCTAATGCTACTGTGCAGTAACATCGGTGTCAGAGTTCATGCCTGTTAATGCTACGTCACCATAGCAATGAGCAGTAATGTAGGCCTTTGCTATGGCAACATAGCATCTCACTATGTCACCCAGTATGAGTGAAATTGTATCACCCATTATGAGTGAAATATTCATAGAAACGTAGGGCTGGAAGAAAGGTCACACGGTCATTTAGTCCATACTCCTACTCAAGGCAGGACCATCTCTGACTAAACCATTCCAGCTAAGTGTCTGTCCAGTACCACCTGTTCCTTAAAATTTCCAGGGATGGAAATCCATAGCCTCTTTGGGTACTCTGTCCCAATTCTTGATGACCCTTATAGTCAGAAAATTCATCCTAATGTCCAACCTAAATTTCCTTTGCTGCAGATTGAGTCTATTGCTCCTAGTTCTGTTCCCTGTTGTCACAAAAGGCCATCTCCAACCCCTCTATAATCACCTTTCAGATATTTGAATTCTGTTATGAATCCCCAACCTCAGTATTCAGACTAAATAACCCTTGCCTTTTCAGTCTTTCCTCATAAGTTTTGCTTCCCAGGCCTCTAACAATTTTTTGTTGCCCTGTGCTGGACTCATTCCAAACTGTCCATGTCATTCTTGAAGTGTGGGGCCCAAAACTGGACACAATACTTCAGGTGAGGCCTCACCAGTTAGTTTATAAAGAGGTGGAAACTCTTTTGGAGATGGAAATGCTGTCCCTTTCTCAGGACTGTAGCATGGGATTCCTAAGTAGTGGAAAGTCTGTAGACTTTTATTTTGATTGCTATGTACTTGACTTTAAAGGTTTGGGTGAATGCCTTCAGCCACAATATTACCTTAGCTGTCTGTAAGTAAAGACTTCATTCATACTCATATATGCATAGAGTATTGGAGACATTTACTTTTTGTTACTTTTCCTTATTACATTGAAAGTTCCTTATTTAATTCAATTAACCAGTAACTGGTTCATTGGTTTCATTTAAAGAATGGACTTACAATTAATAATATATATAAGACATTTTCTGTTCATGCTTTTTTAGAAACATAAATTACAAACAAGGGTTTTGCTTTTAAAGCTGAGACAGAGCAGGTTTATTTTTACATACAATAATTATCACCAAAGCAACAAAATCAAGTTATAGCCAAGAAGGCTGAAATCATTCACTTCCTCATGCTATACAGGCAACAATTACCACCGCTGAAATCTAATTCCCATTGTTCCTTGCATAGTATTTTGGATTTCCTAGGAGTTTCTTTAAGCCTTTAAGTACAGTTTTGCTACAAAGATTTGATGTGATTTGAAGGCAGAACAGTTGGCTTTGTATTTTAGCCATTACCATTCTTAACATGAAAAAGACAGGTGACTGGTAGAGCATGTTTGCTATCTTAGAAATACTTTAACTGACAGACAGTAATAACATTTCAGTTCATTTCACCTTTTTATTCAGTTTTGATGATGGTGGCATGAACAAAAGTAATCCAATATTAGATATCTCATAAGATTAGGAAGAACACATTCACTTATGGTGGTATTTTTAGGTTACAGCCTAAGTACTGGTGGTACAGGATGCTGAAATATTTATCAGTAAAATATTTATCTGTTATCCTATAAGGCATTGTTACAGAGCAACCACTCACTAAAGAAAAAAAGATCAAATAAAGCAGTTGGCTATTTTACCTTATTGTCTGAAATTATTATCCTGGTTCCAGAGTTTAGTAATGTTTTACAGAATCATTTTTAACAGCTAGTTGCTGCTTGCACTTATACTTAAAAATGCTCAGTATGCTCATAAAAGGCAATTCTCCCAGCTGTGGAGGTGTCTAATTTAATGAGAGATTTATCAGTTGAAGTGTTTCAAGGAGCAGCATCAACTGACCTCCCTCAGGAAAAAAATGCCAACTTTCCTTTAGTGTACAAACTTTAAGGTACAAGCAACCTACAGAGCAAGGGTCTGCTATTTTTTTTTTTTAAGTAGAGATGCTGTTTATTCACAAATAACACTAAAATGAGATGTGTGGCAGACATCAGTGAGGGCAATGAAATAAAGGAATCAAAGAGAGAGAAATATAGATCAAAAGCAACACAATGAAACAAAATTATTTTTAGTAAAATATTCACCCTGTAGCTGGGTCTCATAGTAGAGATCATATCTAGGAGCATCCTTTCACCTAGAAAATTGAGCTGCTGCTTCCCTTTTTAGTTTTTTCTTTCTTTACCTGCCCGCTGCCCTCCTGCATTGCATGGTATGGTGTGGATGGATGGAAAGGGGATAATTTCTGGATAAGAGCTAGAGGTTGATCTTATCCAGAAATTATTGCTTCCTCCAGCCCCAGGCCCTGGGCAGGGGAATTAATGCAGGAGACTTTGCAGAGCTGCCATTGTAGATTATTTGCTCAGACTCATCCTTCTGCACTTAATTGAGTTACTGGGTATCCAGTGATGTTAATTTTGCCCTGAGGGGTCAGGCCAACACTCAGGATCTCAATATTGCACTTAGACAGGAGGATGTGGTGTACAACTGCACATGCACACATAAAAATCAATTAAGCACACACTCACTAGGTGCATACACCCCTATTAGGCATACACACTCACACTACCAGCTCAGGCACATACACTATACACCCAACAGTTAGACACAGATCACTAATTCGTCTATCATGTACACAATACCATATATACACACACATACGCACTCTCACACTAGCAACTCAGATACACAGATGTTCAAAATAACTAGTTTGGGTTCAAACACACTACACACACCAAATTTAGACAGAATCAATTACCAGCTACCAACACCTGCACATTCAATACACATATGCGGATTACTAATTCATATACCACACACACACACACAATACCTGTATCTATAAATATATATGTGTGTATTCACTAATTTACACACATACCACCCACCTATACATACACACAAGTGAGTTCCTAAACTGGGTATTGTGATATGTATGTGTGTATGTGCTTGGTGTACTTGGGATACCTGGAGAAAGGTTAAGGTAAGAAAGTAGAAGTTTAGGGGGTTAGAGTTACCAGGACTGGTAGACTACAGGGGCCTGGGCTGAAGAACTGAGGCAGGGGGTGGGTGTAACTTTAGGTTAATTGATCTTAATTGATTCAAAGACAATGCCCATAGCCTGTAGAACAGGGAAGCATGCCTCTGGGACTGGAGTCAGAGCTACGGGGGACCTGAAAAGTAGACAGGGAAAGGAGGGAAAATGGAACTAAAGGAAAGTGTGGGTGTTAAAGAGGGGCTCTGGGTGTGGGGAGCCAGACGATGGCTCTGGGGCAGCTAGAGAAGTTTCAGAGAGTGGAAGTAGGTGCTGGAAGCTGGAGAGAACTGCAGGAGAGCTAATAGGAGCTGGGAAGCTGTGGGGGGAGGAGATTACAGAAGATGTGTGTGTGGGGGGAAGCCTGAAAACAGAGAGAGACGGGCAGCAGAAAATCACAGGAAAAGCAGCAGGGACAGCAGGAAAGCAAGGGGAGGCTGAGAAGTGGCAGACAAGGGGAGATGCAATTGGGAGGAAATGGGGAAACTAGCAGGGTGGGAACAGGAGCTGAGAGAGAGAGAACGAGGCTGGAATTTATGATAGGGTAGGAACTGGGATTCAGTAAAATATGACCCAACTCGGGGTTGCAAGTGACAGTGGTTTTTTTGAACAGGGGAGATGGTGACACAGTGCCAAATTGGTTTCCTTGCACCCACACCCACACACAATGGCAGCAGGAGTTAGAGAGGCTTGGTGCAGGGGCTGAAGTCCACTGAAGTCCAGCAGGAGAGAGAGAGAGAGAGAGAGATTGAGAGTCTAAATTGTAGGGGGAGGTATGCAGGTAATATCTACCTATCTAGGCTGGAAAGGGGTCCTTGTCCAGTAGATGTTGTCCAGAGGGGGTTGCCAGCAGGGCCTCTGGGGTGGATAGGTGACATGAAGCTGGTCTGGTCCATGAAGGTGGAAATAGCGTTTCCACTGGGTCTGTCTTCACTGCCCCTCTTTATAGGGGCAGACCGTGTGTGACCCTAGTGACCCAGGCACGGGTCAGCCCCTGGCATAGTGAGCATGTGTGCTCCATGCAAGGTTGTGCAGTTTCCGGTGTCTGTAATGGTGAGAGTTGCTGGTTCTGCAGGGACTTTTGTTTTTCAAATGCTGGTCTTGTCTCGGTTCCTGGGTGAGGGCCATGGTTCCTGGATGAATCAATGTGAGGTAATGGCCCAGTCGTTACAGGCCATTCAGTAGAGGCCTGCTACCATAGTATTTCAGTCATGCCCAATTATTCTCATTCATCAGGGAACCAGTTTACATGGGAGGGGTACAATGAATCATATTGTTGCAACATGGGATGCTCAGGCAGAGGACAGAACATAGAGGCTTGACATATAAAATGGAATCTTGACATGACTTTGGTTCACTTACAAACACAGGCCTAAAAAATACAATATCCATATGAAACAACAAAAATCAATACAAAAATGACAACAATACAATATACAACAGTAAAAATTAATACAAACCTAATAATTATAAAACAATGGATATCCAAAACCAAAAACTTGCCACCAAAAATTAAAATGATTAAAACTTATCCTAATTTTGAGCTCACTTATACTTATCTATGGGGAATAGAGAGGGAGAGAAAAGTCAGAAATGGTTGGGGAAGGGGAGGGAATGCATTTTAGGATTAACAATAAAAAAAGAAAAACGGGGTTTTGCTACATGAACACCAGGTGAGGGTTAGGCGAAGAGCAGTAACAGGATTTTCCAATATGATAATACTGACAAATGATTACATAATTTGTTTTTCTTTTTTTTTTTTTTTACTTTCCTCTTGTTGTCAAGAAGATTTGTCTTAAGCAGTTAAATTGCAATTATTGCATCAGCTGGTTCCATGGCTGGCCTGCCTAAGCCCCTTCTCCATTCGTGCACCTTGGGTGATATGTCACTGGAGGAGGGACTCTAGGGCACGCAGCACTCCATCCTGGACACCAGGCACAGATGCACATCATCACTGGCAGCATCTCCCTTGGATGAGCCCCCCACCTGCCACACTTACCATGGTGTCTGGATCCACAGGGGAACAGCTGGAGGCTGGGCTGCTGGGCACCTATCCCTGGGCACCCTCCACCCCAGGGTTCCCTACTCCAGGACACTATGAAAAGCACTTTGCATAGAGAGAAGGGTTTTTTTTATTGTTGATTGATCAGATAGGTGTTGGAGGGGTTCTGTTTGTTGGGGAGGAAAGGAAGCCCTGTGTGTTGAGAAGGGAGGGTGGAATGGGCCTGTGTGATGTGAGGTGAATAAAGACTTGTTCTAACACATGTGTACAGTGATCATGCTGCGGGGGATGAGCAGGGGGGTGGAGGGTCTGTGGACAGCATGGCAGGTGGGCTAGAGTGGGAAGTGCAGAAGGAGGTAGTCAGCTAGAACCTCCCCCACCCTGTGCCCTGGCTCCTGCTGATGTGTGTGTGGCTGTCCTGGGGCCTTGGTGGAAGTGGCCTACCTCTGTCACTGTCATCGCAGGTGGTGCTCCTACCTGTACACTGCACTTCCTCCACCCAGGCCTCATGGAACAGCTTTTCCCAGACTTCACAAGTATTATGCAGCACACAGGCTGTGACAATGACCCCAGGAAGGTTGTCCTTGGTGACCTCAAGGTGGGTGGTGAGGGAAAGTCAGTGGCCTTTGAGGTGGCTGAAGCAAACTCCACCATGGCATGTGTCCAGCCCTAACAGTGGTTAAAGTGGGCCTGGTGGGGTTCCAGGTGGAAGGTGTAGGGCCTCATCAGCAGGAGCAGGTAGGCAGGTTCCCCAAAGAGTACAGGTGGGACCATGGCAGCACCCAGCTGCAAGCCTGGCACGCCCAGCATGAAGGGACCATGCTCCACAAGTCCTAAGAGGCCAAAGTTGTGAAACACACAGGCATTGTGGGCACTGCCCAACCAGCTGGCACTCATGTGGATGAATGTGTCACAGTGATCCATGAGGGCCTGCAAGAACATGGAATGAAATCCACTCTGCCTGTAGTAGGGGCGGTCTCCATGGGGTGGGCAGGTGACAGGGATGTGGGTCCCATCTTGGGCCCTGATACACTGGGGAAATCCCAGGGCACAGAACCCCACCACCACCACCAGGGAATCATAGACATGGAGGACATTGTCTCCCAGCGTGTTCTGAAGGGCTCTGCACACCTCCAGGATGGCCTCCCGAGTAGTGGTCTTCCCCACTCCAAACAGGTGTCTGACATACTGGAAGTTGGTGGGCAGCTTCAGCATGGCAAGGGCCATTGAAGTGTTTGAGGAGAGGGCCAGGGACATGCTGGTGTTCTGCAGCTCCAGATGAGCCTGGAGCTCCTGGAGGAGGTTCTGGAAGGTTGTCCAGGTCAGACAGAAGCTGTCCAGCCACTGCTCATTGTCCCAAGTCTGCTGGAAGATGTGCAGGCCCCAGTGCTGGCTGGCATGCAGGCCCAGAGACAGCAGGGCTCAAGGCCCAGGAGGGTGATGTTGGCCCCAGCGATGGCATTGTGGAGCCCCTTATTGTGGTCCCTGCTGGCAGCAGCTGTGCAGTGGAAGTCCTGGGATAGCAGTCAGTGGCCAGGCAGACAGTTGCTGTGCATTGGGGAGCTAACAGGGTAAAACAGCCATGGGCCAGGCAGTGGTCTGTGTGGTGGGCCAGCAGGGCCAGTGCAGCAGCCAGCAGGAGTGTGGGATGCTGGTCATTGCTATCAGGCCCAAGAGCTGGAGCAGCCATAGTGTGGAGAGACAGGGTGGCCAAAGAGAGAGCTGCCATGTGCTTGGCACACTGCTCCTGGGCAAGGAAGGGGCTTGCCAGAGAGCAGAGAGTGGGGCTGACTTTTGAAGATGGCTGCCAGGTGCTGCTAGCTGCAGCCAGAGCCTAGAGCTCCCCCAGTGGTGGAAGGGACCCATTGCAAAGCTGCAGAAAACTGCATGCAAATCTTCTCCCTAATCCTTGCACGTATAGATGCCTTCCTGAAAGGACTTACACCAAATTAGCTTACATCAGTGTAAACTCAGGCCAGAGTAAATACATTTGCAGACACTCCCACTGCATAGTAGACATCACCATCTATATGTTCTGACCCTTACTGCACAGTAATTTCCTCTGCTTGGCAATTAATTTGCTACCTGCAAGTGCAAGTAGAAAATTAACTGCTGAGTAATTACTGTGCAGTATGGCACGCATGAAGAGCCCATTTGCTCCCAGCCAACTGGGAGCACCTTTACTGCCAGTCAACCTGCCAGCAAGGGGCAGGAGGTTGCTTTCTGTCCCGGGAACTGCCTGCTCCTGGGGTGGGCTCTGTCACTGGAGCCCAGGCAGGGACAATGTCCCCCTGCCCTGGAAGCAGGGAACTCCCAGCCCCCATTCAGTGATTATCATCATGAATGGGGGCTGGGAGCTCACTGCACAGAGTGAGTTCCACACCCAACCTGGAGTTGGCTGGTACCTGCCCCTGACTCGGACAGTTCCCAGCCAACCCCCAGGCTGTCCCATTTTGGGCAGCCCTCAGCCAGCTCCAGGCTGCATGTGCAGACTTTCTTGTGCAGCCTGAGGCTGGCTGGGAACTGTCCTGGGTGGGGCAGTTCCCAGCCCCACAAATTTTTCACAGTCCTGTGCCTCAGTTGGGTGATTGAGTCACAGGGCACAGAAAGAGCTCTAGAGGAGGATCAGGTCTCAGCTCTCTGCCCTGATCCACCAGTGGCACAGCTAGCAGTAAGCCCAAGGCTGGGGAATCTCCTTGGTGAAGAGGAAGAGACAGTACAGGGAGCATGTTCTAATCAGGGTCTTTTTCCAGGTTGGAAGATGTGAATAGATATAGTCTCCACACCTGCACAGCTATACTCAGTTTTATGTTTCACAGGAGTCAATGGCTCCAGCTGAGATCTGTAATGGAACAAGCCTGCCAAGCTGTTTTAAACAGTTTAACCTTTAGCTGTTACTAAAATTATGTGTGTGTCTCATTGTTTCAGTCTCCACATCAATGCAAACAATGCATATTGGGAAAAATAACCTTAGACTAAAAATTTGAACATTGACTCACACTGATCTAAAATATAGTTCCATTGAAATCAGTCATGACTCCAGTGCAAAACTGAGGCAACTAAGAGAAGAATCAGGCCCAATAATGTTGAAAGAGGTCTAGGGCTTCTAATGGGAATCAAAAGAGTTTTATGTTGTGGGTACAACAACAAGAAAAGTTCAAGACATGCTAATTTGAAGATATATGACTGAAGATGGAGGGCAATAGTCATGGTTTATATACTGTTGTAACATATCTGCATTGATCTCTGGGCATCTCATTTTTAGAAAGTTATTGGCTAGAGCTTGTTTGAAAATATTATTTTTCCTGTGAACACTTTTCATATACATGTACATATACATTAAGTGTGAGCAAAGTGAGCCCTATTCAATTTGAATTCAGCCTAAATCAGAGACAGTGATTCAATTTGTTGATTCAGAGAATCAGCAATTCGGACATAGACACAGCTTTAAAAGTTTTTTCTGCATACCTTGAGGTAGCAGGTGTGGTTCTTGATCACTGAGATGCTGGGGCACATGGAACATCCCATAGGAGTGGGGGGGACCCTCCATCTGCTTGGTGGTGAACCTGGAAGTGGACCAGAAGAACTGGGGGGGGCATGCCTCTCTGTTTTG
>NW_017729008.1:5516771-5522088 GCF_001723915.1 Gavialis gangeticus | reverse complement strand
TGGTTCTTGATCACTGAGATGCTGGGGCACATGGAACATCCCATAGGAGTGGGGGGGACCCTCCATCTGCTTGGTGGTGAACCTGGAAGTGGACCAGAAGAACTGGGGGGGGCATGCCTCTCTGTTTTGGCTTATCAGGCTCAGGGGGACCCTGGGTGTCCCCCAGACCCAGGAGGCACCAGTCACTGAGCCTGGGAGGTGTGAGGGTGGGGAGCAGCACGCTCCTCGGCAGACCCAGAAATGGACCACAAGTGCTTCTGTTCCACTTCTGGGTCTGCTGTTAAGAGTGCTGGGGATCCTCTTGTGTTTCTGTGGGACACTCCATGTGCCCCAGCATTGCATCACTCATGAGCCCCTGCTACCTAGAGATACGTAGAAAAAACAATTAAAGCTGTCTCTATGTCCAAATCTCTGAATCTTTCTGAATATCTCCAAATTGATTCGGAGAGTTTTGATTCAATTTGGTGAGATAAAAGGGTCCCCTGATTTGATTCGGATTAGGAGATTTGGCCACCAAATTGAGCCAAGTCTGCACCAAATCGAACCAGGGACTGAAGCTTCACACAACCCTAACATACATATACATATAGTTTTGGTGAAAACAAATTCAGGTGTTTTCTTAAGTACTTCAGTTTAATTAAAAGGCAGTTTTAAAAATAAAAAAAAGATTAAAAAATATGCAAACACTGTGAAAGGGAAAAAAAGTCATGTGGTTCACAATATAACTAATAAAAAAAAAGTAAGAAAAATGCAACATTAATACAATTAAAAATAAAATGTTTATACTAGTGTAACATTTACACCAATTCTTATCCTACTTAACACATGCTAGAGATCTCTTCTACCTGCTTGTTTAACTGATTCGATTAATAATTTTATCTCACTACACTTTAGATTTTACTCTACTTTTCCTTTTATAATGTTGCTAGGGAGTATCATACGGAGTTACCAATGAAATGTCTGACAATAATTGCCTGTTTTCTATATTAAAACATATTGCTGTCTCAGGGTGTTTATACACATGCTCCGGGAGGTGAGGAGGGGCAGGGAACGCAGTTTAATTAGCATGGCTATCAGAGCCATGCTAATTAAAGCACTCAAAGTGTCATGTGTATCACCGTCCCCACCCTGAAAAATGGTGGTAGGGCACTTTGAACTAAAGTTCTTTGAAAAAGTGTTAGTTTAAAGTGCCCCCACTGCCATTTTTCATCATGGGGACCAGGAGTCTTGCTGGAGTGCGGTAATTACCATGCTCCGGCAGTCTCGATTAATCGAGTCTTCTCCAATGCATTGTAATTACAGTTCATTAGAAAAGCCTCCCTGCATGTGTATTGGAGTTCTTATATACTAATAACTTCTAACTAATGTTAACTTTTCCTTAACAGAAGAAAACTGTTGCCTTCCTATAAAATTAATTTTGAAATAATTTATAAAAGGAAATAAACCAGTCAGTCTTATATCCTTGAGGTATAAAAAACAATGTGCTATACCGGGATACTCCTATTATCCCAAGATTTGTATTCTGCTTTGTAAATTATTGTTGAACTAAATTGAATTTATTCTTTATCAAGTATTCAACAGATGCTTCTAATACCCATCAAATTCACTGTCTTCAGACTCATATTATTTTAATGTAAAAACTTATAAAATATTTATAAGGAGATGATGCAACAGTACTTTTAATTATGTGTATGTCTTTCTGCTCCATTTAAAATATTTATTGCACCATGAGGAGATATGTAAATTTAGCGAGACTGAGAAAAAATAAGGGAAGTTTGTACTGCTTGTATAGATTATGCCAACATCAATATCTTACATTATTTTATATAATTAAACCATATTGTTGAGACTTAATTGGAAAATTCGTATGTTTTTATCTTATGAGTACTAAATCTTTTACAAGATTCCACAAAGAAAGGGATTTGCTGGTATTAGAGAATCAATCCAACTTTTTTTATTTGTTTCTTGAAATATTTGTGCTTCACAAACCTTTTACAGAATGGAATGCATTTCATCAAAGTTTTAAGGGACAAAGAAAATTGAATGCCACTCAATAATGTAAAGAAACTCTCTCCAAAGTCTTTTACATGACAGCTTGGGGGTCAGGTTGGCCCTCGTGGTATCCATGTATCATGGTACAGTGCAGGACAATCTTGATATTCCTTAGGAGCAAGCTATAGTTCAGAAACATTTAGCAATTTAAGGAACAGAGAGCCTAATTCAGAGATGCTCTATTCAAAGGACCATACCAGTACAGGAGATAACAAATATAAATCATTTATGAATAAATTTAAACTAAAAATTAGAAGAAGCCTTCTAACCATCAAAAGAAGCAAAGTTATAGAATAGCTTTCAGACCAAAGCAATAGGAGCAAGGAACATAAACTGCAGCTGCAATGTAACTTAGCATTAGTAGAACATCATATAACAATACACTCAATGGATTCCAAGCATCCATAGTAGTCTGAAAATGGATACAGACTCAGGAGGTTTTATTTTAGGTTATATTAGTTAATTACATGGTCATACCCAGGGATTGTAGGAATTTCTTACTTTTACGGGCAGGAGGACAAATAGAAAGAATGAATACAAATTTAAAAGTCAAGTTATCTAAGGAATGCAATAATATAGGATCAAACTGGGATCTGGTACTCCCATGAGTGCTAATGAAAATTAAAACTTGAGACCCTGTGCCCTACATGTAGAAGTTATTTGCAGTTCTGAGGCCGAACATTTCCTGGCCTTACATGAAGGACTGATAAAATTGGACAGTACAGTCTACAATTTGTATAAGGGAATGTGAAATCCAAAATATAGATGAGTGGGACATGAATGTACAAAGGAGCACCAATGGGTGACAAAAAATAGCATCTAGCCTGCTGGGCTAGATGCCTCTGGGCCCTATGCTTTGTCTGCCTTGACCTCTGAGACCTGTGTGTTGTCAGGATGACATCATCTTCTTAAAAAGATAAGTGTGGGGATATAGGAGTTTCCATTATGCTACCCTGCAGTTATGGTAAGACATAGTTAAGCTAAGACACCTCAAGGGACCTTGGGATTAATGGGCTTCATTGAACACTGGTTTGCCTAATAGAAGATGGAGTAGAGAAAAAGCTAATTCAAAGAAAGAATAGCTAAACAAGTTGGGTACTGAGAAATTAGAAGTTGCTGAAGTAGAGATAACAAAAGATGAGTTGTATTCAGAAGGCTGAAGACACTCAAAATTCAGAAGTGAGCTAAAAAAGCCCAAATCCAGCAGAGGATGAATTCTAGATACCTGAACTTGGAAGCAGGGAGCTGCAATTGTCAAGGAATGAGCTGCAGGTGTTTGGACTTGGCCAAGAGACAAGTAAAGAGACACATCTCAGTAGAGAGAAAGAGAGAAGATTTGGCACAGAGTGGGAACATCTAGGCCATAAATACAAGGGTTGCAAGCCTTGCCCTTCTGGTGTGTGTCCAGATGAGTGTGGTTGTGTGGTATGTGGCTCCACAAACATGTCTGTAGTGCCACATACCATACAGTTAGGTGTTCTCCATGGTGCAAGGGCATGTTGCCCATATGTGTGCTGCTCTGCTTTTTCCATGGGCTTTTTTAACCCCAGGATATCTGAAGCTGGGCCGCCCTGTGCCGCCTGGCAGGATCGTTGATGCTGCAGACCTAGGAGGCCCCCAGGACCCCAGTTAAGGCTGTTGGGGCAGGGGCTTTGATTAGCACAGCTCTGAGCCTGGGCTGTCACATGTATCAGCACAACTGAAAAATGGTGGCAGGGCATTTTTATTGAAGCTCATCGAACAAGCTTTAGTTTAAAGCACCCCACCACTATTTTTCAACACGGGGACGCTGATACACATGATGCTGGATTCTGCTGGAGCGCAGTAATTACTACACTCCAGCAGACAGTTAATTGAGCCTGTGCCAACATGCTATAATTACAGCATGTCAGAGCAGCCTCCCTGCATGTGTATCGGAGCCCATTATTAATGTTTTTCAAAGTATAAAATGCAAACTATTACAGCCAGTGGATTGTAATCTTCTGCTTATAGACCTGCAGTGCTAATATTTTCTGTCTAGAACTGGCTCCTATAACGGTCTAAGTCTATTTTCCTTCTGAGGAATAAATCTTTGAAGTAATTTGTTACATCAGATGTCTACTACTTTACCCACAATACTAGAGGACAAACATGTTCTCCTTAAAATTTGTCAGACATGTTAACATGCTTAGGAGCCTAATGAAGGTTGATTGAATGAATGGTGATTTTTCTAATTAGGAAAATAATTAGGTCAACAGGAAAAAAATAGATTAGTTAAAGTCAATCTAGACAAAGCCAGAAGGGCATGATGCTAGTCAACAATGATGTGAGAGTGGGATATCTCAGGGAGTGAGAATACATGTGGGAACTGTAGTAAAGATAAGTACTAAATCCAGCCCTCAGATCCTTATTTGAATATTACTGACATTTTTAATGAGCTAAGTGCATGGGGAGTTAAATACAGCCTCTTGAATAGACTGAGGGGTGATGACTCAAACAAGTTGATCCATTAAAATCAGTAAGTGTTCACCAATGTGAGTAAAGGCTGAACTATCTATTTCTGTCCCTGGCTATGCCTGAGTATCACTACCTTGTGCAGACTTTGTGTTATATAGGAACCCTTAAAGCAGGAAGGATCTTTTTCAGGACACTCCATAAATGTTTATCTTACAAACAGCCTCTTAAAAAGGGGGTGAGAAACTGAGGGCATGGAGGAAACAAGGTGCAAAAAAAAAGAAAAAAGAATGACATAGTTATCTAAAACAGGTCTTAGAAAAACTTTATGAACTTAAATACAAAAATGTGATTCATAAAATGACCTCCCAGAGGTCACCTATGTGTGCAGGTACCTAAACTACTTCAACCTCAAACATCCCTAAGCCTTCAACAGTTCTGGCCATGACCAAAGATTTCCTGGGCCAAACAGCTAGGCACCTACTGAAGCTCCAGTAGGAACCAGAAACATAAATGGAGCTGTCCTAAGTTTCTGAAGGGGTGGTATGTACATGCCTAATAGATACTAAGAAGATTAGGCATCTCATAAAATGCAGGTATAGAGATGGACAAAACATGTGCATAAATTTTAGCCTAGTAGTTAACGTGATCAGCCAAGGATGCATCTACATGAGATATTTACAGTGGAGTTGCCTACTTAGTTCAGCAGGAAAACATCACTGTCTATACATACAGTGCTATTAGGCTGGAATAAACTAATTAACTCTGCTATAGGATAGCACTTGTAAACATAAGTTTCATAGTTTCATAGTTTCTAGGGTTGGAAGGAACC
>NW_017729008.1:5509739-5516760 GCF_001723915.1 Gavialis gangeticus | reverse complement strand
CTAGCTGAGTTCGGTTCCTCTGCCCCGCGCTAGCAGGAGTCGGCCTCTGGGCCCCTCCTGCTCACCCTCCGGCGTGAATGCTGGTGCAAATACCGGTGCACTCTTACAGACTATGCCTGTTTGCACACTCTGTTCACACGGCTCGGGAGCGCGGCTCCCTACCGGCTCAGCTAAGAGGGATCCGGGGGGCTTCCCCTCCGGATCCGGCTCAGCTGCGTCGGTCCCTCTGCCCCACTTACCTTAGGGAGATCAGCTGCTGCTGCTCCCGTTGCTGCTCCGTTCCTCTGCTGCTGTCGCTGCTCTCACCTCCGCTCCGGGTCCAGTAAGGGGGCACACGTGTGTAAGACACCCATGTGCCTGCATCCTCCCTCTCCCCGCTGCTCCTAGCTCCTGAGTACTATTCTAAGGCTGCAGACAAGGTGCTTTGGGTGAATCTGATATTTTAGACCAACTTAAATAGTTGGAAAACAATTATTAAGCGAGGTTTCAGTTTCAAAAACCCTTCGTACAACTCGCACACCTCTGGTTATGGCATGTCACCCCTCCCTTGAACCCATGTGGAAAATCCTCAAACAATTACAACCCATACTAGAAAGAGACCCTATTCTTAAAAAAGATCTTCCCAGAGCCCCCCTTCCTAGCCTTCAAACAAGCACCAAACCTCGCTAACCTCATTACCAGAGGCAAACTTCCTCAAGCCCAAAACACACCAAAAGGATCCAGACCACTCCATGACAAGAAATGCAAAACCTGCCAACACATCTCCACCAGCCCCACAATCACTACACCCCACAACAGAGCCATCAGCAATCCCGGATCTTACAGCTGCACCTCCAGAAATGTAATATATCTCATCCAATGCACCAAATGTCCTGCTGGAAAATACGTAGGGGAGACCAAACAACAACTGTGCACCAGAATGAATGCACACCAGAAATCTATCAAAGACAGGAATACCCAATTACCTGTGGGGGCACATTTCTCAGAAGAAAACCTCAAAACCACTCTCTCTGCAATCTCTCAGTCCTGATCCTCAAAGGAAACTTGCAAAACACTTCCCAGAGATGAGCCTATGAATTCCACTTCATCAGCCTCCTGGATACTAAAAATCATGGACTAAATATAGACATTGGATTTATGACACATTATAACCTGCCTGATATCTGACTCCCCAGCTACCTTTCCACTATTTATCCCCCTTCTCTCTCTCCCCACCCACCAGCCTCTCTCTCACCTATTGACTCCTCAGTCTACATTTTCACTGACTACCTGCCTTGTATGCATACCAGCCCAGCTTCTGGCTTCTTTATTTTTCATTCCATCCAGGAAGAGCACACACCAACTGCAGAAACTTCCTCAGCCTGACAAAGGGTCTTTGAACCCAAAATCTTGCTTAATAATTGTTTTCCAACTATTTAAATTGGTCTAATAAAAGATATCAGATTCACCCAAAGAACCTTGTCTGCCTATGTCCTTAGACCAACATGGCTACAACCTACACCCCTGATTCTAAGGCAGTGTTATTTACTCTGCAGCAATGCACACATAGATGCTGATGGGCTGGTTGAGGCAAGGGGGTGCCTCAGTGTGGGGGCTGCCTGCCAGCTAGCCCCACACTGGATGCCTCAGCCAGCCCTTCTGCAGCATGTTGAGCCAAGTCAGAAAAATGCTGAGCTGGCAGGGTAACACTCTGGCTGCTGGGGCTGCTCTGACCCTACTCAGTGTGCTACACTCCCAGGTGCACATGCAAATGGTGTCCTTGCCAGCAATAAACTCTGGCATGAACTGTGCCAGAGTTTATTTATTCACATTAACTCCACAAGTAGATGCACCCAGAGTACATAGATTGCTAAGTAGTGGGAAACTCCAATGAGAGTTTGTATTTTATATTTAATAGTCATCAGCTCAAATGCATGAACAGAATTCCCTAGTCACTGGGCTAAAGACTTAAACTAACTTTTGCTACCTGTCAAGCCAAATAATTTTGCAGATTATACTGCACGTGGCTTAGCTTTCACAGTGGTGGTTAAAACACTTCTGTACTGTGAGTGTTTGAAAGCCCTCAGGTTGGTGAGAGCACTAAATTTTGGTCTTGTACCCTGAGTAACTGCTCTAACCTTTTATGTAAAGGTTAGTAGTTAGAGCAGTTACTCAGGGCACATAAAAAGTCAATGGTCAACCACCTCCCTGGCTGCATTTTAGAGGCAAAGAGTGAATTCTGGTTCATTTCTTCAACTGCCCTCTTGCAGGAGAAGATTCTGGACTCTGGATCCCAGCTGCTTGCTGGCAGCCTTGAGGTATGTTTCCCAAGATCCAGAAAGGGAATTTCAGACATGTCTCTTTCTGAAGCATTTCTTATTAGCTAGTTATAGAAAGGCTTTTTGAATTGCAGTTCTGAGATGTCTGATTCTTCCTGTGAACTGTATTGGCAGGCAAAGGTTTTTGGATTTGGATTTTGGTTTTAGATTTAGCCTCAGGTGCCAGACACTGCTTCAGTGCCTAATTTGTATGCACTTAAGTGTAAGATCTACTAGCTCATTGTTCTTCATGGTAAGGTGCCATACTGGCATTGATAATTTTACTAGTACCTGTACTCAAGAGGCTGTATGTGAGAAAATAAAAGAATGCAATTATTTCCCTTAATAACAGATAGGATATATGCAACCATAGAAGCTACACAGAAAGAGATCCTCTGCCATTCTCCCTCTAGTTCCCTCCATTCTTTTTGTCTCTCCCCTATCATACAGGTGAAGGACATTTCTCATTAGTGTAGTCTAGGGTCATATATTCGGATACATGAAAACCCTACCATTTATCAGAAAGCACAGCTCTTAAGATTTGCATATCTTTGTAGTTGTGACAGCTGATTTCAAATGCAAGCAGGTTTTAAGGGAAAATAAAAAGGAATAGTATTTTAGCAAAATGTTTAAGTTAGTCATATGCCACCATCTTATGCAGAGTGATCTTGAGCCAATTTAATGAGTGTAAGTTAGAATTGACTTTGAAAAGATGAATTTATACTCTTGAGCCTGCTCAGACGTGGATCTAATAGAAAGCTGTCTGGATACATGAGTTTTCACATATCTTTCAGCTCAACTAAAGATTCAAATGCTAAATCAAACATTCTGGGACATCACATGACAGTTCCTGAAGGTGTTGTCAAAAGGATTCCATTGATCTATAGTTTTTCATTTACATTTATTCCAATACTGATAGTGCTCAATGTGAACTTTGATAATTTTCTTATTTTAAATATGTGATTGAATTTATTGATATAAGGGTTAAATATTATTGTCATTGCTATTTCAGAACACAGCAGGATTCTGTTTTAGCTCAACCTACACAACCTATCAGTACTGACATTTGGTAGAAAGCTGTAGGCTGTCTTTGTCTGGATTCATGGTCCCCATTACTATAGTGTCAGAGCTCCTTTTAATCTCTCAAGTATCCTCCTGAACAGACAGAGGAAACAGGCAAAGGGAGGCTAAAGGATAATCTTAGACTTAGATACCTAACTCCAAACTATGGGCAACACTAAGTTTTTCAGTAACCCTGACTATCAGCCAGTGCTACCAAGCTGTTTGATGCCCTATGAAGTTCAGATCTATGAATCCAGTAATATTCTCAAACTATGAATACTTCACTTATCTCTCCTGTGTGGCTTGATTCAGTCCTCGGAGCACACATAACTTCACCTAACAGTCAGGCATATGATGTGTTGCAAAAAAAAGGTGTCCCTCTATCAAATAGCTTGTGGTTGGGAGCCCAGCTGGGGTGTGGAAGCGGGGTGGGTTAACTAGCCCACCCTGGGAGGGGAGGGTTTTCAGGAGAGGTGCAAAACACCCTGGCTGAGATGCTGGGGATGAATTTGAATATGGACAGGATTTGGGACAGAAGTTCAGTAAACTGATTCAACCTAAATCAGTTAAGTCTGATAGTACATCCATCAAGGTTTATCTTAAACTGGTTTCAGCCAGTTTGAAAGCAAATTAATTGCACTGAACTTCTGTTGTGTTACAGATTTGAACTGGTTTCCAATCACTTATACTGGTTTATGTGTAATTGTTTATACCAGTTTATGTGTAATAGGAGGTAAAATTTTTAATACATAGAATCAGCAATGGACGGACTCTTTTGTGGATATAGCCCTGGTTGCTCAAATTGGGCCTTTGAATCTCACAGGGTAACTGAGAGTTAGGTGTTCTATAATTCTTTCCTCTTCCTGGGAGGGGTCCAACCCTCATCTCCCATTTTCCCAGATACAACCTTTCTAGTGAGCTGTGCCACTACACAGAAAAGAATGAAAAATCCATGTGCCCGGAAGGAGAAAGCATGCCTCACAAGCCTAGCAAGTAGTGCACAGGAGGAGGGAGCCTAAATCTGTAACATAAGAGTCAGGACACAGATAGTGGGGTGGAGAGAAGCCTGGGCTCTGATCCCTATCCTCAGGATTGTTTCTGTATTTTATATGCAATAGTCAGTGGAAATTATATAGTTCTGGGAGCTGGGACCAGAACGCAAGATTCCCCCCACCCCACTATGTGCACCCTGACCCCAATACTATAGATTTACAGTCCTGCCCCTCCCCTCCTCAAGAATTTTGCATTCCTTTCAGCTTCAACAGGAATGGTGTGAAGTGACTTTCCTCCCATTATATAGGGAGGGAAAGGCACTTTTCTGGGAAGGGCACTCTCTGATGGGAATTGTGAGATGTGGGTTTAACTCTCTCAAGCTGAGCAAGGCCTGATCCCACATTTTCTACTTTCTGTGCATATGCTGTGACCTTTAGACTGTTATATAAAGGGGGAAAAGTAAGGCTTGCTTTTATGTAGTTCTAATCTTTAATTCCTTAATTAACCTTTTATATCAAACCACAGAAGGGAATTGTGTCTGTTTACAACAATGGGAACTCCACCAAATTACACAGAACATTGCAGATGAGAGAACATATTCAGAGGGGAAATCACTTATCTCCATACATTGCAGTATACTGCTATATATTGTTCAGTTATAGTATATGCATTTTATAATTTTTAAATTACCAATTAATCTGCAATAATTGGGGATATATTGATATACATGTCATGCTGAAGTGCTGGACATCTATCTGGATCTTACAGTTTCAAATAGACACTCCTCATTCATCAAATGTCTTTGTCACAGTTTCTAAGGTGGTACTAAAATGACTATAAGCCTAGTCCCAGACTTGACATAGCTGTAAATGACCATTATGCTGTCCTTGATCCTGGGATTGTCAGAGTATCACTTTGTCAGAGTATCAAATTGTCTTCCAATATCACTTGAAAAAGCCACAGAGCTGTTCTAATTTACTGTGGTTAGAATGATTCTCTAGTGGTTAAGATAGTACTCAACTGGCAGAGGATAAACTGACTGCATAGCTGTTCAATTCTAGCTACATTATACCTCATATTGGGAAGGGAATAGGAGAGTGAGTGGCTAAAAGAGTTGGCATAAATCTAGCTTTGCTGAAAATATAGCTTTAAGATCATGTTGAAAATCTCAAGGTACAGAGTTATTTGATAGGGAACCAAGGATTTGACACCTCAGTTTGTGTCTATCTGATTGGGGTACCATTTACAAGCAAAAAATGGTCAAACAAAATTCCATATAGCAAGTGTGCAGCTAAATAATGTCCATTGATGGCTCACTTAGGCCTTGTGCAGAAACTGAGGACAAAACCCTTTCCTGGAAGATACACTTTATGAAACAGAAGTCATTAAACTCTGTGCATTTGAAATGAGATGCAGAAGATGAGAAAGGATGATCTAAATGGTACTTTCTGAACTGAAAAATCTATTACATTTATTCACTTTATCTGAGAGAATATGGACCATTATGTCCTGGTGACAAAAACATATTTATTAAAAGTATTATTATCCCTGCTTCTATCACCCAACTAATTCTGCTTTAAATGCAGTGATGTATATTGGATTATAGGAAAGCAGGGCTGTAAGAGACCTCACAAAGTCATACAGTCCAAACCCTGCTTAAGGCAGGATCATCCCTTACTAAACCATCCCTGCCAAGTGTCTGTCTAATCTGTTCTTCTCTGTGTAGCCTGTTCCAGTGCGTGATCACCCTCATTGTTAGGTCCTGCTAATCCCCAACCTAAATGCCCCCTGCTGCTACTTGAAGTCATTACTCCTAGTTCTTCTGCCCCTTACAGCTTCAGAAAAAAGCTGTCTTCATCCTTTCTGTAATCACCGTTTGAAAGCTATTATCAAATCTCTCTTCTCCAGGATAAAGAACCCTATTTCTTTCAGCCATTTCTCATAGTCATTTCTCCCAGGCCCCTAATCAGTTTGTTGTACTGGACACTTTCCAATCTGTTGACATCTTTCTTGAAGTGTGAGGCCCAAAACCAGATACAGCGCTCCAGATAAGACACCCCAATCCTTAATAGAGCAGAAGAATCACTTCCCTTTATTTGCAACCAGCACTGGGTTGGTAATAGAACCTAGTATGCTGTTGTATTTTTGTGCAACGAGAGTACACTGTTGGCTTATATTGAGCTTATGGTAAAACATAATATAGCATGCTTATGGTAAAGCAGCACTTGTTACTCATTTGCCATTCAAATCAGTACTAATTTTTATTCTTTCCAAAAGGTTTAACATGTCCTAAATGAAACAAAAAATACTTACTGATTTTAGATCTGAACTGAATTTTTCCAGCAGCATTAGCACCTAAAACTGGTACATAGTCTTTGAATTAAAAGAAAGGGAACAGAGACAGAGGTAGCAGCAGAAGATTGGCTTCACTAACGAGCAATGCCTCACTGATTCTGGCTTGATTAATGTTAAAGACTCCTGATCAAAAGTACCTCTTATGTTCCCTCACGACTGATTTCTGAGTATCAATTAAAACAAATCTCATAAAGAAAATATTAATAAGGAGGTGAAGTTCACCTCTATGCAGAGGGTCAAGTAGAAAGCCTCTGACTCACCTAAACATTGAAAATGGAGCTGAATGGGATAAAATTGGGCAGGAACATTGGGTT
>NW_017729008.1:5507981-5508781 GCF_001723915.1 Gavialis gangeticus | reverse complement strand
AGGTGGGTGGCTCAATGCAGGAGCGCCCCCTACTGGCCCGTCACAGGCTCTCTGACCCAAATCATGCAGTGGTTGTACATGGTCATTCCACTTATTTTGCTTAATTAGTCATGATTTTCCTTTAGACTGATTATATGTGACAGATAAACCTTCTAGAGCTAAAAGGGCTGTACAAGGCATGAAGAGTTTGCTTATTGCCAATTCATCAGAAATTATCCAGTAGAGGTAATGAGCAAGGTTTGTGTGCCTTCAGGAGAGTGGGGATGGGGCAGGGGAGTGCTGAGTGCCAGGGTGGGGAGGGGCAGGTGTTACCCATGCTTAAAAACAGTTCCAAGCTCCTGCCGTCACAACTGTCACTACCACCACCACAATGTGGTCTGCCCACCCTGGCTCAGCACTAGCATGGTGGTCTTGAATTGGGTGCTGCTACCAGTGCTATAGAGCTGTTTCTGCTGCCAAGCCTTACTTTCCAGAAGCATGGGGTGATTCTGGTGCCCCTCAAAAGTGGGCACTAGGCTGGTACTCTGCTTTTCCACCTCAAGTTGCTGTTATTCAGGATATTTGGAGCTGTCTTTCAGTGATACTAACACTCTTCTATTGAGCTCTCTTTTTCTTAGTAGAAGCAGTCTTCGACTTACAACATTTTGACTTACAATGTTTTGAACTTACAACATTTATAAATTGACAGCCTGTTTCAACTTTATGACATCAGTTTTGACTTTACAATGCTTGATCCTATGCGACTCCATGCCAGTGAACAAGTTCACTGCATCGCTCATCTCCCTGAAGAACATCTGCCC
>NW_017729008.1:5496424-5507970 GCF_001723915.1 Gavialis gangeticus | reverse complement strand
CCCTCAAAAGTGGGCACTAGGCTGGTACTCTGCTTTTCCACCTCAAGTTGCTGTTATTCAGGATATTTGGAGCTGTCTTTCAGTGATACTAACACTCTTCTATTGAGCTCTCTTTTTCTTAGTAGAAGCAGTCTTCGACTTACAACATTTTGACTTACAATGTTTTGAACTTACAACATTTATAAATTGACAGCCTGTTTCAACTTTATGACATCAGTTTTGACTTTACAATGCTTGATCCTATGCGACTCCATGCCAGTGAACAAGTTCACTGCATCGCTCATCTCCCTGAAGAACATCTGCCCAAACTTCCTTGGGCACTTTCTTTAAGAAAGCAGACAAGACTCCAGAAAAACCTGCAGCCAGGACTCCTGAGAAGAGTCCAGTCAAGAACCTTTCAAGAAGTCCAGCAAAGTCATGTCAAAGAAGTGCTTCCCAATCAATATGATTGCTATTTACAACATAAATACATTAACGTAGCTGTATTACTCACCTATAATTGATCGAGTACAAAATTCTGGGGTATTGTTGATGAAAATAGGGTATCGGGCCTTGGTTCAGGAACCAATCCCCCATTTATAACATTATTTCTTATGAGAAAATTGGTTCTGGGTCACAATGTTTTGACTTAAGACATGGTTTTCAAGAACCAATTGTGTCGTAAGTCCGAGGACTGCCTGTAAGTGAATTCAGGGCTCATACAGTAGCATACATGAAGATTGAAGGGCTTGTTTGTTTGCAGTAGAGAATGTATGAATTTAATTACTGCCCTTATTCTCTTATAACACATTATCACAAAGGAACAAGACAGGTGACATGTTCCATCCCTCACTCTCATGTTGCACAGAACAACATCCCTTTCCCTTAGAGTAAAATAAAAGGAGACAATGGAGTCAAAGGATGCCATGTTAGCCTTAGAAGTACTGGCATTTGCCACAGCCCTAGCATACCCCTTCAATCTGCTGCATGGCTGACTAATTGTTCATGAACAGGGATAAAACCTCATGGTCTTCCAAGCCAAGTAATAGTTGCAAAGAATCTGAACTGCTTTAAAACTGAATTGGGTAAGATTTGGAAGGGAGAGTACGATAGGACAGGGATGGTATGATCACATGATGTGTGTTAAATGAGAGATCACTAGTTGTGTAAGCATGAAGTCAAGCAGAAGGCAGGACAGTGTGTCACCTTAGAGACTAACCAGTTCACAGAGGTGTGACCTTTCATAGATAACATATGCTTAGCATCTGACAGTAGGCTGCTGCTTATGCTTGCATGGACCAGTTAGTCTCTAAGATGCATACCCCCCTGCCTTCTGCCTGCTGCCTCTGTGTGATATGTGGTGTCATGTACTTGTGACCCTCATGTTTGGATGTATAGGTAACTCTTGTTGTGTGGGAGGTATCTGGTAATACCGTGCTTTATGGTTTTTTCTGATTGCTAGTAAACGTCAAGAAGGGTTTATTTTCTTCCCTCTGGTGAATGCTACAGGCACCTAGTGTTTTCTTATTTTAGTTCTCTTCCTCTCCTTTGAAGCACTGGAGTGCTGGTTACAACTAGGGTTGGGGGATAGAAGGAATGACTGTGGTATTCTTTTGTTTCTGCTGGTACATAGGAACCTACTCCTTCTTAGCTGGTTGGTCATGCGCAGGTTTTGGGGTCAGGGAGGATTTTTTTCCCCATCGTCTGATAGCCAAAGGCTACAGGGGCTTCTGACTTCCTCTGTAGCATGGAATATGCTTCTTTTGCCTTGGATCTTCTTAATATATATTTTCCCTTATGTCTCTGCCATTGCAATGACAGAGTTTTAGTAGTTCCCTCATTCCATCATCTTTAATCTATGGCATAGTTAAAGGGGACTCTTGGGTTTCAGATACTGTTCCTTCTGATTTTGTGTGACTATTTAAAGCAAACATTTTGGGGATTCCTTGGGTAAATGATTGCCTGAGAGCCCAGGGGACTGGGCTTGCTGAACCAGAACCCTCTTTTTAGTCTTGCTTTCCTGTATTTCTAAAAACTAATTTCAGCTGAAATAGACGCAGATGCTTGTGCAAACTACAGGGGTACTTGTGGGAATGAGTCCTGTTGCCCTTCTGCCGGCTACACTGGCAGAAAAGGAAAGCACTCTTTCTTCAACAAAAATATAAAATGCACTGGATGAATCAGAAATGACACTGGCCAGCCCCTCTCCCAATTTAACTATGAAAGAGGGTTCACTACTGCTTCCCTACTGGAGAAACTGAAGATGGAGGTCAGATGCCTTGGTGAGGAGATGCACTGTGGGTAGGATACGTTGCGAAGACCTGGGGATACATACAGAGCATTGATGGGGAGGACACAGGGCTACTTACATGTATTCGGAAAGTACGGCGTGGTGCTACATTCTAAAGAGAAGTCTCCTCTTTATGGAGGATATGGTCATTTGTTCCCTAATCATTTATTCAGGTCACTGTGCCTTACTGGTAACTAACCCATTGATTTCTGAGTTTGCAAAATCTGCCTGTCATATGTAACTAATTTAATTGACAGGACACAAAGTGGACACTGCTGTATCTTGAGAAAGTGGGTTATATCAAGGAAGAGAGAAGATGTGTGGACAACAGATATAGGATTAATATGTTCTGTTCTAATCCCATTCCATTTACCAGTGTACAGGTTTTTTGCAGCTGGTATCTGAACAGAAATTTGTTCACTGAACATAAAGCTGCTAAGAGCGAAAACCTTTTCTCACTAGTGTCTTCTGGGGCAATTCTTAGTTCTTCTTTCCAGCAGAGCCAGCTGCTTTTTAAACCCAGCTCTCCTAGTTCAAATCTCTAAGTCATAGTTAAAAAACTCAGAGCCAAATTCATCCCTAGTGTAACTCCACTGACTTAAATCAGGCCCTCATGTTTGAAACTATTTCATGCAAGCATTTCAACTCCCCTTTGTTCTCAGATCATGGACATTCTTCAGGAGCTACTGCACATATGGGTAGTGCCTACAACTAGGCTGGTGCCAAATTTATAGACTATATGGCAAAATTAAAGGATCATTTATAAAATTAGTAGCCCGCTAATGTATTCACTAACAGCATTATCTTGCAAAGCAACACATTCTTATCAGGAATATATGCCCAATTTTCCCCTAGTTCCAACACGGGAATACCATCAGTGTTTTTCTACTGAGAGGAAATGCAATGTTAAGAAAGAAGAACTGTATCATAGAAACTGTAAAAAAAACCCTTTTTTCTCATTCATGATTATTTTGTTTAATTTATCCATGCAATACAATGGAAACTTCTTTCTTCTCCCTTAAACTTCTGCATAATTCCAATAGGGTATGTTTATTCAAGAGCAGAATTCAGTGTTTTATGCTTTAGAGATGTAGTCTGCCATCATTTCAGGGGATGGTTATGTAAATAATCAGTAAAATAAAGGATCAGTAAAACAAAGGGAGAATAGATTTATCTTTTTACTGACTGCTTCTAAAATTATATCTGAGTATCTAGTACTAGTTTCTAATAGAAAAATTTCAATTTCACTTGACATTTGGGCATTGCAGTCATAATGAAATCATTATGTATTTCACTACTGATACATAAAAGGGTATTTACTCTAGAAGTGCCTTAATAAAGCATTAGACTTCAGCTTATTATTTTATTTGGACAAGAAAAAATACAGGTACCATTTTTCTTCCTCAAGGTCTTTTTTTGTGCATCTTTTGACTGCACAAAGAAGACATGCAAAATGAAATAAAATATATGATTATGACATTTCCAGAGGATGGCAATTATTTTTTAGAGGTTCACTAGGGTGCTCAGCATTTCAGTGTAGAAATGTTAGATACTGGAAAGCCCACTGTTTAGACTTATGATGATCTAGGGCCATTTAAATCACATAAATCAGTGAATTCCTCTATATTGTAGACTTTGTTGTAATCTAAGAACCTTATGGCAAGATGTGCTCCAAGAGGGCACAATGTGCATGAATGTTGTTAGGCTACAGACCTTACTCTGACTTCTGATATCTGAGAAGGTTAGACATGCTTTCTATTTACCATTATAAACTTTAATGGTTGTAGCAAGCTCTTTTCCTTGGGATTTTGGTAATATACAAAAGTAGAAAAATGAGTAATTGCACGAACACTACATCTCACCTGGACAGTATCTTCCTTACATTGATAATCAGCAGAAGTTTTATGCATGGTCAGGAACTGCCTTCAGTTAAATATGGTTGACAAACAACACTCTTACACCAATAGGAAAGGACTGCCGACAGAGGATGCTCACTAAAAGCATACAATATATTAAATATTAAGTAGATGTATAGCTGTCAAACCAGTTTGCACATCAGACATTCCACTGTTCAGTGCCCTGGCTCTCTGCAGAAAACTGAATGATGACAGCACTGGCTTGAGCCCAAGACACCAGGGAAATCACATTAAATGACCAATAAACAACTATTTGCTTCTCTGGTACACTGGAAGTATCAACCATAACGTAAGAGTTATTCTGTAAATCAAATGGGACTGTTTCCAGACTATTCTTTCCAAGGAAAGACAGATAAGTCTTCCAGTTTTTACTTATCCAGTTCTAATACTGAAAACAGCTTTGACCAAGTCAGACAGGGGTCTTTTTCAAAATGTGAAAGTTAATTCATTGTGTTATGAATGCAGCAAGACACTAGAATCCTGGATGTTGCATCTTTTAAGGCCCCAATCTTACAGTCTTAATACATGGAAAACTATTGATTTTTGTGGGAGTTTTGTTAGCATTAAAATTGCAGTGCTGGGTTTTAGCTTGCTTGCTTGCTGAGGAATAAATTCAGTGCAATACATTTCAAATAACAATATGAAAAGTCATACCTGGTGTTCCCTGTAAACCTGCCCGCATTAGTTAAAGAACTCTGAAATGGCGTCTACTTGAAGAAGTTTCCTACTGTGCAACTCTGTTCACTTCATGCTGCTTTTCCTTTTGCTGATCATGAGTCAAGCCTGTCTTTAGGAGCTTGATCATGGAAATAGCTGAGCACTAGCAGTTCTCGTGAACTTCAATGGGAGTTACTCGTAATCAGCACTTTCCATGAAAAACCCCAAAATACTGTGCTTTAAACAGAATTTATTCTAAAATTAATTCACAGAATAAAAGTCAGTAACACCTAGCACAGTGTGATTTTTTTGAGAAATTAGATGGTTTTGCTTATTAAGTAGGTTGTTCTATATCTTATTGTCTGATGCATCACTCCCAGACTCAGAATCTGGTTCAGTTACACACACATAGACACACACACTTCGGTTTTTTGTTTTTTTTTTTAAAAATATTCTGCTAGAGTTTATTGTCTGTTTTTGACCCAGATCTGTATTATCAGATATTTCCCCAGGATAAACCACAAATACAAATGATACAATGTATAGATCACAGAAATTTGAATAGCTTCAGAAGGAATGCTCACATGAGTAAAAGCATTAACACAAGAACGCTTAGTAGGATTATTTATTAGGGCTCTGATTCTTTGCTTAGGATGATTCCCATTCTTTTCCTGAAATTGTGTTGATACATTCACGGCTCACGTGTTAGAGTTCACATAGAACAAATAGAACAAACAGAGCTTGGCAGAAGAGGAAGCACTGAACAAGTTGAAGACACGGATTCCCAGTGGGACAGATTATAACCTCTGTTTAGAGTTGATTGAAACTCAAAGAATACAGTCATAAGAAACAGACACATTTTATTTTAAATATCAGAGCTGGGTTGGAAATAGTTTTTTTTTTTTTACCTTAATGGTTCAAGATTGTTCAGGAAATGTTTCCCATCCTGAATCAGGCCATAAAATAAAGATCTTGAATTTTTTAAATTTGTTTTCTTTTGTTAATGCAACACAAAAATCAGAAAAAACTTTCTGCCCATGGCAGGGGACAGGACTGGACTTGATGATCTTGCATGTCCCTTCCGGTCCTATGATACTAGGATTCTATGAAATACATATATATCAACTATGTATGTGAACCTGAACTATGTACCTCTTTGTCACAAACAATGAGTAAATAAAGGGAAAAAGAAAAAAAAAGAGGGAAGATGGAGGGACAGAAGAAGAAAAGAGAAGTGTGCAAAGAATAATACTTTAATTATCAAAATATTCTAAGGGCTCTTTCCAAATTTCACCAAACTTTTTAAACAGTCAAGCCTGCTAAACAGGACTACCTCCATAGATGGCAGCTGTACCATCTCATTGTACCATATTTTGACCTTTGGAGGTCAAAAATGGCACAATGTGTACTGTGTTTTGACCTACTCTTCTAATACAGTACTACAATTTGTGTGTCATAATAGGGCCTGCTGTAAAAATGCAATCTGGGAAGGATTCAGGTTCCATTCCTCTCCAGTCTTAAATAATCTGTATCAGCTCTGTTAAGCAATCTTCTAAATTCAGAGTGATTGCACAAAATGGGGGAGAGAAGCAGATTTCAATGCAAAAAATAATATATCTGAATATTTGCTATGAAAAAGCCTCATGTTCAAAATGATTTTCTAATACTCAGTGCAACTGCATATATTGCCATTCAACTATTTTTGGAAGGTCAGATTCACGACATAATTTCCCACTAGAAGCTATTCTACATACACAATACCCTCATCCATCCACTTTCTTCACATCAGTTTGTGGGACCCCACTCAAAGAGGCTTTGCACCCAATAGGATGTAAAAAAAGGATGAAACTTTAGTAAGATTGTCATTTTTTTCTGTAGGCATTAAAGCTAGAAAGACAGTGATAAGCAGAGCCTCTGTTGTTTGATAATGGAAGGAAAAACCTAAGTTTCTGTTTGATTTCCACCTGTACAGGAGTGATCTGTTATAACGGTCATCCCGTGCACAGCCTGACTTACTAGGAAGGCATGGTGATATCATCGAAGGTTTGAAAATAAATGCCAACTTTTTTAATTGATAGTTTTATCTTTTTTGATGGAAGTTGAACCTTTGTATCCTCTTCCCACAGAAACCTATTGAATATTCATTGAGCATTCATTGACTGTTGAACCTGTTGAATACTTTTAACAAAAAAGGATTGTGGATTATAGCTGGTAGGCTACCTAATAGGTGAATTAGGTGAAGTAAGACATTCATTTTTTAAATAGTAACACACCCTGACAATTGTTCCATTTGTTCAGATCTTTAATGCTTAGTACCTACCTAAATCTTGTATAAGGTTCCACATCCTTTTTTGCATCAAGTCTTACGTTTAAAAGTGCCTGTTAATATTAGGTTCCCAAGATGAGACAAACTGGGGCTGACTTCATCAAAGTGCTTAGCATTATAGAAGGACACCCTGAACATGAAGAACACACAATTATTGATAACCTTTGAAAATTTCTGAGTAACTACAGGAGTTTTGTGGCTCTGGCAGATAACAATATGAAAGTCATGTTCAGCTGGTTTAAAAGACCACCCTTCTTATAGTTCACTGATTCACCCAATACATAACTTGCAGCTTTTGAAGACAGTAGTAAGGGGTTGTATTGACAACAGCCATCTTCATGATGCTAACTTGATTCTTCTCCAGAGCAACTCTTCCTGTACCTGTCATACACTTCATGTGTGATATGAATTACAGTACCTAAGCTTGAGTAACCTGGATGTAATATCAGTACAAGAAAAAGTGTTGAGAATAAAAATGACAATACCCTGTCCCCTCCCTTCAAAAAATAAATTTATTGGTTAGTAATTATAAAATAAATGCAGCATTAAAAATCCCCAGAAGGAGTTAAATATCAGAGCTGGCTGGGTTATTTTTATCAAGATGTCTTTTAGTTAAATGTGTTCTTTATAAGCTTGCTTTTATTTAAAAAAAAAAATTCTTTTATCCAGAAGATTTCTAAGGTGCAAAGTTTCCTAGTGACTTTGAATATGTTTGTGCAGGCACATGTATGTGCCTGAGTGTGTGAAAGAAAGAGAGAGAGCACAGGGTTGAAAACATGACTTTTCTAACAGAAAATGGATATTTTGGCACAGTTCCATTTTTGCTAAGCATATGAATGGTTTTGTTTTCAGTCCAAAGTGGAAGAAAACCAAATTTCAAAGCCTCAAAACTTGTCATAAAACAAAAATGCCTTCCAGTCTTCTCCACTAAACATGTCTAATAAATGCCAAATTTTCACCCCAGTTACATCAACACAATCCCACTGATTTAACAGAGCCAAGAATAGAAACCCATCTGATTGACCCTTGAAGGGAAAACACATATGTGCATGTATATGTGTAGAGAGAGAGGTATTTGTATGTGCTATTTTGAACGTTTTTACTTCTTTTAATAAAAAAACCCAACAAAATGATTTGTATCTTGTAGATGATGTTACTTTTGTAAAGGTCCTAACTTAACATTTGAATCAATAACAATTAATATTCAAAAGCTTCTCATCTACACATGTCAAAATAGATTAAATGAAACTTTTAGTTGTGATTAACCATCACATCACTTCAGTTTTACCCTGGAGTAACTCTATTGATTTCAACAGCATTACACCAGCAAACAGCTGGAGTAATACACTAGTACACATGGTCCCTTGTGCTTTAATTATCTCTTAGAAAATCTTTTCTGAATCTTCATTTTTAATGGGAATCACTATCACAACATAGAGAAGGCAATGAAAGGGTGATCCATAATCTGAATAAGTAGAGCGGTAATTAGCAGCAGGCATAGAAATAAACTGATTTTTAAAAAGGTATCTTGCTGAATTACAATATAGAATATGTTTTTCCAGTTCTATGGAAACTACTGAGAGGTAAAACCACTAGTCTTTCCATGAAAGAAATTAGCATTAATAAGACAGAAAAAAGTGTCGGGATTACTCACATTTTGATAAATATGCAGGAAGAATTATATATGATACTTCTGGTAGATAATATTGGAGTTTGCCTAAGGCTAAATTTAATTGCTCATTTTTACTTTTAACTATTAGATAAGTGAAAAAAGAAAACCCATTAGAACTTGAAAGATCATTTTGCATAGGCAGATACAAATGATAAGTCTGGTTTTCTAGCTGAGCAGAAGCACAGTTATTGATCAAAAAGCTCTTATAATTGTAACATGTATATATCAGAAAAAAAATTATAAACAGGGAAATAAGAACTATAGAGATAAACACATCATGGTAACTAATGACAGTCAGATAACCATAAAAGGAAACTTGAGTCCTTTGTGACATTTTCATAAGTCAACTGTATAGTCTTATTCAAAAGTCCAAGTCTTCATGCATGTGAATGAAAAATACTAAAACATTTTACCAAATAATATTAACCATATAGAACTAACATAAAATAGTATGATATTCTCCTCCAAATATAATGCCCAGGATTCATTTACAATATCAAATCTTTTAAAGGGCACTGTGATTCAAGTATCCTCCTGAATCTAGCAGTTTATATGACTAGCGTGGTCAAGGCGCACTAATTTCTACAGCCAATGGTATAAAAAGAATGATGTGAATAGCCCTGCATTTGGGTACTTTGAATCTACAGTCTGAATTACCAGGTAGGGTTGATTGGGGGCGACCTTTGGCACAATTCCAGAGTACCTGAAGTGAATCCAGGCCTTGTGGCAAAAGCAAGAATAAAATATTCCCTCTCCTCCTCCCCCTCCACCCCATAATTTATGTTTCCCTGGGTGTATCTACACAAGATGCTTACTAGAGAGCTGCCTAATTAGCTCCACAGTAAAGTCTCAGTGTATACACATGCAGCCTTACTAGGCCACAGGAAACTAATTAAATCCTCCATAGGTTACTATTTGTAAACACAAATACTATTCTATGGTGGCATTCTTAGCTACACTGCAACACACATGTAGATGCTGATGGGGTTGACTGGGGTACAAGGGCACATGTAGATGTTAACGGGGGCTACCTGCTGGCTAGCACCACACTGGAGAACCATTGTGCCCCAGCCAGCCCCTCCACAGCATGCTGAGCCAGGTTGGAGCAGCCCCAGGCTGGCAGACTAACTCCCCAGGCCCCCCGCCAGCTGGAACTGCTCCCACCTAGCTCAACATGCTGCATTCCTGGGTGCACATGTAAATGTGGCCCCCAGGAACAATAAACTTTGGTGCAATATGCTCTGGAGTTTATTGTGTTGCATTAACTTCACATGTAGACACACCCCATTTCCTTGGCTGCCCTCCATCTGTGGGTAGCCTGCCTTAGACAACCTGCTGTAATCTGACAGGTGAGTCTTTCAATGCTTAGAACAGTCTTACAGGATTGGATCTCACTGTGAAGATAGATGCTCAAGGGGGGATTCTGAGCAGGTGTAGAGTGACAGCAATGCTCAAGCTTCCTTGCTGTAGTATGTTGGGACATACAGAGCTATATACTCTTTACAGAGTAACAGAGTAACAGAGGTCTTTCTATGTTATCATATTAGATGACTTGCTAATTCCTGACATTTGTGTAGTTCATGCCTTTCTGAAGGAGGGACTGTTAAGCCAAAATATGGACCTTCATTTGCAAGTGCACCATATTTCAATAAAACATGTTTCATGACAGAAGAAGAATCCTGTGGTTAGAAAAGAATCCTGTCTTTGGTTTCATGGTGCCATCAACCCAAGGCAAAAAATAAAAAACAAAAAACAACCCTAAAAATAAAAAACAACAAAACAACCCCCCCCCCAATGAACACAAGAAAAAATTGCAAATTGCTGTTGGAAGTAGGTTTACCCCTGGCTGTGGGTGATTGACATATGAACATGTCCAACAAACCACTTACAGCCTTTGTGACAGGCTTGTTGCTTTTGTTCCTCTGGGAACAAGACCAAATAATATATGTGTACTTTAAAATTAAAAGATGGCACTGAAATTCTAATATTCTATGTTCAGATATTCCTTTTTTCCTTTTTTAACTTAGATAGAGCTTCTCAAAATGAAGCACTTTGCTGAACTTTTCATATATAAATTCCTTATGTAACGAAGACCCTGGCAAGTCAATCCTAGCACACCTTGCTGGCAACTTACCTATTAATGTAGCAAGGAAAGGGAACAGAAATCTGTCCAATATGTTGTTGATGTAACTATAGCTGTACCAACCTGGAAAGAAGGACTTCTCCTTTGGCACTGAGGGTTTTTTTTAACCTACTATGTGATTAGTAATTAAAGACTGTACTGTTTTATGTAACTATAAGGGGTAGAGATAAAGTTGCAGAGATAATGTTTTATTTCCTAACTAATGTACTGAGCACTTAACTGTGCATCCTTGTATACAACTAGTCTGATAATCATTAATTCATCTTTAAATCCCAGTGGGAGAGGGGGTGAGCATTTAGTCCTGTGCTAGGGTATATTCCTTTTTCAGCCCTTACATTTCAGAGGAGTTCAAAATATATAGATGCTGTTCAAAGTTTGTAGGCAAGTAATAATTTTATTTTAACCAGCTTATTAGTTTATTGACTTATGTTGAAGTGGGCTTCACTGACATTATATTTCATTTGCACTATATTCTTGTTTAAAGAATACTAAGATGATTATGAATGACTGCTTGTGCCTTATTAGAGTTGTCTTGGAAATTTGCTCTGTTAGTGCTGCCAGTG
>NW_017729008.1:5482530-5496413 GCF_001723915.1 Gavialis gangeticus | reverse complement strand
CACTTGGGACCCTTTCTCTGGGGAGGGAAACCCAGCAAGAGTGTCAGCATTTGAAATGCTATAGTTAAGGGTCTGCCAGTTTTTACATTTCAAATTCCGTTGCTTCATTGGTTTCTTATAACATGGTTATTTGAATTAATCTTCACTAGTGGCCAAGACAACCTAATAAAAATTATTTCAGCCATTTGAATTTGAAGGTGGAAAACATTTAGCTTTTTTTTCAGATTTGTGTGTCCACATGTTATGGTTTTGATGCATTAGGCACTTAAGTATAATGGGTAAATAATGTAGTTTTAAGAAAATTCCTACCATATGTGGAACACTTTAGTGTTCTATGAGGTACTGTGTACACTATTTTTTGTACAACATGTGAAACTATTTTTAACATCATGAAAATAACTTATGGTTTGGGGCATTTTAAGAAATTGCCAAAACCTTGAGTTTTGACCATTTCAGAATCCTTCCAAAATATAATGTTTTTTTCCAGTAGGATATCTTTTCTTAACTTCTTTATGCCACCTTGCTTTCCAAGTCCTATGTGTAAGCCTCCTGGCTTTTAATTATCGGTGGACAGGAGGGTAGATTTGCACCTTATAGACCAACCAAAGTAGATAGATATATACAGCACAGGCATTTGTGGGCTGAAGCTCACTTCATCAGATGCCAAAGCAAATCTACCCTGCCTTCTAAGTGACTTCAGACTAACATGGTTAACAATTAGTGCCCAGTATAAGCTGGCTATCACTGTCAGTAATGATGAAGGCAGAGATTCTGCAGCCATGCATCAAACCAGGCATTTATAGTAGCACATGGTATCTTTGATTACAGTATATTAAACTTCACCCTTTTGGGTAGGTTTACAATATTAAAGGAGTGGTTTCCATCTCACTGGATGCATCTACATGTGCAGTTAGCAAAACACAATAAACTCCAGCACAGTTTGTGCCAGAATTTATTGCACTTAGGCACTGTGTTTGCATATGAGCCTGGGACTGCATCATGTTGTGCCTGGTTGCAGCATCCATGAATGGCAGGAATCTGGGGGATAAGCCTGCCAGCCTGGGGCTGCTCCAACCTGGCTCAATGTGCTGTGGAGGTGCTGGCTGAGGCACAAGGGTGCTGCAGTGTGGGGTTGGCTGACAGGCAGCTTATACACTGGAGCACCCTCAGGCCCCAGACAACCCCCAACAACATTTACACATGTATTGCAGCTAACTAAATAACACCATGATTGGATAGTACTTGTGTTTATATGTACTAACCTATGGCAGAGTTAATTAGTTTCATGTGGCCTAACAGGGCTGCACATACACGTTCTGATACTTTACTGTGGAGCTAATTAGGCAACTGAGCATGTCTACACATGCAATTAATTCAAAGCAATAAACTGAAGCAGTTTGAGCTGGACTAACTTCTCCTAGGCACAATGTCTACATGTGCACCCAAATTTAGCAGCAATTTGAGCTGGAGTGGAGAAGTTTATGCTAGGACCAGCAGCATGAGGGCCAGCCCCAGGCTCTTGTTGGCAGTACTGGGTGATAGAGGGGCTAGCTGGGGCATGAGGCTGCTGAAAGTGTGAATCCATATAGCTAGGGAGCAGGTAGAAGTCTGGCCCTCTGCTGGCTGGGCTGACTGAGGATAATCTATGCCTGTGGTCAGTGTCTACGTGTGCACTTCACTGCAGTTAATTACTTCACTGTAAGGTAGTACTGTTCCTGACAGTACTATCTTGGGGCAGTTTTAATTAGCTTACTGTGGCCTATAGTGTTGCATGTGTAGATGACGATGCTTTACTCTGCAGCTAATGACTTGACTCCACAGTTAAGCACACATGTAGATGTGGCAACTAGGTAATCTATGATATAATAAAATATCTGAGCAACTGTATCCTTAGGAAAAAAAGATGCTTTAAATGTAGGGTATTTTACAAAGTGTTGGTTAGTCCTTAGACAATGGAATCAATAGCTCAGCACTTTATTTGCCCCTAATCAATGTAACTCTGGAACTTTATAAATTAGTAGGTAATGGAAGAATGCAGGGACCACAGCATGTTATTATTTTTGAATGTGAAACAAACATTGTTGAATACAACCAGCCAGTGACAAGGAGCCACTGGTTCCTACATTTTGTATTCCAGATACAGTGAATTCACAGCTATTACCATTATTTTAACATAAGACATTTATTGTACCATTTCAAGCAAATGTTCACCATGAGTAAACCATGAGTGCTTCTGTTGTGGCCTTGAGCTTGTGACCTCTGGGCTGTCAACTGTGTGCCTTAGTGCCTGCACCAGCCCAGCTTCCCTCCCAACACTGACCATGCTATTTTGACCCACCCCCTCAACTAGCCCCTCCCTGGAAAAGGCAGCACCCTCCTCCCCCCACCTCCTTGTTCTCATGGAACAGTATATCATAGAAAATTAGGGTTGGAAGGGAGCTCAAGAAGTCATATAGTCCAACCCCCTGCTCAAAGCAGGAACATCCCCAACTAGATCATCCCCATCAAAGCTTTGCTTAGCCAGGTCTTTAAAACCTCCAAGAATGGAGATTCCACAACCTCTCTGGGAAGCCTGTTCCATTGCTTTACTACCCTCCTGGTGATAAAGTTTTCCCTAATATGTAACCTAAACTTCTCCTGCTGCAATTTGAGACCATTGCTCCTTGTCCTGTCATCTAACACCATCTCAGTGTTCAAGAGCCACCTGGTATCTTGAGGTATGTAGAAAAAACATATAAAGCTGTGACTATATCCAAATGTCGAACCTCTCCAAATCAAAATGGAGGCTTCCGATTGTATTTGGAGAGATGAATGGGTCTCCTAGTTTTAATTTGGATTCAGAGATTCAGCTGCTGAATTGGGCCAAATCTCCACCAAATCAAATCAGTGACTGAAGCTTCGCACAGCCCTAGTAACCATGATGGTCCAGGAAATGTGAGAGGCAAGGATTTTTTTTGGAGGGGTGATATATTTCTTCAGATGAACTGGATGGTTGGGAGAGATTCTAGACAAGTTTTCAACCACTGTGTTTTTTGTTTAAAGCTTATCTGAGGTCTCTTCCTGCACTTGGCCCAATAAAAGATATGACCTCCCCACTGAAATATCCTTATCTAAGTTATTTATCCAAAGATGTTTTGCCTCTGACTGTTTCCTTTTCTGCTTTTCTATCTAAATAGCTTCCTATAGTTTAACTCCCTGTGTTCAGAATGGTGTATATTAAGCATTTAAACAAAAATACCCATGATTTTTATACAATAAAAAGTACAAGCATTCCCTATATTTTTCCACAGACCATGTGTTATAATTGTTTACAGAAAGACTGAATTTACAATACATCCCTTAGTCAAATATATGGTGGCCTAGAATCCTAAAAAGGTTACAACAAACTCATAGCTTTGAAATGTGCACTGTAAATTTTCAGTATAGGTAATAAAAAACTTGAGCTAAATTAATATGCCTGTCATACTAATTCAGCCACTGTTTGGGGGTTGTTCAAGTGCTATGTCTTCCTGCCTGGCATTCATAATGCAGACATAGAAGAGGGCTGGCAGCAACTCTCCCAAGCTTCTATTTGCCAGTCTTGCACATGCCAGTCAGATTCACTCAGTCAGTAGTTGTAAAAGGTTAATTAATATTTGCACTATTGGTCATATTACAGGTTTAAATCATGCATCCACTTCCAGGCATAAGAGAAACACCTAACAGGTGCTGCTGTAGATACTGTGCAGGCATTGTCCAGGCACTAGACAATACAGTTATTTTAAGGATGGTAGTTCTTGGGAAGCAGGAATGATTGGCATCCTACAATAGCAATTCAGCTTTTAAGATCTTGTTTATATGCTATGCCCTATGTTTCCAAAGCAGCAGCAGAGGGTTGTAAAATATGCTTCACATCTCTATGCTGTTTGATTATTTCAGTCGAACATTTTCAGATTCATCAGCTAGAGATGTACCTTTCATGCAATTTGTTTCACAAATATTATAGAACAGTTGCAAGCTAACTTTGAAATTTAGCTTCTAGAATTCTCATTTCAGAATGGGAAATAAACAGCAATGATCACTTTAACTATGAGCTTCCCAGAAGACTTTGGAACACAGACAGCTACAGATTAGTTTATTAATGTGATAATGCACTTAGAAAATCAACATGGAGCTGAAGAGTTTTAATGAAAAAAGTTATGTCAGATAAATATTTTTATTCTGGAAATAAGGATGGGTGATAATCAGGATTGGTTCCCTAATATTTGGCACCTTCACATATAATTATCCCTGCTGTCAGGTGCAGAATTAACTATATTTTCTCTCTGAGCTGTGCTGATCTACTTGCAGTTTGGTACTTTGGTATGTGCATTAGGCTTTTATGACAAATGCAATTTCAAATAAAAAACTATGTTTTTGGATTTTCTTGTGCCTGCACCTTTATTAATGAAAAGATAAATCATACTTTTTGGTATGGGTGCATCTACATGTGCAATTGGCATGTAGCAATATACTCTGGCAAAATCTGAGCTGGAGTTTATTGTTCTAAGGTGCAGTGTTTACATGTGTGCCCAGGACTGCAACATGTTGAGCTGGGCAGAGCAGCCCTGGCTGGTAGGGGGCCCAGGGGATCAGCCTGCCAGCCCAGGGCTGCTCTGCCCCAGCTCAATGTGCTGTGGAGGGTCTAGCTGAGGTATGAGGGTGCTACAGTGTGAGGCTAGCTAGCAGGTTCCTTGTGCCCCAGCCAGCCCTGGTCATCATCCACATGTGTGTTTCTGCACTTATAACTATTCTGTTATAGGATAGTACTTATCCCAAACAGTACTATCCTACAGCAGAATTCATTAATTTATTGAGTCCTAATATGGGTGCAAATGTAGATGGTGACACTTTACTGTGGAACTAATTTGTCAGCTCCACAGTAGATCACATGTGTAGATGCACCCAGTTAGAATACTGTTGAAAACAATTGCTATTTATCTTCCACAAGTTCAACTGTCCTAGTTCTCAAGACCCATCCCAGCTTCTTCCTATTAGTGATTGAGGATAAACAAACAAAAAAACCCCCTTCTTCCCAGTCTGTTTGGAAGTCTCTAATTCCCAAAGGTACCTACAGCAGATCCCAACCCTACATACTTACTGAGTTTCCAAGCTTTTGTAAGTCTGTATTTCTTGTCCTATTATTTCCCTTTATTTCTTCCCCTTCTCGTTAATCCTTGTTTTATCATTTCATCATATCCTAGGCCCTATTCTGGGCTGAAGGCAGGTACAAGATATGCTGAGACATGCCTTGCCTCCAGAATGACAGTATGAAGTTGTTACAGGTACTATGTTAAAAAAAGAATTACTTCTGCCTGTCATCCAATCTTATGTATAAGGCTAGTTCAGGTGAGTTTTCTAAATTTATATTTGGAGCCTGACTGTGAGGTTATGACTCAGCAAGTCTTATACAATTGATTTTATGATTTAGCATTTGGCCTATCACTCACACCCACTTCACACAAGACCTGGACAGGCAACACTGATCTAATCTTGTTATTTTGATGTTGCTACTTTTCTTTGTCCATCACCTTCTTCCATTCAGCATTTGATTGAATTCCTTTACTTTAGACTTAATCTGTTATCGCTGTCTTCAAAAGAAATAGTTCAAAGCACTAGCTTCTTAACAAGGAGGAGTTCACTAGCATGGAGCAGCTACTGTCGTTACATAAGGATGTGGGAGTGGCTGCAAAGACCAGAGGTCATTCCTCCTTTTTAGAATGCATAGTTCTGAACTACACATTGTTGTAGATTGCCATCCACTCCAGCCTTCAGTTGCTTTTGTATTAGAGGTACTTCATGTTTAAATAAAGTTATTTTAAGAATTAAATACAAGCTCGTCATGCTTCAATAAAGAAACAGTCAGAATATGGGAATTGCTATACTGGAGTAGCCCAATGGTCTGTTTGGTGTGCTATCTAGTCTGACAATTAGCCAATAGCAGATGTCATGAGGATGTTATAATCTGACTGTAAGAGAACGTTATTTTTAAACCTAGACATTTAGCAGTAAATTAAAAGGGAGCAGGATTTATATGCATAACATTACCTCAGTTTATATTTCTGCAGATTTTCATGTCCATATATATATTTAGTCTACTTTTTAATCATGCTAAGCTCTTGGCCTCAATGTTATATTGCACCCATGAGTTTCACAAGTTGTATTTATGGCAAAAGATAATTTTATATTATTAATTTTAATTGAATTGCCTTTCAGTTTCACTGAATGTCTCCCTTGTCCATGTATTCTGAGGAAGAATAGAAGCACCTGAATTACTTCTTCACCATTTATTATTTTATATAACACCATTGTGCTGCTTACATATCTTTGTTATGGACTAAAACTAAAATGTGTATCTGCACTTTACAGTCATTCTGTTCTGTTAGTTTGTGTGAGAGTATTTATTTAACAAAATATTGTTTTTATTTTAAAGAAAAGCAAACAAAGAAATAGACATTTTAAAACAGTCAGGAGAAAAGAATGTTCACATATTGATGGAGGTAGTATTATATCTTCTGCCAGCAGTGCCTGACTAATAGAAAACTAACAAAAACATTCACAATATTATAGAAGATTTTCTTACCTATAATGCAAACTTATGAAACTAACTGAAAGGGTCTAACATTCTTCTTCTGTTCTTTGTTCATTGTAAAATTTTATAGAAGAATAGAGTGACTACATGGTTCTATTAATATTTCATGTCAAGTGAAGTGAATACTTTTTCTAGTTTTATAGTATTAACCAAAATGAGCAGTTCTTTGTTCCTATTTTTAAAAGTGCCTTCTCCTCCCTCTGTTAGGTGGAGATTTATAAGCATGCCCCATTAGGGATGAAAATACACCTTTCTGAAGAGAACAAAGATACAAAATGATACTAAAATTATATTTGGAGCCCAACAGAATCAAAAACCCATTTCCCATTTTCAGATAGCATAACATATGAAATAACACATGGTCTTGCCAGCCTCAGTTAGCAGAAATGCCAAAACAGACTTCAGATGAAAATAGACAACACTTCACAAATACTTTTCTAATAAGTTAAAAGTAAAGGTCCATGTAAAGGTATTTTATATTTAATTCATTATTTGTCCCTTGAAGAAAAGTTTGAGAACTGTTTTTTTGACACTTTTATTCTGCAGTTTTCATATCTTTGAACAGTGCAAATTTATGATAGTTTTGAAAGTGTGCATGCTACTATTTCCCCGTATGGTTACATGGTCTCTATTTTAAGAAACAAGAGGTGTGTCTACACATGCCTTAATGAGCCTTTGCTACTGCACATTAAATTTAGTACCTCTGATATGAGGTACTGTATAAAGGCTCATTAGCCTGTGCTAATACACAGTGGCAAAGGAGAATGGGGTTACTTGTGATGCTTAATGCTAAGTCATTCTACTGCACATTAGCATATTATCACAGTTTTTGCCATGATGTGTTAATGCACAGTAAACTAGGCTAGTGAGCACTATGGCATCTCATGTAGATGTTCCCACTGATAATTAAATTATATGAATTTGTGTTTCACAGATTAGTCAAGGCTTTCCAAACTCTATGGGATATATACTATTTTTTAACAGTTTAATATAAACTAAAATAAAATTATATATTTTGTCTCCATTTTCAATTTGCCTCAGAATCTTTTGCTGGCAGTTGAGATACCAATGAGCTAATAGACTTGATTATTCATTCACGGTATATCTGGTAAGAAATGAAAGTTATTTTCTTCTAAATGTATCACAAGGGGAGAGAATGGCCCCCCTCTCCACTCCTATTTAATTTATATAGAGTGGATTAATGGGCTAATACAGTGAGGATGAGGGAAGAAAACAGACTAGTATATATATAGTCTGATTGTTCCTGTTATAGAGCAGTGTTTCTCAAATCGGATACCATGGGGTGCCATTCAATAGCACTACGGTTAGGTACAAACACCTACATATGAGTCACAAGATAAACCACAGATTTTAAATAGGAATAGGAACATTCTCATCTATGATGGTTTTTCCGAGTTCTTTGCAACAGAAGATTTGCTCTGACATTTTTCCCTAGTCAAAAAATGATTGAAAGCTAAGCACTGGCAATTTCTGAGAGGCGCCTTGAGCCTAAAAACAGTAAGAACCACTTCTCTAGAGGGAGCTTCAGGGACAGCCATTGCTTACTGAAAGTCTCTGGTTAGGGTTACACCTGAGAATACCCCTGCCACACACAACTTAAGGGCTGCATCTACATTTGTACTTCAATGTGCAGTAGCCTGTTTTACTGTGCTCTAGAGTATCACATCAAAAACTGTGCTAATATGCTAATATGAAGCAAAATTAGGTGCCTGTGCCTTTAGTGCACTTCTGCTACTGTGCATTAGGGCAGTGTAATGCACATTTAGTTGGTACTTCACATTAGAGGTACTAAACTTAATGTGCAATAGCAAAAGTGCTTTGATGAACATGTAGATACACCCAAGGAGGAGGAGTGTGCTTATGCAATTGACTTGTTGCCTAGTTAGGGACTGGAGCAAGACTGTGGTTTCAACTTTTATACATCCTTCCCTACCTTTCTATGTATTCTCTTTCTTGTAGCTCAAGGAAGGGACAGACAGAAATAAATAAAATCTCTTCAGAACAATGTTAAAGTAATCATGGAATCTTTACCTACATTACAAAAATCAAAGCTATTTAGCCTCAAATACTTAACTTGCTTCCTAAGCTTAATTGGAGAATATTGGAACTACTGAGAAGATAGAAGATACCATGCATCATAAATGCTGCAGCACCTAAGCACATCAAGGCCAGTTAAAGAAGGAGTGTCTGCCACATTTTCAGCCCTCACTCTGAATTTCCATTCTATTGATGGGTGAAGTTGGACACTTTAATTGCTCCAAATGCATGAGTTGATTACTAAGTGTACTTAGGAACAATTACAGGAAGAACTTGGTGCAAAATACTTGAAATTTCTACAAAAGTACCTTGCTGAAAATGTTTTCTTTAGTCCATTGATTAATGTCAGCCATGTTTCTGGTGTTCATGGAAAAACAAAGCCGATTTATAAAGATTGTTGTTGGATGGCTACTGAAAACCATATTAATACATTTATAATAATTACTAGTTGAACCTGTGCTTCACTGTGGAAGATTAATTTGATTTTTTTATAAACTTTTGTCATAATAATCTTCACCTTCACTTTATAGGTTATGTATCATTGCCTGTTCCCACTTCAAAAGCTTTCAGATCATCGTTTCCATCTGGTTCTTTTCCTATAGACTGTAATTGAAATTTTTGACATTGGTAAACTACCAAGCCCCTGCACTACCCCGAACCTGGAAGATCAGACCAGAGTCCCCTTAGCTGACATTTTCAGAGTTCCCTAGAGATCTTCATGGCACCGTAACAATGTAGCAAACGTTATTAGATGCACTGTAATTGGTATGTAGGCAATGTTAAATCTTGAGCAAAGCATTTACAGAATGGCTCTTCATCGTTATATCGCTATGAATTGCACATAGGCCAGGGGTGGACAAAATACGGCCCGTGAGCTGGATGCAGCACACCAAGCACTTTAATCTGACTTGTGGGATACCCCAACAAATTCTTGGGGTATCCAGCCCTTCTGCCCATGAGGATGGAAGTGAGGCACTCATGTGTGCACTTAGCCCCCAAAATGTACCCTATTGCCTGGCTCCCACCCAGCTGGCCAACGTGCAGCTTCCATGAGGGGCTGCTACTGCTACAGTTCCCAGGATCTGATCACTTCCCTGGTTTTCTGCCGGCTCTGGGCAGCAGGTAGGGAAGTAGCAGGTGTGGGGCAACAGCTGGGAGGGACCCTGGAGGGTAGGGCTGGGGCTAGTGGCAGAGCCCATGCCCAGGGGAAGAAGGGTCCAGTGGCAGCTTTGATCTGGGGTGGGTGGTGTGTGGGTGTTAAGGAGAGTGGAGGGTGTGAGGACCCCCCCACAAGCTCTCCCCATGGTGCACAGCCCATCAGGCGGTGGGAGCAGCAGCACGCAGGGTGCTCAGGGTGCAAACACCTGGTGGGGTGTGGCTGAGGCCAGTGCTGCACATCACAGCAAAGGGCACAGCCTTTGTGTGGCTGCCTGTATCACTGGTGCTCCCAGCCACTCACATGCACCCCGCACTCACACAGCAGGGAGGGAAGCCCCACCTGCTGGAGCCAGGTGTCTTCCCCGCCAGGACTGCACAGCACCAGAGAGAAACTTCAGGCTCCAGAGCTAGCTGCCTGCCTGGGACTTTCCTCCCCTGCAGCATATCCCCTGCGGGGAAGGCACCGGAGGGACTGCATGTTAGTGGAAGGGAGCACCAGTGATGCAGGTAGGTACGTTAGTGGCAGAGCAAACCCACGGAGGCTGCGCCCCTTGCTCTGATGTGTAGTGCTGGCTGGGGCCATGCCTTACTGGGTGCTTGTGCCCTGAGCACCCCAGCTGCTGCTGCACCATGGGGGAATTGTGGGGGGAGCCCCACACCACCGCAACCTCCCTCACACCCACACCCTGCTCCCACAACCCCCCACATATACACAACCCCCAACATACCCTGTGCCGCCCACACAGCCACACCCCCTCAAAACTCCCCCACACACCCCCACATCCTACCACACACCCCACCGTACACATCCACCATACACACACATATCACATATACCACACACATGTACCCCTCACACACCACACACAACATACAAACCCCGCATACCCCACATATGCACCACACACAGCACACATACCATACACATATATCCTCTTACAGCCAGTTCTTTTGTTTCCAAATTGTTGTTCAGCCTAAGATTCAGTGGTGCATTAACCCTGTAGCTGTTGGGACTATTCCATTCTGTTATCAGGTGCAAATCCTACTAGGTATGCTTTTAGGTGAGCCGATGCCATGGAAGGTACAGCACAACTCCCACCCTGCTCTGGGCATGATCCCCTCCCTATACAACCCCTTCCTATCCCCTAGCTCTGTCTGGGGCACCAAAAAAGCTAGCTTTGCCTCTGGATGTGGTAAGCACAAAACAGTTCTAATTGCTTCCAAGTTTCATGTTTTTCTTTTCTTGTTGCAGTGTATCTTCATTCCCACATATGAAAAATATATTTTTTAGAATTCATCAACAAACTGTAATAATCAGATATTGCAGACTTCTAGTTCCCAGTAAACAAACTAAAAACAACAATCCTTACTACATATATTCAAGAATTCATGCTGATTTTTGCTTTTATACTTTTGGCTTAATATTTATACAGAAAATCTGTGCTCTTCATTTCTCATGGAATAGTTTTCAATAATAGTTAAAAATAACACAGACAAAAGTCTCAAAATGAAATATGCCCCAAACAAAATGAATGAGCACTGTTGAATAAAGAGTGATAGTGTAGAAGCTTAACGTTAAGAGAGCACAGGAACCTTTCTTAGTTGGCACAAGCACCAATCTGGTCCTCAATTGGGATCTTGACCTGCAAAGTTTAACAGAGAATTATATCCATTATAAAGGACTTTTGAAATATCCTGTGCAACACTGTAGTAGGATATTAATTTTTATTTAAATTCTAGTTCTCTTTGGAGGATATTACCTTTAGAGAAATAGTCCAAACTGCAGAACACACTTAACCTGATCTTTACTTAGTCATACATCAGAAGGAATTTCCACACCTTCTCTCTGTCAAGGTCAGGATTCAATTTAAGTAACAGCTATATCCATGTGTCTTGATCCTCTTATAAGGAAGCTTAAACAGGATCCTGCTTTTACATGGGTAATATGAGAGGACATATTACATCAGGATGACTGAAATAGCTTGGTATTATGTCGGTGATGGTATAATGTATCCATTTATCTGCAGTGGATGAAATTACTGAAATATCTTCCCTTTGTATATAAATGTCCTAGTCCTTCAAACCCTTATTGTGTGAAAGCAGTTCATTTGAAACCAACAAGACTATTCATATGTGTTAGGCAAAGGTACGACAATTTTGAGGATTCAGGTCTCAGACAAAACGTTTTTTAAATCAGTTAGCTCATCTTTAGCTGCATGTGATACAAAGGCCTAAATCTTGTACTCAGCACAATACAGGTAGATTTCTGTCCCCATGCAAAGCTTCTTTGACTTCAGTTGGGTTCTGCACAGTTGTGGGTACTCTCTTAGTATAGGGTCAAGGTTTTAAACCTTAATATATATTTCTTTACGCACTCAGACCAATTTAACATTCAACTATGACTCACAGTGGAAATAATTCTTAAACAGTTCTGACTTTGTATGTGTAGTCTCTATTAGGATCACAGCCTGGAGCTGAATTAATTTGATTTTGTGCCCTTCCTTTATGGAGTTTTGACCCAGCTGGAGATTATGTGATGTAAATATTTTTTAATTCTGTTGTGAATGTATTTTGCTGATGATAAATTTGGAGTCCTAGGGACTCAGTGATTGATTATAATTATTGAGACTGTAAAAGCACTTTACTTTTGATTAACAGCTTCTGACACACTCAGCACTATAAGCCATGGCATGGTTTCTTCTCTTCTACCTCCTCCTTCTCTCTTTCTCCTTTTTCATATTATTTTAATATGGATATTTATAGCAATTACTATTATACTTCAGCCTTTTGGATTTAATCATCAGGAAGATGCAGACAATTAGAATTATATTTTTCTTTCAGGAAAAGGTGGATCATTGTCATCTTCCCAAGGAATTATTAATTAAGTGAAATAGTATGCCTAAAAGTATGCCAACTCATCTTCAGTCTGTCAATTATTAGACATTAAGAAATGATCTGGTAATTTTAAAAAAAGGGAACTTAGGCATTTTGAATGAACTTCTATTCTTGCTGAATCCCAGCTCTTGGTTGTCACATACAACACCTTCCCTAGTCACAATAGAGTTCGAAATACTTGTATATTATAGACAAAAATCCTTTGTGGTATAATTTGAGCAGCTCCTTTGATGTTAAGAAAGTTGTGTTCAATTTTTTCAACAGAGGATTTGTCATAAAAAATTTAGGTAATAAAACTAGAAGAGACAAAATATATATTCAGTTCCCAGCTTTTCCACAGACTTCTATTGTAACCCTAAGAAAGTCACTTCATCATTCTATGCACTAGAGTTCTATGGCTGAAAATGGGATATTTACTCATTTCACTAGATTTTGAGAGTTTAAATCCAATTAATTGTTTAAAAGACATTGGATTCTTTCTTTGGATGACATTATTTAAGGACAATGTCTTAATAAAAATAAAACCAAACCAACCAACCAAACAAACAAATGAAACTCCTTCTGCTTGCGTTCTAAACATTGATCATTATGGACCTAAAATTTGTAAATCCTAAATTTTACCTATCTGGAATGATGAAATATTTTCAATTCTTACCATGCAGTTAATTCTCCATTTAAACAATCTATGAAGGGTCTGATAAAGGGATTCTCCATCACTAACTATTTTAAAATGAAATTGGAAGATTTTGTGCAATATATGCTTTAATTCAAACAAGAATCAAGTCAAGAAAATGCTATGTCCTGTGTTATTAAGGGAGCCAGACTAGAGGAACACAACAGTCTCTTTGGTTTTATAATTTATGAATCTATGGATTCTATGGGAGCATCTATACATTCATTAAGGTGCAGTGGATACTGCATATTTATTTTGTACTTATCATAGAATCATAGAAGTAGGGTCGGAAGGGACCTTGTATATCTTCAAGTCCGACTCCCCGCCTGGGCAGGAGAAAAGACTGGACTCAAATGAGTCCAGCCAGGTAGTCATCAAGCCTCTCTTAAAGATCCCCAGGGTAGGAGCCAGCACCACTTCCCTAGGAAGTTGGTTCCAGCTCTTAGCCGCCCTAACTGTGAAGTAGTTCTTGCGGATGTCTAATCTAAA